>NC_059175.1:6355047-6980047 GCF_019923935.1 Bubalus bubalis
CCACGCACACACTGTGACCAGCAGCTGCCGGCAGGGTCCTCCTGGAGGAGCCCTCCCACGCGTGTGCCAGGAGGCAGTATGCGGATTTTTACGGTGACAGAACGTGTAATAGGAGGAATGTAGAATGACCTTTAGATTCTCCAGGAGATTCTGATAGGCATTCCACTAGGGGAATGGATGGTTACACGGGAGCACACACCATATTGACTACAATATGTCAGTCAGAAAGAATGAGATAGATTCACATGCAGTCACACAGAAAGGAGGCAGTGTCAGACTTGGCTGTGGAAAAACCAACTTGCAGAATAATGCAGGGAGCATGGTGCTATTTACGCAAAAATGTCTCACTGAACAATGTTAATTTATTTTTATGGATACTCATCCCCCTGTTTGTAATAATTCAGAGGAATTATTGGAAAGAGACACATCAGACTGATGACAGCAGATACCTTTGGGGGAACTTAGAGGGAGAATGTTTAAGTGTAGTGATCAGAGGGGACATCAAATGTATCCCTAAGTTTAAATATTTTGAGGAAAGCAGTATTCACGCAATACTTGTGGAATTTTAAATTAATGAAAAAACATGAGCATGGGTAAATCTAATTCCCCTTCTTGGCAATGAGAAGCAGAGGCAGCTTTATTCCTTTGGGTCATATTATCTTGTTCCTTTTCACTCTGAGTCTCTGAACCTGGGGAGAGTCCTGGTTCTATCCTAACTCATGATGGGCAAATTGCTTCCCCTCTGTCATTTCATCTGTCAAATAAGACAGTTTTGCCAACTGATCCCTTATGTTTTGCAACTGTGATGTCTTGAGTCCAAATGACTAAATACAGACTATTGTTCCTGGAAAAGCTAATCTGATAAAGAGTACAACTCAGATGTGAATCACTGACCATTTCTTCACAATGACCTTGGCAAAACTTTTTATAGTTGTTGTTTTACCATGAAAGTGTGTCACAGATAATGACACTCAAAATAAGACAAGACGTAAGAGGCTCAAGACTTCAGGGAAATGCTCTCCAGTGTCAAATGGCACATTGTTGATTCATGACCGAAGGCAAAAGCCCCAACTTTCCCAAGAGAATTAGGATGCCTGCTCAAACAGTAAACCATAAATCTAAATAGATACAGTTGGGAAAAGGCAAAGGACAGCCCACTTACATCAACTACAGTCCATTTTTTGGAACTAGGTTGAGTCAGTGCAATTTTGTACATGAATGTATTCGTTCAACAAATCCTGAGTGCCTACCCTCATGGAGCTTAAAGTCTACTAGTAGAGACTTTCCAAAGCACAGTACAATGGCTAACATTTGTTGAACAATTACATATGGTTCTCGGGGCTGCCCTAAGTGTGTCCTTGGCTTGTCTCATTAGATCCTCATCACAACCAGATGATGTAGGCAAAGTTATTACCCTAATTTGCAGAGAGGCACACTGACTGCTCTAAGATGACGTATCTAGCGGGGTCAGGAGTTGGACTTTTGCCCACGTAGCTCCAGACTGAAGTCTACACTTTTCAGTAAAGAAATGGGTGTGTACCAGTAAATTGTGAGATGTGATATGAAAAAAAACAGAGAGCAGGCTGATGGGAGGAGGAAGAAAAACAGCAGGTGGAATTAAGATAAAGTGATCAAGGGATGTCCTCTCTGAAGAGGTGATGTTCAACTGAATGTCTAATTCTTGAGGATTGCTGCTGCTGCTAAGTTGCTTCAGTCGTGTCCAACTCTGTGCGACCCCATAGATGGAAGCCCACCAGGCTCCCCCGTCCCTGGGATTCTCCAGGCAAGAACACTGGAGTGGGTTGCCATTTCCTTCTTCAATGCATGAAAATGAAAAGTGAAAGTGAAGTTGCTCAGTTGTGTCCGACTCTTAGCGACCCCCATGGACTGCAGCCTACCAGGCTCCTCCGTCCATGGGACTTTCCAGGCAAGAGTACTGGAGTGGGTTGCCATTGCCTTCTCCAAATTCTTGAGTATTAGGAAAAGCCAAATGCAGAACGTGATGGGAAGAGGGAAGGAAATAGCAAGTATTCCCTGTAGCCTTGGTTGTTGACCACTGTGTGGATAATAGGACAATAGGAACTCTTTGTTCTGTCTGGAGGGCTTTGCTCTTGACCTTCCCCCTGTGCCCTGTGCTTCTCTACTCATCTTTCAATGCCCAGGTGCCCCACGGAGAGCTTCTCTGGTGAATCAGCCATACCCTTCTCTGAGGCTCTGTGGCCATCCCTCCCTTTGTTCACCTTCTGGTCCCTCCCAGTCATATCCCAGTACAATCTGCCAGCTAATCTTGCTGGTTCTACCCTGAACATTTTCCCAGAATCCGGCCACTTCCATTGTTCTTCTTGTGCAAGCCATCATCGTCTCTTATGTCAGTGACTTGATTAGTTTCCTACATGTCTCCTTGATTCTACCCTTGTTTCCACAAGACTGTTCTCCACACAGCAGCTAGAGTGACCCTTTCACTACATACATTTGACCACTTCACTCTCCTCTGCTCCAAACTATGCTCCCCATATCATTCAGAATATAAACCAATACCCTCTCCATGCTCATGCATGCACACACTCACATATATTCCATTATATGTCATAGATTATGTCATATATAAGATTGTGTCATATATGTCATATGTCATATATAAGTCATAGATTATTGTTTTATTCACTGATGATCTCACAGTGTTTGGCATGCAGGGGATATTCAAGAAGTATTGTTTTATAAGTTAGCTGATAAATGGACTCATTTCCACTACTTTTGGTAGACCTACCAGATCAAATGTGAATACAAACATCTTGTTGGGGGAAAAGTTCTTTGAGTGGTTAAAATCATTGGATTTGCTTGCTTGGGTTTAATTCTGGCTCCCCCACTTCCTAGGGACATGACCTTGAGGAGGATTGATAACTCTGGGACTCCGTTTCCTCATCTGTAACGGGTGGATGATAATACTTAGCACTTCCCTTGTATCCAGGATGAACTCAGCACTTCATATGAGGTGCTTAGTACAAAGGAGGGACTTGCTGATGCTAGTGCCTATACTTGGAGCCCTATAACTTTTTCTTCCCCATAACTTTTGAGAATCAGGGTGCAGTGACTTCTGGCACCAACTACCTGAAGCTGGGCCAAATGCCATAGATAAAAGTCACAGTGCATGTTAAGGGTACCATTTCACACTGGTCAGAAGGGCCATCATCAAAAAGTCTACAAGCAATACATTCTGGAGAGGGTGTGGAGAAAAGGGAACCCTCCTATACCATTGATGGGAATGTAAATTGGTACACCCACTATGGAGAACCAAAGTCACTGCAGATGGTGACTGCAGCCATGAAATTAAAAGATGTTTGTTCCTTGGAAAAAAAATTATGACCAACCTAGACAGCATATTATAAAGCAGAGACATTACTTTGCCAACAAAGGTTCACCTAGTCAAAGCTATGGTCTTTCCAGTAGTCATGTACAGATGTGTGTTGGACTATAAAGAAAGCTGAGCACCGAAGAATTGATACTTTTGAACTGTGGTGTTGGAGAAGACTCTTCAGAGTCCCTTGGACTGCAAGGAGATCCAACCAGTCCATCCTAAAGGAAATCAGTCCTGAATATTCATTGGAAGGACTGATGCTGAAGCTGAAGCTCCAATACTTTGGCTGTCTGATGCAAAGAGCTGACTCATTTGAAAAGGCCCTGATGCTGAGAAAGATTGGAGGCAGGAGAAGATGGTTGGATGGCATCACTGACTCAATGGACATGAGTTTGAGTAAACTCCAGGAGTTGGTGATGGACAGGGAGGCCTGGCGTGCTGCAGTCCATGGGGTCACAAAGAGTTGGACACGACTGAGTGACTGAACTGAACTGAACTGAACTGACTATGGAGAACAGCATGGACGTTCCTTAAAAAGCTAAAAAGAGAGTTATCATATGACCCAGCAATCCCACTCCTGGACATATATCCAGAGGAAAACATGGTTTGAAAAGATACATGCACCCCAGTGTTCATTGGAGACTGTTTACAACAGCCAGGACATGGAAGCCACCCAAATGTCCTTCAGTAGAGGAATGGATAAAGATGTAGTACATATTTATAATGGAATACTACTTAGCCATAAAAAGAAAGAAATAATGTAATTCGCAGCAATATGGATGGACCTAGAGATTATCATACTAAATGAAGTAAGTCAGACAGAGAAGACAAATATTATATGATGTCACTCATGTGAAATTTAATTTTTAAAATATTTGAATGAACTTACTTATAAAACAGAAACAGATTCACAGTTTGTTTTGAAAACAAAATTACGGTTACCAAAGGGGAAAGCTTGGGGGACATATATTAGGGGTTTGGGATTAACATATACACACTACTATATATAATGATAATCAAGAAGGTCCTACTGCATAACACAGGGAAACATACTTAATATTCTGTAATAACATACATGGGAAAAGAATCTGAAAAAGAATGAATATATGTATGTGTATAACTGAGTCACTGCGTTATACCTCTGAAACTAACATAACATTGTAAATTAATTCAAAAACATTTTTTAAGGCATAATCCTCTACAAAGTTGTCCTCCCTTCAGACACCAGCCAGCAGTTTTGGGGTCCCCAGCTCACCTCCACTTCTGGCCTGTTGGCTACACATGGGGACCCCGCTACTCCTTCACATTAATCATTCACTAGGAAGACTCACAGAACTCACAAAGCACTGTACTTCTTATCACAGGTTTATTGTAAAGGTTATAAATCAGAATCAGCCAAAGGGAGAGACACAGAGAGCAAGGTTGGGGGCTTTGGGGGGGGGGGGCGCTAACAGGAAGCTTCCAGGTCCTCTTCCAGTGGATTCAGGAGGCTTTACACTCCCAAGCACATCAATGCACGACGTACTGAGAGTATGGCCAACCAGGGAAGCCCGCTTAACCTCCAGCTTCCCTCTCCTCCCCAAAGGTCAGGCTGAACTCTGGCTTAAAACCCTAACCCTCTAATGGCAATACTGGTCTTTCAGGGGTGGCTGGTCCATCCTGAGGAGGCATCTCATTAGCCTCAACTGTCTAGGGCTCACCACCAGTCACTTCATCAGCACAAATTCAGGTGTGGTCTGAACCCTTCCCCCCACCAACGAGGGATAAGAAAGGCATGCCTATTACCTGGGAAATTCCTAGGAATTAGAGACAACCTCCCAGAAATAGGCAATGAGAAACAGCCACATTATGACACAGGAGAGAAGCAGCAGCATTGTGGGAGTTAGTGTTACTTTCCTCTAAAATCTCACCATGATTTTACCATTTGACAAGGCTGACTGAGTCCTTCTCAGCACTGCTATTTGCCTGTCCCAGTGGAGAAACCACAGGTGTGAACTTTGGGTGCCCATCGCTTAGCAGTCAGTGAGCTTGCTTTTGCTCCGCAGTCCGGCCTGCCTACATTTTCTCCCTTAACTGCTTGTCTTCCAGAGCTCTCCATCGCTCTCCCACATACTCTTATTCACCCTCAGGCTCCAATGCCCATCTCTGAGTTGACCCCTCCCATGTCTCCCTCTTTCCAGCCTGGATCCCTCAATGGGCTCCAGACTCCCACACACTGGACCTTCTTCCTGATGGTTTACAGTCTTTGTGGGATCAGTGAGTCCCAAAAGGAGCTTGTCTTTTTGCCCATCAAATCCATTTCTTCTCCGTGGTTCTTCTGTTAGCAATGACATCACCTTCCTCCCCATAGTCCAAGCTTGAAGCCTGAGCATCCTCCTTATCCCTCCAAACTCCCCTGGAACTTCATGTCCTGTAGATTCTGCCCACCAAATATGTCTCCAGCATGTGTCTGCTTCCTCCAACTCAGCCTAGGTGTCGCCGTGTGCCCCCGACCTCCAGCCTTCCTATCTGAGCCCCTGGTGTGGAGAGAAGTCTCCTTATGTCCCAAATGCCTCCATCTTCACTCAACAAAGCCTCCACAGTGATTTACAGACACCCCGCCTCCCGGACCCACTTTCCTACCTGACAAAGGCTCCTCCAGCTCCCGTTGCAGTGCCCAGCACCTGTAACCTGCTCAGTTAGCGTGTGTCAAGTGAATGAATGAGCACGCGATGGGAGAGGGAGAAGGTGAGACTGGACGAGGAGTTCAGGGATCCATTTCCAGAGCATGTAGGCCTTGGACCAGTTGTGCCTGACAGTGGGGAATTCCAGGGAATGACGTGATTCCAAGGGAGGACTTCCCGAGAGAATGAGGGGATACATGGGAGGAATACAGACCCTTCCAATATCTTTATAGACTCAGCCAAGGCACACTGCTGCTTATTCGGAAACAGTTTCCTTTGATTGATTCAAGGGCCCCACGGTCCAAGTGCAGGGCAGGAACAGAACTTGTGGGAAGAACTCTGCAAAGACTTGTCGGGTACAGCTAGAAGGATCAACCAGGATTATGACAGCAAATAAGCTCTCTCTGGAGCCCGAGGAGACGATGAGCTCAACAATGGCCTGAGTGCCTTTCAAAAACCCCTTCAAAATAGCTGGGATAATTGGGGTTTAACTTTCTCGGCAACAATGAAAAAAATGTTGTAATTGCCCATTTTTGAAAGCCTCATCCTTCTTTCAGCAGGATAAAATGATCCTGGTAATTTGGAGCCGGGAGAATCGGGCCCATTATGCCTCCTTATCACCTGGTTCCCGGCTCCCCACATGAAAGTCCAACACAGCACCTCCCATTCTCAGGCTCCTCATTCCCTGTTAAATCTTGTAGCAATTAGCAGGCATTTCACGGCCCATTTCTGTCAAATAATGTGACTTGGCAAAACCCAGCGCCCTTCTAACCGTCTGAGGACTGCAAATCATTTTCTGCAGTCGCAGATGAAGAGAGATTTTGAAATTCGTGGTGGTTGAGTTGCTGGGAACAGAATGCAACTTCCCCGAATTCTGACCTCTCAACCTTCAAGTCAGGGTCAGAGAGGAGAAGAGACACACTCTGTCCTGAAGTGTCCTGGCCCGTCTAGACCGCTGGCTCCCCACCCCCTCCTTCTGGAAGTGTGGCTCCCTCGGCTCTGCAGGACCCTATGCCTCTGGCAGGCAGGCTTCAGAGCCCCCTCCCTGCCCTGCTGCCCAGCCCTCATCTTGGTTCTCCCAGAGTCCTCCTCCCCACCATCTTAGCTTGAATTTATGTTCTGAAAACTCCCCATCTTTATCACCAGCTTTGCTTGTAGCTCAGCTGGTGAAGAATTCCATTGCAATGCAGGTTCGATTCCTGGGTCAGGAAGATCCCCTGGAGAAAGGATAGGCTACCCACTCCAATATTCTTGGGCTTCCCTGGTGGCTCCAATGGTAAGGAATCCACCTGCAATGTGTGAGACCTGGATTCAATCCCTGGGTTGGGAAGATCCCCTGGAGAAGTGAACAGCTACCCACTCCAGCATTCTGGCCTGGAGAATTCCATGACAGAGGAGCCCAGCGGGCTACAGTCTATGGAGTCACAAAGAGTTGGACATCAGTGAATGACTTTCATGTCTTATTCTCTATATTTTGAACTCACACACCCAGTAGCCTGCCCAGTCTGCCCACTCCTGCATCTCATCAGGTTCTCTAATTTGACAGGTCCTTGGGAGGAAAGTTATGACCAACCTAGAGAGCATATTCAAAAGCAGAGACGTTACTTTGCCAACAAAGGTCCATCTAGTCAAGGCTATGGTTTTTCCAGTGGTCATGTATGGATGTGAGAGTTGGACTATGAAGAAGGCTGAGCGCCGAAGAATTGATGCTTTTGAACTGTGGTGTCGGAGAAGACTCTTGAGAGTCCCTTGGACTGCAGGGAGATCCAACCAGTCCATTCTGAAGGAGATCAGCCCTGGGTGTTCTTTGGAAGGAATGATGCTAAAGCTGAAACTCCAGTACTTTGGCCACCTCGGGCGAAGAGTTGACTCATTGGAAAAGACTCTGATGCTGGGAAGGATTGGGGGCAGGAGGAGAAGGGGATGACAGACGATGAGATGGCTGGATGGCATCACTGACTCGTTGGATGTGAGTCTGAGTGAACTCCGGGAGTTGGTGATGGACAGGGAGGCCTGGCGTACTGCGATTCATGGGGTCGCAGAGTTGGACATGACTGAGCGACTGAACTGAACTGAACTGAACTGAGTGTGGTCTTGGAAAAGGCAATGGCACCCCACTCCAGTACTCTTGCCTGGAAAATCCCATGGATGGAGGAGCCTGGTGGGGTGCAGTCCATGGGGTCGCTAAGAGTCGGACACGACTGAGCAATTTCACTTTCACTTTTCACTTTCATGCATTGGAGAAGGAAATGTCAACCCACTCCAGTGTCCTTGCCTGGAGAATTCCAGGGAGAGGGGAGCCTGGTGGGCTGCCGTCTATGGGGTTGCACAGAGTCGGACACGACTGAAGCGACTTAACAGCAGCAGCAGCAGCAGTGTGGTCTCCTCGTCCATTCTCTGAACCATGGTAGCCTGCTTCCCATTGGCTTCCTCTCTTCAGTCTGCCTCTCCAATCCATTTTCATCAAATTGTCTGATAGCATTTCCTTATCCTCAATCCTTAACAATTCTCCAAATGTATTCAGATTAGGGTCAAAATTCTATAGACCTCAAGGCTTCCAGGACCACCTCCCTCCACTACCCTCCTTGGCTGAGGCGCAAGTCCACGAGTTAAAAGGCATAGCTCTACAGCCAATGAGACTTGAATTAGAATTTTGGCTTCCCCACAGACAAGCCAAATATCCCTGAGAAAATCATTTTACCTCTCCATTCTTCAAGCTCCTGTAAAATGGGGGAATCATAACAGCAACCTCCCTAGGGTAGGTTGTGAGGATTAAAGAGCCCAGTGCAGGTAGCATCCTACTTGGCAAACGACAAGGAGTCTCAAGAAATACTACCTCTGGGTACTATTTGCACCTTCCTGATAGCTGCAGGGTGTTGCTCACCTTGGTCCCTGCGCCAGGCTCTCTGCTTCTGACTTAGCAAGTCCACTTCCATGTGGTGATCAGGCTTCACACAATCAATATTTGAGTGCATGGTGTGCCCTGCACTGACAAGACCTCAAACCCAGAAACCAGGTCTTCACCTGGACTTACGTGTCTTAGAAGTACATGTGTACATGGTCAGTCACTTCAATTGTGTCCGACTCTGTGGACCATAGCCCACCAGGCTCCTCTGTCTATGGGATTCTCCAGCCAAGAAAACTAGAGTGGGTTGCCTTACCCTCCTCCAGGGGATCTTCCCAACCCAGGGATCGAACCCACATCTCCTGTGTTTCCTGCATTGTGAGTGGATTCTTTACTCACTGAGCCACCTGGAAAGTCCCATATTTCTTAGAAGACCTAGTATATAACACAATCCTTGGGACACGGTAGCTGTGAAATGGATAGCTGTGATAAGTGAGTGGATGGAGAGATAAATGAAGGAGGGTAGATACCTGATCAGGTGGGTGGTCATGAGGAATTAATGTCACGAGTATGTGTAAGTGTCTGGTACTGGTGCTTGGTGCCCAAGTCAGCTCCGTATATATTGTTTTCCTTCCCTTTCCCTTAACAAATCATCTTGAAATGATTGGGAAGAAAGATCTAGGGAGGCAGCTGAGGTTGAATTGTTTTATCATTGTTTCTCTTTGTTTTGTGATCTCACTGCTCCTCTGTCAACTTGGCGATGACAACACCCTGCTATGGTGATGATCCAGCCATGTGGCACCTGCCTGGCACATAGTGGGCCCTCAAATAACGTTGATCTTCTTTCTTAACGGGACCTCGGGCCACTGGAGAATATTGGAGCATAGGGGCTACTGTGATCATCACATAGGAACCTGGAGCATCATGGTGCATCCAAGGAATGGTAGTTTGGCAGGAAGTACTGACAGTATCCTTGGAAGACCACGGAGATTTGGCTGAGTAATAATCGATTGCCAAGGTGGTGAGATGGCATCACCGCTTCATGAGACTCCCTTAGGTGCCGAGGGAGGCATTTTTTTAATTTAAATTTATTTATTTTAACTGGAGGCTAATTACTTTACAATATTGTATTGGGAGGCAGTTTTGAAGTCTGACCAAATATCGGTCTGTGTAGAGAAATTCAGACTGGGGCGCTTGCTGGCCACTAGAGGGTGCCGCTAGCGCTCAAGTTCGTACTTTGGCAGTTTACAGGGAACGCAGTGGTAAGGAACCTGCCTGCCAATGCAAGAGACTTATAAGAGACGCGGATTCTATCCCTGGGTCAGGAGGATCCCCTGGAGAAGGAAATGGCAACTCACTGCAGTATTCTTGCCTGGAGAATCCCAGGGACTGAGGAGTCTGGTGGGCTATAGTCCATCGGGTCACAGAGAGTCTGACATGACTGAGGAGATTTAGTACAGACCCCATGGATTAGCCTATGGATTAGCCTGCAAGAGTTAACCTACGAGGCCATCTGTAAGATCTGATTCAGTACAGATGTCACCTAGATCTGCCTATGGAAATACACAAGGGTTAGGGCAAATTCACAGGCTGGCATCTCCATAGCTGTCTTATGCTATGTATAAGCGCTTCCCTGGTAGCTCAGCTGGTCAAGAATCTGCCTGCAATGCAGGAGACCCTGGGTTGATTCCTGGGTCCGGAAGATACCCTGGAGAAGAGAAAGGCTCCCCACCCCAGTATTCTTGGGCTTCCCTGGTGGCTCAGATGGAAAAGAATCTGCTTGCAATGCGGAAGACCTGGGTTCGATCCCTGGGTTGGGAAGATCCCCTGGAGAAGGGAACAGGGTACCCACTCCAGTATTCTGACCTGGAGAATTCCTTGGCCAGAGAAGTCTGGCAGGCTACAGTCCTGTGTATAAAATACTCAGACATGTTCCCAGGCATTATAAATGTGGACAATTATACAAAAATGTTGGCATATTTTCATTGTTTACATGTAACAAATTGTTGCTGTTGTTTTGCAACAAATTGCTATTTTTAGCACACACACATATTTGCCAAGGCTCTGTGTGTAAACCCTAGGGTTGATAATGTCGAATGTGAAATTTGAGGCCTCGGCTTGGGTTAAATGGCACTTCTGCTGTCCCCTCTATGCCCTGCATATTGGGGACCTTTGAATGCCTTTATCTGAAAACATTATTCTGTTGCTAAAATAACAAAATAAGAAAGGAATAAACAAAAGAAAGAAGGAAGAAGTAGAAGAAGAAAGGAAAGAAGGAAGGAAGGAAATCTAGAAAATCTCTGCTGGAAGAAGCACAAGCTGAAATCAAGATTGCTGGGAGAAATATCAATAATCTCACATATGCAGATGACACCACCCTTATGGCAGAAAAGTGAAGAAGAACTAAAGAGCCTCTTGATGAAAGTGAAAGAGGAGAGTGAAAAACTTGGCTTAAAGCTCAACATTCAGAAAACTAAGATCATGACATCCGGTCCCATCACTTCATGGCAAACAGATGGAGAAACAATGGAAATAGTGAGAGACTTAATTCTTGGGCTCCAAAATCACTGCAGATGGTGACTGCAACCATGAAATTAAAAGATGCTTGCACCTTGAAGATAAGCTATGATCAACCTAGATAGCATATTAAAAAGCAGAGACATTACTTTGCCAACAAAGGTCCATCTAGTCAAAGCTATGGTTTTTCCAGTAGGCATGTATGGATGTGAGAGTTGGACTATAAAGAAAGCTGAGCACCAAAGAATTGATACTTTTGAACTGTGGTGTTAGAGAAGGCTCTTGAGAGTCCTTGGACTGCAAGGAGATCAAATCAGTCAATCCTAAAGGAAATCAGTCCTGAATATTCATTGGAAGTACTGATTCTGAAGCTGAAACTTCAGTACTTTGGCCACCTGATGTGAAGAACCAACTCATTGGAAAAGACCCTGATGCTGGGAAAGATTGAAGGCAGGAGGAGAAGGGGATGACAGAGGATGAGATGGTTGGATGGCATCACTGACTCGATCGACATGAGTTTAAGTAGGCTCCAGGAATTGGTGATGGACAGGGAGGCCTGGTGTGCTGCAGTCCATGGGGTCGCAAAGAGTCAAACATGACTGAGGGACTGAACTGAACTGAGATAGATCTTTGATGAGCTCTAAGTCTTTGAAACTCACAGAGTTTCACTGGAAACAGTAAAGAAAGAAATAAACGAAAAAAGGAACGGAGGAAAGAAGAGAGAGGAAGAGAGTGGGGCAGGGAGAGACAAGAGAAAATGAGAAAGAATGAATGAATGAAAGAGAAAGAAAGAAAGAGAGGGAGAAAAAAGAAAGGAAGGAAGGAAAACAGGCAGGACTTGGTTTGGTAAATATTATCCTCAACAGAAAGCTGGTCTTGAAAAATCTAGCTGTTCTCAAGTCCCTAAATCCTGGTCTAAAGCTCTGTTTCCCCAACTCATTTCAATAATGCTAGCTGCTGTGCAGAAGAACTCTGAAATCTCAGTGTCTTATTATGACATGAATTTATTTTTCAATCACATAAAGCTTGATTGCTATTCAGGGATGCAGGCAAATAAAAGCTCTGACATCTCTCAAGTCTCCACTTCCAAAGCTGCCCAGGGCGTGGGCCACGCAGCCACCTGACCCAGGTGATGAGAGCCTACGTATCACATGGAGTCTATGTTGGCTGGGGTTGGAAGTGCTGGATGTCACTTCCATCCTTATTCTTCTCACTTGGTTCCTCCTATCTGTGAGGAGGTAGTCCCTGGCTGGGCAGCTTTCTCTAAACAACAACTCTAAACTAAGGGAAGTGAGCTGGGACCCTTTGCCACTTCCCAAGTTTTGCCGTGTTTGGGAACCACGTGGACAATTTACCACTTAATATGTTTCTTTAAACTGGCTCATATTTCCCCCTTAAAAATGGATTTAAAAACAGTTCTTTGCTTCTCTAAATGGAAAATCCTCTCACCTGCCATAAATTAAAGAGAATAAAAAAAGAGCAAAAACAAAGCTGCTGCTACTGCTGCTGCTAAGCCACTTCAGTCATGTCCAACTCTGTGCGACCCCATAGACGGCAGCCCACCAGGCTCCCCTCTCCCTGGGATTCTCCAGGAAAGAACACTGGAGTGGGTTGCCATTTCCTTCTCCAATGCATGAAAGTGAAAAGTGCAAGTGAAGTCGCTCAGTTGTGTCCGACTCTTAGCAACCCCATGGACTGCACCCCACCAGGCTCCTCCATCCATGGGATTTTCCAGGCAAGAGTACTGGAGTGGGGTGCCATTGCCTTCTCTGAAAAACAAAGCTAGATTATCTATATTCTGTTACCCGCAAAAGGTGCTGAGTTTGAGGCCTGCTCTGTTAAAAAGGCAGGTGTTAAAAAGGGATGGGATGGCAGCCCAAATCAGGGAGGTTGCAGGGAATAAACTAGGCATTGATTTTTTTTTTCCTTAATGTCATGCGAAAGCTACATCAAAGTACAGTCAATTTGCAGTTTTGCGCTTGCCAATAGTGTACAACCACCTGATTCAGTTATCACACACACACACACACATATATACAGCGTTTATCTGTTCCTTTTTGGATTCTTTTGCCATAGAGATTATTGCAGAAACTCAAGCAAAGTTCCACTTGCTGAACACCAGGTCCTTCTTGAGCATCTATGACACGTACTGATTCCTGTGTATATGTAAGTCCCTGTCTCTGAATTCATCCCTGCCCTTTCCTGGAACCCTCTGTGTTTGAATTCTCAGTCTCTTTTTGAGTTGTGAGTTAGTTCCTTTGTATCTCTTTTTTAATTTTTCCTACAAAGGACATCAAAGGCTATTTTCTTCCTCAGTCTGGCTGATTTCATTTAGTGTATGAGTCTTCAAGGTCCATCCTCCTAGTGACCAGTGGCATAATTTCATAATTTCAGTGGCGCTTTTTCACTGCTGAGTACTGGTCCATTGTCTATATGTAACACATCCTCTTTAACCTTTAATCTGTCTGTGGGCATTTTGAAGGCTCTGTTTTGGCTGTTGCAAGTAGAACTTCAGGGAATATTGGGGTACATGTGTTTTTATTGAATGACTACTTTCTCGGGATACCAGCCCAGGTGCAGGGATATCTGATCCTAGGATTGGCTCTCTTGAGAGATTGTTTTTTTTTTTTTTTGACGTGTGGAGGCTGTGCTCTCTAGTGGACTGAACATGTGGGGTTACCTCACCTGCTGGCTCTTTCCTGAATTTATTGTTTGTAGACTTGTGAGGATGGCCAGTCTGACTGGTGGGATTTGACTTCCCATTGTTGTTTTGATCGGTATACCTGCAGCAATTAGGGATGCCTGTGCATCTACTACTGTGGTGGAGGTTTGCTTTTTTTTGTTTGTTTGTTTCCTTTACATTAAAGGGTGTGAGGAAAATTTACTGTGGCAATTGGCTTCTTGAAACTCTGTTGTGTTTGGAATTTATTTCTGGAATCCCCACCCTGGGAGATTTCCTGAGGGCAGCTGTCATTAACAGAAACCCCAGGCCTTGTGAATTAGAGGTGCTGGTCAGCCTTTTCGGTCAAGTTGTAGTTACAGGAAGTGTTTACAGGCGACTGCGCTTTTTAAAACACATCTCTGATTCCTGGGAAAGTCAGCGTCCTGGGCTGTGGATTAGAATGAATTGTACCTGAGCAAACACCTGAGGGCTTGTTTTTTTCACAACTTTTCCCCCCATAAAGCATCACACACACACACACACCCGACTAATTACTACCAGGTCGACAGCACCCTGCAGAGTGTGCTTGGGTGCCTAGGAGGCTGCACTCCAGAAAGGAGGCTTGAGCTGGAACGCCCGGCACCAGGGCACATGCAGGGTTTGTAATACTTGCTCCCAAGTCCCTGGAGGCCTGGATCCCGCTGGAGAGTCTGGTCCGAGCCAGAGCATAGCAGGCAGTACATGTTACAGCCTTCAGAATGGGAGAAAATAATAGCAAATGAAGCAACTGACAAACAACTAATCTCAAAAATAAACAAGCAACTCCTGCAGCTCAATTCCAGAAAAATAAACAAACCAATCAAAAAATGGGCCAAAGACCTAAACAGACATTTCTACAAAGAAGACATACAGATGGCTAACAAACACATGAACAGACGCTCAATATCATTCATTATCAGAGAAATGTAAATCAAAACCACAATAAGGTACCATTTCATGCCAGTCAGAATGGCTGCAATCCAAAAGTCTACAAGCAATAAATGCTGGAGAGAATGTGGAGAAAAGGGAATCCTCTTACACTGTTGGTGGGAATGCAAACTAGTACAGCCACTATGGAGTATAGTGTGGAGATTCCTTAAAAAACTGGAAATAGAACTGCCTTATGACCCAGCAATCCCATTACTGGGCATACATACCGAGGAAACCAGAATTGAAAGAGACACGTGTACCCCAATGTTCATCGCTGCACTGTTTATAATAGCCAAGACATGGAAGCAACCTAGGTGTCCATCAGCAGATGAATGGATAAGAAAGCTGTGGTGCATATACACAATGGAGTATTACTCAGCCATTAAAAAGAATACATTTGAATCAGTTCTAATGAGGTGGATGAAACTGGAGCCTATTATACAGAGTGAAGTAAGCCAGAAAGAAAAACACCAATACAGTATACTAACGCATATATATGGAATTTAGAAAGATGGTAATGATAACCCTGTATGCAAGACAGCAAAAGAGACACAGATGTATAGAACAGTCTTTTGGACTCTGTGGGAGAGGGAGAGGGTGGGATGATTTGGGAGAATGGCATTGAAACATGTATAATATCATATATGAAACGAATCACCAGTCCAAGTTCGATGCATGACACTGGTTGCTTGGGGCTGGTGCACTGGGACGACCCAGAGGGATGGTACGGGGAGGGAGGAGGGAGGAGGGTTCGGGATGGGGAACACGTGTACACCCGTGGCGGATGCATCTTGATGTATGGCAAAACCAGTACAATATTGTAAAGTAATTAACCTCCAATTAAAATAAATCAATTTATGTTAAAAAAATAAAATAAAAAGAGTTCAGTGAAGGGCACCCTGCCAGGCTGTGTCAAACTCACCCCAGTCCAGCAGTGGGACCTAAGCCTGCTTAGGCTCCAGAGATGCGGTAGCAGCCCCAGTCAGGGAGGTCAGGGGGAATAAAGGAGGCACTGCTTTTCTTTCCTTCTCTTTAATGTCATGCCAATGCTATGTTCAGCATAGTTGATTTGCAGTGTTCTGATTGTCGTAGTATATAACCGCCTGATTCAGGTATAACATATCTATGAGGTACGTCTATTCTTTTTTTGATTTTTTGCCATAGAAAGTCAAACAGAGTTGTAAGCATCAGGTCCTGGTGGATTATGTATCTCAGATACAGTTTCCTATGTATACAAAGAAGGGAGATAGGAGATAATTTCTGTGGATCCTCTCCTAGAGATATAGATTTCTGTGTATAGGTTAGAGGTACAGATTCCCATGTATATGGGAAAGGAAGGAAGGAAGGGAGAAAGGAAGAGGATAATCCTTGGAGATTATTGATTACACATACATGTTTCTATGTCTATGTTAGTTCAGATCTCCTAATTCATGTTCAGACCCTTCACACTCTTTTCTTTTTTTTTTTCTTTTTCTTGGAACCCTTTGTATTTGAAATCTCAGGGTCTCTTTGGGCTCATAAATTTGATATTTTGTATGTCTATTGATATTTTGCCTAGAAGGTACATCACACACTATTGTCTTCCTATGCCTGACTGACTTCTCTTAGAAATGATCCTTTAAGGTCCATTCGTGTGGATACCTGTGAACATGTGACCCCAGGTACAGGGTCTGGGGAGGGGGGTCACTCTGGAGACTATGGACATGTGACCCCAGTTTCAGGGTCTGGGGAGGGGGGTCACTCTGGAGACTATGGACATGTGACCCCAGTTTCAGGGTCTGGGGAGGGGGTCACCCTGGAGACTGTGGACATGTGACCCCAGTATCAGGGTCTGGGGAGGGGGGTCACCCTGGAGACTGTGGACATGTGACCCCAGCTACAGGGTCTGGGGGCGAGGTCACCTTCAAGAGTGTCCAACTGTGACCTCAGGTGCAGGGTCTGGGGTTGCGTGGGTCTCACCTTTCTGCACGAGTCAGGATCATGTGTACCCAGAGATCCCCTCTCTCCCCTTTTCCTGGAGCGTGCCTTGTTCCCCTGAGATTCCCAACATCTGAGTTGAGGGTGTTGCCCTGATTTACCTGTGGTCCTTTGTCTGCTCTTGTTGCATTCATATGAGGTCAGGCGCCTTGGGGCAGCTGTGCTCCATGTTCTGCTGAGTGGCTGATGACCATTGGTGTGCAGTTTTGGACCCCCACTTGAGATTCTGACCCCAGCACGGTGAAGCCCACCCACTTACCCCACGTTGTGAAGGAAAGGAAGCATGTGTTGCCGGTGCTGAGCAAGGAGTCCAGGGCAGACTGTGCTTAAAAGGCTCACACTCCCTGAAGGCTTTCACGGGAAGTTTAAAGACAAGGTGAAGGAGGGAGTTATGGCGTGGGTGATCTGCTCAGGGACCTTCTCCTGATTGGCTGGCAGTGAGGTCATCAGGAGTCAGCATCATCACCTTCTGCTTCTAACGGGTCTGCAGTCTGCGTGCTTGTAGGCAGCCTGCAGTCAACTTCTCCACCTGGTGGGGGTCTCAGCGTGTATAAGACAGCTCACAGCTCAGAACATTATCTACAGCCCTTGAGGAGGAACATAGGTCCTTGATTTTGTTTAATGGCTGCTGCTGCTGCTAAGTCGCTTCAGTCATGTCCGACTCTGTGTGACCCCATAGACTGCAGCCCACCAGGCTCCCCTGTCCCTGGGATTCTCCAGGCAAGAACACTGGAGTGGGTTGCCATTTCCTTCTCCAATGCATGAAAGTGAAAAGTGAAAGTGAAATCACTCAGTCGTGTCCGACTCTTCACAACCCCATGGACTGCAGACCACCAGGCTTCTCTGTCTATGGGATTTTCCAGGCAAGAGTACTGGAGTGGGGTGCCATTGCCTTCTACGGTTTAATGGCTAGGTTATTATTTTGTCTTCTTCCTTTCTTTCTACATGTTCTCACTTCTCTGGTTAAATGTACTCTGGAACTCAGAGACACCTGGGAGTCTAAAGGTTTTCTATAGACAGGAGGCAGGCAAAGGACATGCTAAATTTTCCCTTAAAATTTGATTATTTTTTGGATTAATGGATTAATCAATGCTTTGTAGAACCTTCTCCTCTTGTTTTAGTCCCACCTCTTCCCAGGAAGGTCAATTTCAGTGATTAAAGGACACGGTAGGGACTTCCCTGGTGGTCCAGTGGCTAAGAGTCTGAGCTGACAATACAGGGGACCCAGGTTCACTCCCTGCAGAGAACTAGATCCCACATGCTGCAGCTAAAAGGTCCCTTGTGCCAGACCAGCCCCTGCCAAATATTAGGATAGATAAATAGCAAGTATAAAAAACAAAAATTTTTAATTAAAAATAAAATTCTTGGTAAAACCCGTCAGTAGCCATTCTTGCAAGTCCTTGTTCAGAGAACACATGGCTATGCTACGTGTCCACAGATGGGATCCCGTGCCAGTTAGAGAGATGTCACCAGACAGGCTGTGCCTCCCATACAGGAACTACAAGAGGTCATGCTCTTGGAAAACAGGCCAGATTTGTGATTGCTGAATTCATTCGCTTGTTTTCATCTTTCCTTGAACATACGTCTGTGCTTGAAACAGAGCAGGTCCCTGTCGTCCTTGCCTCCCCCCGCCCCCACCCTGTCCTTCGCCTGCCTTTTTTCTGTGGAAAGTTTCCGTCAAAAAGTAAGTTTAATCAGAGAAATGAGAAATGCTGGACAAAGGAAAACAGTCAAAGGAGACTAAACAATAGTAGCGCTGTCATTAAGTGTCATCAAGGACCTTTAATTCTTTCTCAAGGGCCATAGATAAGATTCTGAGCCGTAACCTGTGAGCTGTCTTATAGATACTGAAACCCAAGGTGGAGAAGTTAACTACATGATGACCAGATTGAACCCAGGCCATGAGCTGCCACAATTCAGAGAACGGGCCACAGAGAAATGGGAACAAACTGACCCTGGAGCTGAATATTAACTGTACTTAACACAGGGTGATGCTGGTTGGACTACTGATGACCAATTTCTTTTTTTTTTAATATAAATTGATTTATTTTAATTGGAGGCTAATTACTTTACAATATTGTATTGGTTTTGCCATACATCAACATGAATCTGCCACGGGTGTACACGTGTTCCCCATCCTGAACCCCCCTCCCTCCTCCCTCCCCATCCCATCCCTCTGGGTCATCCCAGTGCACCAGCCCCAAGCATCCTGTATCATGCATCGAGCCTGGTCTGGTGATTCATTTCACATATGATATTATACATGCTTCAATGCCATTCTCCCAAATCATCCCACCCTCTCTCCCACAGAGTCCAAAAGACTGTTCTATACATCTGTGTCTCTTTTGCTGTCTCACACACAGGGTTATCGTTACCATCTTTCTAAATTCCATATATATGCATTAGTATACTGTATTGGTGTTTTTCTTTCTGGCTTCCTTCATCCACCTCCAGTTTCATCCACCTCATTAGAACTGATTCAAATGTATTCTTTTTAATGGCTGAGTAATACTCCATTGTGTATATGTACCACAGCTTTCTTATCCATTCATCTGCTGATGGACATCTAGGTTGCTTCCATGTCCTGGCTACTGTAAACAGTGCTGCGATGAACATTGGGGTACACGTGTCTCAATTCTGGTTTCCTCGGTATGTATGCCCAGTAGTGGGATTGCTGGGTCATAAGGCAGTTCTATTTCTAGTTTTTTAAGGAATCTCCACACTGTTCTCCATAGTGGCTGTACTAGTTTGCATTCCCACCAACAGTGTAAGAGGGTTCCCTTTTCTCCACACCCTCTCCAGCATTTATTGCTTGTAGACTTTTGGATCACAGCCATTCTGACTGGCATGAAATGCTACCTCATTGTGGCTTTGATCTGCATTTCTCTGATAATGAGTGATGTTGAGGATCTGTTCATGTGTTTGTTAGCCATCCGTATGTCTTCTTTGTAGAAATGTCTGTTTAGGTCTTTGGCCCATTTTTTGATTGGGTAATTTATTTTTCTGGAATTGAGCTTCAGGAGTTGCTTGTATATTTTTGAGATTAATTCTTTGTCAGTTGCTTCATTTGCTATTATTTTCTCCCATTCTGAAGGCTGTCTTTTCACCTTGCTTATAGTTTCCTTTGTTGTGCAGAAGCTTTTAATTTTAATTAGGTCCCATTTGTTTATTTTTGCTTTTATTTCCAATATTCTGGGAGGTGGGTCATAGAGGATCCTGCTGTGATTTATGTTGGAGAGTGTTTTGCCTGTGTTCTCCTCTAGGAGTTTTATAGTTTCTGGTCTTACGTTTAGATCTTTAATCCATTTTGAGTTTATTTTTGTGTATGGTGTTAGAAAGTGTTCTAGTTTCATTCTTTTACAAGAGGTTGACCAGTTTTCCAAGCACCACTTGTTAAAAAGACTGTCTTTTCTCCATTGTATATTCCTGCCTCCTTTGTCAAAGATAAGGTGTCCATAGGTGCATGGATTTATCTCTGGGCTTTCTATTTTGTTCCATTGATCTATATTACTATCTTTGTGCCAGTACCATGCTGTCTTGATGACTGTGGCTTTGTAGTAGAGCCTGAAGTCAGGTAGGTTGATTCCTCCAGTTCCATTCTTCTTTCTCAAGATTGCTTTGGCTATTCGAGGTTTTTTGTATTTCCATACAAATTGTGAAATTATTTGTTCTAGCTCTGAAAAATACCATTGGTGACTTGATAGGGATTGTATTGAATCTATAGATTGCTTTGGGTAGTTTACTAATTTTCACTATATTGATTCTTCCGGTCCATGAACACGGTATATTTCTCCATCTATTAGTGTCCTCTTTGATTTCTTTCACCAGTGTTTTATAGTTTTCTATATATAGGTCTTTAGTTTCTTTAGGTAGATATATTCCTAGTGAATGGACTGATGATCAATTTCAAGGTGACTGTCAGAGCTGACTGCGCTGTTTCTACATGTATCCCCTCCCTCCCCTGCCCACCCCCCAACTCCCCATCTATAAAAGCTCTCACCCCCTGCTTGTCAGTGGTAGGAACAGCCTTTGGACAGACGTCCACTACCCTACCCCACCCCCAGTTGCTGACATCTAAAATAAAGCACACTTTGCTTTCCGCCAACCTCAACTGTTAATTGGCTACAGTCCAGACTCCACATACTCTTTCAGTAACGTGCAGATTAACAATTGTTTTAATAAATAATTAGGTATTGGTTTAGGTTTACTTTACTGTTAACTATCAGTGGGTTTATGCATTCTGATATAAGCTTTATGCAAGGAGAAACATTTCTTGTTACTAATATGAAAGGTATTGCTTCTATTAACTAATAAATTAGTCTGGTATCAATTAGTAGTTGATGCATTTATTATTGGTGTTTAGGTGATAGTATGGTTGATCTTGAATGCTTTCTTAATTGATGGCTGCTTTTAAGCTAACTGTGGTATTGTATATGCTTATTCTCTAGAGACGGTTGTTGCTGTTGTTGTTGTTTAGTTGTCCAGTTGTGTCCAGCTCTTTGAGACCCCATGGACTGTGGCCCACCAGGCTCCTCTGACCATGGAGATTCTCCAGGCAAGAACGCTGGAGTGGGTAGCCATGCCCTCCTCCAGGGGATCTTCCAGACCTAGGGACCTTCAAGTCACCTGCATTAGCAGGCAATTCTTTACCACTGAGCCACCAGGGAAGCCCAGAGACATTTGTACCCTGTAACTAATAATTTATATCTTTTTAAAAAACACTGAAAGTTATGTCAAAAGTTATGTTTTTAAGTAATGTTTAAAGTTGAACTAAAGTTCTTTTCTGGACAACCAGCTATCCCCAGGCTTATAAGGCTTATTAGCTCTACTCATAAACCATAGGATGAGTTTGTTCTTGTAAAGTGCCCATAAGCAGCTCCTCTGGCTCCAGGATATTTAACTTCTTTCATTATCCTTTATGGTACTTTATCCATAGCACCAGCTTTAAATTTCTATCTTCTACATGCAAATACTAGTGAAAGTCGATCAGTTGTGTCTGATTGTTTGGGACTCCAAGGACTATACAGTCCATGGAATTCTTCCCAACTCAGGAATTGAACCAGGGTCTCCTGCATTGCAGGTGGATTCTTTATCAGCTGAGAGATGCTAAGTGATTCTTTTACTTACTTAGGAGAGTTGAATCTGGTGGGAAGTTTGGTCTGGTTTTAGCACAAAGTGTTCTGAGATTTAAAATCTCCTCTAGGCTTCACTTTGATCCATCCAAGCACACTTTCCAGGATGCTCGTCTTGTCAGGACTTATCTCCACGTGTATGTTAAGAGCTTATTAATAGGTTATGAAGTTATTGATATTGGAGGGGATGACTATGTGTGCTTCACGACTCAATCAAGCTCTCTATTCTTTATTTACCACTAAGTTCTCCTTTGGTTTTTTTTTATTCCATAGAAGCTTTTGTTTAAGTTATGTTCCTGAGGTACAAAATGTAGCCTCCATATTCCCCTCCCATGGGCTATGCCTTGACCGAACATCGGATAATTCTGGTAATTATGCTTTCTTCTGCTCCTCGCCAGGGTTCCCTGAGGATGGGGTTTACCAAACTCTGTCAGTTATCAAACAGGCTTCTCTAGAGGAGTGTGAATCATCGCAAACTTCTCTGACTTTTAGGCTGATGCTCATCCTATTCTGGTGAATAATTTTGCTGTTATAATTATGTGAATGTAGGGCTAAGCTAGAGGGATGTCTTATCCCAGTGTGGATCTTCATTGTGGTATCATCAGAAGTGTTAAAGTCAGGTTCATAGCTTATTTATAGTCTTTATTATTTTATTTTTAACTTAAAAACTTGTCTTCCACTTTTATTGATATGTAATTGACATATAGAGACTGTATAATTGTAAAATATACACCATAATAAGTTGACTTACATACATGATGAAATGATTACCATAAAAAAAATTTAGGGAACATCCAATCTTATATAAATACAACATTAAATAACTAGGAAAAATATTTTTTCTTTGTGTTGAGAACTTTTAAGATCCTCTTAATTTTCACGTGTAACATACACAGTGTTAATTTTATTTCATAGCTTATTTTCTTTTAGCTATGGATTCTTACAGCTTCATAGTACTTAACTTTATTTTGAGGTAATCCTTAACATGATTTACACTGGATTTCGACTGATATGAGTTCATCTTAGGACCAAAGTGGCTGACATACAATGTGCCAACCCTAATTAGTTAATTTAACTTACTTAGACTTCCTCTTGTGTGTGCTTGTTCTCAGTCATGTCTGACTCTTCATAACTCTATGGACTATAGCCCACCAGGCTCCTCTGTCCATGGGGAGTCTCCAGGCAAAAATACTGGTGTGGGTTGCCATGCCCTCTTTAGGGGATCTTCCTGACCCAGAGATTGAACCTGCATCTCCTAAACTGGCAGGCAGATTCTTTACCACTGAGCCACCAGGGAAGTCCATTTTCAGTAATAAATTACTGCAATTACTGTGCATTTTTGAGCTGAACAAGGTAACACAGATTCAAATTTTGATATTTTTCTATTAATGAAACAATAGTTAATGTGATGAACTAAGGGTAAAGTCAAGAGAGTTCCAGAAAAACATCTATTTCTGCTTTATTGACTATGCCAAAGCCTTTGACTGTGTGGATCACAATAAACTATGGAAAATTCTGAAAGAGATGGAAATACCAGATCATCTGACCTGCCTCTTGAGAAACCAATATGCAGGTCAGGAAGCAACAGTTAGAACTGGACATGGAACAACAGACTGGTTCCAAATAGGAAAAAGAGTACGTCAAGGCTGTATATTGTCACCCTGCTTATTTAACTTCTATGCAGAGTACATCATGAGAAGTGCTGGGCTGGAAGAAACACAAGCTGGAATCAAGATTGCCGGGAGAAATATCAATAACTCAGATATGCAGATGACACCACCCTTATGGCAGAAAGTGAAGAGGAACTAAAAAGCCTCTTGATGAAAGTGAAAGAGGAGAGTGAAAAAGTTGGCTTAAAGCTCAACATTCAGAAAACGAAGATCATGGCATCTGGTCCCATCACTTCATGGGAAATAGACGGGGAAACAGTGGAAACAGTGTCAGACTTTATTTTTCTGGGCTCCAAAATCACTGCAGATGGTGACTGCAGCCATGAAATTAAAAGACGCTTACTCCTTGGAAGGAAAGTTATGACCAACTTAGATAGCATATTGAAAAGCAGAGACATTACTTTGCCAACAAAGGTTCGTCTAGTCAAGGCTATGGTTTTTCCAGTGGTCATGTATGGATGTGAGAGTTGGACTGTGAAGAAGGCTGAGCGCCCAAGAAGTGATGCTTTTGAACTGTGGTGTTGGAGAAGACTCTTGAGAGTCCCTTGGACTGCAAGGAGATCCAACCAGTCCATTCTGAAGGAGATCATCCCTGGGTGTTCTTTGGAAGGAATGATGCTAAAGCTGAAACTCCAGTACTTTGGCCACCTCATGCGAAGAGTTGACTCATTGGAAAAGACTCTGATGCTGGGAGGAATTGGGGGCAGGAGGAGAAGGGGGCGACAGAGGATGAGATGGCTGGATGGCATCACTGACTCGATAGACGTGAGTCTGAGTGAACTCTGGGAGTTGGTGATGGACAGGGAGGCCTGGCGTGCTGCGATTCATGGGGTTGCAAAGAGTCGGACACGACTGAGTGACTAAACTGAACTGAACTGAAGGGTAAAGTCATCTTTGAAACTGTGTATCAGAGAAGAAATATCTAATTAAATTAACTTTTAACACAAGAAGTCCCTGCAGTGGTGATCTGACATTGATTAAAGTTGTATTAAAACTACAAAGTGTTTGCACAAACTGTTTCAGAAGAGAGAAAAAGTTGTAACTGTGCATCTAGGTATATCTTCCCTTCCTGAAGTTGCAGTACCTTTCAGAAATGCACGTCTTTACCCCTGCCCCAGAATTGATTTTCAAGTGTGCACAGTTTCAATCAACAATTAGTATGGAATCATAGGAAATAAATCCTTTCTTAGATGCACTCATCTTAACCAATACCATCGTCCTTGACTTTAGTACATCCAAACATCAACCTTTCACTTCATTGTCAACCACCTTTGGAGCCACATACGTATCTGATATTTTTTGAGACCAGAAAAGCCTAAGAAAGAAGAAAGCCCAGCCAATAAGTATGTTGTTTTCTCCATGTGTACTTGTGAATTGGCAGCAATTTCTCATTTTTCCCATGACCCATGAGTTTAGTTTTCCCTTAGTGACTTTTTCTTCACACCTTTAATATGTGCTGAGTTTTATCACAGAAAATGCTGCTTTTCAATGAACTCCAATCTCTTCTTTGAAAACTCTCAGAAATGTTTGGCCTTGTGTGAACAAAAGAACAGAAATCACTGAGAACAAATCTGAAACTGTTAATACCTGAACACAGTTCTCCACAAAGAAATAAACAAGTGTTTTAGAACAAGAAAAATGGTAATATAATAAAAGTAAGATTTGGAGTCACAAAAGAATCAAGCAATGAAGTTAAAAGACACTTTTTAGCTCAGGACAGCAAACATAAGTCGTGGATAATTCAATGTCTGTGCTCAAACAAATTAGGTAGTTCATTTTTAGGATGAAATGCAGATTGCTTTGTTTAAAGATACTTCTTTTTATCTAGACAGACATTTTGATGCTGAATCCAAGTGGAAGATATCTAAAATTCACATTATGTGTGCACTATAATGATATCATCTCCATAGGCTGAATAATTCTGGGTTTGTATATTTACATAAAAAGTTTCACTGAAAGTCCAGAGCCACAACTAAATTTGTCCAAAAGGCCAATGGTGTTGATGGGAAAGAAGCAAAGTCAAGTGAATCAGCTGGAGAACAGAGCAGAAGCTATTTTAAAATAAACACCAGTTTATGGTCAACCACTTATAAAAGAATGAAACTAGAACACTTTCTAACACCATACACAAAAATAAACTCAAAATGGATTAAAGATCTAAATGTAAGGCCAGAAACTATAAAACTTCTAGAGGAGAACATAGGCAAAACACTCTCTGACATAAATCACAGCAAGATCCTCTATGACCCACCTCCCAGAGTAATGGAAATAAAAACAAAAATAAACAGATGGGCCCTAATTAAACTTAAAAGCTTTTGCACAACGAAGGAAACTACAAGCTTCAGAATGGGAGAAAATAATAGCAAACAAAGCAACTGGCAAATAATTTATCTCAAAAATATACAAGCCAACTCATGTAGCTCAATACCAAAAAAAATAAATGACCCGATCAAAAAAGGGCCAAAGAACTAAACAGACATTCTCCAAAGAAGACACACAGATGGCTAACAAACACATGAAAAGATGCTCAACATCACTCATTATCATAGAAATGCAAATCAAAACCACAATGAGGTACCATCTCACTACAGTCAGAATGGCTGCGATCCAAAAGTCTACAAGCAATGAATCCTGGAGGGGGTGTAGAGAGGGGGAACCC
Source organism: Bubalus bubalis (assembly GCF_019923935.1). Classification (NCBI taxonomy): domain Eukaryota; kingdom Metazoa; phylum Chordata; class Mammalia; order Artiodactyla; family Bovidae; genus Bubalus; species Bubalus bubalis. Next base: position 6,381,497 of record NC_059175.1, read on the forward strand.
TCTTACACTGTTGGTGGGAATGCAAACTAGTACAGCCACTATGGAGAATAGTGTGGAGATTCCTTAAAAAACTGGAAATAGAACTGCCTTATGACCCAGCAATCCCACCACTGGGCATACACACCGAGGAAACCAGAATTGAAAGAGACACGTGTACCCCAATGTTCATCACAGCACTGTTTACAGTAGCTAGGACATGGAAGCAACCTAGGTGTCCATTGGCAGACGAATGGATGAGAAAGCTGTGGTACATATACACAATGGAGTATTACTCAGCTGCTAAAAAGAACATATTTCAATCTGTTCTAATGAGGTGGATGAAACTGGAGCCTATTATACAGAGTGCAGTAAGTCAGAAAGAAAAACACCACTACAGTATATTAACATATATATATATAGAATTTAGAAAGACGGTAACGATAACCCTATATACGAGACAGAAAAAGAGACACAGATATAAAGAACAGACTTTTGGACTCTGTGAGAGAAGGCAAGGGTGGGATGATTTGAAAGAATAGCATTGAAACATGTATATTATCATATGTGAAATAGATGACCAGTCCAAGTTCAATGCATGAGACAGGGTGCTCAAAGCCAGTGCACTGGGACAACCCAAAAGGATGGGATGGGGAGGGAGGTGGGAGGGGGGTTCAGGATGGGGGACACATGTACACCCATGGCTAATTCATGTCAATGTATGGCAAAAACCACCACAATATTGTAAAGGAATTAACCTCCAATTAAAATTAATAGTTTTAAAAATAAATAAAATTAACCTTAAATTAAAATAAATAATTTTAAAAAAAATAAATAAACACCTGTTTAAACTGTTTGACTATGACATTTGGTTTGCATCAGTTCAGTTCAGTCTTTCAGTCATGTCCAACTCTTTGAGACCCCATGGACTGCAGCATGCCAGTTTTCCCTGTTCATCACCAATGCCCGGAGCTTGCTCTAACTCATGTCCATCTAGTTGGTGATGTCATCCAACCATCTCATCCTCTGTCATCCCCTTCTCCTCCTGCCTTCAATCTTTCCCAGCATCAGGGTCTTTTCTAATGAGTTGATTCTTTGCATCAGGTGGCCAAAGTGTTGGAGTTTAAGCATCAGTCTTTCCAATGAATATTCAGGAGTTTTAGGATTGACTGGTTGGATCTCCTTGCAGTCCAGGGGACTCTCAAGAATCTTCTCCAACACCACAGTTCAAAAGCATCAATTCTTTGGTGCTCAGTTTTCTTTATAGTCCAACCCTCACATCCATACATGACTACTGGAAAAAACACAGCTTTGACTAGAGAGAACTTTGCAGGCAAAGTAATGTCTTTGTTTTTAATATGCTGTCTAGATTGGCCATAGTTTTTCTCCCAAGGAGCAAGCATCTTTTAATTTCATGGCGGTGGTCATCATCTTCAGTGATTTTGGAGACTGAGAAAACAAAATCTGTCACTGTTTCCATTGTTTCCCCATCTATTTGCCATGAAGTGATGGGGCCAAATGCCATGATCTTAGTTTTTTGAATGTTGAGTTTTAAGCCAGCTGTTTCACTCTCATCAACAGGCTCTTTACTTCCTCTTCTCTTTCTGCCATAAGGGTGGTATCATCTGTGTATCTGAGGTTATTGATATTTCTCCCAGCAATCTTGATCCCAGCTTGTGCTTCATCCAGCCCAGCATTTCACATGATGTACTCTGCATATAAGTTAAATAAGCAGGGTGACAATATACAACCTTGATGTACTCCTTTCCCTATTTGGAATCAGTCAGTTGTTCCAGGTCCAGTTCAAACTGTTGCTTCTTGACCAGCATACAGATTTCTCAGGAGGCAGGTAAGGTAACATGGTATTCCCATCTCTTGAAGAATTTTCCACAGTTTGTTGTTATCTACACAGTCAAAGGCTTTGGCATAGTCAATAAAGCAGAAATAGATGTTTTCCTGGAACTCTCTTGCTTTTTCAATGATCCAACAGATGTTGGCAATTTGATCTCTGGTTCCTCTGCCTTTTCTTAATCCAGCTTGAACATCTGGAAGTTAGCGGTTCATGTACTGTTGAAGCCTGGCTTGGAGAATTTTGAGCATTACTTTACTAACATGTGAGATGAGTGCAATTGTGTGGTAGTTTGAACATTCTTTGGCATTGCCTTTCTTTGGGATTGGAATGAAAACTGACCTTTTCCAGTCCTGTGGCCACTGCTGAGTTTTCCAAATTTTCTGGCATATTGAGTGCAGCACTCTCATAGCATCATCTTTTAGGATTTGAAATAGCTCAACTGGAATTCCATCACCTCCACTATCTTTGTTCATAGTGATGCTTCCTAAGACCAACATGACTTCGCATTCCAGGATGTCTGGCTCTAAGTGAGTGATCACACCATCGTGGTTATCTGGTTCATTAGGGGGTTTTTTGTATAGTTTTTCTGTGTATTCTTGCCACCTCTTCTTAATATCTTCTGCTTCTGTTAGGTCCATCCCATTTCTGTCCTTTATCGAGCTCATCTTTGCATGAAATGTTCCCTTGGTATCTCTAATTTTCTTGAAGAGATCTCTAGTCTTTTCCATTCTATTGTTTTCCTCTATTTCTTTGCACTGATCACAAGGAAGGCTTTCTTATTTCTCCTTGCTATTCTTTGAAACTCTGCATTCAAATGGGTATATCTTTCCTTTTCTCCCTTGCCTTTAGCCTCTCTTTTCTCAGCTGTTTGTAAGGCCTCCTCAGATGACCATTTTGCCTTTTTTGCATTTCTTCTTCTTGGGGATGGTCTTGATCCCTGCCTCCTGTACAATCATCTGGAGAACAGAGCAGAAAATACTTTAAAATAAACTCCAGTTTAAACTGTTTGACTATGGCATTGGGTTTGCATGAATAACCATGATATTGTTTCATAAGACAATTTTAAAACAACATTAAAAAGAAAACAGCCTTCCAAATAAATGGCTTAATGTCCATTTTGTAATACTGAAATAAGAAGGACAAAGATTTTAAAAAAGAGAAGAATCAATAAAAACATGTCTGTGAGGAGATGAGAGTACCCACCTTTTGTTTAAATAGTGTGTTGATTGAATATTGATTCCATTACTGCATTCCACCTTTGAAACAGTTCCATCCACAGCACTGATGCTTCCAGAGTACTGTCAGGGCTGAGTCACCAGAATCGGGTGGTGGATTTTACTTGTAAGGCTTTGTGCATCCCCATTTCAGTGTGGACCACAGGGGGATGTGGGAGACATTCAGGGCCTCAGGCAGAATAGCGTTAGGATGAGCATGGTCGCTCTAAGTTGATGTGCTGGTGATAAGTCGCATCCTAAGATGTGACTTTAAAGGCAGATAGTATCAATGGTTAAAAAAAAAAAAGATTTTTCATTTGGTATGAAATTACCAAAGGGTAAGGTAATGAGGGTAATGAAATCAGCCCTCATCACTATGCATAAGACAGATAACTAATGAGAACCTGCTGTACAGCACAGGGAACTCGATTCAGTGCTCCATGGTGACCCACATGGGAAGGAAATCCAGAAATGAGGGCACTTATGTATACATACAGCTGATTCACTTTGCTGTATGGTAGAAATGAACACAACATTGTAAAGCTTCTATATCCCATTAAAAAAAAAAAAAAACAACCACATACAAGGCACTTGTGTAGGCTTTAGGTTTGCAAGCATTAGATAAGCAATAAAAACCTGTCCTCATGGAGCTCAAGGTCTAGTGGGGAGAAAGAGAAGATGCAGGATTAATAAATCCATAAACACAGGAAACTGAAGACATATATGTCATTTAGTGCTGTGAACAAAACAAGCAAGGAAGCGATTTAGGGAATTTCTGGTGATGATACAGTTTGTAAAGATGGCTAAGGGTATCTCTCTAAGAAGGTAACATTTGAACAACAGCCTGAGAGTGCAGGAGCTCCGTGTGTGCCAGACACCAGGGGACACTTGTGGAAGCATGTTGTCAGGAGAGGGAACAGGACCTGCAAAGACCCCGAGGCAGGGACACAGCGAGGAAGCCTGTCTGTCTGGAGCCAGGGAGAGGGAGCAGGACCGAGGAGACTCAGGGCTTGCAGGTTATTTATTTGACAACTGAGGCTTCTGCTCCCAGTGACAGGACAGCTTTGGAGGGGGTGGTAAAGAGAGGCTTTGTCGACTTAGTGTGAACACCCATTAAATTCACATTTAGCCTCCAATTCTATCACACCAGCGATTTGTTTTTAGGTTTCCAGCATAATATTAAGGCTCCTTAGGTGGTGCAATGGTAAAGAATCCGCTTGCCAGTGAAAGAGATAGAAGAGACACGGGCTGGATTCCTGGGTGGGGAAGATTTCCTGGAGAAGGGCATGGCAACCCACTCCAGTATTCTTGCTTAGAGAATCCCAGGGACAGAGGAGCCTGGCGGGCAACAGTCCATGGGGTCGCAAAGAGTCAGACACGACTGAGTGACTGAGCATATTGTCAAATGAAGAAAAGCATTAGAAATGCCCAGGGGTCCAGAGGCAGCCGGAGAATGAGACGTTGCCTGTCTCATGAATGTAAAACCATCCTAGGAGATGATACACACTTTCTCTGGTATACAAATCCTTCTACAACCATAGTACTCTTAAAAGGGCACTTTCCCACTTGCAAATAATTCATGAGTATGTATTCTTTCTGTTGTAAAGAATGTAAGTTAGTACTAGCATGCTTTATTGATCATTAGAAAATATTTGGTTAACAGAAAGTTGTTTTTTAAAAAAGCAGATAAACACTCAGCAAAGACCATTAAAATGGTTTATTTTTAAACTCCCTTCTTAGAGTATGTCACTGGAGTCAATAGAAGTGTTATTCATACTTCTCAGCACAGTTACAGTTTTGCTATTTAAGACTTACAGCATGGACCACTTGTTAGTCTTATTTTTTGAGCTTTGATTTTTATTTTTGGCTGTGCTGGGTCTTCGTTGCTGCACTGAGGCTGTGTCTGGTTGCGGCGTCAGGGGGCTCCTCTCTAGTTGCCATGCATGCGAGGACTTACTGCGGTGGCTTCTTCTTTGTTGTTGTGAAGCATGCTGTGGGCTCTCCATTCACGGGCTTCATCGGTTGTAGCACCCAGACTCAGCTGCCCCGCAGCATGTGGGATCTTCTCAGACCAGGGATTGAACCCATGTCCCCTGCACTGATGGATGCTTACCCAGGGAAGGGCCACTTGTTAGTCTTGATACTTGACACTGTGCCCCTGGATCTTGGAGTGTTGGTTTTAGGCTCACAAACACTCCACGCCCCTGACTCCATGCAGGTGTGATGGAGGGCTTGTCCTGGCGGAGGGGTGGTCTCCACCCCTAGGGAAGTGGAGATGCCCGCCATGGGTGGAGAACTCGGATGTTCCACTTGGTCCCTGAATGAGAGAGAGCATCTGTGCATAGGCAGGAGCCGGGGATGAGGCAGGCTAATCCAGGCTCACCTAACCTATGCTGGGGACCCGACTGCAGCAGGAACTCCAAGTGTGAATGTCGTTCTCTAAAAAGGAGACAGACATACTTGCCTGAGGGCAGATGATGCAGGACACAAGGACTCCTTGCTCCTCCTCTTCACCTCATGCCTTTGGTCCCAGGGCTGGGTGACCTCACAGCCCAGGTCTCGCTGAGGCTGTAAATGCTGGTGGTTGGTGGACATGATTCAATGCCTCTCTTTGCCTTGTGGTTGCTCATTCAAAGTGAAAACGCTAGTCGCTCAGTTGTGTCCAACTCTTTGGGGCCCCATGGACTGTAACCCGCCAGGCTCCTGTGTCCATGGCATTTCCCAGGCAAGAATGCTGGAGTGGATTGCCGTTTCCTTCTCCAGGGAATTTCCTGACCCCGGGCTCAGACACGTGTCTCCTGCTGGGCAGGCAGATCCTCTACCCCTGAGCCACCTGGGAAGTCCAAACCGCTCCTCAGGAGAGAGCAAAGCCAGGGAGTGGAGGTCAGCCCCACAGTCATCCAAGCAAACAGTGGGCTTCCTCCTCCATCAGGGAAGACACCTCGGGTTCATCTCCTCCAAGTGTGTCTCCCTGGAAATAAAGCTGTGATGATTATCATTCTACTTACTCCTGAGAAACAGTCATCCGAAACAGTCTAGCTTTTATTGATGTAAACACACTATTTTTCACAGCAAACCACAGCAGATGCTGGAATGTTTCTGTCGTCCTCGATGCTTGAGGAGAATAAGTTTTCCTTTGTTTTGTTTTAGATTACTAGTCATGAGTAAACAAGTGCAACCTTTTTTTTTTTTTCTTGACATACCTGGGTAAATAACTCAAATGTAATCCTTTCTTATAAGTCATAAGAAATTGTAAATTGTCTAATATGCGCTTAACTGACTTTGTGCTTAAGGTCACTAACAATGAGAACAAAATGAAAATAATGAAATGCATCCATTATTTCTGCTGCTGATGAATTTATAATAATAGTTAAGTACAGAGCTGAACCTCTATTATTCTCTTGCCATTTATGTAACGTGAACCACGATATTTCCATTTCAGATCCCATTACATTGTATTATAATTGTGGGAATTGCCTCGGGTCCCTACTCTACACTTTAGGAATGTGTTGTAATAAATTTTTACAAGTCAAGCAAGTTGTTTCCACTTGGAAAAATAACCTGGCTCTGGGAGTGCAGACTCAGCCTGCTGCGAGCCTTCAGGCAGCATCTCAATGGGCTTCTGTAGTTGGCAGAATAACATGACAGAAAGAGAGCCAATTACATGAGGAAAATAAGGGCCACTTTTGTCAGCCATAGCACGCATAGTTTTCTTGCAATAAAATGATGGTTATATTCCTTGTTTATCCAAAGTGTTCAAATGTTGTGTTACAATAATATTTTCCTTCAGCACATTTCACCATCTTGTAACGTTTCTTTCCAATCATATAACATTACTCAATATTCTTAGTAAAAATGGACTCAATATTTTTTTTCTTAAAACTTGTTTTTAAATTTTTCTGCCTGCCTTAGGTCTTAGTTGTAGCGTGTGGAATGTTTCACCTTCATTGCAGCCGGACTCTTTGGTGGTGGCATGTGGAGTCTAGTTCCCTGACTGGGGATCGAACCCACACCCCCTGTGCTGGGATCGTGGAGTCTTAGCCACTGGACCACCAGGGAAGGCCCTGGGCTCAGTATTTTTCATTCATCTAAGTGCCATTGTCCTTCCTTTTATGATACATTTGGTCTTGTTCTTGAGCATTTACTATTTGAAATAAGTTCACTATGGTTCCATTTTTAATATACTTTTCTCTACTGCAACAGGGTATCTTAGACTCCGTGTGCTTTAGGTCATGGAGATGAGAGTGAGTGATGAAGTGAATGTGGAGCTAACAGTACCATCAGTTTTCCTAAACATGAATTTAGAAACACCCTTCACTGCTCGGTCTCTGTGTCGCTCTGTTCTGTGGACGCACCAAGCACAGCTGATCAGATAGAGCTTTACTCTTCAATCTGTCATCGTTTTATGGGCTTCCAGGAGGCTCAGGTGGTAAAGAATCCGCCTGCAATGAGAGAGACCTGAGTTCAATCCCTGGGTTGGGAAGATCCCCTGGAAGAGGGCATGGTAACCTACTCCAGTATTCTTGCCTGGAGAATCCATAGGGACAGAGGAGCCTGGCGGGCCACAGTCCATGGGGGTCACGAGTAGGACACAACCGAGCAACTAAGCACAACACAGCACATCACTGTTTATATGCCAATTACAGGCCTCCCCCAATGGCTCATTGGGTAAAAAATCTGCCTGCAATGCAGGAGCCACAGAAGATGCAGATTTGATCCCAGCATCCGGAAAATCCCCTGGAGGAGGACATGGCAACCCACTCCAATATTCTCAGCTGGAGACTCCCATGGACAGAGGAGCCTGGCGGGCTACAGTCCATGGGATCACAAAGAGCAGGACACGACAAAAGCACACACCCATGCATACGAATTATACTTCAGTACTTCAATGAAACAGTTTAAGAAACAGTAACTACCAGTAATCTAGATATTTCCATTGTACTTCTACAAAAGTAACAGGAAATATTTTTTTAGTTTTGGACTCTGTGGGAGAAGGCGAGGGTGGGATGATTTGAGAGAATAGCATTGAAACATGTATATTATCATATGTGAAACAGATGACCAGTCCAGGTTCGATGCATGAAACAGGGCGCTCAGGGCTGGTGCACGGGGATGACCCAGAGGGATGGGGAGGGAGGTGGGAGGTGAGGTTCGGGATGGGGACACATGTACACCCATGGCTGATTCACGTCAGTGTAAGGCAAAACCACCACAATGTTGTAAAGTAATTAGCCTCCAATTAAAATAAATTAATTAATTTTTTTAAATTTGGTATTATATTCACTTTGCTGTTGTTAAGTTGCTAAGTTGTGTCCAACTCTTTGCGATCCCATGGACTGCTGCCTTTTCATACTGCTCATGGGGTTTTCCAGGCAAGAATACTGGAGTGGGTTGCCCTTTTCTTCTCCAGTGGACCACATTTTGTCAGAACTCTTCCCTAGGACCTGTCTGTCTTGGGTGGCCCTGCACGGCATGGCTCATGGCTTCATTGAGTTATGCAAGCCCCTTAGCCAGGACAAGGCTGTCATGTATAAAATAGATAACTAATGATAACCTACTTTATAGCACAGGAAACTCTGCTCAGTGCTCTGTGGGAACTTAAATGGGAAGGAAATCCAAAAAAGAGGGGCTATGTGTATACGTGTGGCTGATTCACTTTGCTGTACAGCAGACATTAACACAACTGTGTACAGTAACTAACTATACTCCAATTAAAAAAAAGTAAAGAAAAATAATGAGACTGTTACAATTCTGTTTAAAGGTATTAGAATGAGCACAGCTCAGCTAGAGATACATGAATCTTCTAAAGCCTTATGAATTACTCAAAGCATAATTCATGAGATAAGAGAATGATGAATGAGAAGATGTGTTGGGGGCTGGCGTGAGGCACTCCGCCCATGGCAAAGGTCATGAGGAAGGAGGCTCGACATACGCAAAGGCGGGATCGAGCCTCAGGAGTCCCCCTGGAAATCCTCGAGCATCTACCCCCATAACCAGAGCCTGCCTACTTTACTACTTTGTGCTCTCACCTACACCTCTGGCTTTACGGGGGGCTGTCCCCCACCACCTCTTTCGGAGAAGGAGTTAACTTAGAGCTCCAGTTAATAATAATTCCTGGGCGTGATAGGAGTGTTTTAACCTACAAACTCCTCTGAAGGTTCTCTAGCCTGCCTGACAGGCTTGTCCGGCCACATGTGATTGCTCACAGCCTCCCAACTGTGAGAGGCACGAGATGCTTTAAACCTTCTAAAAACAGGTTCTTTAGAAAAGTTAGAAAATTATTAGTATAAGTGTAATGGGCTGATTAGAAATTGTATTGGTGAAGGGTTTTTCATTTGTTGAGCCAATGTTTACTGCTAAGTCTCCACATCCCCTGCCCTTACACACATTAATGAATATATAGAAGAAATAAGTATTAACCTTTGATATAAATCACGTTAGACCTTAGGCTAAGTAAATTCTTTCCTTAACTAAAACCCAATACACCCTCACCCTATAGGAATGTAACTTTATTTGGGTGGCGTCTGTTTTAAGAATAATCACCCCTGGAGAAATAAGTGTCCTGGTTGACTGACCGCTGTCACAAGGAGAGGGTCGTAAATTGTCAGCAGGCCGGCCCCCTGGCCAGAAGATGATGTAACACCCCTAAGACCTCTGTATACATTTGTATGAAGCACCTGACTTTGATAAAAGTCAGGACTGCTGACCCCGCGTGACTTTTGCATAACATCTCAGTGTATAAAAGTAGACCATGGAAAATAAAGAATTGGGATCAGTTCCTCGAAAGACTGGTCTCCCCATGTCTCTCTCTCTCTCACTCTGGTTGAGTCTCCATCTGGAGCGCGGAACCCACCATGCTTACTAATTATGCCTGGGCTTCTAAGATCCGACCAGGGAGGCCTCAGTGTCTCCTCTCCTTCGAGAGAACGGAAGGACGCCTGCGGCCTACGTAAGTGGTGCAAGCTTCTTGTGTTGAAGTTTTATTGGTCCCCCGCGTAAACCAAGCTACTCAGCCTCTTTTCTCCACTGAATTTTCCTACTGAGCTATCCTCATTCTATTACTCTTTATATCCTTAATTAACGTTTAATTAAGCAGTTGTTCCCTGACCCTCGCCTACGCCATCTCTCCTTCGAATACCCTGGATCAGCTGGGGCTGGACCCCGGCAAAGATGGGTGTTAGCTGAGCCTACTGTGGTCATCATTTCACAATACATATCAGTCGAAACTGTCATGCTGTATGCCTTAAACCTATACAGTGATGTGTGTCAATTATTTCCTAATAAAGCTGGAAAAGTAATAAATTTTAAAATTAAAAAACAACAAAAAATCATGTTGAGGTTTGACAGAAAACAGCAAAATTCTGTAAAGCAATTATCCTTCAATAAAAAAAATATGTTAATTTTTAAAAATAGGTCTTACTGGAGTCATTTAGATCAGCCCCATGAGAAGCCTTCTGTCTTCAGGGGGTCCTCCTTCAAACACCAACCTCCCCTTCCAACGTTTCAGTGTTTCCTGAGTTCTTGTGTGCAAGATTCAAAGCCTCTGAAACGGTACACAGAAGTGCTCCTAATCTGAACCTTGTAAATCGCCCTCACCTTCTTTTATACCCAGACACTTCATCTTAAGTATGCACAGTCATTTGTGATTATTTCTGTTCATCACCTCTGCACACGTTGTTCTTTCCTGACTGCCTGGAAAACTCCCAGTATCCTCTGAGAGCTAATCTGAGTGTTAACTTCTCTAAATCGAATCCTATTCGGGAGGTGCATTAGAGCACCTCCCCTGAAAGGCTTTCTTCTGGACCCTGAACCTGCTTTCCCTGCCCTGGAGCCTGGCCCAGCCTGGCGACCCGCTACATCGAAGCCCCACAGTGAGCTGTGTGTGCCGGGAATAATTTGTGTCATAACGTCGGACACCACTGAGCCACTGAACAGGGACTCACAAGCAAAACTTCTACGGTTGCGATTGCAGGGAATGGCCACAAGGCGGCAGGTTTATCTCAAACCCAATTGTGATTACCTGGGAAATGAAAGCTTTTGAGGGTTTAAATTCAGGGCTGTAATTTAATGTGGAATGTACCTGGATGAACACTCAAAATCTTTTGTGTTTTTCCTGAGTATTCTTTAAATTAACCTTTATCCCATATTATAGTTACATTGACAGACAATGTGCTGTCCATGGCAGGTGAACTGAATATATTCTCTATTTGGCTATTATGTTATTTCTGCTTTCTCACCATTGTACCCTGATTAAATCCTAGAGACGTAACTTCTGTTACCTTTTAATTTACCATCTAAGCCACTGGGGAAGCCCCTCATCTGCATTAGCAGAACAAAAATAATATCACCAAAGTTAGAAATCTGATTATGAAATAACATGTTCCAAATTATTTGGAAGTAGTTAGGTCTTTGTTTTTGAAAGGAATGACTTTGAAATAGCCCAAACTTTGGTCGATCTTGAATTTCTGTGTGAAAATAGCAGGGGTACTTGAAACATTCTTCCCATTTATTTTGAACTCTTCTCTGAGAAACTAAACCACACAGTGCTTTTGCCCATTAGGCTCAGACAGTTTGATAAAACAGAATGAAGAAAACGAGACACCTCAGATGTCCTAAGACAGTCAGGTAAGTGGTTTGTCTCATAAGAAACTGCGAGGCTTGAGCTCACTGCTGTTGACACATAATACACATCATAAGCCTGGAGGGGTCACTGATGTACATGCACATCACTCAGCGTCATCTTCTACCAACCAGAGACCGAAGGTTTCAGGAGCTGTGACAGGAAGCTCTCAGCTCCCACTGACTCTCAACTCTGTGACTTCCTGAGCTCCTTGAAAGTGAAAGTCGCTCAGTCATGTCCGACTCTCTGTGACCTCATGGACTATACAGTCCATGGAATTCTCCAGGGAAGAATTCTGGAGTGGGTAGCCGTTCCCTTCTCCAGGGGATCTTCCCAACCCAGGGATCGAACCCAGGTGGATTTTTTACCAGCTGAGCCACCAGAGAAGGCCAAGATACTGGAGTGGGTAGCCTATCCCTTCTCCAGGGGATCCTCCTGACCTAGGAACCGAACCTGGGTCTCCTACACTGCAGGCAGAATCTGAGCTCCTTACTTTAATGAATTCCGTCCCCTTGCCCTTCCTCCCTGTTGACTGATGCTAACCCACAGAGCAGAAGGTCTGGTCCAATAACTGACTACGGGCTCTTCTCTTGCCTTTGCAGTCCTGCCTTTTCACCTTTCTCTCTTCTCTGCTCGTTGCTCACCTTTGTCATTATTGGGAGGCAGTTCAGCTCAGTTCAGTCCCGCAGTCGTGTCCGACTCTTTGTGACCCTATGGACTGCAGCACACCAGGCTTCCCTGTGCATCACCACCTCCAGGAGCTTGCTCAAACTCATGTCCATTGAGTTGGTGATACCATCCAACCATCTCATCCTTTGTCATCCCCTTCTCCTCCTGCCTTCAATCTTTCCCAGGATCAGGGTCTTTTCCAAAAGTCAGTTCTTCAAATCAGATGGCCGAAGCACTGGAGTTTCAGCTTCACCATCAGTCCTTCCAGTAAATTTTCAGGAGTGATTTCCTTTAGGATAGACTGGTTGGATCTCCCTGCAATCCAGGAGACTCTCAAGAATCTTCTCCAAAACCACAGTTCAAAAGCATCAATTCTTCGGTGATCAGCTTTCTTCATGGTCCAACTCTCACATCCACACATGACCACAGGAAAAACCATAGCTTTGACAAGACAGACCTCTGTTGGCAAAGTAATGTCTCTGCTTTGCAATGTGCTGTCTAGGTTGGTCATTGCTCTTCTTCAAAGGAGCAAGCATCTTTTAATTTCATGGCTGCAGTCACCATCTGCAGTGATTTTGGAGCCCAAGAAAATTAAGTATCTCACTGTTTTCATTATTTCCCCATCTATTTGCCATGAAGTGATGGGACTGGATGTCATAATCTTCATTTTTTGAATCTTGATTTTTAAGCCAGCTTTTTCACTCTCCTCTTTCAGTTTCATCAAGAGGCTCTTTAGTTCCTCCTGTCTGTCATAAAGGTGGTGTCATCTGCATATCTGAGGTTATTTGTATCTCTCCCAGCCATCTTGATTCCAGCTTGTGCTTCATCCAGCCCAGCATTTAGGTGATGTACTCTGCATAGAAGTTGATAAGCAAGGTGACAATATACAGCCTTGACATACTCTTTTCCTCCCCTCGGGGCCCTTGATGGGGAGAAGTGGCTGCCACCTGAGGGGGGACACAGCTCTGGAAAGGCACAGGTGACCTGGAAGTGGGGCCTCCCTCCCGCCCTCACCTATGCAGCGGGACCACACAGAGCCGGACGCCCCAGCTCCGGCCAAGCCTTCCGATGTCCACAGCGTCCATGACCCTCCCCCTGTACCCCGCAGACACCGAGCTCCCAGATAACCTGCCCCAAGTGTCTCATTAAGAAAGAGAGTGGAAAAAAAGAGAGAGAGAGAAAGAAAAGAACTCTTTCCTAAGCTTCTAAACTCTGTCACGAAGCAGACGGTGATGAGGGTAGCATCCTCACAGCTGAGCGTCCATCCTCAGCAGCTCGTCTCCGCGGTCTGGTCCGGCCACCTCCACCCCCGTGTCTCCGGCCACAGTGGCCTTCTCTTCACCTCGTGTGTCTCCCGTGGCTCCACCGTCTCAGGACTTTAAACAGCCCCCTCATGTGGCGCAAGGACATCGGCTCTTTCAGAAATGTATTAACTCACATAGATTTCAAATGTATTATTCTTCCAAACGGCTGAAAACGTTCATCCTTTTAAAGAATGTATCTGTTTATAAGTGTTTATTTGGCTGCAGCAGGTCTTCGTTGGGGCACTCGGGATCTTCGCTGCGTTTCTGTGGGATCTCCTGAGTCGCTGTGCAAACTCGAGTTGTGGCCCTGCGGCTCCGTAGTAGCTTCCGCACCGAAGCGCAGCTGCCCCTTGGTGTGTGAGATTTTAGTTCTCCGATCAGCGATTGAACCCGAGAACCCCTGCGTTGCAAGGTGGATTCTTAACCACTGGACCACCAGGGATGTCCCTGAAAATTTCACTTTTAAAAGCTGAGATAGCCAGTTTGATGTGTGGCGTTACCTCAGTGTACAGTTGAATGCATATGCCAAGTCACGCAGTTATTTCAGCAGGTTTTAGACACACACAGCCATAGCACAAAGCCTTTCTTCATAGATCTGCAGAAAACATGCACTCTTACCAAAACTGGCTTACAATTTTCAAAGTGATGATGTAAAACTGCCGTCAGCGTTGTGAGAGTCACTAACAGATTCCCAGCTGCACTTTGACAACATCTTGGTTGTTGCCCTGGGGCTCTTGCAGACAGTTCTTAAATGCACTGAGCCCTGTCTCCACGGTGCTGGGCAGACAGCAGCAGGGAGCGCAGAGCTCTTCTTACTCCTCTGAAAGGCATTTTTACAGCCTTTCACAACTGTGTCCTGATTTAAAACAATACAAACTAGTATTTCTCAAAATAAAGCCATAATACAATTACCTGAAGATGATGAATTTTTTTTTCAAAAACATACATTACAAAACTCTATTAAGTCACCCTATTTATGGATCAGTTGGTGAAAGTTCTTGTGAGATACATAAAACAATAACTATGAGCTAAAACTTATTTATTAATACTTCAAATTCAAAACTATGTACATTAGCTCTATTTGTGATTTGGATCAAATCAACTTGAAGAAATCAGATCATTCTTCATCAGACTGAAGAAATTACTAGACCTAAAGAGAAAAGATGTTTTTAACCTACTCTCTAAGATTCTTACCTTTAGTTCTGGTGCTGTAAGGAAATACTTTCTGTATTAGCCAAGACAATTCTTCATATTCCAGACTCCAGCTTTTTGAGGACATAGGTATAACCCATTTAAGTGAGAAAGAAGCAACAGAAAACAGATGTCCAGGAAAACTTCAAACAGCATAAATGACTGCTGCATTTTGCTCTGCCCCGTTTTCCATAATTGTTTTCTAGGCTTTCCAATTTCCTATTGGGAAATGTGGATTTTGAAAATAAGCAGACTTTCCTTTTCTAATTGATTAAATGGAGTGGAAAAGGAGAAAGAAGAACTGACTCTTTGAAGGCAGAAAACCCTTGACAACTCCCAAAGGTGGTGGTCTTTTAATTGTTAATAATAACATTTGATTTGTTTGTTAACGTTGAAACAATTAGGGTTCCATTTTAATAGAAATACACAGTGTTCTTTGTACTTAATCCACACAGAATATATGAAAATGGCCTGTTCAGTGGTTCCAGGGGAAAATGCTGGCAAGAGGATGCTCAGTGAGGTGTGATTGAGGGAGGGAATGTGTGGTGAGGGGTGAACTGCCCACTTGGCCTGTGAGCTGAGGAGGGCCAGGGAGCTGGCTGTGGTTTCCATCTCAGCTTCCACAGAATAAACAGAGAGCAGGCCAGCAACCTTGGCTCAAAGGCGTTCGGGGGCTTCCCAGGTAGCTCAGTGGTAAAGAATCCACCTGCCAGTATAGGAGATGTGAGTTTAATCCCTGGGTCGGGAAGGTCCCCTGGAAAAGGGAATGGTAATATGCTCCATTACTCTTACCTAGAGAACCCCAGGGACAGAGGACCCTGGTGGGCTACAGTCCGTGGGGTCACAAAGAGTCAGACACGACTGAACAACAACAGAGAGCTCTCAGCTCAGAGGCACTCACACTGAACCTGACAGCTGACATGTGAGTTCAATCAACACCATGAACACTAGCTTGTCATTTTTATGTATTTCAAGTGTTCACATAGTTAATTTATCAAAGACATTTCACTTTTCATTTAGCTTTTTGTTAAATTATAAAAATTTATTTTTGGAGATTGAGATACAAGTGAAAGTTTTAGAAAAGTTTCCATGAAATATTATGTATTTATTATAAAAAATATTGCACTTTCTTTTAGTCCCACCCTTTTTCAACAATGTTCTGTGTAGCTGTTGGCAACTCTTGTCAGTTGTAAAACGGTCTAACTTACTTTTGAGGCCATAAATGAATCAGAGTGAAAACAATTTTAAAATTACCTTGAGAAGAAGAGAATTGAAGAGCACCGTTCCTTTTCTTTTGAGGTCTACTCAGTTATAGACAAGACATTCACAAGTAGAACGCTCTGGGATGAACCTGAAGCTGAAACTCATGATGTTAATGTCCGTGTGCTCACACAGCCAGATTATGGGCTGTAGCCCAGCAGGCTCCTCTGTCCATGGGATTCTCCAGGCAAGATTACTGGAGTGGGTTACCATGCCCTCCTCCAGGGGATCTTCCCAGCCCAGGGTTCAAACCCGGGTCTCCTGCATTGCAGCAGATTCTTTACCGTCTCAGCCACCAGGGAAGCTGCAAAATTATCTCAGGCTGTCATCAATTTGTAGAGGGCTGTCACTGTGTCTCCTGAGGATTTATGATCAAGGGGAAAGGTGCATACTGCTCACGGCTTCTCGGTGCTCCCCCGTGGGTTTAAATCCTCCACCTTGTGCTGGGACCAGAGACTTGCGTTCGTGATTCGTTCTCCTTGCACGTCCATTGTTATGAGAAACCAGTACAAATGTCCTTGTAGTGCAGAATCTGTCTTTACATTTCAACAATTAGGACTTTAGTTTACCTCTGCTATTTTATTATTCTCTTTAATTTCAGTATGCTCTTATTTCTCTGCATAACTGTATAATTATAAAAAATGTAATTGCCACTGGTTAGTCAAAGGTACCTGGTGCATTTTCAAAACCCTCCCCATGCAACTAGTACACTTTTTAGAACTTTTCATTTTTAATCATAAATGAAGTTTTTACTCATCAGCAGTGAAAATGACAGTGATAATAACTTGAGAACTTGGGATTTAATTTTAAGCATACTACTTTACAACATAAATTGAAAATATGGAAATGAAGGTTTTTGTTTTATTTTAAGCATGTCATCACTCAGATTGTTTTCGAAGTACTCTTGTGACTCGTGAAGTACTTCTGTAAAGAAGGCTATCTGCTGTGAAATGCTCGTGTTCAGTACTGACATTTGTGCTAAGACATAAGGCATTTTCAAAGGTCAGTCATTCGAGGTTAGCCTCTGAGGACCACCTGGCTTTTATCCTCTGTTTTTGTATTTCTCTATGATTGTGTCACTGGACTAATGCAAGGACATCCCCTGATGCCCATTATCATTATCAAGGCACTTTACATCCATCTTAGAGATGAGTTGCTTAGCAACTGACTGGTTGATGAAACCTACTGGTTCTCCTCTCTGCCTTTTTGGAATATGTCTGGAACTAAATGGAATAGGTTTGATTTTTCACAATATTTTAGCCTTCTACCATCTCTGTAGGTTTATAAGTGGTTTTATTTATTTGTTTTTGAATAGGTTTTATTTTTGTTCTTCAACCTCAGACTTCCTTGTGACTTCCATTATTTGGAAGTTAATTATAACTTTGACTATCAAGAGATATTATTCCTAATTTTTGAAGATTTGTTTCATATATTAGATCTTAGCTCAGTCCTTATTAGTCTTTGTAACTAGTCAGTTAAATTATGCTATGCCCAAAATATAATGTTAGATTATTGGTAAATAGGCATTATTTCTACCTCCAGCAAAGGGGTTTAAAATTCATCTGGAACCACACAGCTTTATACTACAATTTGTGTCTCAGTTGGTAAAGAATCTGCCTGCAGTGTGGGAGATCCGGGTTTGATCCCTGGTTTGGAAAGATCCCCTGGAGAAGGGAATGGCAACCCACTCCAATATTCTTGCCTGGAGAATCCCATGGGGAGAGGAGCCTGGTGGGCTACAGTCCATGCGGTCACAAAGAGTCGGACATGTCTGAGCAACTAACACTTTGATTTTCTGACAAAGAAACGCAGTGTACAGACAGTACAGAAGTTCAGGAAGGAAGTAAAACCATATCCTTGATGCTCTCAGGAAAGGATAACCATGACAGATTTCTTGGATATCATAGAGGGACAAGAGAATGCAGACCTTTCTAGATGGAGAAAATGCAGCATTCCTGAATTCCTCTTAGGTGTACAGAAATGCATAAAGATGACAACATTTATAAAGGCATTGATGTTTTAAGCCATTCTAATGCAATAATTTAAAGTAGAATGCCTATCTTCCACAAGTGTTACATCAATGGATGGCTTACTTCATTAAATACCACACAGTAAAGATGTCTGCAGCACAAAGACTAATAATGTTATAGTTGGAGTTATATTTTCTACAAAGAAAGGATGTGATACTCCAATTCACATTTTGAGTTAAATCACTGTTTCATTCAGTTAGCAAGTAGTGAGTAAGCACCTCAAAGAGTCAGACAGGACTGAGCACCCATGCACACACCATAAACAGAAACAGAGAAGTGATGTAATGCAACAATGTTTACGGCATATTTAATGCTCCCAGGCAGTTAGGCATGTGAGTCCATGTTTCACTTTTACACCTGGAATACATTGGACATTGATATTTTTTTATGCTGGGTTTCAAGGCATTTTGTTCCCCTACAGTGAGCCCATCAACCCAGAACCACCGTTAAAAAGTCACTCTTTTCATTACACTGTCCCTATTATCATAAATTAGGTAATTCTCTGTGTGTATTTCCTTCTAAATTCTCAATTCTGTTCTCTGGGATTTTATCTCCATGGATCAACTTCCTACTGTGTTAATTTATAATAAAAATTCTCCATCGATGGTGATGCAAATTCTCCAGGTTTGTTCTTCTTGCTTGGACATGCTAAATCCTTTGACTTGCTATATGATTTTACAGCCATCTTGATAATTTCCACAACTTCTACTGGGATTTTTTTTTTAATTATTGAAGTATTCTATCGGGATATTAATTAAGATTAAATCCATGAATCAATCTGGGGAGAACTGATAGCTTTACCATATTGAAATTTTTAATCCACAAATCTGCTATATCCTCTATTTAGGTCTTTAAATGTATCCCCTTTAATTTTCTTCAATAATATTTTGTAGTTTGCAGTCCAACTTGTACTAGATTTATTCCTAGGTATTTGGTCTTTTATGCATTTTTGGTAAATCACACTTAAAATTCTTTTGTTTTCAATTTCGTTTTTTTAATAAAGGAATACAATGGGTCACTGACCTATGTCCAGTGATCATCTTAAATTCAAACTTATTTTAAAAAGTGTTTAGATTTTTGACACAATCATATTGTATACAATACATGATGGTTTTGTATTTCTTGCGTTCTAATTCCTATGACTTTCATTTCTTCTTTGTAGCCTAATTACACTGGTTCAATTGTAATTCTTAATAGAGCATACACACTGAGGAAACCAGAAGGGAAACAGACACGTGTACCCCAGTGTTCATCGCAGCACTGTTTATAATAGCCAGGACATGGAAGCAACCTAGATGTCCATCAGCAGATGAATGGATAAGAAAGCTGTGGTACATATACACAATGGAGTATTACTCAGCCATTAAAAAGAATACATTTGAATCAGTTCTAATGAGGTGGATGAAACTGGAGCCTATTATACAGAGTGAAGTAAGCCAGAAAGAAAAACACCAATACAGTATACTAACACATATATATGATATTTAGAAAGATGGTAACAATAAACCTGTGTACGAGACAGCAAAAGAGACACTGATATATAGAACAGTCTTTTGGACTCTGTGGGAGAGGGAGAAGGTGGGGTGATTTGGGAGAATGGCATTGAAACATGTATAATATCATATATGAAACGAGTCACCAGTCCAGGTTCGATGCATGATACTGGATGCTTGGGGCTGGTGCACTGGGACAACCCAGAGGGATGGTATGGGGAGGGAGGAGGGAGGAGGGTTCAGGATGGGGAACACGTGTATACCTGTGGCAGATTCATGTTGATATATAGCAAAACCAATTCAATATTATAAAGTTAAAAAATAAAATAAAAATAAAAAATAGAGATTACAGTGGTTTCCCCCTCTGATCTTTCATGTGATAAATAGTACTGGTTGCATTCCTAAAGATAAGCCACTTTTACTTGCAGAAAGTGAAGAGGAACTAAAGAACCTCTTGATGAACGTGAAAGAGGAGAGTGGAAAAGCTGGCTTAAAACTCAACATTCAAAAAACCAAGATCATGGCATCTGATCCCATGACTTCATGACAAATAGAAGGGGGAAAAGTGGAAGCAGTGACAGATTTTATTTTCTTGGGCTCCCAAATCAGTGCAGATGGTGACTGCAGCCATGAAATTAAAAGATGCTTGCTTCTTGGACGAAAAGCTCTGACAAACCTAGACAGCATATTAAAAAGCAGATACACCACTTACTTTGTGGTTGAGCAGAGTGAGATGGGACTCAATAAAATCTCTTTGGGTTGTAAATTCTTTTTTTCACTTTCTTTTTATTTTGCCTAGAAAGAACACCTTGAGCCTTGCTCTGTCTGGCTGAGTTCCCTTAGTGTGTGAGTATTCTAGATCCATCCCTATGGCTACTGTAAGGTGAGTGTGAAGAAAAGAGAGCAAGCTGGGCAGTCAGGCAAAGAAAAGGGAAATTTACTAGCGGGAAACAAGAGGGTGACTGGCCCGTAAGGAGAACCAGTGTCCTCCCTTTTTGACAGGGTCTTTCGGATACCCCGTCAATGAAAAATTCTGGAGGGATGGTTAATTTTTAGCCTATAGTTGAGTCCTGTGGTCATGTAGGCGGAGGTCTGAAGGTAGGCGCCAGTGGGAAAACAGAATATTGTTTGGGCAATTTGGTCAGTCTCAAGGGGCACTGTGATTTTATTCTTTGTTTGTGAGATCAACATAATGAGCCACTTCCACCTTGAGCCCCCACGTAGACCCTGTCATTCAGCCTTTTTGATTTGGGATAAGGGCCGAAGGTCAGTCTTCCGTAACTGCTTCCTGTGGGACAGGGGCGTCGTGGGGGGGAGATGAGAAAAGCCTGGAATGTGGGTCAAGGGGAGTGTGGGGTTGAAGTTTTTGATAATTTGAGCGAGTTAGAAGTAGCTCGTAGATAGTTTGGTTGGAGCTCATAAGCGGTCCTGAAGAAATTTTTTTAAAAGGCGCGTTAAACATGGGCCAAAAGTTAGAATAAGGGTAAGGAGAAGAGGGCCTAGAAAAGGCAGGACCCAGGGCAGCCAATTCCAATTGCTTAACCAGTTTTCCCATGAATTCCTGAGGTGCTCACGTATTCTCAAGGCCCTGTTTGTCAGATTTCTTGTTGCTTCCTTTACAACCTGGTGGCTCAGCCGGTAAATAACTGTCTGCAGCGTGGAAGACCTGGGTTTGATCCCTGGGTTGGGAAGATCCCCTGGAGAAGGGAAAAGCAACCCTCTCCAGGATTCTGGCCTGGAGAATTCCATGGGCTATATAGTCCATGGGATCACAAAGAGTCGGACACGACTGAGCGACTTTCAATTTCTTTCTTTACAACGCCTGATGTGTTGGCATAGAAACAGCAAGCTTCCTCCAAAAATAGACATAGGCCCCCTTTTTCTGACATGAGAAGGTCTAATCCTCTTCTGTTCTGGAGGACCATGACTGCCAAGGCATCTAGCTGGTTTTGGATAGTGATAAGGCTGGTAGCTGTTTCTTCTATGCTCTCAGTGAGGTCTTTAGAAAGGCTTTGGTGGTAATTTAAAGAGGCTGTGAGTCCTGCTGTCCCTGTTCCAATCCCAGCCGCTTTTCTGTACTTATTAATAGAGGAATGAATTGAATTGCCCATTTGGGTCGGTTATGAATTAGTGGGATAGGGAGGGACTGTAAGGAATATGTAGTTTCCAGGTTATGCCAAGGGATTGGGCTACTTGTTGAGTGATTTGGGAGATAAAAGCTGGCCCATCATCAGATTGGAGAGAGAGTGGGAGGCCAAAACGAGGGATGATTTCTCATATGAGAAACTGTGTTACTCAGTTTCTGAGGCAGTTTCTGATCTCGTAGGAAAAGCCTCAATCCACCCTGAAAAAGTGTCTCTGAGAGTGAGTGTGAGTGTTAATTTTCGTGTTGAAGGCATGTGAGTGAAGGCAATTGGCCAGTCCTCTCCTGGAATATGCCCTCGAGCCTGATGTGTTGGGAATAAGGGAATAGGCTTTAGGGCTCCCTGCAGTGAGGCTGAGAAAAAGATAATGCAAGCGTGAGTGATCTGTTGTAGGAGTGAAAGGAGGTTAGGAGAGGTGATAAGAGGTCTTTGGTTCAGTTCAGTCACTCAGTCGTGTCCAACTCTTTGCGACCCCATGGACTGCAGCACACCCAGCTTCCCTGTCCATCACCAACTCTCAGAGCTTGCTCAAACTCATGTCCATAGAGTCGGTAATGCCATAAGAGGTCTTAAGATAAGAGGTCTCAAGAGACGATAAGAGGTTTAGTGCCTACATGTAGGGCCTGATGAACGTCCATAAGAATCTGTGTGGCCTGAGATTGGGGAAGGACAGAGAAGCCCTGTTTTTGTAACCAGTGTCCTTGTGGTTGTGCTCCCTCTTGTAATAATCATGGGTTTTCTCCAGGGAGGTGAAGGGATTTTATGTTGGGGATTACTATAGGTTGTTGAGCTGGTGATCAGAGTGAGGCTTGGTTTGCTTCTCCGTCTGTGGTGTTGTTGCCCCGTGAAATGAGATCTGAGGCTGCCTGGTGACTTCAGCAATGTATGATGCCTGCTTCAATTGGCGTGTTAGCTGCCTTTAAAAACTGTGGCAGATTCATTTCGATATTTGGCAAAACTAATACAATATTGTAAAGTTTAAAAAAAAAAAAACAAACAAAAAACCTGGAGTATAAGTGAGGCATTAGTTATGGGAGAGCCTTTAGTAGATAGGGGCCTTCCTTATTCCTTCCAGATGGCAGCACCCAAGTGTATGATGTGGAAAGCATATTTAGAATCAGTGTATATGTTTGCTCTATAGTTAGCTGCGAGGGTAAGCTAAGTTAGTGCAATAAGTTCTGCCTTTTGGGAAGAGTTTCCCAAGGGGAGAGGTTGGGATTCAATAATTTCAGTGTCAGAGACAATTGCGCGTCCAGTTACCGTTTTTCCTTCTGATGTCATAGAGGAGCTGCCGTCAACATACCAAGTAAAGTCAGGGTTATTTAAAGGGGTTAAGGAAACGTGGGAGAGATGAGACATTAGATCTTCTAATGCCTCTTTGCAAGTATGGATGGGCGCTCAGAAGATAAGGGTGGCTGGGTTGAGAGTAGGACAGCGTTCAAAAGAGAACTCAGGACATTCGAGAAGGGTGGCATGAATTAGTTGGATGCATGAAGGAGATAGAAGGGTCATGGATTTGTAAGAAAGTAAGTCCTTAAAGTCATGTGGTGTCCGAATGACAGTAGGTGCTTCAAAAGTCAGTGTTTTATTTTCCTGAGTGAGGCATGCAGCTGCTGCCAGAGCGTGTCCGCAGGCTGGCCGACCTCGAACTGTGGGATCTAGTTGCTTTGCTAGCTAAGTAACAGGGGTGAAGCAGGGGCCCTGATTTTGTCCCCAAACTCCTCGGGCAATTTTGTTTCTCTCCATAGTGCAGAGTATAAAGGGGCGAGAAGGGTCAGGAAGTGTGAGAGCTGGAGCTGAGAAAATGGCTTTCTTAAGGGTGTTAAGGCCTGAACGGATATTTGATTTTAGTTCTAGGGATTCTGAAAGATATCCTCAGGTGGCTTGATACAGGGTTTGTGCCAAGAAGATGAAATTAGGAATCCAGAAGCATAGATATCCAGCTAACCCCAAGAAGGACAGAATCTCTGTTTTTGATATAGGGAGTGGTAGGGTGGATATAAGGGACTTTCTATCCGTAGTAATATATCTTTTGATTGGTAATAAAAGGACTCTGAGATAGGTGACTCTAGGAAGAGAGAGCTGAACCTTGGTGAGAGATACTCAATAGCCTCAATCGGTTAGAAAATTGAGGAATTGTGTAGTGTGTTGTTGAGAGTGTGTAAGCGAAGGACTACAAAGGAGGGGGTCATCCATATATTGGAGGACAGTACTCGGAGTAAGGTCAGGAGAGGTTAGGTCTGATGCTAGAGCCTGGCCAAAGCAATGAGGGCTATCACGAAAGCCTTGTTCGAGGACTGTCCGTGTCAGCTGTGGAAGTGATGATTGTCTGGATCAGTCTGGATAAAGGCAAAGAGGTCTTGAGAGTTTGGGTGTAAAGGGACGGTAAAGAAGGCATCCCTGAGGTGTAGAACGGTGAAGTGGGTCGTGGAAGAGGGAATGAGAGAAAAGAGTATAGGGATTTGGAACTACTGGGTGTATGGGGATAACAGCTGCATTGATCAGTCTCAGGTCCTGGACCAGGTGACAGGAGCCATTTGGCTTTTTGACGGGTAAGACTGGGGCGTTATAGGGAGAGTGACTTGGGCAAAAGAGGCCCTGACATAAGAGTTTAGTGACGACAGGTTTTAACCCTTGTTGATGTTTTGGGAGATGGGATATTGTCATTGATTGGGGAATTTAGATGGGTCTTCCAGTACTCTTGCCTGGAGAATCCCATGGAGGGAGGAGGCTGGTAGGCTACAGTCCATGGGGTCGCAAAGAGTCAGACACGACTGAGAGACTTGACTTGACTTTGAGGCAGATATGAATCGGAGCATGATGAGAGGTGACAGATAGGTTGTCTGTACCCCAAACTATGGATTTATGGATGAGGAGAGCAATGGGGTGGGGGAAGAGAAGGTGGAGTTGAGGAGCAGTAGCTAGGCTAGATCAGAGGGTGGGCTTGGGCTAATAATAGAGGCTTTGAATTGTGAGAGAATGTCTCTCCAAGAATAGGAGTGGGGCACTTTGGGAATATGAGAAAAGAATAGGAAAATGGGGCATCTCGAAGTGTGCAAAGGAGAGGCTCAATTATTCGTGTAGATATTAAACCATCAACCCCCATAACAGAGACCTGAGAGACCTTGGTTTTTCTGGAGTAGACAGGCACAGCAGAGTAAGTGGCCCCCGTGTCGATGAGAAAAGAGATCGGCTTACCTGCCGCTGTGAGAGTTACCCTGGGCTCCCTAGAGGTGATGAGAATCACCCTGGGGCCCTGGGCACCTCAGTCTTCAGCGGCAAGTGTGAGGAGGCTGTGCAGAGCTGGGTCAGAGGACTCCTGCTTGGGACCAGGAGGGGATGTCTGGATCCTTGGAGGGGGATTTGAGCAGTTGACCTTACAGAGTCCCTTTAGGCCACAGCTGGGACGCGGACCTGGAGGGGGCCCAGTGACGTCTTTGCTGCATTTGAAGTGGGACCCAGGGGGCTTCCTGTCTTTGTTGGTTGATGGAATGTGGAGCCATGGAGGGCAGCGGCGAAAAGGTGGTATTTAACCTGATCTCCTTGGGCCTTCTCTAGCTTTGCCTGCTCTTTCTGGTTATTGAAAATCTTAAAGGCTAAATTTAAAAGCTCTTGTTGAGGGGTTTAAGGGCCTTTCTTCTGCCTTTTTTAGTTTCTCTCAGATATCTGGGGATGATTGGGAGATAAAATGGGTGTTAAGGACAATGCTGCCCTCTGTTGAAGTGGGGTCTAATCTTGTATGTTTTTGTGGGGCTTCCGTTAACCTGGCTAGAAATTGTGCCCGATTTTCATCTAGCCGTTGAGTTATTAGCCAGAGCTTATCAAAGTTGACGGCTTTATGTCCTGCCTTTTGAAGGCCCACAATGAGGCAAGCAACCATGTGATTATGGGCTGCTCATCCAGGTCTCCCTGCCCGATAATCCCAGTTGGGATCATCTCTGGGGAAGCCGTGGCCCCTACAGGCTTAGCATTGTCAGTCTTGTGTATCTCATCAGCAGGTGCCTGAGAGGCTTGCCTCTCTCTTCTTCTCTTCCTTCTCTTCTGGGAGGAGAGTGGAGCAAAGGATGATGGGAATATCATGCCAGGTTAAGTGGTAAGACTGGGTAAGATATTTGAATTCTTTTAGATAATTATCGGGGTCTGAAGAGAAGGAGCCAAGAGGCTTTTCGATTGGAGATAGATAGGTGAAGGAGAATGAGACATAAACCCAAACAATGCCTTCTGCTCCAGCTGCTTCCCTTAAAGGGAGGAGTGGAACAGGGGAAGGAGCAGGGTCCTGCTGGGAAGTTCCCTGCTTTAAAGAGGGGATCTAGGGAGGTCGGGGTAGAGGCTAGGGCTGCGCCTCCAGAAAAAGCAGGGGCGGGGGGCTGGGAGCCGCGGCCTTCTCTTGAGAAGGAGGGAGGGAGGAGGGGGCATAAGTTGGAGGTTGCAGAACTGGATCTGGAGCGGCTGCAAGGGGATTGGGAGCGATAGGGGGGTGGGTGGGCTGTGGTCAGAGGGAGAAGGAAGAAGAAAAGTCTGAACAGGGATCAGGAGACATCATATTAGGAGGATGTGGCCCAGAGTGGGCTAAGAGTATTTAAGAAGTAGAGCAGAATTTGCAAGAGGAAGCACACTGATTGAAACCGCCCACCCTGGCCAGGCACCATAGTAACCATCTGCATGAGTTGTTTTACGACAGGAGGTCCTGGTAAGGAACACAGAACTAACAAGGCACCACCAACTGGAAGAGTTCGGGAAAGGTCAAAAGGAGACACCACAGGTCCGACCACCTCCCAGAATCCTTCTCGCTGGCATCCATCTTGGCTGAACAAGGCATGCATCCCCAGGAAGGACTCTGAGTCAGGATGATTGGCTAAGGACAACCCAGAAACTAATCCCATCACCATAAAACCCGAGATTGCAAGCCACATGGCAGAGCAGTTCTCCTGGGTTCCCTTACCCTACTGCTCTCCACCCGGGTGCCCTTTCCCAATAAAATCTCTTGCTTTGTCAGCACGTGTGTCTCCTCAGACTCTTCATTCCCGAGTGTTAGACAAGAGCCCAGTTTCAGGCCCTGGAAGGGGTCCCCTTTCCTGCAACAGATT
The DNA here is from genome assembly GCF_019923935.1 of Bubalus bubalis. Classification (NCBI taxonomy): domain Eukaryota; kingdom Metazoa; phylum Chordata; class Mammalia; order Artiodactyla; family Bovidae; genus Bubalus; species Bubalus bubalis. The sequence continues at coordinate 6,408,337 of NC_059175.1, forward strand.
CACAGAAGAAGGGTTGAGAGAGCGGAGAGCAGAGAAAGCTTGGACATGCCACTGAACAGGAATGGTAGACAAGGGCGAGGGAAAGCAAGGACAAAGGTCTGAGAGAAAGACTTTCTCAGAGAGTAATAATAGTCTGCTTTGAAATGGGCGTCCCCTATTTCAAAGTCAGACAGGGCACAAGGCCGAGGGCCGTGGGGAGCCTCCTGCCTAGTGCTAGGACTTGGAAATGAGGCGAGAGAGAGTGGATCCGAGAGGATGGGATTTCACTCGCCCTTGTAACTATGGATGAAATGTGAGCCAGTGTGTGGATGTCAGTCCAGCAAGACAAGTGGAGAGCTCTGTCTCAGCTTCTTGGCAAGGTCCAGCAGAAGGGACCACTGGAGGGAGTCTCATGAGGAAGAGGAAAAGTTAAAATTTTACCTCCCCCTCCTTCTGCCTCTGTAACTCATCTTGCTCCTTGCAAAGTCTGGATCACGTAGGTCTCAGAAAGTGGGGACTCTCAATACTAGGCACTCACCATTGTCCTGTTCTTTGCAATCGCCCAGCCCCTGCAAACCCGCAAACCCGCTTAATCATGCCTGTCTGTGTATAAAAACTCCGTAATCCCTTTGTTTGGGGCTCAGAGCTTGGAGTATTAACTCCTCTGGGCCCGCAGGCGTAATAAACCTGAGTTCTCCAGCTCTCCAAGTGTGGTGCTTTGGTTTCTGCAACAGTGAGAGGGGCCCACCCCATTGCGGTGGATCTTCCCTCCTGGGTTTCGGGTCTCGGCACCCGAATGTAAGGCGAGCACAGAGAAAAGAGAATGAGCGAGCCGGGCATCCAGGCAAGAAAAGGAGATTTATTAGAGGGAAATGAGAGGGAGACTGGCCCTTTAGGCGAACCAGTGTCCTCCCTTTCTGACAGGGTCTTTCTTATACTCCACCAATGAAACACTCTCTGAAGGGATGGTTAATTTTTAGCCTGTAGTTGGGTTCTATGGTCATGTAGCCGGAGGTCTGGAATCCAGTGGTCACACAGTCTTGAGAAGTTAGGCACCTGTGGGAAAACAGAATCTCGTTTGGGCAATTTGGTCAGTCTCAAGGGTCACTGTGATTTTATTCTCTGTTTGCGGGGTCATCGTTATGAGCCATTTCTACCATGAGCCCCCAGGTAGGCCCGATCAGCTCGCAGGGGCACAATTTCCTCGTTAGCGTTGTTTTGACATGACCGAGTGAGAGTCCATCACACACACGCAGCACATCTTGCTGAAGCTTTGATCTGTCGCTGAGGATTTTGCTCTTTATCAGTGTTGCCTCTTGTAGGCGGTGCTGCAGTGCTCGTTGGGGTGCATGTGTCTTTTGAATGATGGATTTCTTGGGATCTAAGAGGGAACCAGATGGGGGAATGTTAGGTCCTAGGCTTAGCCCCTCTCGATAGTTTATCTTCAGGCATTCAGAGACTGTCAGCTACCCTTCGTGTTGCCCGTCTACCTTCCCACCGATTGTGTAGGGGGTTCTTTTTACTCAAGGCTCTCTCCCACATTTATTATTTGTAGATTTGTGAGGATGCCCAACCTAAAGGGTGGGGTTTGATTTCTGGTTGTCATTTTTGATTGGCATTCCTGCAGTAATTAGGGATGCAGAGCATCTTGGACTGTGGTGGAGATGTGGGTTTTGTATTGCTTTGTTTATACCTTAAAGGGTGTGTGAAAATATTTCCCTTTGCTGCTGGCTTCCTGAAAGCCTAATGTGCTTGGAATTTCTGCAAGGCCCACACCAGTAAATGCCCTGAGGGTAGCTGTCATTAACAACCCCCCAGAATATGTGAATGTTGGCTTAAAACTCAGCATTCAAAAAACAAGATCATGGAATCTGGTCCCATCACTTCCTGGTAAATAGATGGGGAAATAATGGAAACAGTGACAGACTTTATTTTCTTGGGCTCCAAAATCACTGTAGATGGTGACTACAGCCATGAAATTAAAGACACTTGCTCCTTGGAAGAAAACCTATGATGAACCTAAAGTGAAGTTGCTTAGTCATGTCCGACTCTTTGCAACCCCACAGACTGTAGCCTACCAGGCTTCTCTGTCCATGGGATTTTCCAGGCAAGAATACTGGAGAGGGTTGCCATTTCCTTCTCCAGGGGATCTTCCTTCCCCAGGGATCGAACCCAGATCTCCCACATTGCAGGCAGACACTACCCTCTGAGCCACCAGGGAAGCCCAGCGTATTAAAAAGCAGAGACATTGCTTTACTGACAAAGGCCCGTCTAGTCAAAGCTATGGTTTTTCCAGTAGTCATGTATGGATGTGAGAGTTGGACCATAAAGAAGGCTGAGTCTCAAAGAATGTTCAAAATGTTCAAAACATTCTTGGGGAACATATTTTGATGTTTTTGAACTGTGGTGTTGAAGACTCTTGAGAGTCCCTTGGACTGCAAGGAGACCAAACTGTTAGGGGAAACGCTGACTGGAACCGCCCACCCTGGCCAGGCTCTCTAGTACGCATTCTCATGAATTGTTTTACCACAGGAGGTCCTGGTAGGGAATACAGAACTAATAAGCGACCACCAACCGTAAGAGTTGGGGAAAGATCAAAAGGAGACACCGTGTGTCCATCCGCATCCCAGAATCCCTCTCGCTGGCATCCATCTTGGCTGAGCGATGCGTGCACCCCCAGGAAGGACTCTGAGTCAGAATGATTGGCCAAAGACCACCTGGAAACTAATCCCACCACTATAAAGCCCGACACTGCGAGCCCTGTGGCAGAGCAGTTTTCCTGGGTGCCCTTACGCTGCTGCTCTCTGCCTGGGTGCCCTTTCCCAATAAAGTCTCGTGCTTTGTCAGCACGTGTCTCCTCAGACAATTCTTTTCCGAGTGTCAGACAAGAGCCCTGGAGGGCCCGCCCCCCCTCCTACAACAAAACCAGTTAATCCTAATGGAAAGTAGTCCTGAATATCCATTGGAAGGACTGATGCTGAAGCTGAAACTCCAATACTTTGGCCACCTGGTGTGAAGAGCTGACTCATCAGAAAAGACCCTGATGCTGGGAAAGATCGAAGGCAGGAGGAGAAGGGGATGACAGAGGAGAGATGGTTGGATGGCAACACTGACTCAATGGACATGAGTTTGAGCAAGCTCCGGGAGATGGTGAAGGACAGGGAAGCCTGGCGTGCTGCAGTCCGTGGGGTTGCAAAGAGTCCGCTGCGATTGAGCGACTGAAGGAGGACTTGTGAAGTAGAAGTGCCAGTGAGCACCGTTGGTGCGGCTGTCATTACAGGAAGTCTCCACAAGGGGGCAGCACTTTCCCCTGCCTGCCTCTCAGACAACCAGAGAGCCTCAGGGAACTGGGCTTCCTGGGCTGCGGATTGGAGCGGAATGTGCCACGGCAAAATGCCTGCAGCCTTGTGTCTCACTTCTTCCCCCTAAAGCTTCACACACTCGACCCCCAGACTAATCCCAACAGGGGCCACAGCACCCAGCGGAGGGTCCGAGGGTGCTAGGAGGCTGCACTCTCAGGAAGCAGGCTTGAGCTGGCAACCACAGCCCCAGGAGATGCTCAGGCTAGGTGACTATTGCCTCCACGACCCTCCAGGCTTTGATCCCACTCGGAACTCTGGTCCCACCCGAGACAAGATGACCGTCGTGATTTTCAAAGGGGCTCAGAAATAATAATAATAACTAAAAGGGGGCTCAATGGAGGGCACCGTGCTAGGCTGTCTGGACCCGACCTCAGTCCAGCCTTGGGGCTCCAGCCTGCTCAGGCTCCTGGAATGCCATAGAGGCCCAAATGAGGGAGGTTGGAAGGAGTAAACTTGCACTGATTTTCTCCCCTTTCCTTTGACTTCATGCCGACGCTGTGTAGGAATGTAGTCGATCTGCGGCCCTGTGCTTACCAGTGTAGAGCTGGCTGATTCAGGTGTGACGCATCCATGGAGTATATCTAGGTTTTTGGTGTGTTTTTTTTGGTTCTTTTGCCATAGAGTTTATTGCAGAAGGTCAAGCAACGTGCTGAGCATCTGGTCCTTGTGGTTATCTATCTCACATACAGTGTTCTGTGTATACGAGGAAGGAAGGAAATAGCCTATATGGAGTATCTCAGAGATGCACATTTCTGTGTGTAGGTGAGAAAGAGAGAGATTCTGTATGCATGTGAAAGGTAGGAAGGAAGGAAGCTGATAATCCTAGTGGATTATTGTTACTGATACAGATTTCTGTGTCTATATTAGTTCCAACCCCCTAACTCATCCCAGGCCCTTCATTTTTTCTTGAATTCTTGGTTTGAATTTGAATTCTCAGTCTGTCTTCAGGTTGTAAATTCTTTCTTTTGTTTCACTTTTTTTATTCTACCTAGAAGGGACATCTTGTGTTATATTGCCTTCCTTTGTCTGGCTGAATTCCTTTAGGGTATGATCCTTCTAGATCTATCCCTGTGGCTACCAGTGGCATAATTTCCTGACTTCAGTTTTGGTTTTTATGGCTAATAGTCCATCGTATATATGTAGCCCATCTTGTTTTAAGTTGAATCTGCTGGTGAAGACTTTGTGAGTAGTGTTTTGCAGTGCTAGCTGGGGTGCATGTGCCTTTTTGAACGATGGATTTCTCGGGACCTAGGAATGTCAGATCCTAGACTTAGCCTCTCTTGATGATGTATTTTCAGGCATTCAGAGACTGTCCACTCACTGGGTGTTGTTGCCTTCCCACCTACTGTGTAGGAGCATTCCCTGTCCTCGGGCTCTCCTGCCTTTAGTGTTTGTAGCCGCCTGAGAATGCTCTGATGGGACTGATGGGACTTGATTTCTTGTTTTCAATTTGATTGATATTCCTGCAGTAATTAGGGATGCTGAGCTTCTTGTCCTGTGGTGGAGGTTTGGGTCTTTGTCTTTTCCCAGAACGGTGTGAGGAAAATTTACCTGTGGCACTTGGCTTCCTGAAAGCTGGTTGCATTTGGAATTTATTTCTGCAATTCCTGCCCCAGGACATGTCCTGAGGACAGCTGGCATTATCAGACCCCAACGCTTGAGAAACAGAGGTGCCAGTAAGCGCCGGAGGTGCAGTTGTAGTTACAGAAAGTGTCCACAAGGTGGCAGCACTTTCCCCTGACCACCTCTGGTTCCTTGGGCCACCAGAGCCTCAGGGCAACTTGGCTTCCTGGGGTGTGAACTGGAGTGGAAGGTGCGTGAGCAACAACTTAGGGGATTGTGTCTCACTTCTTCCCCCTAAAGCTTCACCCCTTCCCTCCAGACTCATTCCAGCCAGGGCCACAGCACCCTGCTGAGGGGCCTAAGAGGCTGCATTCCCAAGAAGGAAGCTTGAGTTGGGGACCTCAGCACCAGAGGTCCTGGGGGCTAGGGAACATTTCCAAGGTCCTGGAAGATAGTGGGTCGGGTCCCCATCCTTTGGGAGCACTAGGACTCTGGTCTCAGTCAGGAAACCGGACAGAAGAGGTTTAAGAGGGATCTCAATTAAGTGCTCGTTGCTCGGCTGTCTCGACACCACCCCAAGCCAGCGATGGGACCCGAGCCTGCTCAGGCTCCAGGGATGGCACAGCAGCGCAAGTCGGAAGGTTGGAGGGAATAAACAAGGCAATGCTTTATTTTCTTTCATTTCATGCCTGCTATGTTGGAGTATATGGATTTTGCGGCTTTCTGTTTGGGGTCAGTGTGCAGCTGCCTGAGTCATTTATGACACATACATACAGCGGGTCTGCTCTATTTGTTTCCTTTTGCCGTAGAGGTTTTTGCAGAAGGTCAGCATAGTGCCCTGTGCTGATCATCAGGTCCTTGTGGAGTATCTAGTAGAGACACAAGTTTCTGTGTATGTGTTATTCCCAACCTCCTAATTAATTCCTTGGCCTCTCCTTTTTTATTATTATTTTTAATATTCTTGTGTTTGAATTCTCAGAGTCAATTTTTGTGTTGTAATTTAGTTCCTTTCTATCTCTTTTTAAATTTTGCCTAGAACGGACATCATATGCTCTTGTCTTCCTCTGTCTGGCTGATTTTGCTTAGTATGTGATGCTCCAGCGTCCATTTCTATGGCTACAAGTGGATAGCCATACAACTTCATAATTTCAGGGCCAGTTTTTCATTGCTGAATGACAGTCCATTGTCTATAAGTACCAGGTCTTTTCTAAGCTTTAATCTCTCAGTGGACATTTTGCTGGGTCTCTGTCTTGGCTCTTGGAAGTAGTGCTGAAGTGAATGTTGGGGTGCGTGTGACTTTTTGAATGGTGGTTTTCTCAGGATATAGACCGAGATGTGGGGATGTCAGATCCTAGGGTTAGCTCTGTTGATTTTTTTTTTTTTTTTTTTTTTTTTTTGGTCTGCCGTGCAAAGACTGTCAGTTCCAGTGTCTGTTGGCAGCATTCCTTCCGCTGACCATGTGAGGGGTTCCCCATTCTTCCCCGCTCTCTCCCACATATACCGTTGGTAGACTTGTGAGAATGGCCATTCTGACTGGTAGGATTTCATTTCTTGTCGTTTTGATTAGCATTCCTTCTGCAATAATTAGGGATGCTGAGCATCTTGTGGGGGTTAGGGTAATTTTCTTCTTTTAGGCATGTGTGGAAAACTTACGTTTGGATTATCATCTTGAAAGTTGGGTGTGCTTGTGATTTATTTCTCTAATATTTACCCCAGGACCTTTCTTGAGGCAAGCTGTCATTGACAGCACATCCCGTCCCCTTGTGAATTGGAGGCTCCAGTAAACTCCTTTGGTCAAGTTGTAGTTACAGAAAATGTCCACAAGGTGGCAGCACGTTTTGATGACCGCCTCTGGTTCCTGGGGCAAACAGCGCATTAGGGAAAGTCAGCTTCCAGGGTTGTGAACTAGAGTGAAATGGACCTGAGCGAACATTTAAGGACTTGTGTCTCACTACTTATTCCCCCTGAAGTATAACACACACATACACACACGGCTTCCAGACTAACCGCAACGGCAGCACCTTGTTGCCTGGGCTTCAGTGCCCAGGAGTCTGCACTCTCAGGAAGAAGGCTTGAGCTGGAAACCGCAACACCAGGAGCCATGGAGGTTAGGTGACTATTGCCCCCAAGGTCTTCGAGAACTTGATCCCACTCGGGTCTCTGGGCCCAACCAGAGCACAGCGGACTATATAGGCTTAAAAGTGGCTCAACGAACAGCCTGCCAGGCCGCAGTCTGGCCTGGAGACCCAAGTCTGCACAGGCTCCAGGATGGATCACGCCCCAAGTTAGTACGGTCGGAGGGAATAAAGCAGGCATCACTTTTCTTCCTTTTCTTTAACATCGTGCCGATGTTATGTTGGAGAAGGCAATGGCAACCCACTCCAGTATGTTGGAGTGCAGTCGGTTTGCGGTGTTGAGCTTGTCCTCAGTGTACAGCCGCCAGATTTAGCTATAACATATCCGCGGTGTATCTCTACTGCATTTTTGAACTTTTTACCATAGAGGGTTGAGAAGAGTGCCAAGCATCGGGTCCTTGTGAATTATATATCTCCAGATACACTTCTCTGTGTACATAAAGAGGGAAGTTAGGAGATCATTTTTGTGGATTATCTCTTAGAGATACAGATTTCTGTCTTTAGAGATACAGAATGCTGTCTATATATGGAAGGCAGAAAGGAAGGAAGGGGATAATCTCTGTAGATTATGTTACAATACAAATTTCTTGTGTATGTGGGCACAGACATCCCACTCCATTCCTGGGCCATCACGTACATCCCTCTGGAACGCTTCGTTTGACTCTCAGACTCTCTTTTTGGTTCTAAGTCTGTTGCCTTCTGTGGCTACTTTTATTTTGCCTGGAAGGTGCCTCGTATACCACGGTCTTCCTCTGCCTGACGGACTTCCCTTGGTGTTTGATCCTTCAAGGACCATCCCGTGGCTACTACTGTCAGAATTACCTAATTTCAGTGATGGTTTTTTAATGAGTGAGAAATAGTCTACTGTATGTATGTACCACACCTTATTTCATCTTTAGTCCCTCGTTGGAGATTTTGCTGGTACTGTGTCTCGGCTATCGGAAGCAGTGCTAAAGCTTTGTTGGGGTGTCCGTGCCTTTTGATCAATGGTTTTCTCAGGATATGGGCCAAGGTGTGGAATGTCAGATCCTAGTTTTAATCTCTCTGAGAGTTTTTTTTTTTTTCAGGCATTCAGAAAATGTCCATCACGCTGACTGTTGCCAGCATATATTCCCAGAGACAGTTGGCTGCTGCTGCTGCTGCTGCTGCTAAGTCGCTTCCCCATAGACGGCAGCCCACCAGGCTCCCCCGTCCCTGGGATTCTCCAGGCAAGAACACTGGAGTGGGTTGCCATTTCCTTCTCCAATGCAGGAAAGTGAAACGTGAAAGTGAAGTCGCTCAGTCGTGTCTGACTCTTTAGCGACTCCATGGACTGCAGCCCACCAGGCTGCTCCATCCATGGGATTTTCCAGGCAAGAGTACTGGAATGGGGTGCCATTGCCTTCTCCGAGAGACAGTTTAGGGGGATTCTGTTTCCTCCAGGCTCTCTCCCACATTTATTGGTTGTAGATTGGTGACGATGACCACTGTGACTGGTGGGATTTGACTTTCCATTGTCCTTTTGAATGGCACTCCTCCAGCAATTAGGGATCCTTAGTATCTTGTCCTGTTGTGGAGGTTTGATTTTGTTTTGGCTTTTTTTTCCCCCCTAAAAGGTTGTCAGGAGAATTTGCCTTTGACAATTGGGTGACTGAAAGTCAGCTGTGTTTGAAACTTATTTCTCCATTACCCGCCCCAGGACATTTCCTGAGGCGGGTGTTGTTAATTTCTGTCATTAACAGAAATCCAGCCCTTGGGATTTGAGTTGCCAGAGAACACCGGAGAAAATGTTGTAGTTACAGAAAATTTCCACAAGGCGGCAGCACTATTCAGGTGTACCTTTGGTTCCTCCTCCTCCTCCTCCTACTAAGTCGCTTCAGTCGTGTCCGACTCTGTGCGACCCCATAGACGCAGCCCACCAGGCTCCCCCGTCCCTGGGATTCTCCAGGCAAGAACACTGGAGTGGGTTGCCATTTCCTTCTCCAATGCATGAAAGTGAAAAGTGAAAGTGAAGTCGCTCAGTCGTGTCCGACTCTTCGAGACCCCATGGACTGCAGCCTACCATGCTCCTCTGTCCATGGGATTTTCCAGGCAAGAGTACTGGAGTGGGTTGCCATTGCCTTCTCCTTTGGTTCCTGGGGTAACCAAAACCTTGGGGAAAGTTTGCTTCTTGGGCAGTGAAATAGGGAGGAGTGCGCCTGAGCTAACCTGAAAGGGCTTGAGTCTCGGTAATCTTTCCCCCAACGCATCACACAAACAGCCCGCCCTGGCTAATCTTTCCAGGACCACAGTACTCTGCTGAGGGTGCTTAGGAGCTAGTGCTAAGAGGCTGCACTCCCAGGAACGAGGCTTGAGCTGGGACCCCCAGCACCAGGAGAGGGCGAGGCTAGCTGAACCCTGCCTTCAAATCCCTTGAGGCCTTGATGCCACACGCGACTCTGGTCCCAGCCAGAACATAGGAGACAGTAGACCTTTAAATGGAGAAGGCAATGGCACCCCACTCCAGTATTCTTGCCTGGAAAATCCCATGGACGGAGGAGCCTGAGTGACTTCACTTTCACTTTTTACTTTCATGCATTGGAGAAGGAAATGGCAACTCACTCCAGTGTTCTTGCCTGGAGAATCCCAGGGACGGGGGAGCCTGGTGGGCTGCCGTCTATGGGGTTGCACAGAGTCGGACACGACTGAAGTGACTTAGCAGCAGCAGCAGCAGACCTTTAAAAGGGTCAACCGAAGGCACCCTGCCAGGCTGTGTCAACCACCCCCAGTTCAGCAGTGGGACCCAAGCCTGTCCAGGCTTCAGGGACGTGATAGCATCCTAAGTCAGGGAGGGCAGAGATAAGAGAGTAGGCACTGCTCTTCTCTCCTTCTCTTACCATCCTGTCGATGCTGTGGTACAGTGTACAGCCTCCTGACTCAGGCACAGGTATTTATGGGGTGGGGTATCTCTCTCTTTTTTTTTTTTTGCCATAGACAGATGAGAAGAGTGCTGAACACCAGGTCCTTCTGAATTATCTGTCTCAGTTATACTTTTCTGTGCATGCATAGAAAAAGCTTAAGAGATAATTATTGTGGATTCTCTCTTAGATTTACAGATTTCTGTGTATCTGTGCAAGAAAGGAAAGGTGGAGGAGAGAAAAGAATATTCCTTGCGGATTATCTATTACAGATTCACAGTTCTTGTCTGTGAGGGTGAGGACTTCCTAATTCATTCAAGGCCGTTCACATATTTTTTTCTGGAATCCTTTGTTTGTCTTTGAATTCTCTGGATTGTAAATTTTTGCCTTGTGTGTCTATTTTCATTCTGCTGGGAAGGTACCTCCTATACCATAGTCTTCCTCTGCCTGCCTGACTTCCCTTTGCCTGCGGTCCTTCAAGGTCCGTCCCTGTGGCTAATAGTGTCTTAATTCCCTGATTTCACTAGCTGCTTTTTGTTCCACTAGCTGTTTTTAACGGTTGAGAAATAGTCTACTGTGTATACGTACCACACCTTGTTTCAGCTTTAACCTCTCGTTGGAGATTTTTCTGGTTGTGTGTCTTTGCTCTTCGAAGTGTAACCCAGAAGGGTTAATTTTGAATTTACACTGGATCTGCTTCTGTGACTGTAACCCTTTTTGTTACTGTAAACATACAAAACAGCCTGCAACCTGCGCCGGCCTGCACCTCCCACCTGTGGAGGACTACAGGAAGTGAAACTAACACCCTTCGCTGCCTGAGCTTGCCATTCTAGGGGACATTTGCAAGGACTAAACAGTCTTTTTTCTTTATTACCTCACCTCCCTGCCATCTCTGATCCATAAAAGGACCTGCCAAGCAGGCCCTGACAGGATGGTTATTTTGGGGTGCTAGCCTGCCTTCTTCTCAGTCAGCTGGCTCCCCCATTAAAGTCTCTCCCTTGCCTCAACGCCTCATCTCTCAACGAATTCGTTGGCCTGTAGTGCGGCGATTGGAGCGAGCCTGGACTAGGTAAAAATTTGGCGTCGCCTGCCAGAAGCCTTGCTGCTCATGACTAGCCAGCCCCGATCACGGAATACTGGGGCGAGACCCTAGAAGCTGCTGGGACCATTTGTTGTCCTGAGGCTCATTCCTTCAAGATTACCTGCAGCGGCGCCAGCTGCCCCCAGCGCTTGGCAGTTAAGACAAGGAACGGACAAACTTCTAGAGTCAGACTCTGTAAGGTAAGTCTACCCAATTCTATAGCCAGTTCAGCCAGTTCGTTTGTTTTGGGTCCTTCTGTGTTAAGAGCCTGTGGGCTTGATTCTGGAAGGTAAGTCGCTCTGGTGTGCACACCGGGAACATTTTTTTCTCCTCAATCTGGGCTTTTCCTTTTCAGGACAAGCCAATTTGTTTGGGGTACCCATTTGCATCTTCCCTGGTGGCTCAGAGGTTAAAGCGTCTGCCTCCAATACAGGAGACCCGGGTTTGATCCCTGGGTTGGGAAGATCACCTGAAGAAGGAAATGGCAGCGCACTCCAGTATTCTTGCCTGGAAAATCCCATGGACAGAGGAGCCTGGTAGGTTACAGTCCACAGGGTCCCAGAGTCGGACACGACTAAGCAACTTCACTTCACTTTTTCACCCATTTGCAGAGAGGAGGTGTGGTTGGGCTCTACCCTGAACTGGTTCATTGGGAATGAGTTCTCATGGAGCCAGCCCACCCTGAGTTCAGTTCAGTTCAGCTGCTCAGTTGTGTCCGACTCTTTGCAACCCCCTGGACTGCAGCACACCAGGCTTCCCTTTCCATCACCAACTTCTGGAGGTTCCTCAAATTCACGTACATCCAGTCAGTGATGCCATCCAACCATCTCATCCTCTATCATCTCCTTCTTCTGCCTCAACCTTTCCCACCATCAGGGTCTTTTCAAATGAGTCAGTTCTTTGCATCAGGTGGCCAAAGTATTGGAGCTTCAGCTTCAGCATCAGTCCTTCCAATGAGTATTCAGGACTGATTTCCTTTAGGATTGACTGGTTGGATCTCCTTGCAGTCCAAGGGACTCTCAAGAGTCTTCTTCGACACCACACACAGTTCAAAAGCAGCAATTCTTCAGCACTCAGCTCTCTTTATGGTGCAATTCTCACATTCATACATGACCACTGGAAAAACCATAGCTTTGACAGGATGGGCCTTTGTTGGCAAAGTAATGTCTTTACTTTATAATATACTGTCTAGGTTGGTCATATAGCTTTTCTTCCAAGAAGCAAGCATCTTTTAATTTCATAGCTGCAGTTACCATCTGCAGTGATTTTGGAGCCCCAAAAAATAAAGTCTGACACTGTTTCCATTGTTTCCCCATCTATTTGCCATGAAGTGATGGGACCAGAAGCTGTGATCTTCGTTTTTTGAATGTTGAGTTTTAAGCCAACTTTTTCATTCTCCTCTTTCATTTTCTTGAAGAGGCTCTTCAGTTCCTCTTTGCTTTCTGCCATAAGGGTGGTGTCATCTGCATATCTGTGGTTATTGATATTTCTCCTGGCAATCTTGATTCCAGCTAATGCGTCATCTGGCCTGGCATTTTGCATGATGTACTCTGCATAGAAATTAAATAAGCAGGGTGACAATATACAACCTTGACGTACTCCTTTCCCAATTTGGAACCAGTCCATTTTTCCATGTCCAGTTATAACTGTTGCTTCTTGACCTGCATATATGTTTCTCAGGAGGCAGGTAATGTGACATTTCAGACTCTCTTGTTGACTATGAAAGCTACTCAATTTCTTCTAAGGGATTCTTGCCCACAGTAGTAGGTATAATCATCTTGTGAATTAAATTCACCCATTCTGGACCCTTTTAGTTCATTGATTCCTAAAATATCAATGTTCACTCTTGGCATCTCCTGTTTGACCACTTCCAGCTGTAGACTAAAAAAGATATGCAACTTGAGAGTTGCGAGTTAAGTTTTATTTGGGGCAAAATGAGGACTGCAGCCCGGGAGGCAGCATCTCAGATAGCTGTGAGAGACTGGGGCAAAGTTGCAGTCGGGGAAGGTCAACACTTAAGATTTTGGTGGAGGAGGAGTTCAATACCATGGAGACCTCATCTTACAAAAGATTTCTTGTTAGTCATGAAGCTCTGAAGTCACCATGAAGGGATTTAGTGCTTCTCTAGATATGAGGAGATGCAAGGATGGAGAGCATAAATCTGCTCCTAAAAACATTCAGCTATCTAAAGGCCTGTCCCGCCAGGTTCCCTGGAGCACAGAGTGCCTCACTCCACCCTGAACTCCCTCCGGAGTTGCTGAAAGTCAACAGTTACAGCAGCATGGAGTTCAGTCTCCATAGAGGCGGATGGCGAGTGCCTGTTGTTCCGTCATCGGCAGTGCTCTTGGTAAGTGCCGATGTGTGGTTGACGCAGTTTACCTAGACTCATGGACCTAACATTCCAGGCTCCTATGCAATATTGTTCTTTATATCATCGGACTTTACGTCCACCACCAGACACATGGGCCTCACCAAATGGCCAATACCCAAATCAAATTGATTACATTCTTTGTAGCCGAAGATAAAGAAACTGTACACAGTCAGGAAAAACAAGACCTGGAGCTGACTGTGACTCATCATCAGCGTCTCAGAAAAATTCAGGCTTAAACTAAAGAAAGTGGGGAAAACCACTAGGCCAGCCAGGTATGACTTAAATCAAATCCCCTACGAATATGCAGGAGGGCTACAAAATAGATTCAAGACCTTAGATCTCGTGAACAGTGTGCCCAAAGAACTATGGACGGAGGTCCATAATATTGTACAGGAGGCAGTGAACAAGGCCATCCAACAGAAAAAGAAAAGCAAGAAGGCAAAGTGGTCCTCTGAGGAGGCCTTACAAATAGCTAAAGATGGAAGAGAAGTGAAAAGCAAGGGAGAAAGGAAAAGGTATATCCAACTAAACACAGATTTCCAAAGACCAGCACGGAGAGACGGGAAGGCCTTCTTCAATGCATAGTGTATAAAACTAGGAGAAAACAACAGAAGGGGAAAGACCAGATATCTCTTCTGGAAAATTGGAGATATAAAAGGAATATTTTGCCCAAAGATGGGCACAATAAAGGACATAAATGTAGAGACCTAGTAGATGCAAAAGAGATCAAGAAAAGATGGAAAGAATACACAGAGGAACTGTATAAAAAAGACCCAAATGAACCGCATGGTATGGTCCACCATGCAGAGCCAGACATTCAGGAGAGTGAAGTGAAGCGGGCCTTAGGAAGCCCTGCTGCTATTAAAGCTAGTGCATGTACTGGAATTCTACTAGAACTAGGCAAAACCCTAAAGAAGGGTGCCATCAAGGTGTTATACTCAATATGTCCGCAAATCTGGAACACCCAGAAATGGCCATAGGACTGGAAAAGGTCAAATCCTCATCCCAATTCCCAAGAAGGGTAGTACTAAAGAATGTGCTAACCATCAGATAATTGCACTCACCTCCCATGCTAGTATGGTCATGCTTAAAATCTTACATGCCAGGCTTCAGCATTATGCGAACCAAGAACTTCCAGAAATCCAAGCTGGATTTAGAAAAAGAAGAGGAACCAGAGATCACATTGTCAACATTCACTAGATTATAGACAAAGCTAGGGAGCTGAGAAAATCATTTACCTCTGGTTCATTGACTACACCAAAGCCTTTGACTGTGTAGACCATAATAAGCTGTGGAAAGTTCTTAAAGAGATGGGAATAGCAGACCATCTTACCTGTCTGCTGAGAAACATGTATACAGGTCAAGAAGCAATAGGTAGACCCGTGTGTGGAACAACTCACCGGTTCAAGATTGAGAAAGGCATACAATGGGGCTGTCTGCCATCACCCTGTTTGTTTAATCTTTATGCTGAGCACATCATGAGAAATGCTGGGCTGGATGAGCTACAAGCTGGAATCAAGAGGCAGGAGATACATCAACAACCTCAGATATGTGGATGACACCACTCTAATGGCAAAAAGTGAAGAGGAACTAAAGAGCCTCTTGATGAGGGTGAAGGAGACAGAAAGAACTGGCTTAAAACTAATTATTAAAAAAACTAAGATCATGGTGAAAACAATGGCCAGTTGAGGATGTGACTGGTGATGGAAGTAAAGTCCTATGCTATAAAGAGCAATATTGCATAGGAACCCGGAATGTTAGGTCCATGAATCAAGGTAAATTGGAAGTGGTCAAACAGGAGATGGCAAGAGTGAACATCGACATTCTAGCAATCAGCGTACTAAAATGGACTGGAATGGGTGAATTTAACTCAGATGACCATTATATCCACTACTGTGAGCAAGAATCCCTTAGAAGGAATAGAACAGCTCTCATAGTCAACAGAAGAGTCCGAAATGCAGTACTTGGATGTAATCTCAAAAATGACAGAATGATTTCTGTTTGTTTCCAAGGCAAACCATTCAATATCACAGTAATCCAAGTCTATTCCCCAATCATGAATGCCAAAGAAGCTGAAGTTCAACAGTTCTATGATGACCTACAAGACCTTCTAAAACTAACACCAAAAAACAATGCCCTTTACATCATAGGGCATAAGAATGCAAAAGTAGGAAGTCAAGAGATACCTGGAGTAACAAGCAAGTTACACCTTGCAATACAAAATGAAGCAGGGAAAAGGCTAACAGAGTTTTTGCCAAGAGAACACACTGGTCATAGCAAACATCTTCTTCCAAAAACACAAGAGAAGACTCTACACATGGACATCACCAGATGATCAACACCGAAATCAGATTGGTTATATTCTTTGCAGCCAAAGATGGAGAAGCTCTATACAGTCAGCATAAACAAGACTGGGAGCTTACTGTAGCTCAGATCATGAATTCCTTGTTGCCAAATTCAGACTTAAACTGAAGAAAGTAGGGAAAACCACTAGACCATTCATTTATGACCTATATCAAATCCCTTATGATTATACACTAGAAGTGACAAATAGATTCAAGGGATTAGATCTGATAGACAGAGTACTTGAAGAACTGTGGACATAGGTTCGTGATATTGTACAGGAGGCACTGATCAAGACCATCCCCATGGAAAAGAAATGCAAAAACGCAAAAGGGTTATGTGAGAAGGTCTTACAAATAGTTGAGAAAAGAAGAGAAGCTAAAGGCAAAGGAGAAAAGTAAAGATATACCCATCTGAATGCAGAGTTCCAAAGAATAACAAGGAGAGATAAGAAAGCCTTCCTCAGTGATCAATGCAAAAAAATAGAGGAAAACAATAGAATGGGAAGGACTAGAGATTTCTTCAAGAAAATTAGAGATACCAAGGGAACATTTCATGCAAAAATGAGCACAATAAAGGACAAAAATCATATGAACCTAACAGAAGCAGAAGCAGAAGATATTAAGAAGAGGTGGCAAAAATACACAGAACTATACGAAAAAGATTTTAATGACCCAGATACCCGTGATGATGTGATCACCATCTGTCCATGGGATGTCACCTAGAGCCAGACATCCTGGAGTCTGAAGTCAAGTGGACCTTAGAAAGCATCACTATGAACAAAGCTAGTGGAGGTGATGGAATTCCAGTTAAACTATTTGAAGTCCTAAAGATGATGCTGTTAAGATGCTGCATACAATCTGCCAGCAAATTTGGAAAACTCAGCAGTGGCCATGGGACTGGAAAAGGTCAGTTTTCATTCCAATCTCAAAGAAAGGCAATGTCAAAGAATGTTCCTAAAGGAAATCAGTCCTGAATATTCATCGGAAGGACTGGTGCTGAAGCTCAAACTCCAATACTTTGGCCACCTGATGCAAAAAA
This sequence comes from Bubalus bubalis, assembly GCF_019923935.1. NCBI lineage: Eukaryota > Metazoa > Chordata > Mammalia > Artiodactyla > Bovidae > Bubalus > Bubalus bubalis. The sequence continues at coordinate 6,425,088 of NC_059175.1, forward strand.
CTGACTCATTGGAAAAGACCCTGATGCTGGAAAAGATTGAAGGCAGGAGGAGAAGGGGATGACAGAGGATGAGGTGGTTGGATGGCATCACTGACTCAATGGACACGAGTTTGACCAGGCTCTGGGACTTGGTGATGGGTAGGGAGGCCTGGTGTGCTGCAGTCCATGGGATTGCAAAGAGTCGGACATGACTGAGTGACTGAACTAAACTGAAGTGAACTAAGATCCTGGCCTCAGGTCCATTGCTGCTAAGTCACTTCAGTCGTGTCCGACTCTGTGCGACCCCATAGACAGCAGCCCATAAGACTCCCCCATCCCTGGGATTCTCCAGGCAAGAACACTGGAGTGGGTTGCCATTTCCTTCTCCAATGCATGAAAGTGAAAAGTGAAAGTGAAGTCGCTCAGTCGTGTCCGACTCTTAGCGACCCCATGGACTGTAGCCCACCAGGCTCCTCCATCCATGGGATTTTCCAGGCAAGAGTACTGGAGTGGGGTGCCATAATTGGTGGCAAATAGAGGGTGAAAAGGTGGAAATAGTGACAGATTCCACTTCTTGTCTGTAAAATCACTGTGGATGGTGACTGCATCCATGAAATCAGAAGACATTTTACTTATTGGCAGGAAAGTTATGACAAACTTAGACAGTGTGTAGGCAATGGCACCCCACTCCAGTACTCTTGCCTGGAAAATCCCATGGACGGAGGAGCTTGGTAGGCTGCAGTCCATGGGGTCGCTGAGGATCGGCCACGACTGAGTGACTTCACTTTCACTTTTCACTTTCATGCATTGGAGAAGGAAATGGCAACCCACTCCAGTGTTCTTGCCTGGAGAATCCCAGGGACGGAAGCCTGGTGGGCTGCCGTCTATGGGGCCGCACAGAGTCGGACACGACTGAAGTGACTTAGCAGCAGACAGTGTGTTGAAAAGCAGAGACATTCCTCTGCCAACAAATGTCCATATAGCTAAGGCTATGGTTTTCCCAGTGGTCATGTACGGTTGTGAGAGCTGAATCATAAAGAAGGCAGAGCACCCAAGAATTGATGCCTTCAAACTGTGGTGGTGGAGTAGACTCCTGAGAGTCCCTTGGACTGCAAGGAGATCAAACCAGTCCATCCTAAAGGAGATCAGTCCTGAATGTTCATTGGAAGGACTGATGCTGACGCTGAAATGCCAGTCTTTTGGTCATCTGATGTGAAGAGTCGATTCTTTGGTATAGTCTCTAATGCAGGAAAGGTTGAAGGCAGGAGGAGAAGGGGATGACAGAGGATGAGATGGTTGGATGGCATCATCAACTTGATGGACATGAATTTGAGCAAGCTCTGGGAGTTGGTGATGGACAGAGAAGCCGGGCATGCTGTGGACCATGAGGTTGCAGAGTCGGACACGACTGAGCGTCTGAACGGAACTGAACAACAGGAGGATGCGATATTTTTACGGAATCCACTTTATTGAAATATCAGCACGTTGTGAGCTTTTTGTTGGTTTTGGAGATGACTTGCTTGTGGGTATTTTGGTTTGCAAATATTTCTTTGCATTCTGGGCTGCCTTCATTCCTGAAGGTTTCCTTTTTCGGACACCTGCTTTGAAGCTGAAGTAGGTCGTGTTTTCCTGATTTTGGTTTATTCCCCTTTGGTCTAGGAGATGGATTCCAAAAGACCTTGCAAGGAAGTCATCCAAACCCAGAAAGACCTTGTAGTTTATATTCTCACATGTTCTGCCTATGTTTTCCTCAAGACTTTCATAGGATCCCTCCTGACCTTTAGATGTTTATGGTTTGGAGTTCATTTCATGTATGGTGTTAGAGAGTACTCTTACCTCATTCTCATTTTCTTTGTTTTAATAAGCCTCCTACGATCCTTCATAGTGTCTCTTACCAGTGTCTATTGCCAGCATCAGGGGAGGAATATTCCCTATTCTCCACACCTTCTCCATCAGTTAGTGCTGGTCACGTTTCTGACGATGGCCATTCTGAGTACTGGGAGGCAATTCCTTCCTGTGGTTTTGATTTGCATTTCTCATATTTAGCAAAACTGACCTCTTCTCATGTGGTTTCTTTTCAAGGGTGAGTTCATGTTACCTCTCGATGCAGCTTCCTGTAACTTGGCCCTGTTTTAAATTCTTTTCTGATGACCATCCCTAGGACGTTTGTTGAAATCAGCTGTTTTTGACTTCAGACCCGTTGGTCCTGAGAATACTCAATGCCCTTCTGCACAGCTTTTCAAGCTGTTGTTCCAGAAAATGGCCACAAGGCGCAGCATCACACACACACACACACTTCCCTTCACCCCACCCCCCCTCCACACACTCTTCCCCTCACCCCCCCTCCACACACTCTTCCCCTCACCCCACCCTGTCATTTCAGTGTGATTTTATATTGGAATAAAAGTGATTTCTGATTTCATGTGTGTTTCAGTCCTACAGAAACTTGATACATTCATGGATGAACATTTATCTATTCTCTTTCAAGTTCTTGTTCCCATCTAGGTGATTACAGTGTGTTCAGTAAACTTCCACCTGGTAGGTTGTTTTGGATCATCTATTGGATACACATATGAGAGTCTATTCAAATCTCCTCCTTTACTTCTCGGAAGACTGAGGGCTCCTGCAGAGGGCAAGAGTCACTCCAGGAGCGTTGTGGGGGCACACGGCCTGCCTGCCACATCCTCCCAGGACCCTGAGCTCCCAAGCAATCCAGCCTGGGACTCAAACCTGACCAGTCTCCGAAGATATGATTCCAGCCAAGATAACCGTGGGATGAGGGGAATAGAGTCAGCATATGTTTCTATATTTATTGTGTTTATCCAGTTATTTGAACTTGAGTATATAGGTAACTTACAAGTCAGTGGGTGGGTTTTTTTGTTTGTTTGTTTAATTCATAGTCACCTGATTCACTCACGCACTGCTGCATTTCAGGGACTGGTCCTGCATAGATTATGACAGAAAGAGGAGTATCACTCCTAGCGTTACCCAGTAGGTCCTTGGGGCTTGTTTTCTAAATAGTAGTGTGCACATGTTAGGCAAGTAGCTTATTGCTTATTTCTATGCGCCCAACACCTTTCTTCTCTGCTAACAGTAAGAGAGATGATTTTTTTCTTAGTCTGGGAACTGTTTATCTTGGCTCAAAGAGCTCCTACATACCCATTTTTAGATTCCACCTACAAGTGACATCATATTCTATTTGTCGCTCCCTCTCTGTCTTACTTCACTTGCTGTGATCATCTCTACCTTCTTGCCTGTGCTTGGACATGGCACTGTTCCATTCTTCCTGACGGCTGGCTCACGTACCATTGAGTATACAGAACCCATTTTCTTTATTCATCTCTGTGTCCTTATCCACTTGGGTTGCAGCAGTGTCCTTCATGTGGAAATTGGTCCGGCAGGGATGGCATGGGTACCCTTGTCTTCGAAAATGCTTCTTTTCCCTGACTGTTTCCCCGGGCACCTCCGCGCTTAATTTTCTGAAGATCCTCCGTGTTGTGCTTTCTAGTGGATGAACCAATGGACGTTTTTAGTAATCCCATCCAAACTAATTTCTTGATGGGAGTTGCTATTCCTAAGCTTTTCCCATTTTTATCTTGTGAACCTTCATTCTTGATTATTTCATGGGTTTGTAGCCATCCATCCACTCTTTCTTTTTCATTTGAGAGACATTACTCTGTATGCTTTGGGTTACAACAGAGTGATTCAATATTTTCATGGAATATATACCATTTAAGATATTGCAAAATCATGTCTATGCTTCTCTCTGCTGCATACAATATCCTATTGTTTTTCTTAAATTATACAGTGATTTTTATTTCTTAATTTCTACTTCAATCTGGCAACACCCACAACCAAATCCCCACAGGAATCCGTTAGTTTCTGGATTTGTGAGTTTCTTTCTCTTTCACAGATAAGACCATTTGTGTCTTATTTTAGATGGAAATTAGATGTGATTTCTTATGGCCGTTTTCTCTGAGTTTCTGACAACCTTGCCTTAAATGAGAGCATGTAAATAAATTCTCCTGAAAGGAGTATAATTTTCAGAAAGAGTATAACGTGAAAGGGACTTTTGTTCACCTTCTAGCCCGCCAGCCACGGTCCTGAAATAGAAACTTTTCCCTATTTCAGCCCAGGAACCTGAGGGGCAGAGTTGCCAGCCTGAAATGCACGAGTAGGCACTCTTGCCTCTTGCTGGGCCACCAGGGACCGGGGGGCACCGCCTCCCCCAGGTTGGCAAGAGGAGGCACTTGTCCACTGGTCCATGATGGACCATCATGGAAGTCCCTACTTATTCATTTTAAATTGAAATTGCAAAGTTAACCTGTTAGATGCTCTAATTTGCCAAATTTTTTTATCATTACAAATACTTTAAATACCAAGCATATACAGATTGTTCTGTGTGACAGACAGACCCTAAGGTGAGCCCCAATGATTTCCCATCTCCCAGTATCCATACTTTTGTGTGAGTCCCTCTACTTGAGTGAGGGCAGGACCTGTGACTTGCTTCTAACCAATAGAATACGGCAAAGGTGATGTGAAGTCAGTTCCTTGGCTACGTTGTGTTATATGGAAAAGATGATGAGATGTCACACACACGATTATGTTGTGTTGTAAATGACTCTGTGTCAGCAAACTGGGGTGAAAGATTCTTCTTGGGTTTTTGAAGCGAGCAGCAGCATTGGAGAAGACTGCTGCAGGCTGATTATATGCATTCCTCCAGCTCAGCTGGTAAAGAATCCTCCTGCAATGCAGGAGACCTGGGTTCGATCCCTGGGTTGGGAAGATCCCAATCTGGAGAAGGGAATGCATACCCACTCCAGTATTCTTGCCTGGAGAATTCCATGGACAGAGAAGCCTGACAGGCTTGAGACCATGGGGTCACAAAGAATCAGACATGACTGAGCGACTTTCACTTTCAAAATTCATATGTGGAAATCCTAACCCCAAAGGGATGGTATTAGGAGGTGGGGCCTTTGGAGGTAATTAGGTCATAGTGGTGATGCCTTCATGAATGGTATTAATACCCTTATAGAAAAGGCCTCAGAGAGCTCTGGTGCTCTTTTTCTGCCATATGAGGACACGAATACAAACTGACAGTCTGCGACCCAAAAGAAGGCTCTCACTGGAACCAGGCTATGCTGCTATCTGACTTCCAGCCTCCAGAAGTGGGAGAAATAAGTTGCTGTTGTTTATAAGCCGCATCTGCTTGCAAGAGGGTGGAGTAGAAGGACGTGCGCTCATTTTCTCCTGCAAGAACTCCAAACTTACAACTCACTGCTGAACAACTATCGACAGCAGAAAAAGATACCCCACCAAAAAAAGATATCCCACCAAAAAAAGATACCCCATGGCCAAGGGCAAAGGAGAAGCCACAGCAAGACGGTAGGATCAAACCCCATTCCCACCAGAGGCGCTCGGAGGGCTCAAACAAACCTTGTGCACACCAGGAGACACCACAAAAACTGAGCCAGACCTGCCTTTGAGTGTCTCCTGCGGAGGTACAGGTCAGCAGTGGCCTGCCGCAGAGGAAGGGGCTCTGGGTGCAGCGGACCTGGGTGCGGCACAAGCCCTCTTAGAGGAGGCCACCATTAACCCCAACATCAGTCAGTTCAGTTCAGTTGTTCAGTCGTGTCCCACTCTTTGTGACCCCATGAATCGCAGTGTGCCAGGCCTCCCTGTTCATCACCAACTCCCGAAGTTCATTCAAACTCATGTCCATTGAAGCGGTGATGCCATCCAGCCATCTCATCCTCTGTCCTTCCCTTCTCCTCCTGCCCCTGATCCCTCCCAGCATCAGGGGCTTTTCTAATGAGTCAACTCTTCGCATGAGATGGCCAAACTATTGGAGTTTCAGCCTCAGCATCAGTCCTTCCGATTAATACCCAGGACAGATCTCCTTTAGAATGGACTGGTTGGATCTCCTTGCAGTCCAAGGGACTCTTAAGAGTCTTCTCCAACACCACAGTTCAAAAGCATCAATTCCTTGGCGCTCAGCTTTCTTCACAGTCCAACTCTCACATCCATACATGACCACTGGAAAAACCATAGCCTTGACTAGATGGACCTTTGTTGGCAAAGTAATGTCTCTGCTTTTCAATATGCTATCTAGGTTGGTCATAACTTTCCTTCCAAGGAGTAAGCATCTTTTAATTTCATGGCTGCAATCACCATCTGCAGTGATTTTGAAGCCCCCAAAAATAAAGTGTTTCACTGTTTCCACTGCTTCCCCATCTATTTCCCATGAAGTGATGGGACCAGATGCCATGATCTTTGTTTCTGAATGTTGAGGTTTAAGCCAACTTTTTCACTCTCCTCTTTCACTTTCTTCAAGAGGCTTTTGAGTTCCTCTTCACTTTCTGCCATAAGGGTAGTGTTACCTGCATATCTGAGGTTGTCGATATTTCTCCCAGCAATCTTGATTCCAGCTTGTGCTTCTTCCAGCCCGGAATTTCTCATGATGTACTCTGCATATAAGTTAAATAAGCAGGGTGACAGTATACAGCCTTGACGTACTCCTTTTCCTATTTGGAACCAGTCTGTTGTTCCATGTCCAGTTCTAACTGTTGCTTCCTGACCTGCATAAAGGTTTCTCTGGAGATAGGTAAGGTGGTCTGGTATTCCCATTGCCTTCAGAATTTTCCACAGTTTATTGTGATCCACACAGTCAAAAGCTTTGGCATAGTCAATAAAGTAGAAATAGATGTTTTTCTGAAACTCTCTTGCTTTTTCAATGATCCAGTGGATGTTGGCAATTTGATCTCTGGTTCCTCTGCCTTTTCTAAAACCCTCTTCCAACAACACAAGAGAAGACTCTATCCATGGACATCACCAGACAGTCAATACCAAAATCAGATTGATTATATTCTCTGTAGCCAAAGATGGAGAAGCTCTATACAGTCAGCAAAAACAAGACCGGGATCTGACTGTGGCTCAGATCATGAACTCCTTATTGCCAAATTCAGACTTAAATTGGAAACAGTAGGGAAAACCACTACACCATTCAGGTATGACCTAAATCAAATCCCTTATACAGTGGAAGTGAGAAATAGATTTCAAGGACTAGATCTGATAGACAGAGTGCCTGATGAACTATGGATGGAGGTTCATGACATTATACAGGAGACAGGAATCAAGACCATCCCCATGGAAAAGAAATGCAAAAATGCAAAATGGCTGTCTGGGGAGGCCTTACAAATAGCTGTGAAAAGAAGAGAAGCGAAAAGCAAAGGAGAAAAGGAAAGATATAAGCATCTGAATGCAGAGTTCCAAAGAATAGCAAGGAGAGATAAGAAAGCCTTCCTCAACGATCAATGCAAAGAAATAGAGGAAAACAACAGGATGGGAAAGACTAGAGATCCCTTCAAGAAAATTAGAGATACCAAGGGAACATTTCATGCAAAGATGGGCTCGATAAAGGACAGAAATGGTATGGACCTAAGAGAAGAAGAAGATATTAATAAGAGGTGGCAAGAATACACAGAAGAACTGTACAAAAAAGAGCTTTACAACCCAGATAATCACGATGGTGTGATCACTCACCTAGAGCCAGACATCCTGGAATGTGAAGTCAAGTGGGCCTTAGAAAGCATCACTGCGAACAAAGCTAGTGGAGGTGATGGAATTTCAGTTGAGCTATTTCAAATCCTGAAAGATGATGCTGTGAAAGTGCTGCACTCAATATGCCAGCAAATTTGGAAAACTCAGCAGTGGCCACAGGACTGGAAAAGGTCAGTTTTCATTCCAATCCCAAAGAAAGGCAATGCCAAAGAATGCTCAAACTACCGCACAATTGCACTCATCTCACACACTAGTAAAGTAATGCTCAAAATTCTCCAAGCCAGGCTTCAGCAATATGTGAACCCCAATATAGAGCCACCAAAACAGACTCTTTGAAGGCACAAACAAAACATTGTGTGCAGCAGGACCCAGGAGAAAGGAGCAGTGACCCCACAAGGGACTGAGCCAGACTTGCCCGTCAGTGTCCAGGAGTCTCCAGCAGAGGCGTGGGTTGGTGGTGGCCTGCTGCAGGGTCTGGGGCACTGAGTGCAGCAGTGCGTGCATGGGACCTTTTGAAGAGGTCACCATTATCTTTGTTACCTCCACCATAGTTTGGCCTCGGGTCAAACAACAGAGAGGGAACACAGCCCCGCTCATCAACAGAAAATTGGATTCAAGATTTAGGAGCATGGCCCCACCCATAAGAACAAGACCCAGTTTCCCCCTCAGTCAGCCTCTCCCATCAGGAAGCTTCCATAAGCCTCTTATCTTTCTCCATCAGAGGGCAGACAGAATGAAAACCATAGTCACAGAAAACTAACCAACCTGATCACATGGACCACAGCCCTGTCTAACTCAATGAAACTATGAGCCATGCAGTGTAGGGCCACCCAAGATGGAAGCATCACAGCAAAGAGCTCTGACAAAATGTGGTCCACTGGAGAAATGAATGGCAAACCACTTCAGTATTCTTGCCTCAAGCACCCCATGAACAGCATGAAAAGGCAAAAAGATAGGACACTGAAAGATGAACTCCCCAGGTTGGTAGGTGCCCAATATGCTACTGGAGATCAGAGGAGAGATAACTCCAGAATGAATGAAGAGACAGAGCCAAAGAAAAACAACACCCAGTTGTGGAAGTTACTGGTGATGGAGGTAAAGTCCAATGCTGTAAAGAACAATATTGCATAGGAACCTGGAATGTTAGGTCCATGAATCAAGGTAAACTGAAAGTGGTCAAACAGGAGATGGCAAGAGTGAATATCGACATTTTAGTAATCAGTGAACTAAAATGGACTGGAATGGGTGAGTTTAACTCAGATGACCATTATATCTACTACTGTGAGCAAGAATCCCCCAGAAGAAATGGAATAGCCCTCATAGTCAACAAAAGAGTCCGAAATGCAGTACTTGGATGCAATCTCAAAAATGACAGAATGATCTCTGTTCGTTTCCAAGGAAACTATTCAATATGACAGTAATCCAAGTCTATGCCCCAACCAGTAAAGCTGAAGAAGTTGAAGATGAACAGTTCTATGAAGACCTACAAGACCTTCTAGACCTAACACCAAAAAATCATGCCCTTTTCATCATAGGGGACTAGAATGCAAAAGTAGGAAGTCAAGAAATACCTGGAGTAACAGGAAAATTTGGCCTTGGAGTACAGAATGAAGCAGGGCAAAGGCTAACAGTTTTGCCAAGAGAATGCACTGGTCATAGCAAGCACCCTCTTCCAAAAACACAAGAGAAGACTCTACACGTGTACATCACCAGATGGTCAATACCAAAATCAGATTGATTATATTCTTTGTAGCCAAAGATGGAGAAACTCTATACAGTCAGCAAAAATAAGACTGGGAGCTGACTGTGGCTCAGATCATGAACTCCTTATTGCCAAATTCAGACTTAAATTGAAGAAAGTAGGGAAAACCACTAGACCATTCAGTTGTGACCTAAATCAAATCCCTTATGATTTGATTATACATCCCTTATACAGTGGAAGTGAGAAATAGATTCATGGGATTAGATCTGATAGACAGGGTGCCAAAAGAACTATGGACAGAGGTTCGTGATATTGTACAGGAGGCAGTGATCAATACCATCCCCAAGAAAAAGAAATGCAAAAATTCAAAATGGTTGTCTGAGGAGACCCTGCAAATAGCTGAGAAAAGAAGAGCAGCAAAAAGCAAAGGAGAAAAGGAAAGACACACCCATTTGAATGCAGAGTTTCAAAGAATAGCAAGGAGTGATAAGAAAGCCTTCCTCAGTGATGAATGCAAAGAAATAGAGGAAAACAACAGAATGGGAAAGACTAGAGATCTCTTCAAGAAAATTAGAGATACCAAGGGAACATTCATGCAAAGATGGACACAATAAAGGACAGAAATGGTATGGACCCAACAGAAGCTGAAGATATTAAGAAGAGGTGGCAAGAATGCACAGAAGAACTGTACAAAACACATCTTCCTGTCCCAGATAACCACGATAGTGTGATCACTCACTTAGAGCCAGACATCCTGGAATGCGAAGTCATGTGGGCATTAGAAAGCATCACTGCAAACAAAGCTAGTGGAGGTGATGGAATTCCAGTTGAGCTATTTTATATCCTAAAAGATGATGCTGTGAGAGTGCTGCACTCAATGTGCCAGCAAATTTGGAAAACTCAGCAGTGGCCACAGGACTGGAAAATGTCAGTTTTCATTCCAATCCCAAGGAAAAGCAGTGCTAAAGAATGTTCAAACTACTGTACAATTGCACTCATCTCATACATTATCAAAGTAATGCTCAAAATTCTCCAAGCCAGGCTTCAATAGTACGTTGCACTTCCAGATGTTCAAGATGGATTTAGAACAGGCAGAGGAACCAGAGATCAAATTGCCAACATCCGTTGGATCATCGAAAAAGCAAGAGAGTGCCAGGAAAACATCTCCTGCTTTATTGACTATGCCAAAGCCTTTGACTGTGTGGATCACGACAGTGTGTGGAAAATTCTTCAAGAGATGGGAATACCAGGCCACCTGACCTGCCTCTTGAGAAACTTGTATGCAGGTCAGGAAGCAACAGTTAGAACTGGACATTCTTCTTCTCTTAGGTCCATACCATTTTTGTCCTTTATCGAGCCCAGCTTTGCATGAAATGTTCCCTTGGTATCTCTAATTTTCTTGAAGAGATCTCTAGTCTTTCCCATTCTGTTGTTTTCCTCTATTTTTTTGCATTGATCGCTGAGGAAGGCTTTCTTATCTCTCCTTGCTATTCTTTGGAACTCTGCATTCAGATGCTTATATCTTTCCTTTTCTCCTTTGCTTTTCGCTTCTCTTCTTTTCACAGCTATTTGTAAGGCCTCCCCAGACAGCCATTTTGCTTTTTTGCATTTCTTTTCCATGGGGATGGTCTTGATCCCTGTCTCCTGTACAATGTCATGAACCTCCGTCCATAGTTCATCAGACTGGTTCCAAATTGGGAAAGGAGTACGTCAAGGCTGTATATTGTCACCCTGCTTATTTAACTTCTATGCAGAGTACATCATGAAAAATGCCGTGCTGGAAGAAGCACAAGCTGGAATCAAGATTGCCAGGAGAAATATCAATAACCTCAGATATGCAGATGACACCACCCTTATGGCAGAAAGTGAAGAGAAAGTAAAGAGCCTTTTGATGAAAATGAAAAAGGAGAGTGAAAAAGTTGGCTTGAAACCCAACATTCAGAAAACCAAAATCATGGCATCTGATCCCATCACTTCATGGCAAATACATGAAGAAACAATGGAAACAGTGAGAGACTTTATGTTTGGGGGCTCCAAAATCACTGCAGATGGTGACTGCAGCCATGAAATTAAAAGACCCTTACTCCTTGGAAAAAAAGCTATGACCAACCTAGACAGCATATTAAAAAACAGAGACATTACTCTGGCAACAAAGGTCCATCTAGTCAAAGCTATGGTTTTTCCAGTAGTCATGTATGGATGTGAGAGTTGGACTATAAAGAAAGCTGAGTGCCAAAGAATTGAGGCTTTTGAACTGTGGTGTTGGAGAAGACTCTTAAGAGTCCCTTGGACTGCAAGGTGATCCAACCAGTCCATCCTAGAGGAGATCAGTCCTGGGTGTTCATTGGAAGGACTGATGTTGAAGCTGAAACTCCAATACTTTGGCTCCCTGATGTGAAGAACAGACTCATTGGAAAAGACCCTGATGCTGGGAAAGATTGAAGGCGGGAGGAGAAGGGGACAACAGAGGATGAGATGGTTGGATGGCATCACCAACTCAATGGACGTGAGTTTGAGTAAACTCTGGGAGTTGATGATGGACAGAGAATCCGGGCATGCTGAGGTCCATGAGCTCACAAAGAGTCGGACACATCTGAGCGACTGAACTGAACTGAACTGCTCAGCCTCCCACTCTATAATACCTTGTTATAGCAGTCCAAATGGACTCAGAAAACACCCATGTAGCACTGCGGACTCATTTGGGAACATGGACACCTCTAGAATCTGATGGAGCCCTCCAATTAATAGCCAGCAAAAATTCAGGGTCATCAGTCACATAGCAGCAAGGAAATGCCTTCAGAAGCCTTAATGCACTTGGAAGTGGATTTTCCTCAGTCGAGCCTCCAGATGAAAATGCCATCAGCCAGCATCTTGATGGGAGCCTGGTGAGAGCTTGCACTGAAGACCAGCCAGGACCCCTGACCCTCAGAAACTGTGAGATAATAAAGATGCGTTGTTTAAAGCCACTGTGTCTGTAGAAATTTCTTACACAACAATAGAAACTGCTAATTAATCTTAACACAAAAGCCCTAATATTATTGATGTGATTGACTTTCTTTTTTACATAATACTAGTTCTAATCTTCCTTTAGTCAAATGATATCTATAAAACAATTGAATCGTCTAAGCAAATTGGGGTTCTTATTTTAATTTAGCTAATTGTGGTTGTATATCAAACAGATTTTTCTTTAACTGGGACTTGAGATTTGATTTTTTATGCTTTGCTATAGAACTTTCTGGAGAAGGAAATAGCACTCTAGTATTCTTTCCTGGGAAATCCTATGGACAGAGGAGCCCAATGGACTATAGTCCATAGGGTCACAAAAGGATTGCACACACACACACACACACAAAGAATTGGACACAATTTAGTGACTAAACAACAATGAGACATTATGAGACACTTTAGAGTTCTATACCTTAAAAAGAATCATCTTGGTCTAGCATATCCCCTAGATTCAAATCCCACAGTATCTATCCTTCCGTCTGATTTGAATCAGCTGCTCTACCCTGCCCTCCCCATAAGTTACAGTCCATCACTTGTTCCTTGTTTAGATGTATGTTTCTTTGGCTTTTAAAAGCTATTACAATGTCTTTCTACATGACTTAAAGGCTGTTTTAATGACATTGCATATGATTCTTCCTACATATATCTTATTTCTATTAATCCTCTTTGAATTTGATCATTTTTTTCCTGTTTGTCAGGTCACAATTCATATAGATGTTTAAATGACACTTGTCTGGATCTTTCATATTACATACTATCAGTAGAAACATTTGATTTAAAACAAACCCAACATGAAAAGATGGAACAAAAAAACAGAAAAAAAAGGAACCTGATGGAAGTGAACAAGAAAAAAAGAAAACCAACCAATAAATAATATCCTTGGGAAAATAATAGAAGATTCTGCATCCATAAAACAAGGATAGCATATTGTGAAAAACTAAATAGAAATGAATATTCGGAAATTTGAAAAATATGCAAGATGAAATAAAGCATTGATAGGAGAGTTGGGAAGTCAAACCAAAGTTATTGTCCAGCAAGCAGAACAAAAAGACAAAAAACATAACAGAAAGCGACTGGTGGTGTAGACATAGAGCCTCAGTCTAAGAGATCAGAAATCATAGAAAGAAAGAAAAATGGAAGACAGAAAATTTCCCAAGGAAAGCTACAAGAAAATTTTCCACACATAAAGGACACAGAGCCTCCAGACTGAAAGGGTCCTCTCAGTGCTAGCTTGATGAATGGCAAAATATCCATGAGCGGGCACATCTCTGACATTTCAGAACATTTGACATAAAGAGGCAACCTTAAGAGCTTTCAGAGAGACGAAATAGGGTACATATAAAATAATGACAATCAGAGTGCCCTAAGACTTCTCATCATTGCCGAACAGTAGATGGAGTAATGCCTTTAAAGTTACCCAGCCAAACCACACAACAACAAGCATGGGGATTGAATAAGACACTCTCCGTACTTAGAAACTGCTGAAAGCCGTGCTTCAGCAAATGCACAGAGCAAACAAGCCCAGGGAAGGAAGATTGCTGGATTCAGGGGAGGGAAACCCGACACAAGAGAAACAGCTTGACAGGGGAGAGAGTTCTCAGGATGACGGCTGTGCCGCAGGCTAAAGAGCAGCCCGTCCAGGCGGCGGTAGAAAGTGCAGTGCTGTGAGAGGGAGGCCTCTGAGGAAAAGATGGAAATAAGCCATTAATATGCTCGAGCTCCATGGGGGAGGGAAAACCTATGGAGAGGGTTTGACAGAGAGCAGATGGACCTCTTGGGAAAGTATTTAAGATTGATGCAGAGAAAACGGGCTTTTAAAAATTATTAATTCCAGGAAAATTAAAAATTTGTACAAGATACAATTTATAACTAACTGGATCATCACTAGACTGTATTTCAATAGCCAAAAAAAATATATCGGCTACTGATTTAGCTAGAATTTTTTATGCTGGAGGAAACAGGAAGTTGGAGGTGATAATACAGAAGGCTAAATTATCATTTACTTAACAGAAGATTAATAGTTTCAAATTGATAAAATCAAGGAATTATAGTATAAATATATAACTTAGAAATATGAAGATAAATGCCAGGTTTATGGGTGGGGGCAGAAAGCTAAATTTGTTCAAAATAGTTGCCTCCAGGGAGCAGGGGACACATATTTGCATTAAGACTTTTCAATATTATTTTGAGTGCATGCTATATGCCAGGCATATACCTCTTTCTCCTCATGATCTCAATTGCTAGTCAGTCCACTCTCAAAAAGCCATATGGCGATCTCTTTCATTGCCTCCTGCAGGACCCTGCTCCATCCATCACTGTTTTTTCAATTTCCCATCGTCAGTCAGTCTCTCCCTCTCCACTGGCTTCTTTCCTTTTGCTTATAACTGTGGCCAAGAACTTCCAGCTTGGCAAACTGACCGGCCAACTTTGGCTTCATTCCCTGGACTCTGATCTTGTAACTTGGCACAGAATATCATTGGAATGATAGCCACTACTAATGAGCCCTCACTGGGCCCAGCTCCAGAACCTCCCACACACGGGTACTTGCAAGGCATCTAATGCCAGCCCTACCTGCAGCAATGGACACTGCGAAGTCAAAGTAGAGTAACTGCAGATAAGGAAGAAAAGAAGAGTAAAGGCTGACAGTAAAAGCTGGCAGGGTCATTACTGACATTGGAAACACAAAAGCTGGACAATGGTGAGAGAGATAAGGAATATGATAAATTTGACTTTAAACAAATTGAATTTGTAGCTTATAGAATTGGGTAGTAATCAGGGTAAAGTAGACAGTTAATCATGTCCCCAAATAGTGAAATATAATGGGGAAGGTGTTGGAATTAATGTATACTAGATTCATTTTCTGGCTCTGTGTGCATGCTTAGTCGCTCAGTTGTGTCCAAGTCTTTGCAACCCCATGGACTGTAGCCTGCCAGGCCCCTCTGTCCATGGGGATTCTCCAGGCAAGAATACTGGAGTGGGTTGCCATGTCCTCCTCCAGAGGATCTTCCCGACCCAGTGATCGAACCTGCATCACCTGAATTGCAGGCAGCTTCTTTACCGTCTGAGCCAGCAGAGAAGCCTGAAGAATACTGGAATGGGTTGTCATGCCCTCCTCCAGAGGATCTTCCCAACCCAGGGATCGAATCTAGGTCTCCCGCTACGCAGGAGGATTTTTTACCAGCTGAGCCACCAGGGAAGCCCATTCTGGCTCTACCAACTACTTCTCTGAGGCTCAATTTTCTCATCTGCAAAATAGGGATTGTATCTTTATTAGAAAGCATGTATGACACATTTGAGGTGTCACCAGGGAATCAGGAAGTGATTCTTTGTGGCTGTAGTGTGACATCTAGTTTGGAGATGTCAGGACTGCAGGTAATGCTCTGATTCTAACAGTGTAGAAGATCAAGGATAACGGGCTCCAGGTGTACTCAAGGGAGGGGACAACCAAAGGTAGAAAAAGATGGGACAATTTAGGAACTACTTGGGAAGTAGAACTATCAGGATGCTGTGGTTTTTTTTGGCCTGGGGGAGGGGGTTGTGGCAGATGAGGTCAGTGCTCCACCCGTGGACCCCTCTACCATGTTCGTGCTTTGTTTTCCCTTCAAACAGCCAGCATCTGTGAGGAGAGCCAGACGTAGCTGGGATTTCATCTCCCCAGGGAGAACCCAAGGAAGTGACTCCTGGTGCCAAAGTATACCTCCTCCAGCTTCCTTGCCCCTGGTCCAGATTGCTCTCAGGTAGGCCAGTCTCCAGGCTCTTCCATGGAGTTGAGCCTATATTGTCCTCCAAGGGACTTTGTTTGATACCAGATACTTGCTTCTCCTCCTTATCTGCCATGACTCTCTTCCTCCCTGACTTACTGTTTTTTTCCTAGCAGTACTTCCCGTGAATCCTCATCTCAGGGTCTGCTTCTGGGGAGTTCATCCTGAGACGGTGTGGTAGTCATTAATGGTGTTTGTTATTTTTTCTGCCCGCTGCCTTCTGGGCATGGGGTAGGGCTGTACTCCCTGGCCTTCTGTGGTGGCGCCAAGTCATCAGCTCTAGCAGACGATATTTGTTGCTTCTGGGCTGAGCATCAAATAAATCCCCAGGATGAAACTCTTCAGAGTTCTTTTCTTTCCAATGTGGTGACCAAGAATGTTCCAGACAGTGGCTTCTCTCTCAGCCTGGGACCTACAGGCAGTGTGACAGAGTGGAGCAGAGCCCCAGCTTGGTCTCAGAAGTCAGGGGAAGAAACAAATTGTGTGAAGCCACCGAGAGCAGGAAGTTACTTGCTATACAGCAATCCAAGCCAGCATATCTTGACAGATATGGAGAGTGAGAAAAAGAGAAGAATCAAGGATGACTAAGATTTCTGCCTTGGCTGCTGGATGGATGGAGTTAACATTCTTTGGGGTCGAGAAGAGCAAAGAGGAAGAGCTGGATTTATTTGTTTGTTGTTTCAGGTGGGGAATTAAGTGCCGTTTTAGACATTTTTGAGTTTGAAATTCTTGTGGCAATCTAAACAGAAGTAGAGAAGACAGCTGGTTCTGAATCTCTGGAAAGTGATCTGAGCTAGAGACATATTTGAAATATATTATTTGAAATATAGCTACCTAAATTTCAAATATGTCTCTAGCTCAGATCACTTTCCAGAGATTCAGAACCAGCTGTCTTCTCTACTTCTGTTTAGATTGCCACAAGAAGGGAAAAAAGAAAACAGGGATAGAAAATCAGGATTAAGGGGAAAATAGAAGGCATAGGTGCTAATGACAAACATTAACATAGATGCTATGATTGGAATTTATTTAAAAATTTGTATCGAACTATAGTTGATTTTTAGTGTTGTGTTAGCAAGATGATCGGAGAAGGCAATGGAACCCTACTCCAGTACTCTTGCCTGGAAAATGCCATGGACGGAGGAGCCTGGTAGGCTACAGTCCATGGGGTCGCAAAGAGTCAGACACAACTGAGCGACTTCACTTTCACTTTTCACTTTCATGCATTGGAGAAGGAGATGGCAACCCACTCCAGTGTTCTTGCTTGGAGAATCCCAGGGATGGGGGAGCCTGATGGGCTGCCATCTATGGGGTCTCACAGAGTTGGACACGATTCAAGTGACTTAGCAGCAGCAGCAGCAAGATGATATATAGCAAAATGATTCACTTATTCATACATATATTATTTTTCATATTTTCCATTATGATTTATTTTACTCTATTGAGTATAGTTCCCTATGCTATACAGTAAGACCTTATTTTATATAGAGTAATTTGTATTTGCTAATCCCAAACTGTCCTTTTCATTATAGGGGACTGGAAGGCAAAAGTAGGAAGTCAAGAAACACCTGGAATAACAGGCAAATTTGGCCTTGGAGTACGGAATGAAGCAGGACAAAGTCTAATAGAGTTTTGCCAAGAGAACGCACTGGTCATACAAACACTCTCTTCTTACAACACAAGAGAAGACTCTACACATGGACATCACCAAATGGTCAACACCGAAATCCGATTGATTAGATTCTTTGCAGCCAAAGATGGAGAAGCTCTATACAGTCAGCAAAAACAAGACTGGGAGCTGACTGTGGCTCAGATCATGAACTCCTTATTGCCAAATTCAGACTTAAATTGAAGAAAGTAGGAAAAACCACTAGACCATTCAGGTATGACCTAAATCAAATCCCTTATGATTATACAGTGGAAGTGAGAAATAGATTTAAGGGACTAGATCTGATAGAATGCCTGATGAACTATGGACTGAGGTTCATGACATTGTACAGGAGACAGGGATCAAGACCATCCCCATGGAAAAGAAATGCAAAAAAGCAAAATGGCTGTCTGAGGAGGCTTTACAAATAGCTGTGAAAAGAAGAGAAGTGAAAAGCAAAGGAGAAAAGGAAAGATATAAGCATCTGAATGCAGAGTTCCAAAGAATAGCAAGGAGAGATAAGAAAGCCTTCCTCAGTGATCAATGCAAAAAAAAAAAAAAGAGGAAAACAACAGAATGGGAAAGACTAGAGATCTCTTCAAGAAAATTAGAGATACCAAGGGAAAATTTCATGCAAAGATGGGCTCAATAAAGGGCAGAAATAGTATGGACCTAACAGAAGCAGAAGATATTAAGAAGAGGTTGCAAGAATACACAGAAGAACTGTACAAAACAGATCTTCATGACCAAGATGATCACGATGGTATGATCACTGACCTAGAGCCAGACATCCTGGAATGTGAAGTCAAGTGGGCCTTAGAAAGCATCACTAGGAACAAAGCTAGTGGAGGTAATGGAATTCCAGTTGAGCTATTTCAAATCCTGACAGATGATGCTGTGAAAGTGCTGCACTCAATATGCCAGCAAATTTGGAAAACTCAGCAGTGGCCATGGGACTGGAAAAGGTCAGTTTTTATTTCAATCCCAAAGAAAGGCAATGACAAAGAATGTTCAAACTACCGCACAATTGCACTCATCTCACACGCTAGTAAAGAAATGCTCAAAATTCTCTAAGCCAGGCTTCAGCAATACATGAACCGTGAACTTCCAGATGTTCAAGCTGGTTTTACAAAAGGCAGAGGAACCAGAGATCAAATTGCCAACATCCGCTGGATCATCAAAAAAGAAAGAGAGTTCCAGAAAAATATCTATTTCTGCTTTATTGACTATGCCAAAGCCTTTGACTGTGTGGATTACAATAAACTGTGGAAAATTCTGAAAGAGATGGGAATACTAGACCGCCTTACCGGCCTCTTGAGAAATCTGTATGCAGGTCAGGAAGCAACAGTTAGAACTGGACATGGAACAACAGACTGGTTCCAAATAGGAAAAGGAGTGCATCAAGGCTGTATATTGTCACCCTGCTTATATGAGAAACGCTGGGCTGGAAGAAGCACAAGCTGGAATCAAGGTTGCTGGAAGAAATATCAATAACCTCAGATATGCAGATGACACCACCCTTATGGCAGAAAGTGAAGAGGAACTCAAAAGCCTCTTGATGAAAGTGAAAGAGGAGAGTGAAAAAGTTGGCCTAAAGCTCAACATTCAGAAAACTAAAGTCATGACATCTGGTCCCATCACTTCATGGGAAATAGATGGGGAAATAGATGGGGAAACAGTGTCAGACTTTATTTTTTTTGGCCTCCAAAATCACTGCAGATGGTGACTGCAGCCATGAAATTAAAAGACGCTTACTGCTTGGAAGGAAAGTTATGACCAACCTAGATAGCATATTGAAAAGCAGAGACATTACTTTGCCAACAAAGGTTCGTCTAGTCAAGGCTCTGGTTTTTCTAGTGGTCATGTATGGATGTGAGAGTTGCACTGTGAAGAAAGCTGAGTGCCGAAGAATTGATGCTTTTGAACTGTGGTGTTGGAGAAGAGTCTTGAGAGTCCCTTGCACTGCAAGGAGATCCAACCAGTCCATCCTAAAGGAGATCAGCCCTGGGTGTTCATTGGAAGGACTGATGCTGAAGCTGAAACTCCAATACTTTGGCTACTTCATGCAAAGAGTTGACTCATTGGAAAAGACTCTGATGATGGGAGGGATTGAAGGCAGGAGGAGAAGGGGATGACAGAGGATGAGATGGCTGGATGGCATCACCGACTCAATGGACATGAGTCTGAGTGAACTCCAGGAATTGGTGATGGACAGGGAGGCCTGGCGTGCTGCGATTCATGGGGTCGCAAAGAGTCAGACATGACGGAGCGACTGAACTGAACTGAACTGATGGTTTTCTTTGCTGTGCAAAACATGATCAAGTTTGATTATTTTGCTTCTTTAAACATTTTTATTTAATTTATTGATTTGGCTGCACCAGGTCTCATGCGTTAGCTGTGGCATGTGGAAACTTTGTTGCATCAAGCAGGATCCTTTAAGGCAGCACATGGGCTCTGCAGCACTTCCGTAGTTGCAGCACTCGAACTCTCTGGTTGCAGCACACGGACTTTGGAGTGCACAAGCTCAGTAGTTGTAGTTCACAGGCTCAGTTGCTCCACAGCACGAGGAATCTTAGTTCCCTGACCAGGGATTGAACCTGAGTCCCCTGCATTGCAAGGTAGATTCTCAATCCCTGGACAGACCACCCGGGAAGTCCCCTGTTTTTATTTTTGGTTCTATTACCCTGGGAGACTGACCCAAGAAAACACTGCTCCAGTGTATGTCAGAGAATGTTTTGACTATGTTCTCATAGGAATTTTATGGTGCTATATCTTATATTTAAATCTTTAAGCCATACTGAATTTCTTTTTTGTGTATGGTTTGAGGGTGTATTCTAACTTCCTTAATTCACTTGCTGAAGGAACTGTCTTTTCTCCATTATATATTCTTGCCTACTTTGTCAAAGATTAATTGACCATAGGTGTATGAGTTTATTTCTGTGTTTTCTATTCATTCTATGAGCCATCTGGCTGTTTTTGTGCCAATACCACACTGTTTTGATGACGTAACTTCATCGTATTGTCCAAAGTCTAGGAGAATTATGCCTCCAGCTTTGTTGTTTTTCGTCGGGATTACTGTGGGAATTCTGGGTCTTTCATGGTTTGATATAAATTTTAGGAATATTTGTTCTAGTTCTGTGAAAATATTGTGGGTAATTTGTTTGGATCACATTCAAATCTGTAGATTGCTTAGGGTAGTACGGGCATTTTAATATATGACTGAAATTTAAATTGGGCATTAAGCTTCCTGGCCAGGGAAACAAAGGACACTTGTTCTAATATATGACTCCCACTATTAGAAAGAAATAAGTCTATCAGTTCCTTCGAGAGAATAAAATTTCTGAATGTTCTCCTCCTACTTCAAGTAGAATGCTGCTGCTGCTGCTAAGTCACTTCGGTCGTGTCTGACTCTGTGCGACCCCATAGACGGCAGCCCACCAGGCTCCCCCATCCCTGGGATTCTCCAAGCAAGAACACCGGAGTGGGTTGCCATTTCCTTCTCCAATGCATGAAAGTGAAAAGTGAAAGTGAAGTCGTGTCTGACTCTTAGCGACCCCATGGATTGCAGCCCACCAGGCTCCTCCGTCCACGGGATTTTCCAGGCAAGAGTACTGGAGTGGGGTGCCATTGCCTTCTCCATCAAGCAGAATAGCATCTAAATAATATGATCGTAGGGGACGAATTTCTTGGCTGTTGCCCCCACATACAAAACTTGTAAAACTATGGGTGATCTTCCCTGAATATCATTTCTTTGGGCTAGATTTCTGATACAAAGTGAAGAGCAGAAAATTCAATATATATTCTCTGAGGGACTCAGAGAACTCCAAACAGAAGAGAATCCCAGGGGGATCTAAGCAAAGCAGGCTTTTCTCCAGGAAAAGCAGTTTTGGAATGTTCCCAGCATTTATTTTCACTATCTAAGTTGTCTTGCAAAGTTACATTTTGTGGCTTCTAGCCCATCTTGATCACGAGTTTGGACAGTGCTCCTCTGTATTTGCCAGCATCTCCACTGAATAGTGACTGCTACTGCTTTTGTAGCCATGAAACTTTCCCAACAAGTATTACAATGTCTTCAGTAGAGCAGAAGGGAATAATCAACCACAAAGGGGCCTGGAAGTGATTTTAATCATGAAGAATGACTCTGCAAGATGACTACAATACTTAGCTAATGTGATGTGCAGGTTTTTCTATCCGAGAACAGCCAAACAACTCAGTTCACTGAACAGACATGATCATTGGTCAAGAATTCATGTATTTGTTGGAGTCTAGTAAGTTTTACAAGAGTGAAAGACTAGTTCTGGCATATATGTAAAATATCAGCATTTGTGGGGGAAAGCAATCATAGGAAAGAAAATGGAAAAAAAACACAAAAAGTAAAAATTTTTAAAGTTAAATACCGTTCAAGAACCACTAATATATCCTCAGTAAGATTCCATTATAAAAGCCTTCTCTTATAGAATTAACTACGTGAACTAAAACATATTTTTGGTATTCATGATAGTGTCCAAAAGGAAAAGCCACCATCCTTTAAAACACAAAGGTGATAATTTAAATGTTCTCCTTATTCTCTCAATATAATGGGTTTCAGAGTGTTTTAGGGAAAATCTCAATTGTAAAAATACTCATAGAATGGGAAAAACAGAGAACAGGTATAAAAAGGCAGTTGGTAGGCACAGAAAGCACAAACTATAGAAGAAAAGATTAATAAATTTAGACATTAAAAATAAAAATGTCTATTCATCAAAAGATGCTATAGCAATAATTAAAACGTCTTTACATTGAAAGACACCAATAATAATAATAATAAATATTTACATAGTGCTTCCTAGGAGTGAGGCACTGTTCTAAATATGTTACATTTTTGCTTAATTTAGAATAGCATCTAAATAATATGATCGTAGGGGACAAATTTCATGGCTGTTAACATTTACTTAATAATAATAATGCATACTTGTTTAATAATATTGCCTTTGTTTAACAGATGAGGAAATTGAGGCACCAAAGATTTTTTAAGTGAAAAAACAAGCCATGGACCAGGGGTATATATCCATCACACACACACACAATTCCTGCAAAACAATAAACAGAATAAAATAACGGAACGGAAAAATGGGCAAAGGGGATGAACAGAAGAGGAAACCCTAGTGGTCAATAAAATGTAAAAGATGTACAATCTCAGTAGGAATCAGAGAAATGCGTAGTAGAACAGCGCATGAGACAGCATTCCCAGTGCATCCAACCTGCAAATAAGACTGAGTATGGTAAGAATGCAGAACTGGAACATCATTACCCTGGTGGCAGCAGTAGTTGGCACAACCACTTTGAAGAACAATTTGACATTATTTAGTAAAGTTGAGGGCTTTCCACGTGGCTCAGTGGCAAAGAATCTGCCTGCCAATGCAGGAGACACAGGTTTGACCCCTGGGTCAGGAAGATCCCTTGGAGAAGGAAATGGCAACCCACTCTGGTATTCTTGCCCAGGAAATCCCATGAACAGAGGAGCCTGGTGGGCTATCATTCATGGGGCTGCAAAAGAGCCAGACACGACTTAGCAACCCAAGAGCATCAGCAGTAAAGTTGAACAAGCTCGTCCCTTATGATTAATACAGCTCCTAAACATGCATTCTCAAAAGTACAAGCTCGTGAGCATACGGAGACACAAGTGATAACGCCCATCGAGCAGTGTTTATAATGGTTAGTTACTGGAAGCTGTCTTAATTTTACCGATAGGAGATAAGTGTAGTTGATTTGCGTGCTAGACTGACACAGAGCCGTGAAGATTGATGACGAGCCCCTACCAGCTTGTGTCTCTGTGAACCTTCTCCCTGACCCCTGCCTCTCCGCGCTGTTTCCTGGGTTTAGTGGACACTTCTCTTCACACGGTCTTACTGTGAACAAGGCAAGAAAATGGACTTTCTGTTAATTGAGTTACAGTGAAGTAATATGGAGTTTCTCCATATTTTTCTCTCAGGTTACCCAACATTTTTTTAAATTGGAAAGTCTCTCAAATCCTTTAGTCACATATTTATTCACAGTTCTTGCTCTCCTTCCAGAGAGCTAACCACATCCACATGTTGGCTTGTTTTATTCTGTGGCAGCCTTATTTCGAAATCACCAGGTAAGGGACATCTCACTGTGGCCTCCAGATAGAAATAACACTCTTACATGTGCTGAGTTTTGAAAGTTAATTAGAGTTTGCCTGGCAGAGTGTGGCAGGTAAGGGAGTTCCAGCTGGAAGAATAAAAATGTGTGAAAGTCCAGAGACGGGAAGCAGCTGGGTTGTTGAAGAACCTCTGGGCAATTTACAGAGCTCTCAGCATGACTGCAGTAGGGTCAAGGCCAAGCCCGCCCAAATAGAGGGGTGACAGAAGGCAGGGGGAGGGCTTTGTGTTTGGGGAGGAGCTAGGAGCGCGCTAAACAGGCATGTTGGGACTTCCCTGGTGGTCCTGTGGTTAAGACTCTGTGCTTCCAGTCCCGTGGCGTAGGAACTAAGATCCCATCTTCCATGTGGTGTGGCTCCCTCCCACCCCCAAAAAGATAAATAAAAATAAATTAAGAAAAAACCCCAAGCATATCGTTTCCCCTCTGTACTTTCACCCCTCTGCTTTCGCACTGCTTCCCCTAAGCTTTTTTCATTATAACTATAACAAATCATGTCAACACCTTGATTTTGAAAAATAATTGCTGAAATGACCCCAGTTCTGAAGAAGGTGCTCAGGAGGAGCACTCTTTCTTTTGCTGTCCACTGTATCTCCCTCTGAAAAGTGGCTGGAGATGGATGGAGGCAGTGGCCTGACTACATGGAACTTGGGACAACATGCTAAAAGCTGGGACTTGACCTGGTCTGTGATGTGCCCAGTAAAAGGTTTTAGGAAAGTATTAATCCCCCAAAACCCTACATTTCTGAGAGCAAACACACACTCCCATACACACATAAACATATATGTGCATAAATAGATAGATACACTGTATTTAGAGGCATTAGATAGATTCTCTATAAATGTATTAAGCATGTATGCAAATATATACACAATTGCTCCATTTACTATATTCACACACATATGGTATGTTATACATATATATATATATGCACATATAAGTATGTGGGTGGCAAGAATACACAGAAGAAGCATACAAAAAAGATCTTCACGACCCAGATAATCACAATGGTGTGATTACTCACCTAGAGCTAGACATCCTGGAATGCGAAGTTAAGCAGGCCTTAGGAAGCATCACTACGAACAAAGCTAGTGTAGGTAATGGGATTCCAGCTGAGCTATTTCAAATCCTAAAAGATGATGCTGTGAAAGTGCTGCACTCAACCTGCCAGCAAATTTGGAAAACTCAGCAGTGGCCACAGGATTGGAAAAAGTCAGTTTTCATTCCAATCCCAAAGAAGGCAATGCCAAAGAATGCTCAAACTACCACACAATTGCATTCATCTCACATGCAAGTAAAGTAATGCTCAAAATTCTCCAAGCCAGGCTTCAGCAATACATGAACCGTGAACTTCCAGATGTTCAAGTTGGATTTAAAAAAGGCCAAGGAAACAGAGATCAAATTTCCAATATCTATCGGATCATCAAAAATGTGAGAGTTCCAGAAAAGCATCTACTTCTGCTTTATTGACTATTGCCAAGCCTTTAACTGTGTGGATCACAACAGACTGGAAAATTCAAAAGACGGGAATACCAGACCACCTGACCTGCCTCCTGAGAGATCTGTATGCAGGTCAAGAAGCAACAGTTAGAACTGGATATGGAACAACAAACTGGTTCCAAATCGGGAAAGGAGTACGTCAAGGCACTATATTGTCACCCTGCTTATTTAACTTATATGCAGAGTACATTATGAGAAATGCTGGACTGGATGAAGCACAAGCTGGAATCAAGATTGCCAGGAGAAATATCAATAACTTCAGATGTGCAGATGACACCACCCTTAGGGCAGAAAGCAAGGAACTAAAGAGCCTCTTGATGAAAGTGAAAGAAGAGAGTGAAAAAGTTGGCTTAAAACTAACATTCAGAAAACTGAGATCATGGCACCCTGTCCTATCACTTCATGGTAAATAGATGGGGAAACAATGTAAACAATGAGAGACTTTATTTTGGGGGGCTCCAAAATCACTGCAGATGGTGACTGCAGCCATGAAATTAAAAGATGCTTGCTTGGGAGAAAAGCTATGACCAACCTAGACAGCATATTAAAAAGCAGAGGCATTACTTTGCTGACAAAGGTCCATCAGTATGGTTTTTCCAGTAGTCATGTATGGATGTTAGAGTTGGACTATAAAGAAAGCTGAGTGCCAAAGAATTGATGCTTTTGAACTGTGGTGTTGGAGAAGACTCTCGAGAGTCTCTTGGACTGCAAGGAGATCCAACCAGTCAATCCTAAAGGAAATCAGTCCTGAATGTTCATTGGAAGGACTGTGCTGAAGCTGAAACTCCAACTCCAACACCTGATATATGAAGAATGGACTCATTAGAAAAGACCCTGATGCTGGGAAAGATTGAACGTGGGAGGAGAAGGGGATGACAGAGGAAGAGATGGTTGGATGGCATCACTGACGTGATGGACATGACTTTGAGTAAATTCCAGGAGTTAGCGATGGACAGGGAGGCCTGGCGTGCTGCGGTCTGTGGGGTCGCAAAGAGATGGACACGACTGAGTGACTGAACTGAACTGAACTGATACATGTATACAGTGGAATGTGTATATATATATATATATATATATATATATATATATATATATATAAAGAATATAAAATTATATGTGTATGTATGTAATATGTGTATATGTGTATCTATATTTTGTATTAAGGGAGAAACAAACAGCTGGAGAGAGAGAGGCAGAGACATGGAGAAACTGGGTGGATACCTACTCACGATGCTAACAATGGCTACCTCTGAAGGCAGATTGGAGAGAGGACTTTCACTTCCTCTTTTTACCTTACCGAAGTATTTGAATTTGATGCAAGAGCATACATTGATTTTGTAGTACAGAAATCTCAAAAACACAAAAATTTAGGGAATATTGTTTAGATATGGGAACTTCCTCAGTGGCTCATGGGTAAAGAATCCGCCTGGAATGCAGGAGATGCAGGAGACCTGGGTTCAATGCCTGGGTGGGGAAGATCCCCTGGAGGAGGGCATTGCAACCCACTCCAGTATTCTTACCTGGAGAATCCCAGGGACAGAGGAGCCTGGCAGGCCACAGTCCATAGGTCTCAACATGTCAGACACGACTGAAGCAACTTAGCATGCATGCACGTGCATGCTAGGCTAATAGTGAACATTTCATAACGAATGCCCAGTGTTCTGTGGAAATAAGAGCTGTAGTGGTGGTGTGAGGAGGTGTAAGGGGTGGAGCGGGTACAGGCTGGAGACCAGTCAGGAGGGGATTGCTGCAGGAGAAAAGGAGGTGTGGATTATACGCACTCGTTCACTGTTCATTCTTTGCCCCTGCTCCTCCCCAAATCAGGAATCCACTTCTCACCCCAACCTCTTCACCTACTGAGATTTCGCTCATCCTTCAAGAATGAGTTCAAACCCTGGTTTCTTCATAAAACGTCCTCAATCCCAGTCTTGCTAGAGTCACCTCTTCAGTGTTCCCATGGCACTTTGTTTCAAGTTTGGCATTTCTTTCTGCCTTGTTCTGTCACAAGTTATTCCTGTCTCTCAACCAGACTGTAAGACCTTTGAAGGTAAGAGCCATTTCTCTAATCATTGAAAAAAAACATCTCATACTTCTAGCACAAGGCTTTGCATGTCATAGATTCTCAATAAATTTTCTTTCAGTGAAAAACATTGAAAAGAACAATATTTTGAGACAGAAAGCATTTTATTTTATTAAAAAAATTTTTTTGGCCAAGCAGCTCAGCAAATGGGCTCTTAGTTCCCCAACCAGGGATGGAACTCCAGGCCACAGCAGCAAAAGTGCCAAATCCTAACCCCTGCACCACTGGGGAATTTAGAAACCATTCTGTCATTTCCTTTTTCTCTTCTATTGATATCCCTTATGATAAACCTACTTTTTCCTAATTTCTTTACATTTCAGTTTAAAAAAAAAGGATTTTGATAATCACATACCAAAAAATAAAATCTTATTTTTCTAAGCAATACAATTTTCTCAATTAAAAAATTTCTTTTATCGAAGTCTAGTTGATTTACAATGTTGTGTTAATTTCTAGTGTACAGTAAATTGATTCAGTTATATTTATATTCTTTTTCATATTCTTTTCCATTATGGTTTATCAGGACACTGACTATATTAATTATTAATAGTTCCCTGTGCTATGGTGGGTTTCCCTGGTGGCTCAGATGGTAAAGAATCTGCCTGCAATGCAGGAGACCTGGGTTTGATCCTTGGGTTGGCAAGATCCCCTGGAGAAAGGAATGGCTACCCACTCCAGTATTCCTGCCTGGAGAATCCCCATGGACAGAGGAGCCTGGTGGGCTACAGGCCATTGGGTCACAAAGAGTCAGACATGACTGAGTGACTAAGCACGCAGCACAGTGCTGTACAGTAAGACCGATCTTGTTATTTATCCATTCAGTATATAAAAGCTTGCATCTGCTAATCCTGAACTCCCAATCCATCCCTCCCCACCCTCTCTGGGCAACCACAAGTTTCTGGTTCATAGGTAAGTTCATCATTATCATAGTTTAGATTCTGCATGTAAGTGATATCATATAGTACTTGTTTTCTCTTTCTGACTTATTTCACTTGCTATGATAATCTCTAGGTCCATCTGTGTTGCTGTAAATGGTATAATTTCATTCTTTTTCATGGCTGAGTAGTATTCCATTGTGTGTATGTACCACATATTCTTATCCATTCATCCATCAATGAACAGTTATGTTTCTTCCATGTCTTGGCCACTGTGAGTAGTGCTACTCTGAATACAGGAGTGCATGTAACTTTTCAAATTGTAGTTTTCTCTGGATACATGTCCAGGCATGGAATTGCAGAATCACATTGGCAACTCTGGGCTTCCCTGGTGACTCAGATGGTAAAGAATACGCCTATAATGTGGGAGACCTAGGTTCAATCCCTGGGTTGGGACGATCCCCTGGAGGAGGGTATGGGAACCCACTCCAGTATTCTGGCCTGGAGAATCCCATGGACAGAGGAGCCTGGCAGGCTACAGTCCATGGGGTCCCAAAGAGTCAGACATGACCGAGCGACTAAGCCCAGCCCAGCAATGACAACTTTATTTTTAGTTTTTGAGGAACCTCCATACTCTTTTCCATAGTAGCTGCACTAATTTACACTCCCGCCAATGGTGCAGGAGGGTTCCCTTTTCCCCACACTCTTTTCAGTGTGTTATTTGTAGACTTTTTATGATGGCCATTCTGATCAGTGTAAGGTGGTACCTCATGGTAGTTTTGATTTGTATTTCTCTAATAATTAATAATACTGAACATCTTTTCATGTGCCTCTAAACAATATAATTTGGTGTTCTGCATGTCAGTGCCTACCTCGTGAAATTTCAACCTTGGTGATTACCAGGGGAAATTTCAAAAATATATAGTTCCCATGAACTATTGGAAGGTTACTTGGATCGTAAAACTAGATCTTAAAAGTTTTCATCACAAAAAATGAAACTGTGTAGCTATGTATGGCGAATGATGTTAACTAGACTTATTGTGGTGATCATTTCTCAATATATTGAATTCTTGTGTTGTATACCTGAAACTAACATATTGTTATATGTCAATTATGCATCAATTAAAAAAAACAAAAAAGAACCCAAAAAACAAACAAACAAAAAAACCAGTTTTCAGAGCTACTTGCAGAGATTTTGTTTCAATTGTTCCAAGTTGGAGCGTAGGCCCTTATTTTAAAAGCTCCTCTGGTGAACTTAGCATGTAGCCAGGATTGAAGTTTTGCAGAGCTAGTCCTTCCTGCAAGAGACTTCCTTTGAACTCCTTCACGAGAGAGATCAAAGACTTCACATGGATTCACTTGAGATTGAGTTCTCTTGGCCATCTGGCTGACTTTCTGGGTCTTCCTCATTTCCACCAAGATTCTAATAATATTTAAACCCCATCACTCCCATCCCTTTCTGCCCTTTCCTTACACACAGGTCAGGAGCTTTATTCTTATCTCAGTTTTCTCACATTTTACAAAACTTTGGACATAAGTTTGACAAATTATAGTGCATTTGTCATTTTGCTTTTACAGTTCACTGTAAATGTCTTTGTAATACTTCTTTTGACTTTATCGCTCTTTTATTTTTCAAAAATATATTATTTATATAAAAACATACTGGGGGAATTTCCTGACACTTTAGTAGTTAGGACTCCAAGCTCTCATTGCTGAGGGCCCAAGTTCAATCCCTGGTCAGGGAACTAAAATCCCATATGCTGCATGGCCAAACAAAACAAACAAAAATACAGATATATGTGTATTGCATACATAAAAGTACATACATACATGTGTGTATCCTTATATCTATTGTTAGGAACATTCTTTTTTTTTTCCCAATTGTTCTGGGATCTTCCAAACATACAGAAGAATATATATAAGAAGTAAATAGTCAATAAATAGAAGCATAAATCCAAATGGCCAATGAAAATATTCTCAATCTCATTATACTTAGGAAAATGCATAGTATATATATAATAATGACTGATTCACTTTGTTGTATGGCAGAAACCAAAACAACATTATAAAGCAGTTATCCTTCAATTAAAAAATAAAAATTAATGATCACACACAGAGAAAAAGCCCAGAATTCACTGCTGAATTCTACAAAACATTTAATGAATTAACAAAAAATCCTTCTCACACACTGTCAAAAAATAGGAGAGAATACTTAAAACTCATTCTGTGAGTTCAGTATTACTCTGATAACAAAGCCAGACAAAGACATCACAAGAAAAGAAAACTGCAGACCAATATCACCTATGATCGTAAGTGCAAAAATCCTCTACAAATGTTGGAAAGTCAAGTCCAGCAGCACATAAAAAGGAATATACACCATGACCAAGTGGGATTTATCCCATGAATGTGAGAACTGGTTCAACATATGAAAGTCAATCAATGTAATACATGATATTAATAAAATAAAAGATCACAGACAAAACAAAAAGTACATTTGACAAAATCCAACACCTTTTCATGATAAAGACACTCAACAAAATTGGAGGGAATTTCCTCAGCCTGATAAAGGGCACCCATGAAAAGCCTGCATCTTATATCATATTTAATGGTAAAAGACTGAAAATATTCCCCATAAAATCAGGAACAAGATAGACATATCTGGTGTCATTATTTCTCTTCAACGTTGTACTGGAGGTTCTAGCCAGGGCAACTAGGTGAGAAAAAGAAAAAAGGGAAATCGAGGTTGGAAGGGAGAAGATAAAACTGTTTCTATTTGTAGATGACATGATCTTGCATATAGAAAACCCTAAAAAAAAAAAAAAAAAACCCAGAACAAAAAATGATTAGAGTTGATAAACAATTAACCCAAGTTGTAAGAGGAAATTCCCTGATGGTCCTCTGATTAGGACTCCGAGCTTCCGTTGAGGGAGAAGGTTCCGTCCTGGTTGGGGAACTCAGATTCAGCAAGCTACATAGGAAAAAAAAACAAAAAACAGAAGAAGTTGCAGAATACAAGATCAGTATACCAAAATCAGCTTTATTTCTGTGTACTAGTAGTAAACAAACTGAAAATTGAATTAAGAAAACAATTTCATGTACAACAGCATATGAAAGAAAAAATAAATTTAAGGAAGTACAGGATTTGCACACTGAAAACTATAATAATGGTTTAAAAAAAGGATTTAAAGAAGCAAAAAGATATTTTGTGTTTACATACTAAAGCACATGATATTAAGATGACAGTATTCCTCAAATGTAATCTGTATCAAGAATTCAATTGTTTTTTTTTTATAGAAATGGACAAACTGATTCTAAAGTTCATATGTATTTTGCACATGGGGTGGTTGGCAGACTGTGTTCAGAGGCTGAGATTGTCATTGCCCAATATTTATTTGTTTATTTGACATAGGTTTATTACAGTAATTATACTAATTTCACAAGCCAACAGCATATAAGATAATGTCTCTTAATAAGTCAATAAAGAAATAACATACTCCAAACAAATGATAGATTAATGACACGATTGTTCCAGGCAAGGAAGGTAAAAGAAAGTCCAAACGTAGTTCACAGTGTACCTTTATGCAAATTGGTTCTCAGGAGAGGCAGCTTAATCAACAGCAAGCTGACATGCAGCTGCCTGCAGAACAAAAGTGAAAAGTTCCCTGTTGCCAGAACTTACTGCCAGGAAACTGTGGCACAGGTATTTGGGGCAAGATGATCTTCTTTGGGCCGCTGCGTGGCTTTTTGCCACTGTGGATAAAAGAGTTAGCTTTACCATGGCAGGAGCTAATGCCCTAAGATCTTCAGAGGGCTGTTTAGATCAGTAAAGGGTGGCCTCACCCATACCTAACCCTCTTGGCTAGTCCTCACCCTAGGTATTTATGGTCTAAATGTCCTCTCATCACAGTTGCTTTTTCATATGTTCTTGTCAGCAACTCCAGACATGGAGGATGACATCCTAACATACGATTTCACTTCAGTATCAAAACAACAACTTCACTGAGGCTTCCCTGGTAGTCCAGAGCTTCCGATGCAGGGGTACAGGTCCCACCCTTGGCTGGGGAACTAAGATCCCACATGCCCCATGGCATGACAAAAAAAATAAAAATTAAAATTAAAAAATTCACTCTTAAAAAACAACTTCATTTTTGTCAGAAATAAGTGGATTTAAAATAGTATCAAGGGACTTCCCTGGTGGTCCAGTGGTTAAGAATCTGTCAGCCAGTGCAGCCAGGATACATGAGTTCTGGTCAGGGAACTAAGATCCCACATGCCACGGAGCAGGTAAGCCACAGCTACTGAAGCCTGAGTGCTCTAGAGCCCAAGGTCTGCAGCAAGAGAAGCCTCTACAGTGAGAAGCCCCAGCACCGCAACTAGAGAGGCTCCATTTGCCACACCTGGAGAAAGCCTGGGGCTTCCCTGATAGCTCGGCTGGTAAAGAATCTGCCTGCAATGCAGGAGACCTGGGCTTGATACCTGGGTTGGGAAGATCCCCTGGAGAAGGGATAGGCTACCCACTCCAGTGTTCTTGGGCTTCCTAGTGGCTCAGATTGAAAAGAATCTGCCTGTAATGCGGAAGATCTGGGTTAGATCCCTGGGTTAGGAAGATCCCCTGGAGGAGGGCATGGCTACCCACATAATGCTGAGCAAAAATGTCAAGACAAAAAAAGTTCATACTGCGTTATTCCATTTAAATGGAGTTCAAAACACCTATGATGTCAGGTGTCAAAATGGTGTTTACCTCTGGGGAGACATATGGTCTGGGACAGGGAATGGGGGAGCTTGGTGACACCCTGGAACTGTTCCCTATCTTGCTTTGGGTGGTAGCTATCTAGGTGTCCACATATTAAAAATTTATTGAACTGTGCGATTAGTCTTAGATCCCTTATTCACTTTCCCAGAAAAGGGATGCCTTAGTTCAAGATTAAGTATCAGAAGTATATTTAAAAAATTTTTTCTTTTATTGAATGCCTACTTTGTGTCATTGTGTGCCTCTTTTAACTTATTTCTCTATTTGGTTGTCCCAGGTCTTCACTGGTGTGGTGAGCTTTCTCTAGCAGCGGTGAGCGGGGCCTCTCCTTGTGGTGCACAGGCTTCTCATTGGGGTGACCTCCCCAGTCGTGGAGCGTAGGCTCCAGGTGCACGAACTTCAGTAGCTGTCACGCACTGGCTCAGTAGTTCTGGCGCTTGGGTTTTGTTGAGCCATAGGATGTGGAATCTTCCTGGACCAGGGATCGAATCTGTGTCCCCTGCATTGGCAGGCGGATTCTTATCACTGTACCACCAGGGCAGTCCAAAATCAGAAGTTTAAATCCCTTCACTTTGTCTCATCTGAGTTGCTCTGTCTGTAAATTATCTCACTCTCTATAGAGTTTTAATAAAGGTGATGCGTGCATGCATGCTATGCCGCTTCAGTCATGTCAGACTCTTTGCGATGCTATGGGCTGTAGCCTGCCAGGCTCCCCTGCCCATGGAATTCTCCAGGCAAGAATACTGCCGTGCCCTCCTCCAGGGATCTTCCCAATCCAAGGATCCAACCGGTTTCTCTTACATCTCCTGCACAGACTGGCAGGTGGATTCTTTACCACTAGCGCCACCTGGGAAGCCTCAATAAAGGTGATACCTATGGTGCGTATTTATTTATTTATTTTTTTTAAATTTTATTTTATTTTTAAACTTTAAAATATTGTATTAGTTTTGCCAAATATTGAAATGAATCCGCCACAGGTATACATGTGTTCCCCATCCTGAACCCTCCTCCCTCCTCCCTCCCCATACTGCATATTTAAAATGCAGATTGTTTGGCCCCATTCTAGATGTCCTGGATTGGAATATTAAGAGAGGAGAGACTCAGAGTTGCGCATTTCTAACCTTGAAGCTGAAGCACATAAGGAGCCTGCACACTAAAGGCCTACTTTCAGCCCAGTCCCCACGCCTGAACGAATTAGTTCCACTGTAGCATTCTCAAACCAAGGCCAAGCTGAAAAATTGAGGGACATTGTGTATTGTTTCCGCCTTGACGTGGGGGAAGCAGAAGACTGTCCCTCTTCTAAGCCTTGGCAGGACAGGCCTTTCATTGCTGGATGTGCCTTTGTTTGGACTGAAAGTTCATCTCTTTTTGTTCCTTTCCAGTATAAAAGAAATCAAGTGTTTTGCCTCGTCTTTTTTTATTTTCCCCTAGTTATCCTAGTTGAGCTGGAGTCTTGAGAGTTTCATAGGTTTTTATTTGTTTTCCTGCTTGATTTTTGGTTTTGAAGTTGGGGTAAAGGAGTCTTTGCTTTATGTTTTCTTGATTACAATATCTATTGCTTCCACATGCAAAATTTTACTTTTGAAAGCATTTTTAGTTCCAGCATTATCTGCAGAACAGAATTTAGTTGTTAATCAGACCTCTCCTCTCTGTCTCCCTGAAATCAGGAAATAAATCTTCCCTGTGAAAGGTGCCTTCTCTGTGCTGGGAGGTAGAAAGCCATCCTTATCAAGAAGTAGAGAAATTTGGGGCTTGAGTTCTTGCTGTTTTT
This sequence comes from Bubalus bubalis, assembly GCF_019923935.1. Classification (NCBI taxonomy): domain Eukaryota; kingdom Metazoa; phylum Chordata; class Mammalia; order Artiodactyla; family Bovidae; genus Bubalus; species Bubalus bubalis. The sequence continues at coordinate 6,459,873 of NC_059175.1, forward strand.
GTTCAGTCACTCAGTCATGTCCGACTCTTTGCGACTCCATGGACAGCACCACGCCAGGCCTCCCCGTCCATCACTAACTCCCGGAGCTTGCTCAAACTCATGTCCATTGAGTCAGTGATACCATCCAATCATCTCATCCTCTGTCATCCCCTTCTCCTCCTGCCTTCAATCTTTCCCAGCATCAGGGTCTTTTCCAATGCAATTCGCATTGGGTGGCCAAAGTATTGGAGTTTCAGCTTCAGCATCAGTACTTCCAATGAATATTCAGGATTGATTTGCTTTAGGATTGACTGGTTTGATCTCCTTGATGTCCAGAGGATTATCAAGAGTCTTCTCTAGCACCACAGTTTGAAAGCATCAATTCTTCAGTGCTCAGCCTTCTTTATGGTCCAACTCGCAGATCTGTCCATGACTACCGGAAAAACCATAGCTTTCACTATACAGACCTTATGACAGTCTTGCAAGGTGCATAAAATTGGTTGAAAAGAGGGAAATTGCCCTCCCCATCCTTGACAACCCTGAGCTCCAGTTCCAAAGTATCTCATTATTTCAGGTGTCCCCACTTGTATGTCTCACAGCATGGAAAGCTTAACATAGTTGAAATGAAATTAATGATTTTACCTCCTAAATTCTCATTCCCTAAGTGATGCCTACTTTGGTAAGCAGAATCAGCATCTACCCTGGTTCAAGCCAGAAGCCTGGTGATCTTGCTTGTCTTCTCTATTACTTTGTACAGTTGGCCAAGTCCTGTTGCTTCCACTTCCCACCTTTGAGCTTTAGAAATTCATTTACAACTCTTCATCCTCATTATGACCTACAGACCAGACTGCCATCTCTCGCCTGGATAAATTAATCAGTTCCATAGCTGGCTTCCAGCCTGCAGACTTATTTTCTTCTTTTTCCCAATTGCAGCCTGAGAAAATTTGCTAACATGTGTCACTCTGAAACTTAAACTTTTTTTTAATGGTAAGTTTTAATATGTATTTGTTGTTATTTAGTTGCTAAGCCACATCCCACTCTTTTGGGACCCTATGGACGATAGCCTGCCAGGCTCCTCTGTCCATGGGATTTCCCAAGCAAGAATACAGGAGTGGGTTGCCATTTCCTTCTCCAGGGGATCTTCCCCACCCAGGGGTCAAAACTGTGTCTCCTGCATTGCAAGCAGATTCTTTATCTGAGCCACAGGGAAGCCCTGAAACTTAAATTTTTTAAATGGCTCTCCCTTGCCTTTGGGAAGCAGTCCATACTGACCATAGATAACAAGGACTTCTTAGAGGAATAACTGGTCTTGCCTGTTTCTCTGGTCTCATTTCTTGACACCCTGCAGTCTTCTAAAAGTACGAGTTGTCTTCTCAGTTCTGCCAGAAAACCACTGTTCTACAGGCACGTCCTCATTTCCTGTTGGCTCTGCCTGACTCGTGTCACTGTCAGAGTTCAGGGACTATACAGGACAGTACCTGGCTTAAGTGTATCTTTTTGAAAGATACATGTTGAGTTAATAAAACATAATAATGAGTGAGAGGGTGTTAATGTGAATGTTGTGGGAAACACACTGACTGAAACCACCCACCCTGGCCAGGCACCCTAGTCACTACTTACGTGAATTATTTTAGAACAGGAGGTCCTGGTAAGGAACACAGAACTAACAAGCCACCACCCACCAGAAGAGTTCGGGAAAGGTCAAAAGGAGACGCCACGTGTCCTACCACCTTCCGGAATCCTTCTTGCTGGCATCCGTCTTGGCTGAGCAATGTGTGCACCGCCAGGAAGGACCCTGAGTCAGAATGATCAGCCAGAGACAGCCCAGAAACGAATCCCATCACCATAAAAGCCAAGACCATGAGCCACATGGCAGAGCAGGTCTCCTGGGTTCCCTTACCCTCCTGTTCTCTGCCTGGGTGCCCCTTCCCAATAAAGTCTGTAGCTTCATCCGCACACGTGTCTCCTCGGACCATTCATTTCTGAGTGCTAGACAAGAGCCCCCTTTAGGCCCTGGAAGGGGTCCCCGTTCCTGTGACATAAGTATGTACTGACAATGAAAGTCACTCAGCCGTGTCTGACTCTTTGCAACCCCATGGATAGTCCATGGAATTCTCTAGGCTAGAATACTGGAGTAGGTACCTGTTCCCTTCTCCAGGGAATCTTCCCAACCCAGGGATCGAACCCAGATCTCCCTTTCCCACATTGCAGGCAGATTCTTTACCAGCTGAGCCATCAGAGAAGCCCAAGAATACTGGAGTGGGTAGCAATCCCTTCTCCAGCTGATCTTCCCGACCCAAGAATTGAACCGGGGTCTCCTGCACTACAGGTGGATTCTTTACCAGCTGAGCTACCAGGGAAGCCCAAACTAAACATGAAGGGTTTCAAACCCTCAATATTCTGATCCGAAGTCAGACGCCTTATCCATTAGGCCAACGTGGTTCTAGAAGCTTGGATATATACTAATTGAGAAATAGTATGATTAAGTTTATAGTCTAGTGTTTAAAGTCTAGTGTAATTCAGGACAATGGTCAAATTTCTGCTTGACCTCTTTGGGTCAGTTTCTTCACCTCTTTAAACCTCAGTTTCCTCATCTCTGAAATAAGGATATAGTATCTGCCTCAAATAGATAGTGTGAGGATTAATCAAGAAAAATTAAGTAAAACATTTAGTATAATGCCTCTTGATAAACCTATATGCAGGTCAGGAAGCCAACAGTTAGAACTGGACATGGAAAAACAGACTGGTTCCAAATAGGAAAAGGAGTATGTCAAGGCTGTATATTGTCATCCTGCTTATTTAACTTCTATACAGAGTACATCATGAGAAACCCTGGGCTGGAAGAAGCACAAGCTGGAATCAAGATTGCCGGGAAAAATCTCATTCACCTCAGATATGCAGATGACACCACCCTTATGGCAGAAAGTGAAGAGGAACTCAAAAGCCTCTTGATGAAAGTGAAAGAGGAGAGTGAAAAAGTTGGCTTAAAGCTCAACATTCAGAAAACTAAGATCATGGCATGTGGTCCCATCACTTCATGGCAAATAGATGGGGAAACTGTCAGACTTTATATTTTTGGGCTCCAAAATCACTGCAGATGGTGATTGCAGCCATGAAATTAAAAGACGCTTGCTCCTTGGAAGGAAAGTTATGATCAGCCTAGATAGCATATTGAAAAGCAGAGACATTACTTTGCCAACAAAGGTCCATCTAGTCAAGGCTATGGTTTTTCCAGTGCTCATGTATGGATGTGAGAGTTGGACTGTGAAGAAAGCTGAGCGCTGAAGAATTGATGCTTTTGAAGTATGGTGTTGGAGAAGACTCTTGAGAGTCCCTTGGACTGCAAGGAGATCCAACCAGTCCATTCTGAAGGAGATCAGCCCTGGGATGTCTTTGGAAGGAATGATGCTAAAGCTGAAACTCCAGTACTTTGGCCACCTCATTCGAAGAGTTGACTCATTGGAAAAGACTCTGATGCTGGGAGGGGTTGGGGGCAGGAGGAGAAGGGGATGACAGAGGATGAGATGGCTGGATGGCATCACTGACTCGATGGACGTGATTCTGAGTGAACTCCGGGAGTTGGTGATGGACAGGGAGGCCTGGTGTGCTGCATTTCATGGGGTCACAAAGAGTCGGACACGACTGAGCGACTGAACTGAACTGAACTGATTGACTTCAATAAGATAGGCAAATTTTTTATATTCCTTTGATTAATAGCAATCTACCTCTTTAGACATTCATGGTATTATTTCCACATTTTGGCTTTAAAAAAATGCTTTAGTGATATCTTCATACACATAGCTTTTTTCTCTTTTTTTCACTGTTTTGAAAATTTTACTTATATTGTTGTCATTTAACTATTCAATAGCCATTTGGGGAAATACACACAGTAAAAAAATCATTAGATTGTAGTTAATTTTTTCTTATTTTTAAAAGGTTCCTTATGTATTAAGGGGAACATTCATACTTTCATCACTTTTGATACATATCAACCAGTAGCTTTTTATGAAATACAGACTACTTATTCTCATTTTAGGATCCCTCTTGACATCTTGATTCTTCTACTTGCTTTTAATTAAAAAATGAAAAGCATAATTATAATTTTCCATATATTCTTTATGTACTTGGCATGGCAATTACTTTGGCCAGTAACTTGTTTCCAGACTAAAAGGGCCATTTGTTATCCCTCCTCACAGCAACATTTGAGACTTTCTGAGGTCATGTATGAAACGCGTAAAATCAAATGAACTAAACGATCAAGTATAAGGTATTTTTTTTTAATGTTTATTTATTTTTGACCTTCACTTCAGCATGCAAACTTGTAGCTGCGGCATGTGGGCTCCTGTTCCCTGACCTTGGGTCAAACCTGGGACCTGTGGTGGGAACGGGGAGCTTTTGCCACTGGACCATCAGAGAAGTCCCAAGATACTCATTTCAAGGTCAGGGAGCAGTGTGTTTTCTTCATCAAATACTGGATAGGTAAATCACAGGGAGCACTGATTTCTTCAGAATGCCGCTCCTTAGGACAGCAGCAAAATCAAAGAAAAGCATCTATCTAGTACAGTATCCATAGTATAGAGGAGTGTTCTTTGTTCCTAGCCATAGCAAGGAGATCGTGTTTAGCTTTGAATTTCAGTGAGGACTTCATTCATTGCCGAGTAACAGAGAAGACTAGAGGAGTCTGGGGTTGCTATGGTAGTTCTCTGTGGCATCATTACCCCCAGTTCCTATCTCTTGGCTCTGGCACGGTTCACACACAGGTTTCATTCTCTCGGTGACAAGATGGCTGCTCTCATCCCAGGGGTAAGTCCTTCCAAGCAGGAAGAATAAAAAGTACAAACGGCAAAAGGCAAAGGGATCACTCGGTGTGTCTTTTATCACTAAAATAAAACCTTTCTTGGAAGCCATACCAAGTAATCTTCTGTTACATTTCATTGGCCAAAATGATCATAAGCTGCAAGAGGAGTAAAGGAAAATAGCTTTGGCTGGACACATGACCACCCTGAACAAAATTAGATCTGACAGAGAAAAAGGGAAAATAGATATTAACTAGGCAACTTGTTGTATGAATATAAATGTGTAATTTTTCTTTAGTGAAAGTGCTGAGTTAAAACTCAACATTTAAAAAACTAAGATTATGGCATCCAGTCCCATCACTTCATGGCAAATAGGTGGGGAAACAATGGAAACAGTGACAGACTTTATTTTCTTGGGCTCCAACCTCACTGCAGACAGTGAGTGCAGCCATGAAATTAAAAGACACTTGCTCCTTGGAAGAAAAGCTATGACAAACCTAGACAGTGTGTTAAAAATCAGAGACATTATTTTGCTTAAAAAGTTAGTCAAAGTTATGGTTTTTCCAGTAGTCATGTATAGATGTGAGAGTTGGATCATAAAGAAGGCTGAGCAGTGAAGGATTGATGCTTTCGAACTGTGGTATTGGAGAAGACTCTTCAGATCCTTTGGACAGCAAGGAGTTAAACCTTGCTTTAGGATCCTAAAGGAAATCAACCTTGAATTTTCATGGGAAGGACTAGTGCTGAAGCTCCAATACTTTGGCCACCTGATGCGAAGAGCCAACTCATCGGAAAAGACCCTGATGTTGGGAAAGATTGAAGGCAGGAGAAGAAGGGGATGACAGAAGATGAGGTGGTTGGATGGGATCACCGACTCGATGGACATGAGTTTGAGCAAGCTCTGGGAGATGGTGAAGGACAGGGAAGCCTAGTATGTTGCTGTCCATGGGGTCATAAGAGTAGGATACGACTCAGTGACTTAGCAACAACAATAGGAAAAATATCACATTTTCTTTCTCTTAAACTGAGCCTAAACTTACCAAATACTCTGTGCTTTAACTTATATATCATGTTAGATTAAACTGAACCAAAAGAACAAATGTAACTGGTCTTCTCAAAGTTATTACTCTTGTTCTTCGAGTTCTTTTTTCCTCAATGCATAGTATCATTCAGGAATTTGAAATCTGCAGATAGTAGTAGTGTTTGACAAAGAAAACCCCGACAAAATACTGTTTTTAATCCTGAAAGCATTCCTGTGACATACTTTATATACCTGGGTAGGAAATAAAGCATTCTTCTAGGGTGAGTAGGAAAGATGACTAGATTACCTTTTCACTTCCCTTTTTCCATGGCTGTCACTATTAGCTAACTGGTTAACTAGGTGGCTAGTATTTTAGATCTAGAGGTGCCTGGGCTATCTTAGTCGTGAGAGCTTTTTCACTGTAATTTTATGAATTTAAAACATACATATGTATATGTGTATATACATATATATATATATATATATCCATGTATATACACTGGACCCTACTTCTGTTGCAGGGAGGAAGCCAATTCTGACTCCATGTTGGAACTGTTTCTTTAACTTGCTTTTCATTGTTTTTGTTATTATAATCATACAGAATGGTTTGTTCAGGGAATCCTGCCCCTCTGCCTGACTGTTAAAGTACCTTTGTTCAGAACCCTGTTCACCTGTGGATGGCAGGAAGGAAGAAATTAACATATCCCCTGCCTGAGGCTTGCCATTCTAGATGTTTGCAAGATTAACAGCCTTTTTCCTTTGCTTCCTCACCTCCCCTCATCTCTGATCTATTAAAGAATGTGGTATCCAGATACCATACGATGGTTATTTTCAGGCGCTAGCGTACCTTCATCTTGGTCTCCCGGCTCCCTGATTAAAGTCTCTTCCTTTCCTCAATGCCTCCTCTCTCGGATTCATTGGCCTATCTAGCTGCAAGCAGAGGGAGCTTGGACTTGGTAACAATTCTGTCCATTAAGCCTAATGGAGGGTCAGAGATGGTGGTGAATCTTTTCTTCCATTCACTAAATAAATATATAAGTCAAATGTATAACTGTTCTCTGGAATTTGGGGAAAAAAAAAAAACTTGGAGAGCAATTACCCTTAAAAGATGTGGAAAGTTTTCCTTTTTTTTTGCTTTTCAAAAACTAACAGATGATATAATTTTGCTTAATATATATGTGAGGAAGTCTTACAAGTTTTCTAACTAAGGATTTAATTTCCTCTTCATGTCCAGGAAAATACTACTGCATCTAAGAAATCTTTTAAACATGAAGACACTGGTATTTGGTATGTTTTAGGGCTTCAAAGCAAAATTCAGTCATGGGCTTCAAAAGCAAAATTCAATCATACGGCATAAGATTTTGTGTCCATGAAAGGTGGTATGAAACACTGATTAAGGGAGTGTGCTCTGGAGCTAAACTGCCAGAATTATTAGCTATGTGACCCTGAGCAAATTACTTAGCTTCTTTGTGTGCCTCAATTTTCCTGTTGATAAACCGGGCATAACATAACTATGTCCCTCAAAGGATGGTTATGAGAATTAAATGAGCTGATTTCTACAAAGAAGTTAGTAGAATGCCTTGCAGCTTGCTAACAATTACTAGCCATTAGCCATTATTAGCCACTAGCCATTATTTTAGCCATTAGGAATTCCTCTTTTCTAATACAATTTAAGGGCCCTTTTCTGGGTCATTTATATCAGCAACCTCTAAGTCTGGAGGTGTTGCAAGTTTCTCTTACCATGGTTTTATTTCCCTTTTGACATATACTAACAATGCAATGAGAACTCTGAACATATTTCTTTCTGCTTATAACTTAACAAAATAATAATTAAAGCAAGCATAAAGTGTTAGTTGCTTAGTCGTGTCCGACTCTTTGCGACCCCATAGATTGTAGCGCACCAGGTTCCTCTATCCATGTCCACGGAATTTTCCAGGCAAGAATACTGGAGTGGGTAAGCCGTTCCCTGCTCCAAGGGATCTTCCCAACCCAGGGATTGAACCCTGGTCTCCTGCATTGCGGTCTTCTGCATTGCAGGCTTCCCTGTTGGCTCAGATGGTAAAGCGTCTGCCTGCAATGCAGGAGACCTGGGTTTGATCCCTGGGTCAGGAAGATCCCCCGGAGAAGGAAATGGCAACCCAATCCAGCATTCTTACTCATGGTCCGAGTAGCCTGATAGGTTACAGTCCATGGGGTCGCCAAGAGTCGGACCCGACTAAGAGACTTCACTTTCACTTTCACTCCTGCATTTCGGGCAGATTTGTTACCCTCAGAGTCACCAGGGAAGCAAGCATATACAACAAGAAGAATCAAAGCTATAGAACTCTTACTCCTTTAAGACAAAAGCTTCAAAGCATATTTTAAAATATTTTGGTAGCGATTTATAGCATGTATTAATCTGATAGACTCTTTTTTTTTTTCAGTTCTTTACCACTTAGAGCCCATGGGTCTTCAGAATATGGGTAAAAACAGAAGCAAGGTATTGTGTATCTCAGCCAAAGAGGGAAGTAAATGATGATTTTTTTTTTTTTTTTTTCAGTTAAAACACTGAGAGCTTTATCTTGTTGCAAGTGAAGAGAATGAAGCCAGAGTTTCCTTACTTGACACTCCTCATGAGGAGACAGCAGTTCTCCACCAGGGCTCAGCAGGAAGAGAGCTGGCTCTTTCTGAGCCACAGAAAGAGAGCTGCTTGAATGAGGGACCACTGGACCCTCTCTTTTAGGGGCTAGGTGAGTGTGACTTTGATTACTAAAGCATGGTCAGACACCTGAGAGATAGCTTCCCATGCATAAGTGGCCACCAACTACAATAACAGCTAAAATCCAATCACACTCATGCATTTCAAACATAAAAAGTTGCACTGGCTAGCTTTACTCTAAGGCCCAAGTCTTCAACACCTGTAGCCTGGTAGCCAAAAGGACATCTTGCCAAAGTGGCAATCCTTTGGAATTGCCCCGGGGACTCCGATTTACAAATAGCCTGAAATAACTTCATTCATTTCAGATTTGCTGTGAATAAAACCCTGCTATTCAAAATTCCTGCTCAATTAAATCTTATTCAGTGTTAAGGGCCAGAAAAATGGTAAATACTTTATAACATTTAAGATTTCTGTTAATTAAATATTACAAATAAAACATTAGAGATGTGAAATTGATTTTCATGAGCAACTAGAAAAGTCTATTTGGTGAAAAACATGAGTTAAATATATCTCTATCAACAAGTGTTATTGACTTCGTTGACTGTTAGTAAATTCAAGAAAGGCTGGAACTGCGATTGCTTAATATTTCCGAGGAATTAAAGAAGCAATTTCAAACCTATTGGATGAGCTGAAAACAATGCCGCAGCTCTTGAATGGTGAGTTTATTTTCCAGAGATTACGGATTAACACAACATTAGTCCTCCATTTATTAAGCATATTTAAACCATGACCTGCATTACTTTAAAGAAATCTATCACTCTTTAAATACTTGAGAGCTTGTCTTCCTTCAATGGGAGTGTAATTAGCAAAAGGGCCCGGGGCGCTAAGGCAGATGAAATATGCTGGGAGAGGAAGGGGAGGAGAGGAGGGTGGAGCCGCCGTTTGCCTGGGGATAGTTTGCGTGTGCTAGACTGAGCAAGAGAAAAGGTCAACGCGGGAATCTGGTGGTTCCTGGTAATCCTAAAATGGAAGTCTTGTCTTGTCCAGATTGGGTTTTTCCAGATTGTGAATGGGGCTCTCTACCTCCTTTCTGCTTCCATCCTCCAGCGTGGCAGTGGATTTAGGAGGGAGGTGGCGGGCGGGTGCCAGTGGTCCTTGCCCGCACTCTCTGCATCCCGGCCCGAGGTCGGCTGGCCTCGCCCACCCTGGGTAAATTCCCGGAGGTCCCGCCCCTCGCTGGAGAACTCCCCGGGGAATGCAAACGGGCGTCTGCGAATGTTGACAGTCAAGGAATACGCACATTCAGCGTCGAGGTCCCCGCGGCTTACCCGCACCTATTTTTATAGCTAAGCCAAGGTCACTCTTTAATACCGGGCCAGCGCCTGAGCTGCGGCGTCGCTGTCTGCCTAGCGACGGCAGCCGGGGCGGGGAGAGGGGCTGCGGGGGGGGGGGGGGGGGGGGCCGCGGGGCGCCCCCCGGCTGGCCAAGCTCACACCTGCCCGGCGCCCGCGAGACCCGTAAGCGGGGCCGGGGGCAGGGCGGCGTCCCCGGCGCCAAGGAGGGGCCGTGCGGCGCGGGCGGGCGGGGGGATTCGCGGTGGGCGCGGGCGCCGTGCGGCCGCAGAGGCTGGAGGCGCTGCGGCGCGAGTGCGTCACTCCGGCGGAGGGCACGGTGGGCTGCGGCCGGCCCGCCGACCAGGAGCCGGGTGTCCCGGGAGGGGGGCAGGCGGCCGCACTCGCCCCGGCAGCCGCGAGCGGCGCGGCCCGGGCCCGGCCGGGGGTCGCCGGCGAGCCGCCGCCGGCTCCATTCATTCCCGCGGCTCCGCCTCCTTTCCAGGGCTCCTCCGGCGCGTCCGAGGTGAGTGCGCGGCCCGTCCCGGGCAGGGGTTCCCGGGCCCAGGCCGAAGCTGCCGGGTCCGGCCTCGCGCCCCGCCGGCCTGGCCCCGCACAGCCGCGGGCAGTGACGCGGGCACGAGCTGCGGGCCTCCCCTAGGGCTCGGGCGCGGCGCAGGCCCACGCCGGCCGCTCGGGCTCGGGGCGCTGGTCCAGCTGCGGGCGACTGGCCGGCTCCTCCGAGGGGCGTGCGGAGCGCCCCCAGGTGCGCCGGCCTCCGCGCCAGCGCCACCATTTTGTGTGAGGGAATGCCTCCTTCTTCCTGCGCCCGCCTCGGCCTGATCCCCAGCTGCTGCCTGCCGAGCCCGCTCCCCTCCTGCCTTTCCCACCTGGAGCCTTTCAGTCCGGGCCGGTGGCCTCGGCGTGGGGGAAGCGGACCCGGTGGCGGGTGGGGCGGAAGCGTTCCGGTTCCGCCACGCAGGTGGCCTCCAAGGATGCTCTGACCAGCTCCCTTACCTGTAACCACTTTTGGATTAGGTATTGTATAGATTCCCTTCTAAAATACAGGTCGTTGCAATTTTGTTCTAGTTCTTGGCTGCCCATCGTGCAATTTTTCGAGGCCTGTGCCCTAGGAAATAAGTGGGTGAAGCTTTGGATTGTTTATGGCTCAGGGATCTGGGTTACATTTACTTCAGATGAAGTATCTCACTGGCTTTTCAGCTTCTGGAAGTTGGTCTGAGTGTCTTATGTGGAGTAGATTGTAAATTAACCACGACCCCTTCCTTTTTTGTGATTTCCTTTCAAAACCTCAAATAAAACGTTCTCGTGTGAGGATTTTTGAGTGGGATAGGGACAGGTTGCTAAAAGACTACCCAAAGGAAAAGTTGTATTGTGATTCAGAACTGTTAACACATCCTGTCTTTTTCAAGGGTCATGAGAATTTGGTAGTTCTTGTTTTTAATTTGTCTCCTTACAAATATACTCAAGTTCCTAGTAGGTTGTACCCTGGCCATTGGTATTTTATCACTGCATCACAGACAGGGATTAAAGCCTGGAATGGTGGCTGTTGCATAATACACACAGTTGGGCCCTGGAGGGAATTCACCAAAATGGATCTGGGTTTGACGTGCCTTGTGTGTCTGCTTGCATGTACAAAAGATGTACAGGTTATCTTTGCAAGCTGTATTTTGGTTTTCTCCTACAAGAGGAACGATTTTGATTAACTAATATGCCCAAGTTTTTGGTGTATGGACAAGATTTAAGTTTTTGGTTTTTAAAAATCTTTGCTTGTCTCTTTTGTTTTGATTTGTGGGGTGGGGGGGCAATGTGGGTGCGAGCCCAGGGAATGTGGTGGTGAGAGTCCATTTGTGATAAGACTTCCAGCACAAACAATGATAAAATATCTGTCTTTCACGGAAAGCTTGTATGTGTCATAGTGGACTCCTCTCTGAATTTATGATGAGGATTGGTTTAGGGAACTTAACTTCTATGAGTAGCAACATTGCCTGCTCCTTGAGTGATTACAATCTAAGATGCTTTATCTGTGGATTTTAGATTCTAACAAGTTCCAGATTAGTCGGGTCTTTTAAATAGTATTCAAATCTTTACAAATTCCTTTAATAGCTATGTAATATACCTCAAACAAAAGATTTAACTTTGATTTGGAGAAAAAATATTTTATAATTAGATGTTTTTGAGAGTTATCTATTTAAACTTTTTAAACCCATCCACTCTAAACTTAATTTCTGATTAGTTGAAGACTCTTTGACTTATTCTGTCTGAAAATAAATGATTCCGCATCATGTACCATCCCTAGCAGAAATGTCATGCCTCTCCCTGCTGACATGTTTTTTGGAGAATTAGGTGAAAGGGACCTTGGACCTTGAGAGATGAGTCTTGTTTTAGAGAACTTAAGGATTGCCTGTTCCCTGACTGGACCTGTTGTAGGTCCCTGAGGATTGACGTTGTTCCTGCCAGGAGGTTCAGCACAGAGTAAAAAGAGAAAAAAAGAGCATGATTTTAGTTACTAGCTTCTCCAATGAGATGTTAGTTTTAGGTTACACCAGAGGTAGCTTTCATTTATTCAACAAACACTGAGTGTCCTATGCTGTGGGGTGCAAAAACAAACTCCACTCTTACGATGCTTGTAGTCTAGCATTGTGGATTAAAATGTTACAAATTCCTTAATCTAAAGGCACAGAGATTTTTGCTAATATGTTTTGGGAACAAATCAATTTAGTAAATTGCCTTTTTAAAAACAGCCCAGATTGCATGTGGGGGGACCCCTGCATTTATGGATTCAGGAGAGGAGAAAGAGGGTTCAGTTGCTGAAAGAAACTGAGAAAGGAAGGAAACTAATAAACTTGAGAGTATTGTCCAAGGAAAGAGAAACTTTACAGTAGTCAGTTGGGTCTGATCTGTCATAAGGACAAGAGCGGTAAAATGAAAATAATCCCTTGAATTTGGGAATTGAGAGGTTATTATTGGAGGAGTGATATCAGTATAGTGATAATGGAGAAGCCAATTTCAGTGCATAGCTATAGAGAAAAAGTCAATGAACTTGACTTTTTGTTGTACAATGATAAAGTAATAAACTGTATTGATAAGGAATTTAGTCTATAAAGTCTTTATACATATTACTAATGCTTTCAAGTTTACATCAACCGGCCCTTCACATATCAGATGAACTTACTCTGATTCTTAACAGTAGTTATTAATCAGAGGCAGTATAATTCCACAATTTAAGCCAAATAGGTACATTTGAACCTTGCCTTGTAAAAGTAGTTATAATACAGCTTATCTCAAAATGTTAGCAGAATTAAATGTGATAACATTCCTAAAGGTGAGCTACTAAGATTATTGTCATCAGTGAAATTAGAATTTTTTTTTTTAAGTATCTAGTTCAGTGTTCCTCAACTTTTTCTCCTTTTTATTATCTTCTCCCCACAGTCATGCAGTGTACAGTACTTTTTTTGAGGTACATTTCAAAACAATGACTTTTTTAAAATTGTGATTTCTCTACTACTTGTCAGTCAGAGCTTTTGCTCTTCATGAGATAAAGTATAACCAAAATGAGTTGAGTTGGTAGAGTTCAAATTAAAAACAAGAAAATCTTTTGGTTTTCATTAGTTTGTGTATTAATGTGGGGAAATGACTGTTGTTTTGAAAAATTGAATGTAATTTATATAGTCTCCCATATAGCTCTTGTGGATCCCAGAATAAGAATCTGCTCATTTTAGATTTGGATACTTCCCTGGAGGTCCAGTGGTTAAGACTCTGCACTTCCACTGCAGGGGGCATGGGTTTGATCCTTAGTCAGGGATCTACTATCCTACACGCTGTGTGGTAGGGCCAAAAAATAAAAGTAAAAAAAATTTTTTTATATCTGGTCCTGTTTTCTATTAATTACATATGCATATGAGTGGCAAATATAGCTATATTTAGCAAAAAGCAACCACATGTTCGAAGTATTGATATTTAGCTTTGTAATTTAATACATATTTAAAAGTATTTGAAGTTTCAAGACTGAGGAGATTTATTGATAAAATTTTCTAGACCATTAAAAAAGAAACCAAGGTGATTCTGAGTGAAGTGAAACTTCGGTGAATACTAACTTTTTACATCTGAGCAGCTTTTCAAAATGGCAACAACAACAAAAACCATAGTTCTATAAAATGATTCCTATGATTTTACAATTGGCATATACAAATAATCACTCAGCTGAATTCCGTGGACTCTTGGCTCTCCTTTCTAGAACTGGCTTAGATGAAGACGGATGTCCTTGTGCCTTGGGTGGAGAGATGTTACTCCAGTCACAACTGGAATGCGTCGGCAGTCACTGACGGTACTCTCTGATGAGTTAATTAGTTGATCTGTGTTTTCATGAGGTGTGATACATTTGTGGATAGAATTTACTGTTGGAAATGCTCATTTCTCTTACTCTTTAGAGGTATGTTGACTAAGTTTTCATCTGCATATTGACACCTCAGATATTTGAAGGCAAGTTTCTTGCCTTCCTTCTAAGACTTGTCCAACAGGACTTGACCTCACTGATTTCTCCCCAGTTCCTTTCCCTTATCTTCCATACTGTTGTTTCCAGATCCTTTGCCATCCTGATTGTTTTTCAGTGTTCAGTTCAGTTCAGTTGCTCAGTTGTGTCCGACTCTTTGTGACACCATGAACTGCAGCACGCCAGGCCTCCCTGTCAATCACCAACTCCCGGAGTTCACCCAAACTCTTGTCCATTGAGTCGGTGATGCCATTTCAGTGTAGTTTTCTTAAAATGTGATCCTCAGGATGGAATAAAAGACTGAATGCTGTCTGACTTATGAAGAGGTCAGGGGTCCTTTTCCATTTCTGCATCTCCTAATTGTTGTTCGGTTGCTCAGTCGTGTCCAACTCTTTTTTACCCCATGGACTGCAGCATGCCAGGCTTCCCTGTCCTTCACCATCTCCCAGAGTTTACTCAAACATGTGTCCACTCAGTCAGTGATGCTATCTGACCTATCTAAAAGAAAGGGTTGATTTCCTTTAGGATTGACTGGTTTGATCTCCTTGCTGTCCCAGGGACTCTCAAGAGTCTTCTCCAGCACCACAGTTTGAAAGAGTCAGTTCTTCAGCGCTCAGCTTTCTTTATGGTCCAGCTCTCACATTGGTACATGACTTCTGGAAAAACCATAGCTTTGACTAGATGGACCTTTGTCAGCAAAGTGATGTCTCTGCTTTTTAATATGCTGAGTTTGTCATGACTTTTCTTCCAAGGAGCAAGTGTCTTTTAATTTCATGGCTGCAGTCACCACCCGCAGTGATTTTGGAGCCCAAGAACATAAAGTCTGTCACTGTTTCCCCATCTATATGCCACAAAGTGATGGGACCAGATGCCATGATTTTAGTTTTTTGAATGTTGAGTTTTAAGCCAGATTTTTCACTCTCCTCTTCCACTTTCATGAAGAGGCTCTTTAGTTTTTCTTTGCTTTCTGCTGTAAGGGTGGTGTCATCTGCATATTTGAGGTTATTGATATTTCTCCTGGCAGTCTTGATTCCAGCTTGTGCTTCATCCAATCCAACATTTCTCACAGTGTACTCTGCATAAAAGTTAAATAAGCATGGTGACAGTATATATCCTTGAGGTACACCTTTCCTAATTTTGAATGAAGCCCTATTGTGGGATCATTTTGCTTTAACTTAGGGAAAAAAAAAAACTTGCTCATAATTCATATTGAGTCTAGTACCAGCTGAATCTCTTATTTTGTCAGCTTTTAAGTTTCCCTTTCATTTTAAAATGGTTGGCTTTGTATTCATTGTGTAGTAAACATTTTAAAATTCTGCAGGTGGTTTTGTAGTGATTAGAACAAGTATCTAAAGTCTGAAGAGAGGATACTGCGAGATTCAAAAAAATCTAACACTTAATGAGTGACTGAACAATATGCTAGATACATGATATTTGTATGATCAGGTACATTATGGGTTATATTGACTTTTGTCTTGATCGAGGAACCTGATTAAATCCCTCTGGAGAGAGATTGCCTAAGTTTAGAGACTGACTCTGCCACTTACCAGCTGTGTGAACTTGGGCGACTTGATGTTTTCACACCTGAGGCTCCTCATTGGAAGAATGTGTGTAAGAATAGTTAACCTCACAGAATCATTTTGAGGAAATTATTTATTATGTGTAGAATATTGAGCATAATGCCTTGTGCAAGGTAAACAGGCAATGAATGATAGTTCTTTCATCATCAGAAAACATTTTGAGTTAGAATAAATGATTATTCATTAGATGGTACCAACCTTTTGTAAATTAAGTGCTTTTTTTCCGTTTTTTTTCTTTAAGTGGTCATGCATGACCTAAGTTATTAGTTAGAAAGGACATCAGAGATCATTTGACCCATCCCTACTTTTTTGGAAAAATTATGCTTCTCTGGAGTTCTGAGCCTGGTAGAATAGACGAAGAAAAGATAGAATAGGTAAATCACATTCTCCTGTGATAAGTATGTTAAAAGAAGTATGCATGAGGAACTTGCAAGAAACTCATATAAGTTTCTCAAGTTGTCTCCCTTCATTTTTACCTGTTAATCCATCCTATACGCAGCTGCTGGGTAAATTGTCTTAAACCATAGCCTTGGGTGTCTCTCTTCTGCTCAGGATCTTTAAATTACCTCCTTCTGTGTGCAAAATAAAGTCCAGACTCTTTAATCTGGTGTTCTTGGCCTGTTATTTCTATCCTCAATTTATTTTCCTAGTGTACATGTCCCTACTTTTTATATACCTTAACTCTCTTGATGAATCCAACTACTTGCTATTCTCAGCATGCTTTCTGGCTTCCGTTTGGCATTCCCATCCTAGAGGGTCTCCCCTTCTATCTGCCCGTTGAGAGACCATCTGTTGCTCTTCCTCTAGCCGCAGAACTTCACATGGATTTCATCTTGACAGTTCTTTGTTCTAGTACCAGTGTGTGGTTTGTTTATGCAAACTTGTTCAGCCATTCGTCATTCATTTATATAGGAATAAGTATTGAAGATGGGTGGCTCAGTGGTAAAGAATCTGCCTGCAAAGCAGGAGATGCAGGTTCAGTTCCTAGGTTGGGAAGACCCCTGGAGAAGGAAATGGCAACCAACTCCAGTATTTTTTGCCTGGGAAATCCTACGGACTGAGGAGCCTGGCAGGCTACAGTCCTTAGGGTCGCGAAGAGTCAGACACAACTTAGCGATTAAACAACAAATAATATTGAAACCAGAGAGGAAGGCTACTACTATCTCTTTTTCCCCTGGGCCTGCTGCCAGTGAAATGTAAGAAAACAATTTCACTTGATCTGGGTAAGCATACACACCGGAGTTTGCAGGAAGATGGCAAGAGCCAGGTGTAGGAGGCTGTGGCTCGCAGTGCAGAGTGGAGAAGCCTGGGAGGGAAAGGGGAATGTTGAGCCTGTAGTTGGGAGGCTACTTTTTTTCAAGTTGCTGTGATACTCTGCAAGTAGCAGCAACCCTTGGTTACATTTCTTTGTTGTTTAGTGAAAATGTTAGGAAATGGGGGGAGGTGGTGGTGATGGTGGTAGTGGTGATTGCGACTCAGAATATTTCACTAGTTGTAAGCCGAAATTAAGTACCAAGTTTTGTTTTTCTTTTGGGATTTCCTTTAAAACGAAAACATCCATCTTCCTGGTTCTAATGAGACATATCTCTGTGATATTATATGGTAACGATATGTACAACAAATGCATAGTGTTTAGACTCCTGTTTTTTAAAAATTGCCTATGTCCTGGAGATTTACTGTGTCAAACTCGTATTTACTTTAAGCACTGTAAAATTGAATCTATTTCATGGTAAAGAAGACAGGTTTAAAAAAAAAAGATTGTCTAATGTTGAAATGAAGGACAAAACTTTATGGTGTATTCATTTAAATACTTCTTATTTTGTCCCTCCTGAGGTTTATAAACTGCTCCTTTGAGATTATGAACAGTGTTTAATAATCTGGGCCATGACGGGCTGGGGTAGCTGACATGTTCTAGAGGCAAAGGTATTCTTTTCTGCAGAACCACATGTGGTCGATCAGTGGAAGCTTCAGTTACAAGCACATGTCTGCTTCACATATCGCCTATTAATTTATTGTTGGGCTTTTGTATATGTACCTGAGAAATGTAAGTAGCTCCCTGTGTCTTCCTCCAAGTGTATAGACAGGAAGATAAGGATTTAGCATCCATTCCTGGGTGTGGTTGTTTAGTGTGGTCTGACTCATTTTGCTTAGGAGTCCCATGTCAGCCCTATGAGCCTTGCTTGTCTTCCCAAAATAGAACCTTCCAAATCATTCTTCTCCCTTGGAGGTTGGATGCAGGCATAGAACCTAAATTTTGTCAGAGTTGCATCCAAGAGAGCCTACACTACAGAGTGAGCGATTGAGGAAGGAGGCTCCATGTGGAATCTCCTTTCTTCCCTTGGTTCTTCCTCCTTCACCAGGAATATCTACTGTTAATAATGTGAGCTCTTCCAGATTATTTTCTGTACAAACGTATAAATATATACCAATATTTTACATCCAATAGGCTTTTAAAAAAAATTTTGAGTTGAGCATTTTTATGTTTGTTTTTCTTGTTTTATGAATTGTCTGTTCATGCCACCTGCTTATTTATTTGCTTAGTTCAAAAACTTTTGTATTAAGGAAGCTAGTTCTTATGGATCATATTCATTATATAAAGTTTGCCCCAGAGTTTTTTGATGTAAAATTTTTAATGTATATTCAAGTTTATTAGTTTTTACTTTGAACTTTATTCCTTCTTCAGAGGTCCTTTTCCTCTCTCTGTTCAACTAATTTGCTTATGGCCACACAGCTAGTCTGGTGGCTCAGACGGTACAGAATCCACCTGCAACGCAGAAGGCATGGGTTTGATCCCTGGGTCGGGAAGATCCTTTGGAGAAGGAAATGGCAATCCACTGCAGTGTTCTTGCCTGGAGAATTCCATGGATGGAGGAGCCTGGTGGGCCACAGTCCATGAGTTCGCAGAGTCGGACACAGCTGAGTGATCAGCACTTTTACTTTCTCCCAGCTGCTAATCCTGGCTTGAGAACACACTCCCTTAACTAGTATTCTACACATTCTGCCTTTCAAGTGCATCAGCTTCTATGCCATGTGACTGGATGTTGCTTTTGTAAGTCCTAAAACATGCCAAGTACCCATTACCTTCATGTTTAAATGATTTCTTAGATGTAGGACCATTTTTTTAGAAATGAAGAAGGAATTAAACTCTTAGAAAGAAAACGGATAAGATTTCTCTTGGTATGTGTGAGCAGTCTTGTACCATCTTAGGGTCCTAATGTGCTGTGCTTCTTCAGCATGGTAACTAAAAGATCAGTCTCACAGCCAGACTGCTAAGTCACTTCAGTCGTGTCTGACTCTGTGCGACCCCATGGACGGCAGCCCACCAGGCTCCCCCGTCCCTTGGATTCTCCAGGCAAGAACACTGGAGTGGGTTGCCATGTCCTTCTCCAATGCATGAAAGTGAAAAGTGAAAGTGAAGTCGCTCAGTCGTGTCTGACTCCTAGCGACCCCATGGACTACAGCTCACCAGGCCCCTCCATCCATGGGATTGTCCAGGCAAGAGTACTGGATTGGGGTGCCATTGCCTTCTCCCACAGCCAGACTATGCTATGCTATGCTATGCTAAGTCGCTTCAGTCGTGTCCGACTCTGTGCGACCCCATAGACGCAGCCCACCAGGCTCCCCCGTCCCTGGGATTCTCCAGGCAAGAATGTGGAGTGGGTTGCCATTTCCTTCTCCAATGCATGAAAGTGAAAGTGAAGTCGCTCAGTCGTGTCCGACTCTTAGCGACCCCATGGACTACAGCTCACCAGGCCCCTCCATCCATGGGATTTTCCAGGTAAGAGTACTGGAGTGGGTTGCCATTGCCGTCTCCCACAGCCAGACTGCCTGGGGTCAAATCCTAGCTTTGCTGCTTATTATAGGTGGTGCAGTTGGTAAAGAATCTGCCTGTAATGCAAAAAGACGTGAGATGTGGGTTCGGAAGATCCCCTGGAGAAGGAAATGGCAACCCACTGCAGTATTCTTGCCTGGGAAATTCCATGGACAGAGGAGCCTGGTGGCTACAGTGCATGCAGTTGCGAAGAGTCGGATACGGACTGAGTCTGGACAGTCAGACACAGGGTGCCTTGAACAGGTTGGGCTGCTGCTGTGTTTTAGTTTCCTCATCTGACGAGATGATTAAATCTCCCGCTTCATGGGCTGGGGATAAACGCTGTATCAGGGATACATGTGAAATGTTTCAAATAGAATCAGGTGCATAGTCCATGTTGGCTCAGTGATTATGACTTCAAAAGTTGATTTTTGTTCTCTACTTGAAATAAAAAAGGTAACAAATATGAACCACATTTGTAGGACTTCTCTGTAGCTCAGACAGTAAAGAATCTGCCTGCAACACAGGAGACCCGGGTTTGATCCCTGGGTCCGGAAGATCCCCTGGAGAAGGTAATGGCAACCCACTCCAGTGTTCTTCCCTGGAGAATCCCATGGACGGAGGAGCCTGGCGGGCTACAGTCTGTGGGGTCACACAGAGTCGGATGCGACCGACACTACTGCCTCTACGAACCACACTTAACCTCCTGTCCCATTACCCGTAGATTTATAGGCGTCTTTACCTACATGTAATCAAATCCTTTTCCTCTCTCAGAGGATAGAAAAGGATTTCTGAGCATTGTTGAGCCCACCTAAGTGTTGATAACTGTAAGCAGTCTGTTCACTGGTTTCATTTTTGCCATCCTGAAAAACTTGGTTCTAAGAGTGGAGAAAGATTCATCTTGGATTTAGGGCCTTATGTAGGATAGGAGGGTAGAAGGATAAAAGGTGAGGAGAATAAAAGTTGAGCTGATGTAATACAGGACCTAGGTTAGTCAGAGAAGGATATGATGGTGGGGAGAAGAGAGACAAGGGGAGAATCATAATAAGGTCCAGAAACAGGCCTTTTGTGTAAAAGGTTGAGAGCATCGCAGATTTTATGTTACTAGGATACCTAACCTATTTTCGGTCTTGGGGAAACAATCAGCAGAGGTAGGATCAAGGCTTGGACTGGTGGAGATAATTATTTTTTTTCCTAAGAACTCTTTCAGCTCTAAAATCTCCATAATTCTTTGGATCTCCTCCTCCTCGTAAAGCCCCCAATAATAGCCACACTCTTGAAGTAACTTAGGAACTCAGGTTAAAATTATGTATTTTTTCCTGCTTTAAGAATATATTTGATGGGAGGGAGTCTAAAAAGAGAGGGGATATATGTTAAAAAAAAAAAAAAGATGCTGATATGCAGGAAAAAAAGAAAAAATAAGAGAGAACATTAAATAATCATACAAAAAGTTCCACGTACTTTCAAAGAGGATTCTTATTTTCAGGTATAGTTTTAATAATTTGGAAATTATAATGTATAGCTTCAGAGTGATAATAAAATATTATAGAATAAAAAATATATTTGATATCCAGTAATTAACCTTAAAAAGGAGGGGAAATCACAGTAATAACAATTTGATTTTCAGCTCTTTCTCATAGTTTCTTTCTTAAAGAACATTCATTCTTGCAAACTGTTACATAATATTTCAGGGAAAGGGGATGGAATTATTAAAAGATGGGTATAAAATAGCGGGTGGGCCTCTTATGTTCTTATGTAAGAGGTATATTATGTTTTTATGCTGGTTATCCAGGATTAATGAGCATGCCATTTACTTAATTTACAAATTAGTTTGGACACTTTCTATACTTCATTGTCCGTTCTGCGTAAAATTTTTGATGAGTTAGTTTGCTTAAGGGGACATTAAGCTTTCTCATTCATGTAGAATCTAGTTAGGCCTTTTGGTTCATCTCATGGGCAGAGCATAAAGTACTTGACACAATTTGATCTGACAGCTTTACAGTTATATAACATAGGACAGAAGCTTAAAAACAACAAAAAAAAGAGAGAGAAGTCACTTACGTTTTTCATAGCAAGGTATATCTCTCCAAAACCTTACTAACCTTCTCTGTCTCCTTAAACCTAGGAGAACCAGCTTAAGACTAGTAATTTACACAGTCTTAAGTTAACCGCTATTTTTTAAAATAAACAATTACAAACATTTAGAGGTGAGAAGGTCCTTAGGATTATCCTGTCTAGTTGCATCACATTACCAATGAGAATACAGAAGGCTTAAGATGGTAAGTAACTTGCCTAGGGTCACGAAGCTGGCTAGTGGCAAAACTGACCTGAGCATCCTCACAGGATTCCAATACAAGTACTCTTTCTGGTGTAATACGTGAATACAATGTTTAATAACAAGGTGCAGTTGTGATATTTTACAGGAGTAAGTTTCTTATGACAAAGTATGATACTTGATTTTGCGTATTGAGTAAAAAATAATTATATTGGAATGTCTATTTGCTTGTCTGGATTCATATTCTTCTAGCTCCACCAGTGGTGTGACATTGATCATGTCTTAATCTCTAAAGCTCCATTTCTTCATCTGTAGAATGGGGTTGATAGAAGTACCTCATTATATATTACATGCAGCATTTTCTTTAAAGTCTGGTATGTCGTCATTTCTCAGTAAATGTTACCTGCTGCTATTACTGATTTATAATAATTTCTAGTTCTTTCATCGGAGAAGGCAATGGCACCCCACTCCAGCACTCTTGCCTGGAAAATCCCATGGATGGAGGAGCCTGGTAGGCTGCAGTCCATGGGCTCGCGAAGAGTCAGACACGACTGAGGGACTTCGCTTTCACTTTTCACTTTCATGCATTGGAGAAGGAAATGGCAACCCACACCACTGTTCTTGCCTGGAGAATCCCAGGGACAGGGGAGCCTGGTGGGCTGCCGTCTGTGGGGTCGCACAGAGTCGGACACGACTGAAGCGACTTAGCAGCAGCAGCAGCAGTTCTTTCATCTTTTTAAAATACTGATCAGTGATTGTTTAGCCAATAAAGTTTAGCACTGAGAGTGACCAGTAATAAAAGTAATGGATTTAAGGACAGATTTGAAAACACAGAAATATTTTAGAAGGGGTGTATGTTTGGGCCTTGGGGAAGTATTTTCTAATTTTTTTCATATTAAAAGCTATGATGCTATAGTTGTTTTTAAACTATATTCAAAAAATAACAACTTTTAAGTTTGTTGGGAGATGCCCTGGAGGTGAAATGAGAGAGAAAATAGTGAAATAATTTCTTCTATAGTGAAGAAGAAATACATTCATTCAAACTAGCTTTGCTGCCACAAAAATGATCAATTTAAGGACATTTAGTCATGCTTCCCCCTGGAGAAGGAAATGGCAAACCACTTCAGTATTCTTGCCTGGAGAATCCCCATGGACAGAGGAGTGTGGAGGCTACAGTCCACGGGGTTGCAAAAGTCAGACACGACTTAGCAACTAAACCACCAATCATGCTTCCATATCTCCAAAAAAGGTTTTAAAAAGAAATCCTTTCAATGTTAGTCACTCAGTTGTGCCTGACTCTGCAACCCCATGAACTGTAGCCCACCAGGCACATCCATCCATGGGATTTCCCAGCCAAGAATACTGGAGTGGGTTGTCATTTCCTTCTCCAGGGGATCTTCCCAACCCAGGGATCGAACCTGGGTCTCCTGCGTTACAGTCTTTACCATCTGAGCCACCAGGGAAATGAACAATATTAAATTCAAGTCAGATGCATCTGGAAATCGCCACATTTCTAGTGCTCCAACTCTAAAGGTTTTCACTATAAAATAATGAGTCATAAATGTGACACAGACCCAGTGTTTCACGCACTCTGGAGGATGGGTGTCAGGGCCATGCCTGGGTCTCAGATTTGCCACCCACTTTCTGTGACTTTGGGGAAATGATTAACATCTCCAAGGTGGTTTACTTTTCTATAAAGTAAGAATATTAATTGGGTCCACCACATATCTTGGCCTCAAGGCTTGAATGAGAGTGCATGACATTCTTTTAGCACAGTTCTGACACATTCTGGCATTTAATAAAAGTTAGTTATTAAAAAAGAAAGGAAATCACATCTAACCAAATTTTTTCCCTCTGGTAATGCTCATGCAAATTTCAGAGTATTTACGTGATTGAATTTCAGGAAAACAAAATTGTTTGATTTTGTGTTTATATAATCTTTAACTAAAATTAGAGTTAAACCCAGAAGAGATTATTTTTTGTATTATAAAACCTCAGTTTAAAAAGGTTTAAGAATAAAGGATAATAAATTTCTCTTTTTACAACTAGTCATGTTCTACTTGCCTTTGATCTGTAGCAGTGTCTTCTTAATGGTAAGCAAATGTGTGCTGACATACTACTGGAGATTTTGGAGATATTTTAAATTGATATTCAGGTGAATATTTAAGTTATAGAAATTTGCTGATTAGGAAAATGTATAATCTCATATCAAGTTGAGGATTTCATAGGCTTTATAGTTTAGGATGAATAAATGTTTTTTTAAAAGTAATCTTCAAATATTAATTTATATTTTATCCTTTACATCATGGTTACTCTTAGCAAGTAAAAAATTTAAATATCTGATTCACACCTTGTTTTGGTAGTTAATATTTTAGAGAGTCTTTTGAGTTGGTTTAAGAGGAATACTTTTTTTAATTGACCTTGACATGTGGGATCTTAGTTCCCTTGACCAGGGAACTAATCTGCACCCCCCCCTCCTGTGGTTGTAGCATGGAGTCTTAGCCACCTGACCGCCAGGGGAAGTCCCAGGAATACTTTTATTCTTTCTTGAACTTAAGTACTTTTGAATGTGTTACTTGGTTACAAAGTTGGGATTTTGTCTACAGGAAAGCAAAAACAGTTACTATACTAACATTCTTTTAACTAGTGTCCTCCTTATGCTTCTTTCACTTGCTGTTGACCATTCATGTTTTTAGTTTTTGTAAGAAAAAAAATTTTTTTTTATTTGGTTACATCGAGTCTTAATTGCAGCATGTGGGGTCTAGTTCCCTGACCAGGAATTGAACCTGGGTCTTCTGCATTCAGAGTGTGGAGTCTTAACCATTGGATCACTAGGGAAGTCCCGTGTTAGTTGGTGGTTTGACTATAGAGCATACTGTGTATTTGCTTAGTTCGCTTTTTCATATTGACTTTGATAGAGATACAAAGATTTGCCAAACTAACAAATAAGCTTCCTCCAATGTAGAGCTACTGTTGTATTTTACGATCCCTTTCTAACTATAACATCTTCTGTAGATAAGCTCCTGATGGTTCTCTGTTTTTTTATTTTTTGGTTATCTCTTGAAATTCGGTTTTTATTTTCCTCCTTTTCACAAGTTGGCTGGAAGTCCTGTGGTATTGCTTTCATAAATAGTGTCACAAGTTTTTCTTTCTCCTTTTATTTAGACATTTACGTTTACTAGCAGATGGGTCGGAGAAGGCAATGGCACCCCACTCGAGTACTCTTGCCTGGAAAATCCCGTGGACGGAGGAGCCTGGTGGGCTGCAGTCCATGGGGTCGCTAGAGTCGGACACGACTGACCGACTTCACTTTTCACTTTTCACTTTCATGCATTGGAGAAGGAAATGGCAACCCACTCCAGTGTTCTTACCTGGAGAATCCCAGGGACGTGGAAGCCTGGTGGGCTGCCGTCTATGGGGTCGCACAGAGTCAGCCACCACTGAAGCGACTTAGCAGCAGCAGCAGCAGCAGATGGGTTGAATTTAAGTGTTCTATTTCTAGGTTTTGATTTTTTAAAATTAAACATCAGCTTACTTAAAAAAGTTATATATATTTACAAATTAAGGTCCCCGTCATATGTACATCAGGTTTTAAAGTTCTTAGGACCAATATTTCAGATTATGGTTAAAAAAAGAACTTCTTCTCATTAATATATCTTCAGAATTCATAAAAATATATTTAACTGTATGTATGACTTAATATATGTCTTTTTTGTGTTTATCTCATTTGTATTAGATATTAAGTTCCTTACCTAATGATACTTTTGTATTAAAATAGATTTGAAGGTCACTTTAGAGAAAAGTAACTTATTTTTTCAGTGACTTTTCCCCTAAATTAAAAAAAAAAAAAATTGGGACTTCAGTGGCTGAGACTCTGAGTTCCCATGAGGGGGCCAGGGTTCAATCCCTGGCCAGGGAATTAGATCCCACATGCTGCAGCTAAGACCTAGCACAGCCACATAAATAAATATTTTTTTAATGGGCAGAATTACTTTCTCATTTCAATATATTGTAAGACAGACCAGTGAAACAGTCCTACCTATTAAAAAGTCCTAGACTTTCCATTTATTGTTTCTTCTTAATGGTTATTATTATATGTATGAGGGCTTGATTTCTCTATGTAATTTTATATCTTACAATTCTACCTCATTTTCTTAATTGTTTGGAATAATTTTTCCATTGTTTTTTTTTGTTTTTTTTTGGTTTTTCAGTTAAATGTATTATGCGCAAGTTGGGGTAGAGAGAGTCTCCTTCTCCCCTAACCCACGCACCTGTTCCCAGTTGTTACGCCTCGAATTGCTTTTTCTTGAATTTCTTAGTTACCTAATTACCTGTTGGCTGTGCTGGGTCTTTGTCGCTGTGCGTGAGCTTTCTCTAGTTGTGGCGAGCGGGGGCTCCTCTCTAGGTGCTGTGCTCGGGATTCTCATCGCAGTGGCTTCTCGTTGTGGAGCGCGGGCTCTGGGGCGTGTGCATCACAGTAGTTGTGGCTCGTGGGCGCTAGAGCTCAGGCTCAGCACTGCAGCATGTGGGCTTAGTTGTCCCATGGCCTGTGGAGCCATCCTGGACCAGGGATTGAACCTCTGTTTCTGCATTGGCAGATGGATTCTTAACCACTAGGGAAGTCTTAATTTTCTCAACTAATTGCATTAGCAAGTACATATCATATTATTTATTAGTTAAGTCCTTATTTTTCTTGACTTTAGTGAAAAATCTTTAGTGCCCCCCACCCCCTTTAGGTTGTTGGCTTCCTTTTTTTAACAGCTGTCTTCATGAGAGATATAGTTTACAAACTGTAAATTCTTAAAGAGATGAGAATACAAGACCATCTTACCTGCCTTCTGAGAAACCTTTATGCAGGTCAAGAAGCAACAGTTAGAACTAGACATGGAACAACGGACTGTTCCACATTGGGAAAGGAGTACATCGAGTCTGTATGTTGTCACCCTGCTTATTTAACTTCTGTGCAGAGTACGTCATGTGAAATGCCAGGCTGGATAAAGCACAAGCTGTAATCAAGATTGCTGGGAGAAACATCAATAATTTCAGATATGCAGATGACACCACCCATATGGCAGAAAGTGAAGAGAAACTAAAGAACCTCTTGATGAAGATAACAGAGGAGAATGAAAAGCTGGCTTAAAACTCAGCATTCATAAAACTAAGATCATGTCATCTGGTCCCATTACTTCATGGCAATTAGATGTAGAAAAAATGGAAACAGTGACAGATTTTATTTTCTCGGGCTCCAAAATCACTGTGGATGGTGACTGCAGCCATGAAATTAAAAGACACTTGCTCCTTGGAAGAAAAGCCATGACAAACATAGACAGTGTATTAAAAAGTGGAGACATTGCTTTGACAAAGATCTGTAAAGTCAAAGCTATGGTTTTCCCAGTAGTAATGTGCAGATGTGAGAGTTGGACCATAAAGAAGGCTGAGCGCGGAAGACTTGATGCTTTTGAACTGTTTTGGAGAAGACTCTTCAGAGTCCCTTGGACTGCAAGGAGATCAAACCAGTCAGTCCTAAAGGAGGTCATCCCTGAATATTCATTGGAAGGACTGATGCTGAAGCTTCGATACTTTGGCCACCTGATGTGAATAGCTGACACATTGGAAAAGACCCCGATGCTGGGAAAGATTGAGAGCAGGAGGAGAAGGGAGTGACAGAGGGTGAGATGGTTGGATGACATTATCAACTTGATGGACATGAGTTTGAGCAAACTCAGAGAGATAGTGAAGGACAGGGAAGCCTGGCGTTCTGCAGTCCGTGGGGTTGCAAAGAGAAACAACTGAGTGACTGAACAACATTTACCTGTTATAGCTGTACTTCAGTGATTTTTTAAAAAGTAAATTTATAAGGTTGTTCAACCATCACCAAAACGTATTTGTAAATGTTTCTGTGATTCTGAAAAGTTCCTGTGTCCTTTTACAGTGACTCTTATGTTGAGAGGTATATGATGATTTATTTGTATGCATGTGTGTTTATAGCCTATACCTTGTAAATATTTAGTTTTATCATTTAAGGAATTATTCATTTTTTACAATTGAAGTATAGTGGATTTACAGTATTCATTTCAGATGTGTAAAACAGTGATTCAGTGTTTTTATAGGTTATATTCCATTTATGATACAGCAGTAAAGAATATGCCTGCCAGTGCAGGAGATGCGAGAGATTCAGGTTCAGTCTCTGGGTCGGGCAGATCCTCTGAGGGCATGGCAATCCACTCTAGTGTTCTTGTGTGGAGAATCCCATAGACAGAGAAACCTGGTGGGCTACAGTCCATGGGGTCAAAAAGTAGGACATGACTGAGTGTGTGTGTGCACGCATGCACACGCACACAGACACACAGACACACACACCCCATTTAAAGTTATAAAATAATCATACATTTCCCGGTACGGAACAGTATATCCTTGTAGCTTATTTTATACATGGGAATTTGTACTTCTTAATAACTCCGTCTTGTCCCTTTCTGTTTCTTCCCACTGGTAAACACCAGCTTGTTCCCTGTATCTGTGAATTTGTTTTGTTATATTCATTTATTGTTTTATTTTTTAGATTCCGCATATAATGTGTAATATTTGTCTTTCTCTGACTTGATTTAGTAAGCATATTACCTTCTAGGGCCATCCATGTTATTCTTTAAAAGAAAAAATTTCATTCTTTTTTTAATGACTGAGTAGTATTCCATTATACACACACACACACACACACACACACACACATACATTATACCACATTAAAAAAAATCTGATCTTTTTAATCCATTCATCTGTTGATGGAAACTTAGGTTACTTCTGTATCTTAGCTATTATAAATAGTGCTGCTATGAGCATTGGGAGGCATGTATCTTTTTGAATTACTATGTTGTTTTCTTCAGGTGTATACCCAGATATTGGCTTGCAGGATCTTAGTTCCCCAACCAAAGACTGAACCCAGGCCTGGCACAGTGAAAGTGCTGTGTCCTAACCGATCCTCCATACTGTTTTCCACAGGGGCTCTACCATTTTACATTCCCACCAGCAGTGTAGGAGGGTTCCCTTTTCTCCACACCTTCTCTTGCATTTGTTATTCATGTTCTTTCTGATGATGGCCATTTTTACAGATGTGAGATAATATATTGTTGTGGTTTTGACTTGCATTTCTTTGATGATTAGCGATATTGAGCATGTTTTCATGTGCCTGTTGGTCATCTGTATATATGACTTCTTTGGAAAAATGCCTGTTCAGATCTTCTGCTTGTGTTTTAACTGGTTTGTTTTTTGACATTGTGTTGTATGAGCTGTTCATATATTTTGGATATTAATTCCTTATTGGTCATATCATTTACAAATACTTCCTCCTATTCAGTAGATTGTTTATTTTATTGATGATTTCCTTTGCTGTGCAAAAGCTTTTCAGTTTAATTAGGTACCATTTGTTTATTTTTGGTTTTGTTTCCTTTGCACTCGTAGACAGATCCAGAAAAGTATTGATGTGCTCTATGTCAAAGCGTATTCTACCTATGTTTTCTTCTAGGACTGTTATCATTTCTGGTCTTAAGTTTAGGTCTTTAATCCATTTGGAGTTTATTTTTGTAAATGGTATAAAAAAAACGTTTTAAATGGTGTAAGAAAAATGTTCTAATTTCATTCTTTTGCATGTAGTTGTCCAGTTTTTCCAGCACTGCTTATTGAAGAGACTGTCTTTTGTCCATTGTATATTCTTATCTCCTTTGTCATAAATTAATTGACCAAAGGTGCACGGGCATTAATTCTTATTTCATTGGTTGGCTTTAATATGAGTGTTTAAGTTTTCTTTTTGACATACATTTAAATCAGCAGGCTCAAGTGGTAGTCTTTTTTGGCATAGTAAAAAAGAAGTCTCCTTACAATAAAATGCTGTGCTATTACAATAAAAAGTTTTCTCAGTACAGGAAGATAGCATTTCTTTTTTTTTTTGAAAACAGTATTTCATACTCTGAAACATTTTGTCCCATGTTGTTTGTTAAAGAGGATGGCATTCCCTGTGGATATGTTGGATAATTGCAGTCATGAGGAACTGGAAAATTCTGCTGAAGATTACATGTCAGATCTGAGGTGTGGGGACCCTGAAAATCCAGAATGTTTTTCTCTTCTCAATATTACGGTAAGGCATCCTGCTGTGATTTTTATCAGTCTTTTCCACTGAGTTTATAATGAAGTTGGTATCCTTTTATTATCTTTTAAAGTGTTAACTAATCACCTTTGAAATTTTTATCAGAAGACTTTTCAGTAGAATGGATAAATATTGATTTGTTAGTACAGCAGCATGGCCAAATGACTGGTTAGCCATATTTGAGCTAACCCAATTAAATCTACTTTAGATTTGGAAATTGTTGTTTTACAAACATTTTTTATAAAAATCAGCAAAAAAAATTTAATTAAAAAATGAAAGAAAAAAAATGAGCAAAACATTACATTACACTTTTTTGTGTCACAAACCTTCTTTTTCCCAAAATATTAAAATTTTTGACTATATTTTGATAGATCGTTAGACATAAAATTATTAGAATTCTGGTGTGAATTTGATGACAGGCAAATTCTCTAACCTCTTTAGGCCTCAGGTTTTTCTTTTGGCAAATGATGTTTATTTAATGAATTCTTAGCTTCTTCCAACGTCAGTATTTTACAGTTCTTTGAATGGCAATGTTATGTGTAAATAGGGAATTAGCGTTCCAGATTGTTAAGAATCTGACTGCAATGCAGGAGACCCGGGTTCGATCCCTGGGTTGGGAATATCCTCTGGAGAAGGGAATACCCCCTCCAGTATTCTTACCTGGAGAATTTAATGGACACAGAAGCCTGGCAGTCTACAGTCCATGGGGTGACAAAGAGTCAGATATGACTGAGCAGCTTTCATTCATTGAAGGCAGAAAAGATTTAAAGTATTGTATATATCTCAGGGGAAAAACACCCTAGTGTCTTTTACTAGAAAATGAAATTTTTTCTCCCTCAAGTGATCTAAATAATAGATGATAAAATTTTTAAATCATTTTATAGAGCATATCATGCTTTTGTTTTTATTCAGATGCATAGCTAGAACACAGTGATATTTATTGAAATACTTTCATTTTTCTCCCAAGTTAATAAAATTCCTGCAAAAGCAAAGTCTATCTCATTTGGTCTTTTTTTTTTTTTCTGGAGGCTAGAAATATCTCTGTGAAAAGAACCTATGCAATTAGTGTTAATGTATATTTAAACTTTTGGTAGAAACATAGTGTTTTTGATATTTTCTTTACCAGCTCTTCACTAATGTTTAATCAATTGTCATTTCAGATTCCTATTAGCCTGTCAAATGTAGGCTTTGTACCTCTCTATGGTGGAGATCAGACCCAGAAAGTTCTTGCTCTTTTTGCACCTGAGGACTCACTCACAGGTCTCTATTTTGCTTAATCTTTATAAATTGAGGAATTCTTCCCCCCAAACAATTAGAAATTTATTAAAAGATGGCTACATGAAGGGATTTTGGGGGGGGCGAACATTTGAAACTGTAAATTTAGGAAAATTAAATTTCTCAGTTGGTTAGTGAGCGAAATACAGTAAGATAGTATAAATGGGGCTGCCACATTGTATTATAAAGTATGGGTATATTTAAGAGTATCCTTAAAAACCTACAAAAGAGTAATATCGTGTACTTTAAGACTTCAATGTTAACCATCATTTATTCTCTTTTAGCTGTGGCACTTTACCTTGCTGATCAGTGGTGGGCTATTGATGATATTGTGAAAACATCTGTCCCTTCTAGAGAGGGGCTTAAGCAGGTAACAAGACCCTGTCATTTTAAAAGTGTTTCTTAAGAGACCATTTCACAATGCGTTTCCCATAAACCGGGATAGTTTTTGAAGTTACTGGGCTATTCTCCATTTTAGTATACCTGGTGATATTATACCCTTTCATTGTTCCATTGTTATGGTGAAACTGACACTTAGATTGGGCTTCCTTGATTCTACTGTGAGGGTCTGAGTATTGAGGGAGGAGGAATGAGAACCTGTGGTTTAATTGATCTGTAGTTAAGCACATCAACTTCAGGTTCTGATTTTTCCTTTTGGGTGGGAAAAAGCTTACTCTCTCTGTGTGGTTGCTTGGGTTCTCTGTCTCTAGGAGAGACTGACCAGGAAACTTGTTTATGAGTAGGGCCATTTTGGGTGGTCCATTCAGTGTTCCAAACAGTGTAGTGGAGAGGAGGTCCACACACTGTAAAACTTGGTCCTTTTTTCTGTCCCCGTCATCATTTTATTAGTTACTTAGAAGATGACATAGCTGGCATGCTTAGCATGCCACAGTGCTGGAAGAGAGAACTCATCTGTAAAGGCAGAATTAAGAAACAAAGAGAAGGATCTAACATGATGAAAATAAACTAGTGAAAAAGGTAAAATAATATCTATGGGTTCAAAAAATTAACTGTATATCATGAAGATCAAACTAAAATGGCAGCACATATGAAAAAGATTGGGCTTTAGTTAAATAGAAGTAAAATCAAGGAAAGAAAGAAAGCTAATAAAAACCTTAAGTTTATACAGAAAAGCCCCATTATCTTATCAATATTTTCAGTTTATATTTGTAGTAGTTGTATCCGCTGACATGCAGAGAGACATTAGGGATTTGAAACCATTTCAAGGGATAAGACTGGAATGGCAGGAGCACCCAAAATCAGATTAGTCTTTTTCTACATTCAGCTTTGATAGGAAATTTAGGAGAATATAATGGCTGTTTTCAAATATTTGTAGACTCTGTGGTCCAGAATATCAAGCAAAGTATAGTTTTTGGAAAAGAGATTTCAGCTCAGTGTGAGGAGGAATTTCATGCTGGTCAGAGCTGTTCAGGAAGGCATAGGTTACCTTGTAAGCTGGTGAGCATGGTCATTACATGTGGTGTTTGGTATTGGAAATCTCTGTCCAGGGAGGTTTTTGGTAGTAGTGTGTGTGTGCCTAATGCTTTTTTCTCTCCCTCCCCCTAATTAGACATTCTTGTTTTTCTTTAAGGAAAGTTGGGGCGGACGTGTAGATTTCATGGTTAGACTCTTGTTTTTAGCAGTGACAGGTATCTGTGGGGAAGACCCCACTGTTCAGTGTCAGGCAGTTGATGAGGGGGTCCCTGTGACTGTCGCCCTGCCTGTAGGAGGTGAGGTTCTGTTTCCATTCTGTGATTGACCCAAGTTTTGTTTTCATCAGACTGCCCTGGTGCCACCGTCATTGCCCATCTGGTCTGGTGGAGGGGTGTGTGTGTGTGTGT
Source organism: Bubalus bubalis (assembly GCF_019923935.1). Classification (NCBI taxonomy): domain Eukaryota; kingdom Metazoa; phylum Chordata; class Mammalia; order Artiodactyla; family Bovidae; genus Bubalus; species Bubalus bubalis. The sequence continues at coordinate 6,493,067 of NC_059175.1, forward strand.
GAGGGCAGACAGGTATTCCTGAGAGTTGCGTAACAAACACATGACTGTTTAATGACCATTTTACCTGGAAAGGATGAGACAGATGCCTTTCCCAAGAGCATAATTATGGCTTTCCTTATCAAATGAGATGATTATTTTTAAAGTCTTCAGGGTAACACTAAGCTTTTGTCCCTTTTATTTTCTTTGCTTTTTTTTTTTTTTAATTGTGTAGGCTGGAATGGGTGGAAAGAGTTGACGCACTAGAGATGTTGGGGGCTGCAGTTAGAGTTTGGGGAGACCTGGGATCTCAGCAGTTGGAAGCCAGAAGAGAACACTGACTGCTAAAGTGGAGATGCTGGGCATTGGTATATTGGAAACCTGCTTGCCTATTTTCGAATTTTGCTGCGAAGCATTACTTCATGCATAATTTGTATCCATAGAAATGGATTATTATTGGTGTGAATGACTTGGTCTCATCTTTGTGATAATAAAATGGTTTACAAGTCATTTTGAATGTATTCAAAATGCTTTGAATGTCAGTACGAGATACGGAAGCAGGGAGTGAGGTAAATTGCATCTCTCAGTTGATGCGCATTATAACCGTTGTGCCTGGTGTCTGACTCTCTTTGTAGGTGAGAACTCTTGGGGAGAGAGTGGTTCTGTATGTTCTGAATCGAATTATTTATAGAAAGCAGGAAATGGAGAGAAATGAGATCCCATTCCTGTGTCATAGCAGTACTGATTATGCTAAGATTCTGTGGAAGAAAGGAGAGGCCATTGGGTTTTATTCAGTTAAGCCTACAGGTGAGTCTTTAAAAGTTATTTAAATAAAATATTTATTATGTAAACTCACTTTCTGGACCCCACCTATATCAATGTCCCTTTTAAATTAGTATCTAAATTACAAATTGAGATGGTTTTACTCAGTATTTCTTGTGAGTGCTTTGATTCTATGCAAGTGAGGTTGTTAGGAAAGTCTTGAAAAAAAGATTAAACATTTGACAGGAATATTTCACCACGTATGTGAAGAAAGTTGTATGTTGAGGCTCAAATTTGTCTTCCTTCCCTCTCATTCCCTTCCCTTTATTTCAAGTCCTTGTTCTACTTCGATTCCTATCGCTGTCACTATTACCGACTTTTCAAAGCCCCTCCCTACCTGTGGACCAGATGCATAGCCTTTCTCTTCTAGTTTTAGCTGATTCAGCCTGATAGATTAAAGGCAGCTTTGCAATTACCATGAAAAACAAAGTTCTTTAATATATTTAGAGAATCCAAGCAGCTTTGACATCATTAGTCAAGTTTGGATTTCTGATCCCAGGACCTAACTACACCCTATTCCTGAAAGAGTAGAGCAGCTTCATCTTGCTCTGTGTGTTCTGTTCATTTAGTTCCCTAGAGCTTCTGGAGCCAGAGAAATCAAACCTGCTTAGTCCATGTGCGTACATACTCCACAGCTGACAACCACCATGTAACAAAGGCAGCCTTGCTCTGCACCTAGGCCAGAAGACCTTTCACAGAGAACGCTCACATTATTTTTCTGTCTTTTTTATATTTCAGACTTGCCAAATTTAGCTCTTGTGATCAAATGCCCTCCAAAGATCTTAACAAATTCCCTGCTGACTTGAAGGATAGTTATGACTAATAATATCTTAATCATACAGTTAGTGGACATTTATGATGAGAATTAGTATACATAGTCAACGAAAGGGAGGTCACTTTTTCTCAAGAATAAATAAAACTGTGATCTATAGTTTTAAATGGTTTGGTGTAGTAAATAAGTCTCCGTTAGTATGCTGTTTTATTTTTGTATACATTTGAAGCAGAACCAGTAATTATGTAACTCCAGAAAGATACCATCATTTAGAGGCAGAAAAATGATGTTTTTTAGTGGAAGCCTAGTGCTGCATTGCATAAAGACATCACTTTATTGGCTTAAAATGTTTTCATACATTTGGGGCTGGAGTATGGTTCAATTACTATATGCTTTATTTTATACAAGATAATTCCTATGGGAATTAGAGGCTTGTTGCTGCTCATACTGGCTACAGCAGGGTTTCCTACTGGAAACTAGCTTATAGACATTTGAAGTACGTAAGAGTGTATGCTTTTTCATTTAGAGCATCTCTAGATGAGAGACGCACAGTTAGTACAGGGCACAGCACTCCCCGCTCAGTGTTTCTGGTCGGGACTGGATTCCAGGCGTTGGTCCTTCTTGGATGTGTGTTCTGGGCTCCTCCTCTGCTTTGAGGCTTCTCCTCTCCTTTGGAATCTGGCTTCTGTTTTCTATTTCTGGCATTTAGCTCAGGTTTGTATGCTTCGGCTTCCAAGTGCTACTTGTCTGCCCCTCTTAGCACCTTCCATTCTTCCCTGCTAACTGCCTTACGGCCTGTTTATTTGTCTTTTTCTGCTTTAAGCTCTGGCTCTGTCAGCCAGAGAACAATGGACTTAGATGTGCTTATGCTAGCCTTTGAACCTATAACCATCTAATTCAGTCTGGAAGTAGTTTTCTACAAAGGAAACCCAAATGATTTTTAAAAATTGCCCGGGACAAAAACTGAAACACTTTGTGATAGAACTGTCCTTAATGTATTGATATGTATCAGAAAAAAACTGTACCAGTAGCAAAAAGATAAAGTCTTTATTAAATACATTTGTCGTTGAATAAAAGTCTGTGATTTTCACTTACTATTTATGATTTTTTAAATAAAATGTAAATCAGTATGTAGGGTTATTAGTAGGAACATAAAAATTATCTTGATATATAAGAGGAGACTTTGTTTATGAGGTCAAATCTAATTATAGGAAATGAAGTTCAAGAAAATATATAATTTTGGGGGGCCTGAAATAAAGAAATCATGAGGGATTTATAATTTGTTTATCTTTTGGGTTAGGTAGATGTCAGGTCATTAAAAATAGGTTTTAATAGTAGATCACTGTATAATGTCTGATAGATAACCCTAAAGGGTGCTTGCAGAGTTGAGTAACATCACTGTAATAAGATTTTATGGTCCGTCCTATGGTTATTAAGCATTTTTATCTATAAAAATAAAAGGAACAGAATTAATGCTTGTTGCGTTTTGGTAGTATGTAATATTTTTTCATGGACTCATAAACTGAAAAGAAAAAGGTAAGCTCTATGTATTTCATTAAGAGAGATATTTTCAGTAAAATTTTTTTTTTTGCTGAATAATTTTCCAAATGTATAATATACTTGTGTTTTGATCCGTCATATACTAATATTAATTATAATGAAAACGCAGAATTACTTCTGAATTGGTACTTAGAACCTTATGGTCACAAGGAATTTTAAAAATTTATATTTAAAAAAATTTATATTTATATACAGATATGTATTTACAGAGGAGAATTATTAGATAATCCATATATAACCCAAACATAAAAATATATTACATCAAGATACAGTGTGTAGAATAAATATAATAGAAGGCAGGGTGGAGAGGAACAATGTAAACTTTTTTACTGTTAATAGTTCCGTAGTAAGGAACAGTTTATTCAGTGTATGATGACAGTTATCAAATCAAATTGATAATAGTTTTTAGGGTCCATTTGACACATTTAAAAGAGTAGTGATATAGTTTTTTTCTTTAATCAATATTGTTTATTTGAGAAGGGATGGGGTGACTTCCCTGGCAGTCCAGTGGTTAAGACTCCGCACTTTCACTACAGGGGACAGTGGGTTCAGTACCTGCTCAGGGAACTAAGATCCTCCACATGCCCTAAGGCCAAAAACCAAAAAAGGAAACAGTAAATTTAGATAGAGAATCCTGGCAGGCATCATGTTAATTAATAGATTATGGTTAACATTACCAAGAATAAAACACATCACCCAGGGTCGTATATGAAAAGGACATCACATCTTTTCTGTACTATTTTTGCCCCAAATGCATAATCTCAATTTTATTATGAGAAAACATTAGATAAAGCCAAATTGGAGGTTATTTTACAAAGTAACTGATCAGTAACCTCCAAAAGTATCAAGATGATGAAAGACAAGTAAAGGTGGACAAAGTGTCAAAGACCAGAGTTTAGGAGACATGAAACTAAATACCATATGGAATCTTGGACTGAATTCTGAAACAGAAAAAGGGTATTAGTAGACAAACTGGTGGAAGTTGAATAAGGTCTGCAGTTTTACTGATAGTCTTTTATCAGTGTTGACGTCCTGGTTTTCATAATAGTATTCTGGCTATGTAAGATGTTAACATTAGGAGCATTTGGATGAAGGGTATGTGGGAACTCTGCATATTTTTGAAACTTTTGCTAAGTCTGAAATTATTTTTAAGATAAATAGTTGTTAAAAGTGAAGTTGCTCAATTGTGTCTGACTCTTTGCGACCCCATGGACTGTAGCCTACCAGGCTCTTCTGTCCATGGGATTTTACAGGCAAGAGTATTGGAGTGGGTTGCCATTTCCTTCTCCAGAGGATCTTCCCAACCCAGGGATCAAACCTGGGTCTCCCACATTGTAGGCAGATGCTTTACCATCTGAGCCAGGAGGGAAGTCTTGCTAAAAATTATAGTCTTTATAATGGAAACTTATGATGGAAATTTTAGATGTTACCAAAGATGTGTGAATACATGTTATGTATTTCAAAATTATTTATGGTTACATGAACAAAAAAGTTCCCTTTGAGGAATTTGACTTGTCCAAGAGAAAAAAATATTCTAAAAATGCCAGTTTAAATAGTTCCCCTGGGAAAAGTCCCAACTCGTCAGCAATCTCCATCGTGTACATTAGTTAACTTCTTAATGTCTCCTTCAGTTAAGTTCAGTCGCTCAGTCGTGTCCAACTCTTTGTGACCCCATGAATCGCAGCACACCAGGCCTCCCTGTCCATCACCAACTCCCGGAGTTTATTCAAACTCATGTCCATCGAGTCAGTGATGCCATCCAGCCATCTCATCCTCTGTTGTCCCCTTCTCCTCCTGCCCCCAATCTCTTCCAGCATCAGGGTCTTTTCCAATGAGTCAACTCTTCGCATGAGGTGGCCAGAGTATTGAAGTTTCAGCTTTAGCATCAGGCCTTCCAATGAACACCCAGGACTGGTCTCCTTTAGGATGGACTGGTTGGACCTCCTTGCAGTCCAAGGGACTCTCAAGAGTCTTCTCAACACCACAGTTCAAAAACATCAATTCTTTGGCGCTCAGCATCCTTCAGAGTCCAACTCTCACATCCATACATGACCACTGGAAAAACCATAGCTTTGACTAGACGGACCTTTGTTGGCAAAGTAATGTCTCTGGTTTTGAATATGCTGTCTACTTTGGTCATAACTTTCCTTCCAAGGAGTAAGCGTCTTTTAATTTCATGGCTGCAATCACCATCTGCAGTGATTTTGGAGCCCACAAAAATAAATTCTGACACTGTTTCCACTGTTTCCCCGTCTATTTCCCATGAAGTGATGGGACCAGATGCCGTAATCTTTGTTTTCTGAATGTTGAGCTTTAAGCCAACTTTTTCACTCTCCTCTTTCACTTTCATAGGCTCTTTAGTTCTCCTTCACTTTCTGCCCCAAGGGTGGTGTCATCTGCCTATCTGAGGTTATTGATATTTCTCCTGGCAATCTTGATTCCAGCTTGTGCTTCTCCCAGCCCAGCGTTTCTCATGATGTACTCTGCATATTCTTAACTATGAACAAATAGCTTAGTTTGGACAAGTCACTAATATGATGGAGATCAAAACAAAAACAGAATAAAACCAGTTTGGAAGAGACACATGATGCAAAAATGGAACAACTCTTAATAATTTTTGAATGTAAGAGTAGTTTTTACATTCATGGAATGAGAACAATATGTATTTAAAAATGCCCAAGACTTTCCTGCTGGTACGTAGATAACAATCTACCTGCCAGTGCAGGGGACATGGGTTCAGTCTCTGGTCAGGGAACTAAGATCCCACATGCCTCATGGCCAAAAAAAAGGAAACATAGTAAGTTTACGCAGCATGCTGGCAGACACCATGTTAACTGAGAGATCATGGTCCAGGAAGATTCCACATGCCTCGGAGTAACTAAGCCCGAGACCCGCAGCTACTAAGTCAGCGCGCTGCAGCTGCTGAAGCCCCGTGTGCCTGGAGTGTGTGCTCTGCAACAGGAGAAGCTGGCACAGAGAGAAGCCAGCGCACTGCAGAGAGTAGCCCCCGCTCCGCACAGCTGTGACTGTGCACAGCAACAAAGCCCAGTGCACCCAGAAATAGTTTACTTACTAAAAAATAAAAGAATGTCCATAGATCACAACATAAGGAAGATAAAGTTGATGATGATTATAAAGGCGAGCAGTCACAGCAACAAAAACGGCACAAAAACTCCTAAATGAAGGAAAATATAAAAGAAAGAAAAGATAAAATTAGCAGAACAATCTGAAGAACAGATGTTTCAGAAGGAGAGAACAGAGGCACTGGAGGGGAGGGAATCACCAATCAAGTAGTTAAAGAAAACATCTCAGAATTATAGAACATGCATGTCTGAGTTAAAAAGGCCCTTTGAACAGCCATCACAGTGAATTAAAATAGGCCCATACTGGAGGTAGATTGTTGTGAAATTTCGAATATCTTGGATAGAAAAAAGATTTTGTGAGACTCCGCAGAGAGGGGGATTTATACATAGGATCAAGAATCAGAATGATGTAGATTTTTCAGTAGCAACACCGAATACTCTTAAGTGGAATAATGCCTTTAAGATATTGGAAGAAAGTGATTTTCATTGTAATTCTATACCCAGATTATAAATGAAGTATGAGAGAGAAGGAAATTTCTACATAGTTAATTAAAATTTCTTTTTTTTTTTTTTTTATCTCTTATGCATCGTTTTTCAGGAAGCTAGAATTTATGCTCTGTTAAAATAAGGAAGGAAATAAAGAAAGAGATTAGGAAATGAAGGAGAGAAATATCCCCAAATCACAGCTCTGATCATTCTGGGGCTTCTCTGTCCCGATTGGTAACCATTAGCTTTATGTAGCTATTTAAATGGAAATTAGTTAAGATGAAATAAAACTGAAAATTGTTTCTCAGTCATACTAGCCACAGTGTAAGTGTCCCGTGACTGCATGTGGCTTCCACGCTGAAGAGAAGAGATACAGGACATTTCCATCATTGCAGAAAGTTCTTTTGGACAGCACTTTTCTAGAGATTGACTAATTGATTGATCAGGAAACTCTGAGTCATCGATTCAAAAGTATGGAATACCTGATGTGTTTGCACTTATCAAGATGAGTTTTATAAAGTTAAGGGAGACTTTCTTGAGGGATAAGTTTGAAGTGAACACTAATTAATGAGTGATAAACCACTGTTAAGGTGTATCAAAAAGCAATGCAGGATAGAAAAACAATTCTGATAGACCACATGGCTCAGTTATCAAAAGTGTATGTGTGTGTGTGTGCATAATGTAATTGCTGAAGATTGGTCTAGCCAAAATTATATATTACTATATTGAGGTAATAGGATAAGGCGTGTATAGGATGTGTGGTTATGGTATAGTGAGAATTGTTCAGTCCCTAAGTCGTGTCTGACTCTTGGCAACCCCATGGACTGCAGCGTGTCAGGCTCCTTTGTCCTTCACTATCTCCTGGAGTTTGCTCAGATTCATGTCCATTGAGTTGATGATGCTGTCTAACCATCTCATTCTGTCACTGCTGTATTGGGAGTAGGGTGTGTGAATGTGTTAATATATAAAAGTTAATTCTCATCTTCTATACTGGGAAGTCAGTATCATGCCTAAAATGGAAAAATCAAGAAGTAGTAAGTTATTTAGAATAACTGGAAATACTATATTATATATATATATAAAATATATACAATGTTATAATATATATTATACATGTATATAATAACTGAAAATAACTTTAAATACTGAAAAAGATGAAAGTGCTTGTTTCTGGGGGATGGATAGTGTGTTTGTGTGTGTGTGTTTTCCCCAACAAGTCTTAGAGGACTGTTGTGCGCTGACAGCGTATGTGTGAACTTTGACAGAGAGTTGAAAGTGAGCACTGTCAAAAGGACTATTCCCAGAGTCTGATCGGTGTCTACCACAAAACTAGGTGAAGTTTCTAAATCTCACAGGGCCTGTGACGATCAGGTCCACCTATTAAAAGGTAAAAGGGCTATACTAACTAGAAAACGGCTCGGGAGAAAAGTCTCATACAGGAATGAAAAATAAAACCACTTGTTAATTCAGTGAAAGTTTTGTTAACTGTCCTATGTCAAGAAAGATAAAAGATAGTAAATGTGTATAAATCAGATGTCACATTTTAGTGTAGACAGGGGAAAAAATTTGAAGACAAGTGTTATTTTGGAAATACTTCTTATTTGGCTTCAACTGTAAATCTCCTTGATCCATTTTGAAGACTCATGTTTTGGAAAAACATAAGATCTAATCTATCTAATTATCTAATTGTTGATTATCTAATCTATCTAATTGTTGATTATCAATCTAATCAACACCTTTAAAATCAGTTTGTTAACTTGCTTCCAAAGGGATTTATTTATGATCGATATCAGGAGATGTATTTTTGGTTTTTGAAATTTCTATTTGAAATAATATTTAGTGGAAGTGTTTTTTCCTCTCTTCATTTGCTATTAGCTTTTGTTACAACTTTCTAACTTCTTTTTACTCGGAGCTATAGCTATGATCTTACCTCTTTTTTTGGACAGGTCACCCACTTTCTGCTCACTAAAATTTAGATTTCTGGCCCTTCTGTTCAAGATTTTTTGAGGAATAACAAAAATGTGACATAAAATAATAACTTTTGATAGTCTATATTGTCATTGTTCAGTTGTTCAGCTGTGTCTGACTCTTGGCTACCCCATGGACTGCAGGCTTCCCTGTCCTTCACCATCTCCCAGAGCTTGCTCAAATTCATGTCCATTGAGTCTTTGATGCCATCCAACCATCTCACCCTCTGTTGTCCCCTTCTCCTCCTGCCCTCAATCTTTGCCAGCGTCAAGGTCTTTAACTGCATTGAAGGAAGGTGCCCGGCTGGCAAGCCCCGCTGCGATTCCTGCTGCTGTGGGAACAGAGGCATTTGGACCTTTAGCTGTGCCAGTGGCCCACTTAATACCGTATGAGAGTTGTGATAAATCGTGAAATTATGGATTTTGTTTTAAGCCAGTACATTTGGGGATGGTTTGTGAGGCAGCAGTAGGTAACTGAAGGATTGTGAATCAGAAAGCCATCCACTACCCAGAAACAACCATGTGGCATTGTTATTTAAAAACGAAACTTTTTAATGTTGAGCTTTCCAGATTTGGTTTATTGTAACAGCTCACATTACCTTAACTGATTTATAAAGCATGAAGACTGTGATGAGAATACTTCTCTAGTAGTATATGACAAGGTCTCATGGAAAGATATCTAGTAGCATTATTTCTTTAGGATTCACTTTATGCTGTGTGTCTGTGGAGACAATCACACACTGATGGCTTCATAAGGTATTTAGCCAGGTTTTATGAAGGTGAGAAGAGAATTTATGAAGGTGAGAAGAGAATGTCTAATCGGGAATTTTTCCGATTAGACAAAGTAGAAATGGTGATGCCATGAAAAGAGAGAGTCATTCAATTGTGACAGAACAGCTGTTCTTGAATTTGATGCCTAGATCCTGAATGATATTGTGAACATTTATTCATTTACTCAGAAGTTATTTGTATTTGCTATATTGATAGGGAAGGAGAAGAAGGGGAGGAGAGCGAATAGGAGAAAGAGCAAAAAGCAGAAATTGAGAGATAGAAATAAAATGTTTGCAAACTCTATCCTCATGGAACATACATTTAAGAGGAGGAGATAGCAATGGATAGACAAATAGATGATATGCTCTCAGGTACTATGAAGAAAAACTAGATTAAAAGAATAGTGTGTGTTGGGGGTGGGCACTATTTAAAATAAAGGTACTATTTAAATAGACTAATCAGGGCAAGCATCTCTGAAGGTAGTGAGGGAACAATGAGGAAGGAACTTCTCTTGAAGTTTCAAGAGAAGAGGTTTTTAGAGGTCTGAATTTCACTCTGGGTGATAGGAATCTGGTGGAGGATTTTGAGCTTGGAAGTAACACAATCTGGTTAGCCTTCTATAAAAGTAGCTGTGTTGTGTGGAAAACCAGAAAGAGAGATGGCAGGATTAAGAGTGAAGTTAGTTAAGAGGCGGTTGCAGAAAACTCTGGTGAGAGGTGAAGAAAGGGGTAGAAGTCTTCATAATTAAGATAAATTATGAAGTCATTGCTGCAGTATTTCTAATGGATTATGCGTAGGCTGTGAAGGAAAAGTCAAGGATGAGGTCTCAGGTTTTGCTCTGAGCCCCTGATAGAATGATGATGAGATTTACTGAAAAATTAGGAAACAGGAGAAGGAGCAGGTTTGGGGAGTATATGAAAAATCTGATTATAAAGAGTTTATTAGAGTCATGTGTACAAATTTGTTGTTCCATTTACATTTTTAAGCTTTATTAAGGTTCATTTACATACCATATGATTTACCCATTGTCGTTGTTCAGTTGCTCCGTCGGGCCTGACTCTTTGTGACCCCGTGGCCTGTAGCACACCAGGCTTCCCTGCCCTTCACCATCTCCCGGAGCTTGCTCAAACTCGTATCCATTGAGTCGGTAATATCATCCGACAATCTTGTCTGTCCTCTGTCACCCCCTTCTTCTCCTGCCTTCAATCTTTCCCAGCATCAGGGTCTTTTCTAGTGAGCTGGCTCTTTGTATCAGGTGGCCAAGATATGGAGCTTCAGCATCAGTTCTTCCAATGAATATTCAGGATTGATTTCCTGGTTTGATTTCCAGGGTTGATTGACTGGTTTGATCTCTTGCAGTCCAGGAGACTCTCAGGAGTCTTCTCCAACACCACAGTTTGAAAGCATCAATTCTTCGATGCTCAGCCTTCTTTATGGTCCAACTCTCACATCCATACATGACTGCTGGAAAAACCATAGCTTTGAATATGCAGACCTTTCTCTGCAAAGTAATGTCTCTGCTTTTTAATACTGTCTAGGTTTGTCATAGCTGTTCTTCAAGGAGCAGGTGTCTTAATTTCATGGCTGTGGTCACTGTCTGCAGTGATTTTGGAGCCCAAGAAAATAAAATCTGTCACTGTTTCCATTGTTTCCCCATCTATTTGCGGTGAAGTGATGGGACCCAATGCCATAATCTTAGTTTTTTGAATGTTGGGTTTTAAGCCAGCTTTTTCACTCTCCTCTTTCACTCTCATCAAGAAGCTCTTTAGTTCCACTTCACTTTCTCCCATAAGCTGGTGTCATCAGCATATCTGAGGTTACTGATATTTCTCCCAGCAATCTTGATTCCAGCTTGTGCTTTATACAGCCCAGCGTTTCTCACGATGTACGCTGCATAGAAGTTAAATAAGCAGGGTGACAAGATACAGCCTTGACGTACTCCTTTCTCAATTTGGAACCAGTCCGTTGTTCCATGTCTGATTCTAACTGTTGCTTCTTGACCTGCCTACAGGTTTCTCAGGAGGCCGGTAAGTTGGTCTGGTATTCCCGTCTCTTTTTATCTGTCTTCTTGACTGTAGCCAATCTGGTGGGTGTGAAGTGGCATGGCATTGTCATTTTGAGTCGCATTTACTAAATGGCTAAGGATGTTGAGTGTCTTTTCACATGCGTTTTGGCCATTATTGTGTCTTCTTTGGGCTATCTGTTCAAATCCTTTACCCATTTTTAAATTGAGTTGTCTTTTTTTTTTTTAACCCTTCTCACTTTATTGTGGTATGACTGACTTGGAGAAAATGAACCATGTTGAAACTTCACTTGGTTGTGCTCTGACTTATGTATACAGCTGTGTTTGTGTTTGTTGTGCTCTGACTTATGTATACAGCTGTGATACTAGCTCTACAGTCAGGATAGTGGACAGATCTCTTATTCCCAAAAGTTTCTTTGTGCCTATTTGTAACCACCCTTCCTTCCTCAGCTTGTCCCCAAGGAAACACTCATCTGCTCTCTATTATTATATATTAGCCTGCTTTCTAGATTTTTATAAATTGGAATCATATAGTACATTTTTTTTTTTGGTCTGGGTTCTTTCAGTATGATTATTTTGAGGTCCATCCTATTATAATTCACATATCATCAAGTTTACCCTTAAGTGATTTTCAGTATGTTCACAGAGTCGTGCAACCATGAGTACTGCCTAATTCAAAAACATCTTCATCACCTCAAGAATTCCTGTACCCTTTAGCTGTCTGTCACTCCTCATTTCCTTTATCTTGGAATTCCTGGAAGCCACTAATCTCCTTTCTGTCTAGATTATTTATCTTAAAATATGTTTTTTAATCTTATTTTATTGTGGTAAGAACACTTAACAGAAGACCTACTGTCTTCAGACTTTTAACTATAGATTACAGTATTGTTGACCATAGGTGTCGTGTTGTATATAGCACGTCTCTAGAGCTTGGCTTTACTGAAACTTGAAGCCTGTTTTCCCTCACTCTGCCCTTGACACCCGTTGTTCTGCTCTCTGCTTCTAGGAATTTGACTGTTCAAGATGTCTCATGTAATTGGAATCATGCAGTGTTTGTCCTGTGGCTGACTGACTTCGCTTAGCATAATGTCCTCAAGGTTCATCCATGTTGTTGCATAAGGCAGATGGACATTTTTTTGAAGCTGTTTGTATATATCCTACACAACACGCCCCCCCACCCCCCCCATATTTTCTTTATCCATTCATTCATTGGTGGGCCTTTAGGTTGTTACCACATCTAGGCTATTGTTAATAATGCTGCAGTGAACATTGAATTGCTAATCTCTTCGAGATACTGATTTCCATTATTTTGGATATATACGCAGGAGTGGGATTGCTGGGTCTGTGATGGTTCTATTTTTAAAACTTTGAGGAACCTCTGTGCTTTTTTTCATAGTGGCTACACCATTTTGCATTCCCAGTAACAGTATACAAGGGTACCAGGTTTCCATACCCTTGTTAGCATTTGTTGTCTTTTGTTTTGCTGGTAGCAATCCTGATGCGTATGAGGTGAAACCTCGTTTGGTTTGCTGTTACCCTGATGATGGGAGACATTGAACATGTTTTATATACCTGTTGGCCATTTGTGTGTCTTTGGGGAAATGTCTGTTAAATCCTTAGCTCATTTTTAGGTTGGGTTTTATTTGTCTTTTTATTAGTGAGTTGTAAGCATTTTTCATATATTCTAGATAGAAGTCCCGTATCGAGTACATAATTTGAAAGGATTTTCTCTCATTTTGTGGATTGTCTTTTTACTTTCTTGTTGATGTCCTTCGAAGCACTAGTTTTTATAAAGTCCAGTTATCTTTTTCTGTGTCACTTTTGCTTTTGGTGTTATAGCTAAGAAGACTTTTCCTGACCTAAGGTGATGATTTACTGCTGTGTTTTATGCTAAGATTTTTATAGTTTCAGCACTTAAAGTTATGTTTATGTTCCATTTGCAGTTAATTTTTGTATGTGGTCTAAAAAAGGGGAGTGGGACCCAATATCATTCTTTTGCATATGTGGATATCCAGTTGCCCTACCCCCATTCATTTTAAAAAGACTGTTCTGTTTCCATAGAAATGCCTTGGGACTCCTGTCAAAAATCAGTTGACCAAAAATAAGAGGTTTTGTTTCTGGAACTTCTGTTCTGTTGATTGCTATTTATTCTTGTGCCAGTACCACACTGGCTTGATTACTGTAGCTTTGTAGCTTTTAAAATGGGAAGTCTTCCAACTTTGTTCTTCTTTGTTAAGATTATTTGGGTCATTTGTGTTTTTTTGCATTTCCATATGAGTTTTAGGATTACTTTTGTCAATGTCTGCAAAAAATCCAGCTGGAATTTTGAACCTATAGGTCAGTTTGGGGTGTGTTGACATTCTAACAATGTTGTCTTCTGAATCATGAACAATGGGATGTCTTTCCAGTTATTTAACTGTTCTTTAATTCCTTTGGCTTTTTGAAAAATTAATTACTTAGTTTTGGCTGTAATGGGTCTTCACTGCATCCCAGGGGCTCTTCGTTGCTGTGCATGGGCTTTCTCTAGCTGGGGTGAGCGAGGGCTACTCTGTAGTCATGGTGTGTGGGCTTCTCGTTGCAGTGACCGCCCGTTGCAGAGCAGGGATTCTAGAGTGCGTGGGCTTCAGTAGTTGTGGCATATGGCCTTAGTTGCTCTGCAGCATGTGGGATGTTCCCTAACCAGGGATGGAACCTGTGTCCTCTGCATTGCCAGGCAAATTCTTAACCCCTGGACCACCAGGGAGGTCCCTAATTCCTATTAAATGTTTGTAGTTTTCAATTTTGTACTCTTGCCAAATTTATTCCTGAGTATTTTATTATTTAGTGATGCTCTTGTTAGTGGAATTGTTTTCTTAATTTCATTTAAAGATTGTTCATTGCTGGTGCCTAGAAATACAATTGAATTTTTTTTTTTTGGGGCCACTCTGCAAGGCACTTGAGGGTCTAGATCCTAGTTCCCCAACCAGGGATCAAACCCACGCCCCCTGTAGTGGATGCCCGCAGTGTTAACCACTGGACTGCCAGGGAAGTCCGTAATTGATTTTTGTAAGTTGATCTTATATCCTGTAATCTTGCTGAACTTTAAAAACTTTCAGTTTTAATAATTTTTTAGTGAATTTCTTAAGATGAAAATCTTAAGGTCTGTATACAAGAAGGTTTCCTTTCTTTCTTTCTTTCTAGGTGCTTTTCATTTCCTTTTCTTGCCTAATTGCCCAGCTAGAACCTACTTAAGATATTGAATAAAAGTGGTGAGAATTAACATTTTTATCTTGTTCTTGATCTTAGGGGAAAATATCTGGTCTTTCACCATTAAGTGTGATTTTTATTAGCTGTGAGGTTTTTCATAGATCCCTTTATCAAATTGAAGACCTTGAGTATTTTTATCATGAATATGCTGGATTTTGTCTAATGCTTTTTCTCTGTATTTGGAGATGACCGTGTGTTTTTTGTTGTATTTACATTTATATGAGCTCTTCCATTCATCTTGGAGTAAGTTTCATGCATTACAGAAATAAAAGATTGTGATCATAAGCATTTGGATAAATGGTAGAAACCTTGAGAGTAGGTGAGATTACCCAGAGAGAGCATATAGAAAAAGATTGTGGCCAAAGGTGAAGCTCTGAGGAGTGTAAACATCCAAGCTGCCTCTTGTGCAGTGCTAAATTAAATTTCATTTCAACTAGTAGATTTTTAATGAAAAGTTCATCTAAGGTTGTAGTCCATTCCACCCCCCCCCGCCCCCCCACTAATTACTAAGTACTTGTGCTGTTGATGTGTCTGAAGAATCTCTAGTAACGGGAAGTTTTTCTGCCCTTTATTTGATTTCTCTTATATCTGGGTAGAACCTGATAGAAATATAAAAATAAGAATTTAAGGTATAGTCACAAGAAGAGAATTAGCATGGTTTTTTGAAATGAATATGTACATGGTGAGTAAGTAGAACTTTAGACTTTGTAAAAACTGTTAGTTCCATAAATTGACCTTGTTAACACTATTAGATACTAGACTCTACCTTTTCTCTGTTTAAAGGAATGTTTATGTAAAAATAGAAAAAAATCAATTTGTGGGAAATTTACTTCATATATTTGGTATTCTGAGGCATGCACAACAGTAAAAGCAATAGATCTTCAGGCAGTATTACGAACTAGATAGGATTCTCTTCTCATGTTTGCTTTGTCCTTTGAATTAATGTTATTTTTAAAGTAATGTCTCTTGATTTCTTTATCACTTCTAGCAGTTACTATGAGAGAACCCTAATTTTAAGGCATTAAAAAAGCTAGTCATAGTAGCTTGTTGGTGAGGCTACCCGTTAGACTAATAAAAATTTTATGTATTTATTTTGGATTTATTGAGTATAATTGATAAGTTGAAGTTGTGATTTGATACACATTACAAAATATTCATCATAATCAGTATATTAATTGCCTAACATGGTTGCCATTTTCTTTCTTCCTTCTTTTATATATATAATGTGTGTGTGTGTGTGTGTGTGTATAATTTTATTTACTTTTGTCTGTGTTGTGCCTTTGTTGTACGCAGGGTTTCCTCTCATTGCGTGGCTTCCCTTGTTGCAGAGCACGGGCTCTGGGGTGCTCAGGGTTAAGTAGCTGTGGCTCCCTGGCTGTGGAGCACAAGCTCTATAGTTGTGGCACATGGGCTTAGCTGCTCCATGGCATGTGAGATCTTCCTGGACCAGGGATCGAACCCCTGTCGCCTGCATTGGGATTTACATATACATATTTACAACTGAGCCACCAAAGAAGCCCTCTTCCTTTCCTTTTTTGAGGTGCTAATGCTTAAGATCTATGGTTTTTTTTTTTAATTTGATGTGCATACTCGGTTCTGTCCAACTCTTTTCTACTCCAGGTACTGTAGTCTGCCAGTCTCCTCTGTCTGTGGAATTTTCTAGGCAAGAATACTGGAGTGGGTTGCTCTTTCCTCCTCTAGGAGATCTTCCCTACCCAGGGATCAAACCCGAGTCTCCTGTGGCTCCTGCATTGGCAGGTGGATTCTTTATCACTGAGCCATCAGGGAAGCTTGAGATCTACCTTTTTAATAAATTTAATGTACATAAAGCAATATTGTTAATTACAGCCACTCTGTAAGACATTTTGACCCTTATTAGTGTCCTAACTGAACATCAGTGGTTAAGAACTAAGTATATAACAATGTGTGTTACCTATTTTGAATTTAAATTAGTTGTCTTGGTGTGTGTGTGCTTAGTCGCTCAGTCGTGTCTGACTCTTTGTGACCCCATGGACTGTATAGCCCACCAGGCTTCTCTGTCCATGGCGATTCTCCAGGCAAGAATCCTGGAGTGGGTTGTCATGCCCTCTTACAGAGATTATTGCAAAAAGTTATTGAAGTTCTCCAGCTTAATAATGAGTAATTCATTATATGGTTGAACTTAAAATGCCTTGCTATATTGACTATCTCATCAAATGATATGATTGGTAAAAGTTAATTTGTGAAAGGTTTGTTGCCTGAAATTTTGTTTGTTTCTTGAACTACATCATTATAACTATCCAAAATCATGTGAATAATATAACTGAGAATAATTGTTTTACTTGAAGTACTAAAAGAGTAGAGTACTGACCAATAGCTAACTTAAAAAGTGACTCCGGCATGATGTCCTCTACTTAGAGACTGTCTTAAGATACATTATAGAAGCTTATACATCTGTTTGAAGGGTCAAAACCCAAATCAGGATTCTCAAAAGACAAATCAGTGTAGCTCTGTAATATAATAAGGGGAGGCATATTTACTTACTACTACAAACACTTCTCCTATTAAACCTTAAATGTACAGGATATTTTAAAAAGTGTATTCACAGAGGAAAGATTGCTGACTTAGCCATTTCTAAAAACCAATGTTTCCATTTAGTCCTAATCCATAGTCCTTAAAAATTTGGAGAACTAATTCACTTCTTTGCCGTCATTAAGTAGATAAAAATGAAACTGTACTCACTAGGGAAAAAGTAAAGGGAAAAGATGAATATTCACGTACTAAGGTTGGAATTGGATACTTCGTGTACTTATGCAATCACCAAATACTCTTTAAGTTTGAAATTTTAATAGTTGATGAGCTTTAAAGTGGTACAGGTCTATGGACAGAGATATATATTCAATCATACAATTCATCAAATGGTAATAGTTAATTTGCATGAGATACTGTTGCCAGCTGTAAAATACGTAGTTCTTCTCATCATCTCAGGTATACGTTATGATATGTAATAGCTGGAAAGCATTTTATGTTGTAAAATTTATGCATTTATTTAACATTAGTGATGTAAGAAAAAATAACCAATTTCAGACTTAACTCATGTTCTCTAAATATATATACCTACATGGTCTTTTAAATGTGAAAAATTGTTGGATTTCTGTTTTATGACTGCAGGAAGCACATGTGCCTCGTTTCTTACCCAAAGCTACCAACTGCCAGTTCTGGATACAATGTTTGTAAGAAAGAAATATCGAGGCAAAGACTTTGGGCTTCATATGCTGGAGGACTTTGTTGATTCCTTTACAGAAGATGCACTTGGCTTGCGGTATCCCCTGACCTCTCTCATGTACATAGGTAATTGGATTAAGTTTTTAGTTAAACTTGTATCAGTGTCACTTCTGACTTGTTTCTGCACTTTATCTTAAATGTGTGTATGTCAGTATTAAGTAAATTACATTCTTGACTCTAGGGTCAATAGAGTCTATGTGCCCTTACCTCGCATAAATGGCATTTTGCGGTATGGTAACTTTTTTTTAAGAAATTGAAATAGAATTCACATACCATTAAATCCACCCTCATAAAGTGTACAGTTCAGTGGTTTTATTATTTCACAGCTGTGCAACCATAACCACTATCTAATTTTAGAGCATTCTCAACATCCCCAAAAGAAGCTCTGTACCAATTAGCAGTCACTCTGCCGTTCCTCCATTCCTTCGTCCCCTAGCAACCAACGACTAATCTATTTTCTGTGTCTATGGATTTACGTATTCTGGACATTTCATATAAATGTAATTGTATGATATATTGTAAGCTCTTTGTGTCTAACTTCTTTCGTTTTGCATAAATGTTTTCAAGGTTCATCCATGTTGTAGTCTGACTCAGTGCTTCATTATTTTTTTTTTAATAGCTGAGAAATATTCTATTGTGTGGATATGCCATCAGCAGTTGGTAGACTTTTGGATTGTTTCTATTTTTTAGATATTATGAATAATGCTACTGTGAACATTTGTGCAGTTTTTGAGTGAACATTGCTCTGGTGTATATATCTAGGTGTGGATGAAATAGCTTGGTTATAACCTTACCAAACTGCTCCTGAAAGCAACTGCACCATTTTACATTCTTGTAAACATTGTATGAGGGTTGCTGTTTCTCTACATCCTCACCAATGCTTACTATTATTTGTCCTTTTAAGTTTTGACCACACTGCAAGGCTTATGGGATCTTAATTGCCTGATGGGATCGAACCCTTGCTCCTGGCAGTGAAAGCGCAGAGTCCTCACCACTGGACTGCCGGAAAATTCCATTATTTGTCTTTTTTACTGTAGCCCTCTCAGTGGATGTGGAGTGGCATCTCATTTTCTGGATGCACATTTGGTGTTGAATATCTTTTCATGTGCTTATTAGTCATATATGTATCATCTTTGGAAAAATGTATATTTAGACCCTTTAACCATTCTTTCTTTGGGTTATTTGTTATTTGTCTGTGGTAGGTTTTTTTGTTGGCTCTCAGGGATCAGACCCTAACCCCTTGCTTTAGGAGTGTAGAGTCTTAATCACTGGACCACCAGGGGACTCCCTGTGGTAGCTTTTTAAATTAAAAAATTCAAATATACAAAAAAAAAGTAGGAGGTAACAAAATACTCATGTATCATCCAGCATGTAGCATCCATAGAAATGGATTATTGCCAATGTAGTTGTACTCCTGTCCTATCCAATTAGCTTATTCTCTCCCTTCCTTGAAATAAGCACTGTAGGTACGGAGTTAGAGAAAGCGGGGTTCACAAAAAGAATGAGACCGGCACTGTACAGGAACAGGTCACCTTTAATGAGGCCAGAAGGGGTACCAGTCAGATTAGTGAGCTCCTGCACTAACCCAAGAAAAGATCAAGTATATATAGGCATATATGTGGAGATCTACTGTCTTAAGGGGGCCTGTTCTCTAAGGTTGTTCAGAGTAGTTCTCTCTTACACGGCTGGGGCAAGGAATTCTGGAGATCGGCCAGAGGCTGGACCAGCTGGGAGCTGGGCAAATCAACCTTAATGTCCATTTTCTTTCTTCGGGTGAGAGAGTTCTTTGTTTTGCATAGAATGGTGGGGAGGACCGGGAGGGGAGTTTAACTCCAGGCTGTTTTGAGCTGTGTAACTTTCCTTCAAGCAGTGTCCTTAATTTGGCATTTCTTTTCCCCATGCATTTATCCGACTTTATACACACACACACACACACACACTCCGACAATGTCATGTTTTTTTTTAATTGTCCTTTTGGTGTGGGATTTTAGTTGCATCAGGTGGGCTCTTTAGCTGTGGCATGTGGGCTTAGTTGCCCCAAGGCATGTAGGCTCTTGGTTGTCCAGCCACGGATCAAACCCGAATCCCCTGCATTGGAAGGCGTGTTCTTAACCACTGGACCACCAGGGAAGTCTCAGTGTCATATTGTTTTACCTGTTTAAAGGCTTCAGGGAATTCCCTGGTAGTCCAGTGGTTAGGACTCTGTGCTTTCAGTGCCAAGGGTCTGAATGCAATCCTTGAAAATAAATTAAAAAAAAAAAAAAACTTTATATGAATAATATGTACTGTATGAATTCTGCAATTTGCTTTTTCTACTCATCTTCATAAGATTTATTGCTATGGATTCATGTACCTCAATTTAGTCTTTTTTAACGCTGTTTCTGTTGTGTGTATATATTTTGTTGTTGTGTTTTAAAAGCTGTTAGTGGATTTATATTTGTATGAAGCCTGTAGTACTGCTCTTTTCTTAATGAAGTAAGATTTGATCTTACTTCAGATCTACTCTGATCTATGTTGATAAGGAAAATGGAGAACCAGGCATCCATGTGGCTCCTAAGGACGGGCTGAAGCTGGGGTCTGTGCCTTCAGTCAAAGCTTTGGATGGGAGATCTCAGGTTTCAACACCACGTGTTGGCAAAATGTTTGATGCTCCACCAGCTTTACCAAAAACTGCAAGAAAGGCTTTGGGAACTGTCAACAGAGCTACAGAAAAATCAGTTAAGACGAATGGACTGCTCAAACAGAAACAGACAACTTTCTCTACCAAAAAGATTACTGAGAAGACTGTTAAAGCAAAAAGTTCGGTTCCTGCCTCAGATGACACCTATCCAGAAATAGAAAAATTCTTTCCCTTCAATGCATTAGATTTTGAGAGTTTTGACCTGCCTGAGGAGCACCAGATGTAGTGATTTGTGTGAAAACTTATATAGTATATAATTTACCACTGATTTTAATCTACCATCAGATATTCACTGAAAAAATGTTTTTGTTCTAAGTTTCTTCTCCCTTTTAATATCAAAAATCCAGAAAACAAGAACCAAGCATTGCATGCTCATCTTGAATCACAGTTTCTCTCTAGGCCCATACATGAGAATGGAATGAATGCTGTCTACCCTGGATAATCTGAAAATGAATTTTCCTCTTAAAGTCTTAATTATTGCTTTACTAAATTTGGGGAGGCATGCAAACACATCTACTGTAGGCAGAGTCTCTTATTACTTACCCTTTTTAAGGATTCTAATGATAAATAAATTGAATACTAAATGAACTTCAGGTGCTTATGTATTATGTAAGGCATTCTCTACTATTTTAGTTATTTTAATTGAGACAAAGGACTCAGTGTGGCCTACTGGTTTTCTCCAGCTTTTTGCTTCCTGATAGGTGTGGGAGCAACCAAAGAACCTGAGAAATATTGTCAAATATGTGGGGGGAAAGTGAGCAAATGGCATCCTGCTGTCCACATGTTCAGGGTCCAGATTAACAGATGTTAAGATTTTGCCATATTTTCATTGAAGAGAATTAAACAAGATGGAGACTTGAACAAGATGTAGATACAGTTGATGTTCTCTTTGAACCCGGCCCTAATCCCATCCCCCTCTCACCTTTTTCTCCCCAGAGGTAATTGTGTTCCTCAAGTTGGTGTGTATCCTTCCTGCCCGTGGTTTCACATCTAGAAACACTACAAAACATTATTTTGTGTGCATTCTTATTTTAAAGATTTTTAAGTTTTTAAAAAAGTAATAATTTCAGACTTATTTTTTATGTATTCAGATTTACAGAATTACTTTAGATTTTCACACTTCCCAAAATACAGATATAAGTTAAAAAGCACAGAAGTTCTCTTCATTTGCCCTATTAAAGGTCTTGCCTGAAAACTGGGTTCACCTCTTGATGAGTTTTGAGCCAAAAGACACAGCCAGGCCAAAGAGTAGGAGAACTTACCACTTGGATTAAGTGAGGGGAAAATATTCCCAGAGCAGTGTCTCCTCAACAGTTTTTTGGTGATAAAATACACATTACACAGCGTTTTAACCATTCATTCCAATATGGTTGCTGGGATTTCTAGAAAAGTTTCAATGTGTGTTTCAGCTTGCAACCAGTACTTTGAAAAATATCCAGGAGACCATGAACTGCTTTGGGAAGTTGAAGGTGTTGGACACTGGTACCAGAGAATACCAATCACCAGAGCGTTACAAAGAGAAACACTTAAAATTACAGGTAAGACTGTTTTCAGTTTGGATACAAGTCTAGTGTAGAAGCATTGCCTAATGATGGGCTGATTTCAGTGTTGCCCATCTGGTGATGTCCATGTGTAGAGTCTTCTCTTGTGTTGTTGGAAGAGGGTGTTTGCTATGACCAGTGCGTTTTCTTGGCAAAACTTTATTAGCCTTTGCCCTGCTTCATTCCGTACCCCAAGGCCAAATTTGCCTATTACTCCAGGTGTTTCTTGACTTCCTCCTTTTGCCTTCCAGTCCCCTATGATGAAAAGGACATGTTTTTTGGGTGTTAGTTCTAAAAGGACTTATAGGTCTTCATAGAACCGTTCAACTTCAGCTTCTTCAGTGTTACTGTTTGGGGCATAGACTTGGATCACCGTGATATTGAATGGTTTGCCTTGGAAACGAACAGAGATCATTCTGTCGTTTTTGAGGTTGCATCCAAGTACTGCATTTCGGACTCTTCCGTTGACCATGATGGCTACTCCATTTCTTCTAAGGGATTCCTGCCCACAGTAGTAGATATAATGGTCATCTGAGTTAAATTCACCCATTCCAGTCCATTTCAGTTCGCTGATTCCTAGAATGTCGACATTCACTCTTGCCATCTCTTGTTTGACCACTTCCAATTTGCCTTGATTCATGGACCTAACATTCCAGGTTCCTGTGCAATATTGCTCTTTACAGCATCAGACCTTGTGTCTATCACCAGTCACATCCACAGCTGGGTATTGTTTTTGCTTTGGCTCCATCCCTTCATTCTTTCTGGAGTTATTTCTCCACTGATCTCCAGTAGCATATTGGGCACTTACCGACCTGGGGGAGTTCTCTTTCAGTATCCTATCATTTTGCCTTTTTATACTGTTCATATGGGGTTCTCAAGGCAAGAATACTGAAGTGGTTTGCCATTCCCTTCTCCAGTGGACCACATTCTGTCAGACCTATCCACCATGACCTGTCCTTCTTGGGTGGCCCCACACAGCATGGCTTAGTTTCATTGAGTTAGACAAGGCTGTGGTCTGTGTGATCAGACTGGCTAGTTTTCTGTGATTATGGTTCAGAAAAATCAAGAGAGTTCCAGAAAAACATCTATTTCTGCTTTATTGACTATGCCAAAGCCTTTGACTGTGTGAATCACAACACACTGTGGAAAATTCTGAAAGAGATGGGACTACCAGACCACCTGACCTGCCTCTTGAGAAACCTCTATGCAGATCAGGAAGCAACAGTTAGAACTGGACATGGAACAACAGACTGGTTCCAAATAGGAAAAGGAGTACGTCAAGGCTGTATATTGTCACCCTGCTTATTTAACTTATATGCAGAGTACAACATGAGAAACTCTGGGCTGGGAGAAGCACAAGCTGGAATCAAGATTGCCGGGAGAAATATCAATAACAGATATGCAGATGACACCACCCTTATGGCAGAAAGTGAAGAGGAACTCAAAAGCCTCTTGATGAAAGTGAAAGAGGAGAGTGAAAAAGTTGGCTTAAAGCTCAGAAGACTAACATCATGGCATCTGGTCCCATCACTTCATAGGAAATAGATGGGGAAACAGTGTCAGATTTTATTTTTGTGGGCTCCAAAATCACTACAGATGGTGATTGCAGCCATGAAATTAAAAGACGCTTACTCCTTGGAAGGAAAGTTATGTCCAACCTAGATAGCATATTCAAAAGCAGAGACATTACTTTGCCAACAAAGGTTCGTCTAGTTAAGGCTGTGGTTTTTCCAGTGGTCACGTATGGATGTGAGATTTGGACTGTGAAGAAAGCTGAGTGCAGAAGACTC
Source organism: Bubalus bubalis (assembly GCF_019923935.1). Taxonomy (NCBI): domain Eukaryota; kingdom Metazoa; phylum Chordata; class Mammalia; order Artiodactyla; family Bovidae; genus Bubalus; species Bubalus bubalis. The sequence goes on from NC_059175.1 coordinate 6,517,048, forward strand.
TTGAGAGTCCCTTGGATTGCAAGGAGGTCCAAGCAGTCCATCCTAAAGGAGACCAGTCCTGGGTGTTCATTGGAAGGACTGATGCTGAGGCTGAAACTCTAGTAGTTTGGCCACCTCATACGAAGAGTTGACTTGTTGGAAAAGACCCTGATGCTGGGAGGGATTGAGGGCAGGAGGAGAAGGGGACAACAGAGGATGAGATGGCTAGATGGCATTACTGACTTGATGGATGTGAGTCTGAGTGAACTCCGGGAGTTGGTGATGGACAGGGAGGCCTGGCGTGCTGCAATTCATGGTGTCGCAAAGAGTCGGACATGACTGAGCAACTGAACTGAATGATGGTCTTATAGTCCAGAATAGTCCAATGTGTTGTAATATGATCTCTCTAGTAATAGACCTTCTTTTCTAAAGTTGGAATTTGTGTTATATTTAAACATTTATGTCATTATTAGTAAGAAGACCTAGCGTAACCTAATAGAATATAGCTCAGTAGTCCAGTAGAAATTGGTGGGTAAGAAATGAACACAGGTTACTCAGCACAGAATAGGCATCAGGGGATCAAAGGTAGTACTCAGTCTTATGCATCTCTCTTTAAATTTGCTAAATAGCAGATAAACTATTTAAAACTCTTTTAAGGTTTCATTTTAAGATATTGGTGAAGGAATATCCCACATCTGAATATTAATACCCTTGTTTAGGGCTTTTGTAAAAATCCGTACAAAGAATGTGACAATTAAAACCAAATACTAACTGGGTTAAAATTTTAAAAATTCTTTTTCACACAGCAATTTCTCAAAATGAAGCTAAAAGATCTACATCCGGAGAATACAGTCTTGCCTCTGTTCCAGAATACGAAGCAAGAGCTGAAGACAGTCAGCCTAGCGAGATGCAGCTAACTGTAGGTACACTGTGTGTTTACCACAGGAAATACCAAGTGTGCTGCTTCTAAAACAGGTTCAGCCACTACTTAACTTTCTAAATGTTACTGTTCATTCAGCAGACTTAGGTAACTTCTACTGTGTTACTTGGCCTTTTTTGTTCATTGGTTTCTAAGATTTAATTTCTTTGAAAAATAATTTGGAATACACAAAGTAGTACAGAAGAAAATAAAAATCTATAATTCTGTTGCCCTAGATCTAGCAACTAACATTTTTGTATATGTACTTAATACATATTATGAAACATGTACGTGTGTAAGTTTCATTTCTGTTTTTATTCTTTTATGCTTCTAACTGAGCTTCATTGTGGCTCAGCTGATAAAGAATCCACCTGCAATGTGGGAGAGCTGTGTTCGATCTTTGGGTCAGGAAGATCCCCTGGAGAAGGGAACAGCTACCACTCCAGTATTCTGGCCTGGAGAATTCCATTGTCTGTATAGTCTATGGGGTCACAAAGAGTCGGACATGACTGAGCGACTTTCATTCACTTTCATACATGCTTCTAACTGCTTTTCTCCATTGACATAATATTGTAAGCATTTTCTGGGTCATTACTTTTTTTTTAATTTTTATTTATTTGTTTATGGCTGTGCTGGCCTTCGTTGCTGGGTGGGCTGTTCTGCAGTTGCAGCGCGAGGGCTTCTTTTTGCGCTGGCTTCTCTCGTTGCAGAGCCTGGGCGCCAGGGAGCACAGGCTTCAGCAGTTGCAGCATGTGGGCTCAGTAGTTGTGGCTCCCAGGTTCTAGAGCACAGGGTCAGTAGTTGTGAAGCACGGGCTTAGTCGCTGTGTGGCATGTGGGATCTTCCTGGACCAGGAATCGAACCCCTTTCTCCTCCACTGGCAGGCAGATTCTTTACCACTGAGTCACCAGAGAACCCTGTCATTACTGTATTAAATCATTGTTGTTAGGTAGCACACTATTGGCACCCCACTCCAGTACTCTTGCCTGGAAGATCCCATGGATGGAGGAGCCTGGTAGGCTGCAGTCCATGGGGTCGCTGAGGGTCGGACATGACTGAGCGACTTCACTTTCATGCATTGGAGAAGGAAATGGCAACCCACTCCAGTGTTCTTGCCTGGAGAATCCCAGGGACGGGGGAGCCTGGTGGGCTGCCATCCATGGGGTCGTACAGAGTCAGACATGACTGAAGCGACTTAGCAGCAGCAGCAGCACACTATTCTATATAAATACCAGCATTTATTTTCTTAACATATTATGCTTGTTTTTTATAAATGTCCCGACCATGAACACAATTACACATGCATCTTTGTGCAAATGTAAGTATTTCCTTGCACAGATAAATTTCTTGAAGTGAAATAGGTCAAAGGTTGTGAAGTTATTTGGGGGAAGTTTGAGGCTATATGTGTTAAGTCACCGTGGAATGTAGTGCACTTTGCAAATACTAGGTAACCTGAAAGTAGAAGGGCAGCTCTGCTTACTGAATTCCAGAGGATGTACCAGGTACTTCTCTGAAACCTACTTGATATTACTTAAAATACCGGTTCATTGGTGGGATCCTAGAGGTTTATTTTTTACAGCATTTTGTTGTGGTAGCTTTTACATTATTATTACATTGGTTAGTCACTCACTTATGTCCGACTCTTGCAACCCCATATCTGTAGCCTGCCAGGCTCCTCTGTCCATGGGATTCCCCAGGCAAGAATACTGGAGTGGGTTGCTATTCCTTTCTCCAGGGGATCTTCCTGACCCAAAGATCGAACCTGGGTCTTCCTGCATTGCATGTGGATTCTTTACCAGCTGAGCCACCAGGGAAGGTTTTAATATAGTCATAATTATTTTGTATGTGGGTATCTGAATATAGTTTTAGTGAGTGTTGAATATGTCTGTGTAAATGCACATGCATTTCAACGACAAGTGCTTTGGGGAATTATTTGTGCCTCTCTTCTTCTGTCTTAATTAGCATGAGTGATGACTATTTGAGTAAAAATTTTAAAAAGCATTTTTAAGGATAATATAAATAATACAATATATATAAGGAGTTCAGTTTTTTTCCCTACCTTTGGAATTTCAGGCTTCGGAATAAGCCGTTGTATTATGTTGCATTCCAAATTCCTCATTTATATTCAAATTACTTTATTATTGATCAGATATCATAAAACAAGGGAAAGTAGAAAAATCTGTTTGTTTCATACATGTAGTGAGAGCAGTGATTTACTTTAATATTAAGCCAAACAATTTGTGTCATTTTAATGAGAACATTAAAATTTCACTGTACTGTAAAGGTTGGTGATATAAATTAGATTTTCTTTCATTTTAGAAATTCTTCATATTACTGTAATATTTTAATCAAGGAAAATATTTCCCATATTAAACTCTTCTTATGAGTAACCACATGGGGAAGTGATTTTGTTTATTTTAACTACATTGTATTTTAGCTTTATTGAGGTATAATCGACAAAAATTATACATATTTAAGGTGTACACCTTCATGTTAAGGATGATAAATGCCCAAATTGCAGCATTGGTAATACCAAAGAGGGGGCAGTTTTGAGAGATTTTTCAGCGTCCTAATGGACAGGCTTGTGGTTGGTTGAACGAAGGACAAGAAGTCCTTACTGCCCCACAGGTCTTTGATTGGAATAGCATACTAAATTGTTATTGCCAATAACCAAGATAGAGAATAATACTGATTAAATATGAGAGTTTAGTTTGGGACAGATTGGATAGGAAATTGGGTTGGAGTATTCACTGGAGAGAGATTTCATTAGAAATAGAGCTTTGAAAATCAGGAAAGAAGTTGGGGAAATTACGTTGCATATTTGGATTCATCAGCAAGGAGATGTTGAAGTAAAGGTGGTAGATACAATTACCCAGGAGGATTTAGACTGAGAGAGGAGCTGAGGACAGAACACGTGGAAACCGCAGTGTATATCAGTATTGCACATTAGGGGGGTTCACAAGTGCTTAGGCTTATAATAAACTGAAGCTATAAGATAGCCTTTTTACTTCTTAAGTGAGTCTTCTTAATTGATGGATGATGAATACAAAAGGTGCTATTTGAAAACGTTTTTAAAAGATTTTCTTTAAAACTGAATGAAGTAGATGCATAGGAAGGAAAAAGGGTCTAAAATTTTGGTTTTGATATGTATCTCTGTTTTAGATTGATTCTCTAAAAGATGCCTTTGCAAGTACTTCTGAAGGTAAGAAATTCAGCTGGTCTATTAGTTTAAGTGTTTGAGAGTGTTAGAATTAAGTGTGTGTGAGTGTGTCCCTTAGTATAAATAAAGACTTACACACCTCTAATATCTAGGTCGGGGTTCTGGTACCACTGATTCTGCTGTGTGAACAGATAAGCTATCGTACCTCTTTTTTTTCATTACCTTACCTGTAAAATAGGGACCATAATGTCTGCCTTGTTTATTTCTCAAGATTATTGGAAGAGAATCTAAGTGAAAATGCACAAATACTTTGCAGAGCTCAAGGTAACACAGATATGTGAGGAATGAATACTGACTTTAAGATTATTTCATAATTTAAAATATGTCACTGACATGATTTCCTAGCCTGATGTGATAGGAAGTGTGAAATTGTGGTGATAGAGTTAAACTGGCTTAGTTCTTGCATTTCTGTGTATAATTAATGGGTAATTCTTTAACTACACAGTCAATTAACTATGGGCTTGCTATTTTTTTCTCAGGTCATGATAAAACACCTGTTTCCACTCGTACTCGAAGTAGCCATCTAAAGCGGCCAAAGATTGGAAAGCGGTTTCAGGATTCCGAGTTTAGTAGTTCTCAAGGGGAAGATGAAAAGACTCCTCAGACTTCTCCCACAGCTTCAGTGAACAAGTAAAGCATTGTTTATCTTACTGTCATTATTTTGTGTCCTCTTATTTTCATAGTATTTAGTTTTTAAGGTGACATTTTTTATATTATTTGTGTAGTAAATGACCTTGGTGTAGAAGATTGTATTTGAATTCAACAAGATTATTGATTACACTTAAAAAGTGTCACATTGACAGTATTATAGGGAGAAGTTGCTAGTAAGAGAGTAGAATAAACTGATGTTTTAGTCTCTTGTGTGAAAATCCAGAAGAATCTTCTAGTGATTATATTATCTCAAATGAGCCGTTTATTGTCAGCTTTGAATTTGACAGTAGCTGTGGTTTTTAGTAATCCTGAAGTTTAGTCAATTTAAGAAACCCTCAATTTTACTTTATAATGGACTTATCTGGACTTATCTTACTAGATTATAGAACATAACATAAATTAGTAATTGCCATAAATGATATCATCAGCTCCTCCAGAAACTTAATAGTCTGCTGAATCAACAGAACCCTTGGATCAAAACCTTATTTTCCTATTTAAAGAAAGCAAGATTTTGAATATTATAGTTAAATTAAGCTTTTGCTCTGATAGTCTTACTAACTGTTCTTGAGTCAACCATTCATAGCTTTGCCATCTTGGCTATAAAATTATTCTCAGGTAAAGTAGTCTGTAGCTATGCTAATTTCATTCTGTATATAATTTTAAATTTGGATAATTATGTAAATATTATATTTTAATGAAAAATCTGCCATTTTAAAGAAAAATTTATTTGTGAAAAGAGTAATAAGAGTTTAGATAATTATGTTTTTTTCCCACTGAGTAACATTTTGATGTAATACCCTTTTTAGAAGGGAATGTAATAGCACATTTTAAATTACACATCACAGAACTGTTGTGGAATTTTTCTTTAGCTTTTCATAAAATAGTAGCAATGAGACTAAATGCTTAATCTATGAAGAACAATATGTCATCTTTACCCTTGTCTGCTGCTACTGCTGCTGCTAAGTCGCTTCAGTCGTGTCTGACTTTGTGCGACCCCATAGATGGCAGCCCACCAGGCTCCCCCGTCCTTAAGACTCTCCAGGCAAGAACACTGGAGTGGGTTGCCATTGCCTTCTCCAGTGCATGAAAGTGAAAAGTGCAAGTGAAGCCGCTCAGCCGTGTCCGGCCCTCAGCGACCCCGTGGACTGCAGCAGTATTCTCTAATACGCGTGTCTGTACCTGTGACACAGGTTGAGAGAGCTGCAAGGTGGATTGTGATACAATAATAGAAGTGAACGTGCTGTGGATACAAAGGAGAGCGTGAAGGACTGTAATGGAGGGGGTGGAGAAATTTGACATTTGGGCCAGGGCTTCAGGGATGAGTAGAAACTCAACAAGCATATTTGGGAAAGAAGAGTTTTCTAGTTCGAAGGCTCACAAACTATGGTCTACAGGCCAATCTGGCCCACCACCTATTGTGAGTAAAATGTTACTGTACCACATCCATGCGTATTAGTTTATGTGTTTGCTGTGGTTGCTTTTGCTTTACAGTGGTGGAGTGAGTGAGGGTTCAGAGACCACGTGTCCCACAAAATCTAAAAGAAAAGTTTGCCGAACCTCGCTCTACACCAGGGCTGTTCAGAGAACTTCCTGGCACGGTGGGCATGTTCTGTGTCTCCCTGCCCAGCACGGCAGCCTCTACTCAGTGTGCGTATCACTGAGCATTGAAGTGTGGCTAGAGCAACTGAGGAACTGAGTGTTTTATTTCACTTAGTTTTAATTACCGTATTATAAACAAGTGCAAGTGTCCTGTGGCTACTGTATTGTGTCATGCAGTTGTAGACTGCAGGAATAATGTGAGCAAAGGCACCAAACTGGGAGGGGTGTTGGTAAGGAAAACTGATACATAGGTAAATGGTAGCATCGCAGTCAGTTCAGTCGCTCAGTCGTGTCCGACTTTTTGCGACCCCATGGACTGCAGCACACTGGGCTTCCCTGTCCATCACCAAGTCCCGATGCTCGAACTCATGTCCATCGAGTCAGTGATGCCAATCATCCATCTCATCCTCTGTCGTCACCTTCTCTTGCTGCCTTCAATCTTTCCCAGCACCAAGGTCTTTTCCAGTGAGTCAGTCCTTTGCATCAGGTGGCCAAAGTATTCAAGTTTCAGCCTCAGCATCTAGTGGAAGGAAAAATATAAAGGTCTGGTCATGTTAGACTTTGAGAGGATGTGTGCTTTATTCTGCAATCCATAGAGGACCATCAGAATTTTCTCAGCTGGACTGTCATAGGTACAGATAAAAAGAAAGAAAGAAAGAAACATAGCTCTTTAAACCTTACTAAAGAATGTATGTACTGCTAGTCTCAACATGAGTTGGGAAGAAGTTATAGTGTCTCCAGAGAGAATAGGACTTGAAGAAGGAAGATGAGAATGGAAATAGAAAGTTGTGGATTTGTTTGAAAGGTATTTCAGAAGTAGAACTAAGCCATATCATTTATTGCCCCAAACGGTATTTTTTGAGAATGAAAGGGGCATTATATATAGGCGTACTCCAGAGATGTAGATTCAGTTCCACGGTACCACAATAAAGCAACCATCACAATAAGGCAGGTCACAAAATTTTTTGAGTTTTCCAGTGCACATAAAAGTTATGTTTACACTGTACCATAGTATATGTCTTTAAGGAAAAAGTATATTCATTAATTTAAAAATACTTTATTGGTAAAAAACAAATGGTAACCATCGACTGAGCCTTTAATGAGTCATAATCTTTTTGCTGGTGTAGAGTCTTGCCTCACTGTTGGTGGCTGCTGACTGACCAGGGAGGTGGTTGCTGAAGGTTGGGGTGACTTTGGCCCTTTCTTTAGTTAGACAGCCATGAACTTTGCCATGTAGATTGGCTGACTTCTTCCTTTCACTAATGATTTCTCTGTAACATGCCAGGCTGCTTGATAGCATTTTACCCACAGTAGAAATTCTTGTAAAATTGGAGTCCGTCCTCTCAAACCCTGATGCAGCTTCCTCAACTAAGTTTATGTCATAGTCTAAATCCTTTGTTATTTCACCGATCTTCATAGCGTCTTCCCGAGTGGATTCCATCTCAAGATGGAATCACTTTCTTTGCTCATCTACATTAAGCAGCTCCTCATCCATTACAGTTTTAACTTGAGATTGCAGCAGTTCAATCACATTTTCAGGCTCTCCTTCTCCTTCTAGTTCTCTTGCTGTTTCTACCACATCTGCAGTGACTTCCACCACTGAAGTCTTGAACCTCACACAGTCATCCATGATAGTTGGAATCAGCTTCTTCCAAACTCCTTGTAATGTTGATATTTTGACCTCTTTGTAATGTTGATATTTTGACCTCTGCCCATGAATCATAAGTGTTCATAGTGCTATCTAGAATGGTGAATCCTTCCCAGAGGGTTTGCAGTTGACTTTGCCCAGATTAATAAGAGGAATCTGTGTCTTTGACAGCTGTAGCCTTATGAACTGTAATTCTTAAGTAATAAGGCTTTAGAATTGAAGTGATTCCTTGATCTGTGGACTGCAGAATGGATGTTCTGTTAGCAGACATGAAGATAACATGAACCTCATTATGCATCTCCATCAGAGCTCTTGGGTGACCAGTTACATTGTCAATGAGCAGTCATATTTTAGAAGGAACTTTTTTTCCCCCTGAGTAGTAGGTCTTAACAGTAGCCTTAAGATACTCAGTAAACGATGTTGTCAGCAGCTGTGCTGCCACCCAAGCTGTCTGTTCCCTTTACAGAGGACAGGCAGAGTAGATAATTCTTAAGGGCCCTAGGATTTTCAGAATGGTAAATGAGCATTGGTGTCCACTGCGTGAGTCACTGCGTGAGTCACTCACTGTGAGGAGTCAGCCTGTCCTTGGAAACTTTAAAGCCAGGTGTTGACTCCTCTTTTCTTGCTGTGAAAGTCTTAGATGACATCCTCTTTTTGTCTACGTTGGAAAGTCTGTTGTTTACTGTAGCCACTTTCGTTCATTATCTTAGCTCTAGATCTAGCTAACTTGATAGAGCTTCTGTATCAGCGCTGGTTGCTTTACCTGGCACTGTCATGGAGATAACTTCTTTCCTTCAATCTCATGAACCAGCCTCTCGACTAGCTTCATGCTTATTTTCTGCAGCATCCTCACCTCTCTTAGCCTTCGTGGAAATGAATAGATTTAGGGCCTTGTTCTGGATTAGGTGTTGGCTAAGGGAATGTTGAGGTTGGTTTGATCTTCTGTCCAGACCACTACAACTTTTTCTCTAGATCAGCAATAAGGTTGTTTTGCTTTCTTATCATTGGTGTGTTCACTTAGAGTAGCACTGTTGATTTTTTTTTTCCCCAAGAACTTTTGGTTTACATTCACAGGTTGGCTATTTGGCACAAGAGACTTAGCTTTCTGCCTGTCTCAGCTTTCAATGTGCCTTTATAAATTTAGTCACTTCTGCACAAGCTTTTGATTTAAAGTAAGAAATATGTGACTCTTTCATTTGAACATTTAGAGCCATTTCAGGGTTATTAACTGGCCTAATTTCAATATTGTTGTGTCTTAAGGAATAGGGAGACCCAAAAAGAGGGAGAGAGATGGGTAATGCCCAATCAGTTGTAATAGTCAGAACACATGCAACATTTACCAGTTAGGTTTGCCATCTGAAGATTGCATATATGTATATGCATAACTGATTCACTTTTCTGTATAGCAGAAACTAACACAACATTGTCAGTCAGCTGTACTCCAATAAAATCATTAATTAATTAAAGTTTGCCATTTTGTATGAGTGTAACCTGTGGCACCTGATCATCTTTAATAAAATAAGTGAAAATGTTTTTCCTTGGTTTCCTAGATTGGAGTCTACTGCACGCACCTCAGAGAGCTCAGAAGAATTCTTGGAAGAAGAACCCGAACAGAGTGTGATTGAATTTGAGGATGAAAGTAGTGATAAAGATGTTCAACCAGCACCAGAAACCCAGCCAGGCCTGGAAAAGCAAGAAGATGAAAAGGTGAGTGATTCACTTTTTTTTTTAATTAATTTTTATTGGAATATAGTTGCTTCACAATGTTGTGTTATTTTGCTGTACAGTAAAGTGAATCAGCTATATGTATACATATATCCCCTCCTTTTTGGATTTCTGAGATTCATTTATTTAATAAAATGAATGGAGGTAACTTTTAACTTAGTTGTATATTGTTGGAAAAGCATGAAGACTCTTAGTAGAAATTGTAATGTTAAAAAGCACATATGTCTAAAGCAAAGTCAGATAGTGAAGGATAAAGTTATAAGTATTTTACATTTCTAACTGAATTTATAAAGTTTGACATATTACAGAGATAAAGTAGAAGATGTTTAGATAGTAATGTCCTCTCAGTGTGTTTAAAATTTAAATCAATTTGTAGAATTAAACATAAACTTGAAGAAGTGACACAAATGATGTGACTGTTCAAAGCCTACCTTAGAAAACCAATTAGAATGCCTTTAGGTCCAACAAGCCCTAAATTCACCTGATTTTGGATATAAGGATAGAATTAGTTGTTTAGAAAAAATAATGTATTTTTACTTACAGTTGATTTACAAATTCCTAAAAAATAACTAAATTCTTTTTTTGTTTAATTACTAGAAAACAAGTAAGAAAATAACTTTTTGACAGTAAAAAATCTCTTTATCTGGCTTGATTTCTGCAGCTCCTCGATTATTTTTCTTTTTTCATCTTCTCTAGTTCCTGTCCTTCTCTTCTTTTTCTTTAATATCTTTAGTGTTTTACAGATTCCTTATTTTTTCTTTCAGGCGTGCTTAAGTTTCTTTAAAAACATTTTACCTGTTTGTCAAGTCCAACCAGGAGCTAAGAAAGTGAAACTGCATTACTGATTTAAATTGGAGAAATACATATTTTAAAAACAGAATTTATCTGCTTCTAGACGATTATGGGAATGTATCTTTGTGTGGTTTTTTCCTTTATTAAAAACTTAAGATTACACTGTACGTCCTGCACCTGAGCCGTCCCTCTGTCCAGCAGCACCTGTGCGCGCCTCCTGTAGCAGCTGACCAGTGACGCCCTCGCTGCGCCCCAGTGGCTGTCCTTGCTGAGGCTGTCCACTCGCTCTCCCTCTAGGCTTTCTGATCCCCTGGCTTTATAGCACTACTGGGTTCTGCTTTCTAGGTAACCTCTTTCTGGAGTTTCGTTTGGTTTCATGCATTTGGTTTTTGACTGCTCTGTTGCCTGTTGGTTTTTTTCCTTTTTCCCCTGTCTTTGTGGATATTCTAGAAGACTCAGTTCTTGACCTTCTGCCCTTTTGTTCATTTTTTTTTTTTTGAAATGCATCTAGTCTTTAGACGGAGTGATTGTCTCTGTGGGGGTGACCAGTAACTCTAGACTTTGAATATTGATCCAGACTATGATCTCATAATATTAACCTGCCTTCTGAGTATTTCTGTTTAGACAGATGTCTTTTATCATCTTAAATTTAATCTCTGTTCTTGCTTATTGCTTTTCTACTGAGCTTCATTTCCTGTTTCCTATTTTTCATTCTATTCCCAAACCTAGGACTTGAAGGACATGAGTTTTTCTCTTTTGTTTCTCTCTTGTAGTTACTCACCAAAATTCAATTTTTTTACAAAATCTTTTACTGTATCTTTCTTATTTTCATCTTTTTAACATTTCTTCTACCCTAGTTGGTCCTTTTGTGAGTTTTATTTTAATTACCTTCTGTGTGCAGTTTATTCTTTATACTCTGGCCAGATTAATTTTTCTTTTTTTTAAAATCTATGTGGTTTTTTAAATTAATTAATTAATTTGGTTGTACCAGGTCTTGGTTGTGGCATGTGGGACCTTTAGTTGAGGTATGTGGGATCTGATTCCCTCACCCCCTGATCAAACCTGGGCTCCTGCATTGGGAACACTGATTCTTAGCCACTGGACCACCAGGGAATTCCCCAGATTAATTTTTCTAAGTCTCTGATTTAAATATCCCTTAGGAAAATATTCATTATATGATTTCAGGGATTCTATACAATCCAGCCAAGTCTATTTTTAAAAATTCGAGTGTATCAGTATTCTAATTTTTAAATATAAAATGATCTCTAATTATTATAATGTCAGTAGTATTAATTAGAAATATTAGACATTAATGGAAGTCTTGTAAATTGATTAAACATCAGAGGAAGAGTTTCAGAAATTGACGACCTTGTGTTATCAAATCACTTTTCCATATTTTAATGTGATTTAAGGGGCAGGATTGTTTAGAGACAACCCTTTATTAACTGTACAGTGAGCTCACTGAGGTTGGGGACTCTCTTCTCCCAGCAAGAAGCTTTACCCAGACTCAACGTGCCACAAATCTGATAGTGCTTCCTTCCCAGGCATGCTGAACAGTGACTTCCTCAGACCCCAAAGATTCCAACTACTGAACAGCTCATATTCTGTAAAGAGCCAGCACCAAATTTAGATTTTCTCTGATAACTTTTTACCGAAAAGGTTCTTCCTGTGACTGCCCTGTAAGGAGGAAGAGGGAGAAGGAGGTAGGGTCTCTTCACTGCATCATTCTCCATGAACACAGAGGGAAATTGGGCTGCTTAGGGGTTCTGTTCTCTTCCTGACTCTGCTGTTCCTTAACCTATGCCCAGTAATGTAGTAGACTGTATCTTGAGTCCTAGTGCATGATAGGGAGGTACTGAGAATGGACCCACGTTGCATGACAAGGAAGTTAATCTGTAATTTTGTCCTTTTTTTTTGGGTCAATTGTGTAGGAATCTGCATTAGAGCCTATGAATGGTGAGATAATAGATGATACTCTTAAGACTTCACTCATAACAGAAGAGGAGGACTCTACTAGTGAAGTTTTAGATGAAGAATTAAAATTGCAGTCTTTTAATTCCAATGAAGACTCTACGAATCTTGCTCCACTGGTGGTAGACTCTTCACAACCCCTTGAGGGTGTTGCACAGGATAAGGTAATAGAAAAATAACCTAACTTTTTATAGTTACAGTGTCCAGCCTTGGTGACTCAGCTGGGGCAGTATAGGATATATGTTTTCCTCTATTTTAGCGTGTACAGTCCTTTAGGAAAAATAAATTATACTACATTGGATATTTTGAGCAGATGCGATCAGTAATATAAATTCAAATCTTTGTAACTTCATTCATATCTGACTTATGGTAACAAAATGAGTTTTACTTTGTAAATTTAGGAAATGCTTAGAAAAATGGATAAAGCGTTATTTACCTAAATATTTGAAGAAGGAAATGGCAACCCACTCCAGTATTCTTGCCTGGAGAATTCCATGAACAGAGGAGCCTGGAGGGCTACAGTCCACGGGGTCATAAAGAGTCAGACAGGACTGAGTGACTAACACACCTAAATATTATTCGCCAGGTGGCGCTAGTGGTAAAGAACCACCTGCCAGTGCAGGAGACACAAGAGACCTGGGCGGGAATGGCAACCCACTCTGGGATTCTTGCCTGGAGAATCCCATGGACAGAGGAGCCTGGTGGAGCTACAGTACATAGGGTCACGAAGAGTCGGACACAACCGAAGCGACTTAGCAGGCATGCACACAAATATTTGAATTACCTATTGCTGGTCTATAACTGGTACAGTCATTTCATTTGTTTTAATTAGATTGATTAGTGGGGAAAAGTTGATATAATATTTTAAAGAAATATTTTTATTGAAATATAGTTGATGTACAGCATTGATTTCATGTGTACTACATAGTGATTTGATTTTTGCAAATGTTATAAAATGATCACCTAAATGTAAAGTGTAAGTCTATTAACTATGTGTCCCCATGCAAAATGATTACAATATTATTGACATATTCCTTATGCCGTATATTACATCCCTGTGGTTTAGTTTGTAACTGGAAGTTTGTACCTCTTAATCCCCTTTACCTGTTTCAGTCCCCTCACTCCCTACCCTCTGGCAACCGCCCATTTGCTGTCTTAATCTGAGTCTGTTTTCATTTTGTTTTGTTTTTTAGATTCCACATATAAATGAGATCATATGGGTTTTGTCTTTGTCTGACTTATTTCACTTGGCATAGTACCGTGTAGATCCATCCATGTTGTTGCAAATGACAAGATTTCATTCCTTTTTTATGGCTGAGTAATACTCGTGTGTGTGTGTGTGTGTGTGTGTGTGAGACATCTGAAAGGACATTTAATTTCTAGGTTTGAATATTCAATTTAAGTCTAAAAAACTCTTATATAGCATTATTTTATTGGTGTCTCATGTAATTACCTGAGTAGAATTTTCACTGCCTTCCTGCCTGCTAAGTCCATTCAGTTGTGTCCGACTCTTTGAGACCCTGTGGATCGTAGCCCATTGGGTTCCTCTGATCATGGGATTCTCCAGGCAAGCATATTGGAATGGGTTGCCAGGCCCTCTTCCAGGAGATCTTCCTGACGCAGGGATTGAACCCGCATCTCTTACATCTCCTGCATAGGCTGGTGGGTTCTTTATGGCTAGCACCGCCTGAGAAACCCCATCTATCAGCTAATAGTCAAACCCAGTCGGGTAGCACAGTGTCAAGTCCCAGGATTCTTGGTTCTGGCTCCAGTAACATCAAGAAACTAAACATTTGAGTTGATTCATGGTTTTGAAGAATCTTGATGGAAAGTTTAAGAGCCTTAAATACTTTTTGAGGTAAAATCATTACTTTAATTGTATCTTTAAAGCAAGCACTTAATGAATCCAAATTATCATGTAATACAGTTTTTAAGAAATTGAGCTATATTCAGAGAATATGTGCAAAAGTAGTGAGTCCTGAATTCTTTAAAATGTGGTTCAGGGTTGTTGCATATTAGTGCCTGAGAATAATTTTTGTAAGAACTTTATTACAAAAGTTGTTCACTGGATTTTTTGTTTTTAGACTTCACATGCAACTGACTCAGAAATGTTGCTAGATGAAGGTCCATCTGATGACAAGGGACACACCGAAGAGAAGCTGCCTCTAGTTTCAAGAAAGAAAGCACATTTTGGGAGTTCAGACAATGTGGCTACTATCCCAAATGAAGACCGGTCCGACAGCGCTTTTCCAAACTCTGTGATTGCTGAATTTTCTGAGGAATCGATCCCTGAAAATGTGTCACCCAACACTACTGCCTCATTGGAAGACCAGGGCGAGGAGGGGGTCGCTGAGCCCCAGGAATCATCTGCAGCTCTGCCTCAGAGCTCTCTGATAGAGGTTGAACTTGAAGATGTGCCGTTTTCACAGAATGCAGGACAGAAGAACCTGTCAGAGGAGCAGTCTGAAGCATCTTCTGAGCAACTGGATCAGTTGACACAATCAACAGAGAAGACTGTGGACAGCAGCTCCGAGGAGATAGAAGTGGAAGTGCCTGTGGTTGACAGGCGGAATTTAAGAAGAAAGGCCAAAGGGCACAAAGGACCCGCAAAGAAGAAAGCCAAGCTGACCTGAACGAGGAAGAAATGCAGATGATAAAACCTCTTCTTTGTAATAAAATTGTTGTTTTTAAAATACGGCGATTAATAAATAGCATGGGGCACAGGACAAAAATTCCAAATTTTCAAGTTGAACTTATTTATGATGCTGCTTTTCCCTCCCTGGTAGATCCTACGATTCACTATTCTTTTTAATTTTTCAGGCTATTTTTGTGTAAATACAATTTTTTTTTTTTTTTTTTTTTCTATTAACCATGTTTCAATTTGGGGAAATCAGATCATACTATATTTTCTTCAGCAGTTGAAGATATCTGACCATTATTATTTCAGAAAATAGAAATTTAAAAACTATGAAAGTAGTAGGGCTTCCATCAATTGTAAGGATCACAGACATCTTTTATACGAAGGGTTTTAATAGTAATCTTGGTGAAGGTTTTAGAAGTTTTATCTTAAATTTCAAAACTAATCACCATTTTTTAAAACTAGGCATGCTTAAACAAAAAGGTCATTAAATTAGGGTCAAAGTAACTTCAAATGAGAGCACAAATTCAGAAATTTATGGTCAAAGGTTTTCGAAGGTGGTATTTTTGACCTCTTAGTTCTTGGTTGTAGGTGCAGTTTCTTCCTTTGACTTATCTGTGGAGAAATACAAACATAATCTGTTTCCACTTCACTCTTGATAACATCTGATGTTAACAGTACTGCTCCGGATTTAACTCTAGTGTGTAGGCACTAGCATAATTATTTAAAATTTCTTTTGAAGCTGGGGGTTGTATTTTTGTTCTCACCCGATTAACATGTATACTTCAGAAGTATGAGAACCCTTCCTAAAGGGTTCTCCTTAATCCTGACACTGCCTTTATTCTAGAATCTTGTTTATATTCCCCTCAGCTTTTGTCCACTTCCCTAACTGACGGAGTGACTCCTGTCCCAAGATCTCTCTGCCTGCCTACCAGCTTGTGCCCTTGGCTTCCATTTTTGGTAAGTTTAGAACTGCACCCCAGTCTAGGCCTAGATGGCAGGAGTGAGTGGCCCTGGGAGCCATAGTTGCGAGAGTCGAGTCCCTGTGAGCTTGCTCACCCTTGATTGGTTCTGTGCAGAGAAGTTACAGGCTAGCCTGTGTGTACATTGTGTTGCCACAGCAAAGGCCTTTGCCTGGGAAAACCAAAAACAAAAAATTTAAAAACACACCCTCAGTTGTTTGTTTTTGTATAGTAATTTATTTAAAAGTGAACAAAATGGTCATTCAAATCCAAAGAGAATCTTAAAACAGTCCTATTCTTTGAAAGTATTACGTGTGCTCAAATTTTCATTCAAGTTTGAGAATGCTTTGAGACCATTTAGATTGTTTTTAAAACTGCTTGGTCCTTACATAAAAAAAGTGTTATGATTTTGTGTCATTATTTGAGGTGTCAAGGATTGATGCTGAAGGTTTATTCAGTCTACAGTCAGGTGATACTAAATTTTATTTTGGGCTGTTGGCATTTTAGGAAGATTTAAACTTGAGGTAAATCTTTAGTAGGCAAAATAGCAAACCCTTGTTATTCATGTAAAAATTTGAGTACTGTGTCCCCTCCATTTTCTTTAATATTATGGTCAGAGTTAGCCCAAATTATTCCATTCTAAATGAAAATTAAGCACTTTGGCCATTTGTTTTCTTAACAAATGCTAGTCAAGTGAAAGAATAAGTGACGAATACTCGTGTACGTATTGAATGTTTATGCTCTTTTATACATTTTGTGAGAAATTTTTGTTAATGCCACAGTTAGGGAAATAGATTCAGTAAATTCTTAAACCTTTCCATTTTTAATTTCTTAAAACAGATTTAAAAACCTAACATTTACCTTTTTTTAACTTGGATTCCTCATTGTTCTTTGAAATAGTTTTCTTTAACAAGATGTAGTTTAAGACTGAGCTCACTGACATCTTTTGATGTGTGAATATAGTTGCTGAGTTTACAGAAAAGAAATGGATATTCGTATGTGATCACTAAGGACTCGCTGTATAAATTTATACTTAAACTTGTTTGGTTTATTCTTAAACCATAAGCGCATTTTAATCAAGTTTCAGAATTTTTGTTCACACAATAAAAATTCTGTCACATATTATCTCTGACAAAATGTTATTTTGGAGTTTATAGATAGCAGAGGGAAAAAAGTTAAGTCACATGGAAAAAATCTAACTTACAGGGAGAAAACCTAACTTTCATGTTCAGTAACAATGAGTTCCATGCTCAGTGAGTAAGTATAGAATTTATAACAAAATTTATCCTCAGTTAGGACAATAAATAAAACTTAATCAGATTACTTGTAGTTTTTGCAAAAGGCATTAGAAAAACAGAATTACAGAGGACTGAAATCTGATTTCAACCAGGTAGTTGAGTGTCCAGTCCCATTCTTAGAGTTCTTTGTGAACTGCTTTTTTCTGTTTAGAAGTCTTATGTGTGGAGAAGGGAGTTCACTGCAGTTTGTGTAAATACATATATATTTCCTTGTGTAATATAAAGCAGACAGTTACTAGCAACATTTTAGTCCTACTTTCAAGTTTATTGCTAGACATCACAGAAATATATTTAAGAATTTATTATAAAATTCCTCTACAACTTTTGAGAGAGAGGGTCTATTATGATTTTTTTATAAAATCAAAAATAGCATGACAGAATGTCAATCTTCTACTACTTAAAATGTGTCTATATTCATGGTGTTTCCACTCAGTGCAGAGAATTATGGCAAGGATAAAAACTACTAGTGATTAATGGTTCACTTTTAACTGACCACCAGAACACCACCTAAAGTGGTTTCAGTGACTTTAGAAAAATGTTTTGAAGGTTTATGATTGCATCAAGTTGAGCGTTTATCTGGTACCTGAATATCTGCTCTTACATTCTGCTTTACCCTTAGGGATTACCTTCTAAGGTTTGGTCACACCAGCAAACTGAGACAGATCTTAATGTAAATAAAGAATTTATACTAACATTACTCATCTGTATAACAGTATTTTAGAAATTTCTGCCTTGTTTGTCCACTAGTGGCAATACAGTTTAAGGTGTTAATCCAGTCTTTCATGGGTGTGATTAGTTAGTAAAGTTTATGCTTCTGTTCACATACTTAGTATCAAGCTTTATTTGTACAAGATAGTTAACTTGCTTATTTTTGGTTGTGAAAAATAAGCAAACCTCAGCTCTGTATCCAGTGCTTACCTTTAGTCTATTTTGTTTCACCCCCCAAAACTTGTCATTCACTCATTCCCCATTTCTATTAGTGGCAAATCATTTGTTAAAATCTGATTGTAAGGTAGGTTTCCCTTATGTTATCCTGAAGTAATTGTATCATACTGGATATAGTCATTCCCAAGGAACTAGCCTTTCTTTTCCTAAGTGTTTGTGTGTTCCAGAATTTCTACCTACTGTTTATAGAACTTAGGAAAGATGTTACATTCTTCAGAATAGCAAGACTTACTCAAGTACTTATGTTTGTTTTCTTGGTAGTTTTTTTTTTTTCAATTTTAACAGTAGTAATTAAACCTATATTTTGTGATTGTCTATGTTTTGAAATTCCTTCCCTTTTTCCTAATTTCATTGGTGAAGATGTGTTTAGATACTGGATTTGTTTACACTGATTTTGTTAAAGCCACAATTAATCACATTGGTTGTACTTTCAAGACAGACTTTAAAAAAAATAAACAGAATTGAAAAAAATTAATGTGATT
This sequence comes from Bubalus bubalis, assembly GCF_019923935.1. NCBI lineage: Eukaryota > Metazoa > Chordata > Mammalia > Artiodactyla > Bovidae > Bubalus > Bubalus bubalis. The sequence continues at coordinate 6,535,877 of NC_059175.1, forward strand.
ATAAATTAATACAATAAACACCCTAAAGCTCAGTCACAAACATACTCAGATCACAGATGTGCTTTTGACTAAAACATGACCTTCTTAATATTATCTAAGTAACTGCAAATGTATTTATTTCCTTTTAAGGGCATTAGTGCAGTCTTTTTTTAAAACTATTTTATCTGGAATTACTTACATTTTTACCATTCTAAAAATATAAATATGCTACCCTAAGAAACTCCAGTACTTTGGCCACCTCATGCGAAGAGTTGACTCACCGGAAAAGACTCTGATGCTGGGAGCGATTGGGGGCAGGAAGAAAAGGGGACGACAGAGGATGAGATGGCTGGATGGCATCACCGACTCGATGGACGTTGAGTTTGAGCGAACTCCAGGAGTTGGTGATGGACAGGGAGGCCTGGTGTGCTGCGATTCATGGGGTCGCAGTCTGAACGGAACTGAACTGACCCTAAGTTTAGAATATAGACAATGCTAAAAGTATAAACATTTTGGTTTATTTTTTTTTATGCGTCTTGAGTAGAAAATATAGTTCCAAGTATACGGTATTATATATGATGAATGACAAGGGAAAAATGTTTAAGATACTAATTCTCTGACTTACTATCATTCTTTTGAACTTTATAGTGTAATGAGCCATCTCTTGTACACTTTTAAAGTATTTTCATTAAAATGTGTTAATGCTACGTATCTTTGGATTAATAATCTACGGTGAGGAGAAGACCTAAGGTAAGGTCTTAGACATGACAAAGTTGCTTGGCCTATTCTTCACATTTAAATGTGCACTAACCTTTATGATAAAAGGTATTTTTAGCTATACTGGCTTTTCCTTTTTTTAAATGACAGGTCTGCACTGCATAGTACCACTCATTAATGAATACTGTTGAAGTAAGATATTTCTATAATATTTTTTAATCAATTGATTTTTATGAACATTTAAACGCTAAACAGATGCAAAAGACCAGTTTGTAAAACTAGATCATTTTAATGTTGGCTTTTTTCTTTTTTAAAACAGTGGAATAAATAGTTTTCTTTGACTGAAGACAACATGTAAGGTTGATTGGTAGTATTCAGAAATATCAGAGTAACGGTTTCCCAGTTGGTGTGTAGTCTTCAGTAATTATAAGGAGTTATTTGTATGTAACTGCTGTCAAACCAGTAAGACTGCATTTATGCATCCATCATTTTCAGGATTATTGGTAACCTGGGCATATTTTCCTAAGGGAAACAAAACAGAACAATGAGGGATGTTAGCTAATAAAAAAGAATACATACGATCTTTGCTTAAAATATTTACAATCATCATTTTTAAGAAAGAAAGAAAGTGAACAACCGTAGTATTACACGAGATTTTATAAAACGAAATCACTTAACATGCCTTTGTGGGTTGACCTGAGCACTGCTTTTCCACACAATTCTTACTGGAAAAAGTATCAAATATTATTAACTAAGTTTCAAGTCAACTTAACAACCTCTTTTGTTTTTGTATTCCAATACAAGTGGCAGCCCTGCAGGCTGCAGGTTACTGGCACCTGGTCTGTACCAGGAGCAAGGGAGGAAATAATCCACGTTTGCAAATCCATTAGAAAACCTGCAGGAGAAGTGAACCTTTTAGTGTTCAAAAAAATTTCTCTAAACCATAGAAAAAGTAAACTATCTTGGTTCTTTCCTCTGACCTAGCATTATACAGACACAAAAACCCAACTAAGATAACATAGAAAATAAAAGTATCTTACTTAAAATCACAGAAAAGATAATCCTAAATTAAACTTGAAAAAGTTGAATCATTTGAATATTAAAAGAACAATGCATCATGACCAAGGAAGGTACATTCTAGAAATACATTATGGTTTATTACTAGGAAGACTATTAATACATCAGTTTAATTCCATAAATATTTCAGAGGGAAAAGTATGATCACCTTCACAGATGCCAAAAAAGCATTTGTTAAAACTTCACTATTTTGGGTAAAACCTATTGAAAAAGAACTAAATAAAACTATACCTTCTCAGCATAATACTGTGGCTAACCAGTAGCCAAAAAATGCTTAGTTTTATTAACTTACTTTAAATTCTAGGTCAACATGAAGTACATGCCAATGACTCATGAAGATTGAATCAATAAGCTATACACTGTATTCTTCCCTTTCAAAGAACATTAAAGTTTAGAAATACCTGGGTACTGAAAGCAGAAAACTAAGAAAATGAAGAAAAAAAGAATTTAAAATTGTTACATATGACATATTTTAGTTTGTAATTGTCACTTAAGTAGTGTAGCTATATATTTGATGTATGCCTCCCTTCCCCCGTTTGTGGTTAGTTTATTTTCTTCCAGTATTTTTCAACTGTAACTTCCCATCTTTTCTAATAATACCTTTTTAAACAAAAAGCAACCAAAAATATCTAGCAATGTAGTTTATGTAACTGAAACCAGTAAATTAAATTAAGAACATTCACATTTTCTAAGTATTATTCACATCAAGTTTAACTGCACTAAAATCTGCTGCATACTTCATGTCAACTTAAAAATGTCTATTTTAGGATTATAACCCCAAGAACCCCATATTCAAATCGGACTTACCCCAGATGACTTTGCCGCCTTGTGTTACAAGGCCCAACTCGCTCACGTTCACCTCAATGACGGTTCCTTTGGTAATAACGCCTAAGGTTGTATATAGTGGGGATGAGGGATTCTTCTTTACACCAAGTATTGGCAAGCAAAAGGTGGCTTTCAGTTCAGGATGTGTTACATGCGCCTTCTTGAAACGTAATCCCTAGTAAGCCAAACACAAGAATGTTCTGAGTTAAAGATGTTAATGATGAATATTGATTCTTTTTGCTTATCTTTTCCAATTGTCTCCCCACCCCGCTCCAAAAAGGATTGAATATTATCTCATCTTAAGGCATCAGAGAAAATACAATTAATTCTATAGACAACTTACCTGATAGTTACAGAAAAATATGTGAGGAAAAACTCAAACACATACTCCTAAAAAGTTTTCACCATGGAACAGCTGTCCAGCTGTGTATACTTCCCAAGGGCCTGAGACATGCCAGGCACTGTGCCAGAGCTCACAGACTGTGCATTTCAGCACAACAGCCTTAACAACTCCCACTACTTAAAAAAAAAATGATAAAACAAGGACCAGCAGGTTAAATAACTTGTTCCCAGGCTAAATAGTTTGAGGATACCTCAGCCACCTTCCTTGGTGAAAAAGACTGTCAGCTCTCTGCATTGATGGTTAATACTGGTCAAAAACTGCAGACAGCCCAGAGAAGTTTCTGTTACAGAGACCAGAGTCACCTAGTCACCTAGAGCCATAGACAATATGTAAATAAATGGGCATGGCTATGTTCCAATAGAACTTTAAAGAAGCCGGCTGTTAGGCAACATTTTATTTCATTGAAAATGATTCAGGTTGATAGCTAGAGTAATACTGCCAACTTTCCCCTCTGATTCTTTGTTCTAAGCAGGCTGGTGTCTAGTTGGGAGATGAATTCATTCTGTTTAAAGATATTCTGCAAAAATATATTAGGGGAGGAGAGAAGGAGATTGAGTTTGGCCATTACTGCTGTCAACAGAAACTGAAGGCCCATTTTAATACTCTCTTGTCAATGACTACATATTAAGTAACTATTTTCAAAGGCACTGATACTTCTCTTACTAAACTGGAATTGACTCTTGAAAAAACAATCCTCCAATTTTCTAACTGTTCTCAAAGACAAGTGTCAGGCATATAGTAGATCATTTGATGAATGAGTAAAATGACTGTGTGGAAATGAAGATTCTAATTTTTTTTTTCCCCCACACCATGTAGCTTGTGGGATTTCAGTTCCCCAACCAGGAATCAAACCTGTGTCCCCTGCATTGCAAGCACTAAGTCTTAACCACTGGAACTTCAGGGAAGTCTCTGTCATGTTTACAAGACCAGATTCACTGACAATCTGTGTAATGAGAATTCTTTTTCATTTCAAATCTCCTACGAAGCCAAAGATTCTTGACAGTAGTGGGAAAGTGCTAAACAATACCTATCATCAGCTTAAAAACATCTTTCAACCTGTTTTTTTTTTTATACCAGTTTTAGGAATTTTAGGAAATTATCTGGTTAACCATAGGAACCGATCTTTAAGTCACTGCACTCTTAACAGGGTCTTACCATTGGCCTAATGAATCTTTCATATTTAGGTGGTTTTCGAGTAAAGCCATCTCCAACAAAACAGACTTTAGTAACCATCCTCTTCCAGGCTTTCTTCTTTCTCTTTCCTGTTCGAATAACTTTTAATACTTCTGTTTCTCCCTGGGCACGAACTTTAGGCAGAGGGACCTCCCATTTTCCCTAAACCAGATCACAATTAAAATTTATATTAGTAAAAGAGAATGAGAATAAAACGCCCAGTATTTTTTAGTTGTACAAAGTTGTAGATTCACTTTTTTTGCTTAAGCAATGATATTTTTCTAGAGATCTACACTGTGTCCTCAAGAAGCCTAAAGTTAATTGGAACTAGTTAAGTTTACTGCTAAGTGGCTCATACTGTAAAACTGGAAGACTGTCTCCATCTCTTATCTCCCTATTTCTACCGTGAATGGACTTTTAGATAATAATATTAGTAAGACAAAATCATCACTCCATATTTTGTACCTCCTTAGAATGTAGATTCTATTGGGGATGGGGGCAGGGGAATGGAAGCAGCGCAAGGCAGCAGAAAGAATTCTGGGCCTATTTATGAAGGATAAACCCTACAGCATTTCATAAATAAGTGCCTGTGAAAACTGATTCACAAAACTCCTGGACTCCAGTCTCATCTGTAAAATGAAGAGAGGTTAAGGAGATAATCTCTAAAATTTGGTGAAGTTCTACGGTTCCAATTTTGATACATACCAAAAAAAGCAGTAAGATTTTACAGATCAAATCTAGAGACTGTCAGTTCCTTAAATACAGATACTGCATATTCTGCTGCTACCTACATTTGTCACTCTATCCACAGGTGTTTAAAAATAGTATCTATGTCTTTCCCTCAGCTTTTAGCAAAATTTAGCCGAATCTGACACTAAAGGCAAGCCAGAAGTTTTTTTTTTCTTTTTAATTTCTGAATTTTTATCTGAGTCAAATCACTTAGGATGCTTTTCACTACTCTACTTTTTAACCAGTTTTGGCACTGCAAAGCAACAAAAACAAGAAGCAGTTGTATCCCTCTCTACAACACATTAGGAGCTGTCAAGTATAAGAAGCTATTTTAAATAATTTCTTTTTTCTGCCCATGATGTGCGGGATCTTAGTTCCCTGACCAGGGACTGAACTTGTGCCCCTTGCAGTGGAAGTGCAGAGTCCTAACCACTGGATCAGCAGGGAATTACCTTAAATAATTTTTGAAAACTAAAGATGCATGACATTCTTAAAAAAAAATTAAATCCTGCTGAATGTTCTCATGGTAAGAAAGCAAACCTTTTTTATTAACTAAAACATTTTATATTATATGAAAGACTTCAACATCTAAATAATGGTAACAGTTGGACTTTATTTTTCCATCTAACTGAAGAAACTAAACCTCAAATACGAATTTAAGTAATTCTCCTGAACAACGACAACAAAAATAAAGACCAGTTTTTTACTGCTTACCGCTTTCTCTTTTCGTTTCTGTTTAATCATATTGGAAAGTACTTTAGCTCGAGACTGTCCCTCTCGGTCCAGTAGATATGCAGGTACTGCTCCTTGTGGAGTCTTTTCATCATTCTTCTGTTTGGTGTTTCTCTTTTCATGCATCTTAATACTACCAAGAATGAGAAAGACTCACGATTATCAGTTTTAACAATTAATACTCAAAAGACATTTAACTTGGTACAACAAATAAATGGTACTTACGTCTTTTTCATTTGTATTTTCTCAGCATGGCGCTGTTTATGGTAGAGCTTAGCTTTCAGGCCAATCATCTTTTTTGCCTTCTTTGAACGTTCATGAGCCTCTCGACCTTCCTTCTTTCTCTTTTTCTCATGGTAATCCAAACGATATCCATAGCGCTTACGGTGTAACTCAATATATTCATTTTGTGGCTATAACGATGCAAGAAGTGTTAACTTTAAAAAAAAAACTGACAATTATTCTAAAATACTTTCTTGTGAGCAGCATATGAAGTATAGATCATCGTATATCATCCACTGCTCACTTGATTAAATAACTCTTGCACTATTAAGCCTTATCATGTAATGTAAGTTAAATAAATTTTAATCCTGGATGATATGAGGTGTCAGGATTTACTTCTGTAATAAACTCAGTGAAAGTTCATTGAAGAGAACTGTCCAAAATCCACTGGACCACAAAAGAGACGATCTGATTCTAGAATCGCTCTTTCTGAACATCCGTATCTGGGTTTTCAATATAATCATCATTCATACTTATTTAAAAATTTTAAAATTTATCCAGTTTTATTAAAGAATAATTTACATACATATAAAGATATGTGCATGCAGGTATAGAGTTGTAAGTTTTCACAAGCTATACAGCTCTGTTACCACAGTCAAAATTAAGGATATTTCCAACACCCCAGAAAGCTGTGTGTCACTTTGAAGTAAATCATCTTTTTCCACCTCCAACCTGGCATCTGTTGTTCTAGTTTTGCCTTTCCCAGAATGAAAGTAAATGGAATCTGCAGAATGCAGCCCTTTGCATCTAGCTTCTTTCACTTAGCATAAGGCTTTTGAGATTCCCCTACATTGCTGCATGAATCCATACTTCAATTCTTTTGACAAGTAGTCATTTTATTTTTACCACCGTTTGTTTACTTATTTACCAGTTGACGAATATTTAGATTGTTTCCAGTTTTCAGTGAATAAACGTGTACCCAGAGGTCTTTGTTCCGACATATGCCAAACTGTTTTCAAGGCGGCTGTACTATTTTTCGTTTCATTAGCAATGTATGGGATCCTCTTTTGCTTCTTAAGCGCCTGTTTTATTTTATATGCCAGTTTTACTTATAAACGTATGGCCCCAATCTATTTGTATTTTAAGATTAAAAAAATTAATGGTGTGAAGCCAACTCCAACAACACGGAAAATAATTCTAAGTGTAACAATCAACGAGTTACTTTGTATGATGTGGTGTTTTCAACTGCTATCACATAAACTTGGCAGCAACCGTGAAAAGGGTATGTGGATTTGCCACCTCGCAGACAAACACAGATTAGGTACGTAGTAGGAAGACAAAAGATCTGACAGTCAGATCTGGGCTGTACGTCCAGCTGCTTGGCCGTCGGCAGGGCATACGTTCAGTTTCCTCAGCTGAGATGAGGACTGATGTGGGATTAAAGACTAGTGTACAGTTATCACTACGATCTGGAACTGATGGCCACACAACTTTAAGTCAGGAATTCAGCAGAGTGAAACCTGTCTGACTCCAAAAGCCTGTGCTCAGGCAAATAATCCACTCCACCGACCAAAAGTGAGGTTATTTTGACTCCAGGGTATGGATGTGAGAGTTGGACCATAAAGAAGGCTAAGCGCCGAAGAATTAATGCTTTTGAACTGTGGTGTTGGAGAAGACTCTTGAGAGTCTCTTGGACAACAAGGAGATCCAACCAGTCCATCCTAAAGGAGATCACTCCTGAATATTCATTGGAAGGACTGATGCTAAAGCTGAAACTCCAATACTTTGGCCACCTGATGCGAAAAACTGACTCATTAGAAAAGACCCTGATGCTGAGACAAACTGAAGGCAGGAGAAGAGGGCGACAGAGGACGAGACGGTTGGATGGCATCGCCGACTCAAGGGAAAGGAGTTTGACCAAGCTCCGGGAGTTGATGAAGGACAGGGAAGCCTAGCGTGCTGCAGTCCACGGGGTCGCAAAGACTCGGACACAACTGAGCAAGAGCGCACCCCACGGAGTCCACCCTCATTCCCTCGCAGCACCTCCCTCACCGCCAGCCCCAGCGCCCATGAGACCCCAGGCCCCGCCACCTCCGACGCCCTAGGTCCCGAGCTCCCGAGGCGACCTCCTCACCATGGTGACGGCTGCCGAGCCGCCGGGGGCAGTCTCCGCGGCGCGAAGAAGCTCTCAATTTTAGGCTCTCAGAGACCCACGAGCCGACTCCGCACCATCCGCGACAGGAAAGGGTCTCTTCTAACTTGACGTGCTCCAGAAAAATCCGCGACGCAATCGTTCCGAGCTTCCTTTCTCCACTTTCAGCTAAGAGGGCGGAAGTTGCTAGCCGGCAGCCTTTGAGGGGGGCGCTGCCGGAAGTGGCGAAGTGCGGCGCCGACTGAGGCAAAGCGAAACAGATTTAGGTTCCGCTCACCGGCAGGGCGCCCTCGGAGACACAGCGTAAGACCTTTGCATCCTTGGTTGCGGCCGGCACCTCGGCTCTCACCAGCCGGGCGGGAAAAGACGGCCTCCAGATGCGACCGAGTGCCGGGTAGGTACCGGGCCGCGCCGTGCGGCTCCCGCGTGCTTTGGACCACGCAGTTCACTTGAGGCCTTCTAGGTTGCTACAGCCAGGCAGAGACGAGGACCGCAGTATCCCGCCCCCTCACCTCGGTGTTCGCCCAGGTGTGGGTCTTTCTCTCCCTCTGGCGACAGCGACTGGTCTTTGTTCCTTTCTCCGTGTGTAATGTGTGCACGACTGAGAAGGATGCGGAGGCATGAAAACATACTGTAGAGGGAAAGTAAAATTACTGGGCCTTAACGACTGTCAGAAAAGAAAGACAGCGTCCTGTTTTTTCGGACTAATTTTTTAAATTCGTGAGGCCTTTTGGTGCTCAGGGCGGTGTGAATTTGCATTTCGTCGTTCTCTAGTGGTTCCGAAGAAAGTGCCCGTTTTACCTTGTAAAGCCTGGTCGCTGAAGTTTCTTTAATTATGTCTGGAAAGTCATTCAGTTATTCGTCTCCCGAAGTCTCAGAGCATGGATTTGAGGCAGTTTTTTTAAGCTTTCATCTTCTAATGTGACCTATTTTCTTTAGAATCCGAACTCATTCGAATTAGCATTTGTATATTTCCAAGTGCAGTAAATTACGTAGACTCTTCGTGGGATACATTTACCCCTGGTATTGCCTTCCCCACCTGATTCAGGTCACTGTTACATTGAGGCCTTCCATGAGCTCCTTGGCCTTCCCTGGTAGCTCAGCTAGTAAAGAATCCGCCTGCAATGCAGAAGATCCCAGTTGTATTCCTGGGTCGGGAAGATCCCCTAGAGAAAGAGTAGTCTACACACTACGTATTCTTGGGCTTCCCTGGTGGCTCAGTCGGTAAAAAATCCGCCTGCAATGCGGGACCCCTGGGTTGGGAAGATCCCCTAGAGGAGGGCATGTCAACCCACTCTAGTATTCTTACCTGGAGAATCCCCATGGACAGAGGAGCCTGGCGGACTATAGTCCATGGAGTTGCAGAGAGTCAGACACCACTGAGCGACTAAGCACAGCACAGCGTAGGAGCTCCTTACAGTTTCTGCTGCCTCAGGTCCCCTTTCCTGCTTAATTCTTTGCTGTAGCACCTGTCAGCATAGGAGATGCTGTGTGTTTTATTCCTTTTATTTCTTATTTGAATCTACTGATTAGGATACAGACAGCATGAAGCAGGGATTGCTGTTTTTTGCTCACTACTTTTAACCCCATTACTTAGAAGACAGTGGTAGACAATAAATTTTTGTTAATTGAATTGAATTCTCATGTGGATCATGTGATGTGATAGATTGAAAGACAGGCTCAGAGATTTGAAGTTAGTCATTAAAGATCATAGAAGACTTGGAACTCCAGGCAAGTCCTCTGACTAAAGTCCAGTTGGCTTTTTCCCACCACAAGTGAAAGGCCCACTTGACATTTCTAGTGTAATTAAAAGTTTATGGAGAGTTTTTAAAAAACTTTATTGACATGTAATAACTGTGACGTGAAGACAAATGTGTACTGTAGATGAACGTTCTTAGTGAATTCTTCAAAACCTGAATATACCCATATAAGCAGCACCCAAATCAAGAAATGACCTGCATATGAGAAGCCCTCCTCATGCCTTTTTCACTCCTAAGAGTACCTACAATCCTGACTTGAACAGAACGGATTAGTTTTGTCTGTTTTAAATTAACATGATTGGAATCATACAGTATGAACTTTTATGTGTTGGTTTCTTTTGCTTCCTGCCAGTTCATGGAAGTTTTTAATAGGTTTGTTTAAATTGTGAACTTGTGATTTTTTTTTTTTTTCATTTGTATTTCTCAAAGCCATATGCCCTTTTCCCTTCAGAATCAGAAAATATTTTAGAGGTTAAGCAATAGTCACGTTTTGATTTGTGTGAAAAAGAGGCAAAGTTGTTGCTACGTTGTTTATCATTTGTTTTTACTTTCACCTGGGACTGTGGGATAGAAATGACCTAAATTAATCAATGTTAGCAGAAAGCTCTCTTAAAAAAATTTCTTTCTATCTAACTGGCAGTAGCCAAGAAGGGTATCATCACTACTTTGATGCATGTCCCCAAAGTATATACTAAATAGCCACTCTTTGCATTTTGGCTGTCAGAAGCTTGACAATGTATTCCCCTGATCTCTGTGATACTTTGATAGTGTTTATTGGTATAGATAAGGTTAGAAGAATAAGCCAGGAGGATGTGAGAGCTGCCTTGTAAATTGATTTGTTAAAGAGGAGAAACAGGTACGGTAGTAAAAGCCATGCAGAAGGTGTTATGAATGAAATGTGTGTTGTTTTAATATGCAGGGTTGTTAAAGGTCACAATTTTCCTGAGGCTGGGGATCATGTGTTACCCATTGTCATGTTTCCAATAATCAGTTCCTTGTGTTGCTTCACTAAATGTTAGAAGAACAAGGAATTGGAAGGTACTTTTCCAGTTGACCTTTAAGAGTATGTTTAATGACTGAGCATTTTTTTCTAGCAAGCTTTTTTTTTTTCCAAGCTTTTTTCTTCAATGAAGTTAAACGCTAGACGAATTTTAAAATTTTAGATAAATAGCTCGTCTTAGAACTTGTGACGTAAATCCTGTGGTAAAAATGAGTGTTTAGATAGCTAGCTTGAGGTGCTCTATTCAATATAAAAAGAAAAAAAGCAAAAATGACAGTAGGGATTGACATTAGTCAATGATGAACATATTGACCTGATTCATAGTTGATACTTTTCTGAGAATATTGAATATGACACAAATCTGAATTGAGGTTTCTAATTCAGGAAAAATTACTAAGTATGGTAACAAATCCCATATGCAAACAGACTATTTTAACTTGATGCTTTAGAATCTCTTTTCCTATTAATACATTACTTCTTCCTCAGGAACAACATCTTCATTTATGCTTGCATACTAATGTATTTTGTGATTGTATTTTAGGGTCCCATGATTCCTGTTTTTGTGTATTAAGCCTTATAGACATGATAGTCCACTGATTTTTTAAATTTTAAATAGTCTGTGGATTCTTTTGTTTATAGATTGTGTAACTTGTTGATCATGTAGAAGCGGATATTTAGCTTTTTCCCCTCGTTACTTTCCCTTTTCATAACATAAGGTGTCACACCTTTTAGTGAGTACTTATGTTACCGAAAGAAGCTTGGGTCTACTTGCATGAGCACAATAGAGTCCACCTACTGACACCAGGTTGTGAAGGAAAGCGCGGTGTTTACTGCAGGGTACCAAGCAGGGCTTCCCTGGTGGCTCAGATGGTAAAGAATTTGCCTGCAATGCAGGAGACTCAGATTTGATCCCCTGGAGAAGGGAATGGCTACCCACTCCAGTATTCTTGTCTGGAGAGTTTCATGGACAGAGGTGCCTAGCATGCTACAGTCCATGGGGTCACAAAACGTCGGACACGACTGAGGACTAAGACACACGAGCAAGGAGCCTCAGTAGCTAGTGCTTAAAAGGCCTCAACTCTCCAAAGGCTTTCAAGGAAAGGTTTTAAAGATAGGGAGAGGGAGGGGGATTGTGGGTGTGTGATAGGCACATGGATAGTCGTTCCATTCAGTTGGAGTCTTCCTGCTTGTCGGCATCATATAGTTAACTTCCACCTGGTGGAGGTTTCAGTATCTGCAAAACAACTCAAAGTACATGGTTCAGAATGGGTGAACCTATTACTTTATCATTTGGCTGTTTTATTTCTGCACTTTCTCACTTCTCTTATTAAATTAGTTCTTTGGAACTTGGGGAAGACCTAGAGGATAAAGTTTTTCTACGGACAACAGGCAAGTGGAGGACATGGGAGGGGCCTCTATTCTGGAAGGCCCCATAGGGCTTTGCTCGATTACGTTTTTATTTGTTTGTTTTTACTTTCTGGCCACTCCCCGTTGTCCTGTGGGATCTTAGTTTCTGGTGAGGGATTGAACCTGCACCCCCTGTATTGAAAGTGCGGAGTGTTAAAAAACACTGGATAGCCAAGGAAAGTGCCTCAGTTGTGCTTATGTGTTGTCTAAACCTGAGGATTCTTGTATAAAGAATCATCTGATAGTACTAGTAGGAAACCATTTTCATTGAAAATCATTAAGCCAAGAGGAGGAATTTCAGTGGCAGGCCCTAAGTGACTTTGTAGGTCAAAAAAATGTTTGAGGCATGCTGCTAGGCTGCTGATAGAAGATCCCTGTTTTGGGGTCTGTAGTGGAGATAACTTGGAAATACCGTGTTTGTCATGCATAAATATAAGTTCCAAATATTATGAAAACAGAGAGAAGACGGTATGAAAACTTTGTAGGAGATTAGGAAAGGCTTCCAAGCTGAGGCTTGAAGGTTGAAAAGAAATTTGCCAAGTGTGTGGCTTTGGGGATTTGAGGACTACTTTGAGACAGTGGCACCATTACACGCAAAGGTGCAAAGGTGTCAGAGCATGGTGTTTCAGAGGAATTTTGGCTACAGCTCCTGGAATAGAGTGGGAGTAGGAGAGTACAAGGATGTGAAGGTGGTTAGGGGCAAATTTGTCATATTAAAAGACTTTACAGATTTTTAAGTAAGAAATTGACAAGATGATGGATTCAAACAGTATTTCCCGCTTAAATGATCTGAGTACTACCTTTTTAAGTCTGACAACTGAATGTCACCTGAGCTATTAATTACTTAATATTTTCCTTAAATTGACATTTTTACATAAATGATTTCATGAAAGCAATACTACAAAATCCCAGGTGGCCGAGCAGTAAAGAATCCACCTGCAGTGCAGGAGAACACAGGAGACTCAGGTTTGATCCCTGGGTCAGGAAGATCCCCTGGAGGAGGGTATGGCAACCCATTGCCTGGAGAATCCCATGGACAGAGGAGCCTGGCAGGCTGCAGTCCATAAGGTTGCAACAAAGAGTTGGATACAAAGGAGCTCGCGTGCACACACGAAATCATAGTTTTGTTGGCTATTGTTTCTAACATTTGTTTAGTAAATTTTTCTTTCCTCTGTAACCTAAAATAATAATCATGGGCATTTACTTTGGGAAACACAGTGGTGGAATAAGTTAAAAACTTGTGGTCTATAGGAACCTTTTGCTCTTAAAAATGAGTCAGAACTCAAGAACAGTTTTGTTTATATGGGTTATAATTGATGCTCAGATATTAGAAATGAAAGCAAAACTTTAAAATGTTTTAATAATTCATTAAAATAATAAATCCATTAGATATTAATGTCATTAATATACTATAATGCAAATACCTATTTTCAAAAACAAAAATGATTTAGTTTGAAGGGTGTTTTATAATTTTACAAGTCTTAAATGTCTGGCTTAACAGGAAACAGCTTACATCTGCTTCTGTGTTTGTTATGTTAATATGATTGTGCTACTACTATCATACTATACTTACTATATACTATAGTATATACTTAGTATATACTATACTATCATACTATAGTTATGTTACTATACATTGTGCTGCCACTACTGTGTATTGTGCTAAGCTGACTCTGCAACCATATGGACTGTTGCCCGCCAGGCTCCTCTGTCCAAGAGATTCTCCAGGCAAGAATACTGAGTGGGTTGCCATGCCCTCCTCCAGGGGATCTTCCTGATATATATATATATGTAGATATATGTGTGTGTGTGTGTATGTGTGTGTGTGTGTGTATATATATATATATATATATATACTTCCGGATATATATATACACACACATATATATGTATTTTAAAATTTTTTTTGGTTGAAGTGTCTGAAGAAAATCTAGCAGAATACATATATGTGGTTGGGCAAAGGAGGAGTATTTTAATAAGTCTTTTCAGAAAATTGTGGATCAACTTATATACCAGGTTTTGACAGGTGATAGTTTCTTAAAGGTTGCAATGTGGGATCAAGCCATATTGGTGAGCTTTTTGTATTCTGTTATGGTAGAATTCGGAAATTGTTCTATTTCAGAATAAATCTAACATATATTATTTTGCAAATATTCTGAACTTCAGTATTGGAAATGAAGAGGGAATATATTTGGGAAATAAAATCAAAAGGACTGGCAGGTTCCTAACTAAGGGTAGTGAATGTTTCTGTCTTAAGAAACAGAGGGAGAAGATTTAGAAAGGATAATGAGTTTTGACGTGACTTCTTCCATAACAGGTACCCGATGGAGTTTAACCTTATCTGTTTGCTTGGTGCCCACCCACCTCGTCTCATATGCTTCTGTGCATTTTTCTCATTGCTTTGAGAGTGTACCTGATGCACGGTGAATATTTAGTATATGTTTTTTAAACTACAGATACTAACTTTCCATGATCATAGAAGAGGACTTGCTTCTATATATTTCTGTTTGAAAAATCAGAATATACAGATAAACCAAAAAATTATACTGTCAGTGAGAAATTACCAACTTAACATGTATATGCTTACCTTTCTGTACTTAATTCTGTTTTTTTAAAGCATAAAAATGCTTTTTTGCTTGGTGTATTTTTGTAATTTCAATGTCTTTTTCTGCAGTATCTTCACATCTTTCTTGAAGAGTTAAAGGATGCTGAAAAATAAGGGACTTGAGAACCATGTTTCTCATGTTTAGTTTGAGTTTTCATTTTCTGAATTATGCATTGACTTTTTGATAGCTAAAAGTATTGTTTGTACTTTTTAACAGTAGTACATTTTTACTTAATATACTGCATTTACCTTACGTATGTCTTATGTGTAATACATAAGCTTAGTTTTGCAATTCTGTTATTTCTTTTTCAGAGAATAAGTTTAGAGGGCCAAGATGTCCAATTTAAGGATATTTGCAGTGAATCGGAAGAAAATATCCAGCTTGCACTACTTTAATGTAAGGTTTTCTTGTAAAGTTAAATGTACTTTGACAACTTCAGCTACTTGACTTCTCTGAAGGTCTAGTGTATTTCATATACTAGTATAAGAATTTTGTATTTCTTATACTATTATATCAGCAATTTCTTAACAGGGAGTATGGAAGAATGTGTAGCCAACAAGAAGCATGCCTTATCATTAGTCTATAAATTCATTTTGCTACTTTAAAATTACCTGTGCAGCATATTGAGACTATATTCCATTTTGAGGTCATTAGTGGCCCAAGGAGTTACACAGATTTTCTTCAGTGTTTCCATTTCTGATGCTTTCAGAATATACACCTTTTAATAGATGATACCGTCTTACCCTGGTCATTATGAAGTAGAAATTTAATTAGTTGAGTCTCTTCTCTATTCTTAATCTATTTTCTTATAATGATAGTGTTTTGTTGCCAGCAACTTGGTAACTAATGTAGAAATAACACAGAAATCACAGGCATGCATTCCTTGACATCATGAAAGGCAGATTGTGGCAGCCCAAAATCATTACATATACTAACTGCAACAATGCCAGATATATTGACAGCCATTAAATCTAGTGGTCTAGGGATAAATTGATGGAGAACATTCAACCTCTATGTGGGAACATTACAAGAAGATACTTGGGAGCTTTTAAAAATGTTAGTTTTTTTCCCCCTCCCTTCCCTGTCCCCTGAATGTATTTTAAAAGCTTTCTAGCTGTCAGAGTCACCTGTAGGGCTTGGTATTTTTTTTTTTTTTGCTTTATTTATTTTTAATTGAAGGCTAATTGCTTTATAAGATTGTGTGGTTTCTGCCCTATGTGAGTGTGAATCAGCCATAGGTGTACGTATGTCCTCTCTCTCGAACCTCCCTCCCACCATCCCACCCCTCTAGGTTGTTACAGAGCCCCAGTTTGAATTCTCTGAGTCATACAGCAAATTCCCATTGGCTATCTGTTTTACATATGGTAGTGTTTATGTTTCCATGTTATTTTCTCCATTTGTCCCACCCTCCCCTTCCTACTCCCACACGTGTCCATAAGTCTGTTCTCTATGTCTGGATCTCCATTGCTGCCCTGCAAATAGGTTCATCAGTACTGTCTTTCTAGATTCCGTATACATGAATTAATATACAATATTTGTTTTTCTTTTTCTGACTTCACTTTGTATAATAGACTCTAGGTTCATCCACGTCATTAGAACTGATTCAGATGTGTTCCTTTTATGACTGAGTGATATTCCATTGTATATATGTACCACAGCTTTTTTATCCATTCATGTGTTGATGGATATCTAGGTTGCTTCCATGTCCTAGTTATTGGGCTGACAAGCCTCAGAATGGAAGAAAATAATAGTAAATGAAACAACTGACAAAGGATTAATTTCCAAAATATTCAAGCAGCTCATACAACTTAATACCAGAAAAACAAACAACCCAGTCAGAAAGTGGTAAAAAAAAACCTAAACAGACATTTCTCCAAAGAAGACATACAGATGGCTAATAAACACGTGAAAAGATGCTCAATGTCACTCATTTTTAGAGAAATGCAAATCAAAACTACAATGAGATGTCACCTCACACTGGCCAGAATGGCCGTCCTCAATAAGTCTACCAACAAAAAATGCTGGAGACGGTGTGGAGAAAAGGGAACCCTCTTGCAATGTTGGTGGGAATGTAAATATATACAGCCACTGTGGAAGACAGTATGGAGATTCCTTAAAAAACTAGGAATAAAACTGCCATATGACCCAGCAATCCCAGTACTAGGCATATACCCTGAGAAAACCAGAATTGAAAGAGATACCTGTACCCCAATGTTCATTGAAGCACTATTTACAATAGCTAGGACATGGAAGCAACCTAGATGTCTGTCTACAGATGAATGGCGGGCTTGTTAAGATGCATTATTTGACCTTATCTGTAGAGTTTGATTCTCTTGAGTGGAATGGGTCCTAAGAATTTATCTTTCAAATAAGATCCCTGTGATGTTAATGCTGCAGATCTAGAAGAGCCATCATCTAGGGTCAGCTCAGTATTAACTTTAGCCTTATTTTTTTCTTGTATAATTTTGTGTTGTCACTTTTTTAAAAAGTTGGAGTTAATAAACTGGGACTCCTATATGAAGATTCAAAGCATAGTTATGGTGTTAAAGCTACAGTAAAAAGTTACTCCAAAATAAAATTAACGTTTCTTTTTCTCCTCACCAGAATATGTGTTCCTCTAAAATAAGAGCAAGTCTAAAAAGATTAAAGCTACATGTGCTTCTTGGAAGAAATTACAGTTCCCTACCAGGTACAGATGTTAGATTCTTCTCATCTTTCTTAAACTGCTTGCTTTCTCCTTTTCTCTGTCTCTTTTTCTCTCATTTGCAAGCATCTCCTTTATTAGGAATCACCAACCATTTGTAAAACAGTAGCTCTCTTTTACTTCTTGGCTATTTCTTTGAGATTATTAGGAACTGAAGCATTCTGATAGATGCTCAGAGGTAGTATCAGTCGACTTACACTTCTCATGTGCTGTCCATCCTCATGAGCTGAGCAGAGGGAAGGGTTGGTGGCTTGAGTAGCTGGCTCAGAGGTGTAGCAGGTGGTTCAGCGCACTGCATCTGCAGTGCCACGTGTGCGGATTCATCCAGCTGCAGGTTGTAGTACTGTGGCATGCATGTATTGAAAAAAATCCTCAGATAAGAGGACCTACACACTTCAAACCTCTGTTGATCAAGGTTCACCTGTAGCTTCATTCTGTAGCAGTTCTCACTACCATCTTTGTCATGTGAGAATACTGGAGTAAAAATTCCAATTGGCTGTGTAACTTGTAAAGACATGTGAATTTAATGGCCTGCCTTATTGGTGAATAAGGGGTTTCTGTGTTTTGCCCATGCAGATTTATCCATAGCAGTACAGATTATCATCCAGTCTTCAGACTGCCATCAGGTTTTCAAAATATAATAGACGTCTTCATAATTTATTATAGAAGTTTGGGAGAACTGGTTTAAATACCAGAAAGGTGTAGATTAAATTTATAAATGTAACTGCATTGTTTTTTTAGTATTAATAGAGTAAATGGTAAGTGTGGAGTAAGTCATCATGACTTTTTTATTCCAGAAATACTATTTGGCCTTCTATAAATATTAGATTATTATAGCTTTCCTATTCAGTGACACCTCCTAGGCTGTCTTTAAAGGTATTATGTCCTTGGAATTGCTGAGGCATGGTAGGTTCCAAGTTGTACAAAAACCGTTGTCAGATGATATGAGCATCACTTTTTGCTCTTCAAGCCTTGACAGTGTCAGTTTACAGGAGTGTGTGGTGTTTTTGTTTTTTGATTTTAAGTTATTTATTTGGCTGTGCTGGATCTTAGTCATGGCATGCGATCTCTTGGTTGTGGCATGTGAAATCCAGTTCCCTGACTAGGGGTTGAACCTGGGGCCCCTACACTAGGAGGGCAGAGTCCCAGCCACTGGACCACCAGCAAAGTCCTTGTGCATTTTTTGTTGTTGTTGTTTGTTTGGTTCAAGATCAAGCTTTCTTAGAGAGTGCAAGAAAATAAATTTTAGGTAAATGAGTGTTACATTTAGTTTGAATTTTACTTTAATTGGTATTATACTATTTGCATAAAATTCTTTTAATTTCTTTAATTTATAAATTAAGGACATTTTCTTTAACAGTTCAATTTTAACACTCTTTCCATTAGGTTTAATAGGAAATGATACCAAGTCCCTTCATTCCATCATCAATCCTCCTATTGCTAAGTAAGTCTCATCATTGATACTGTCTTTTCCATAGGCTGCCATGAAATATTACAGGTGTCTCTCACAGGCTTAATTCAGCATTTAGTGAGTGCTCTAATTTTTATAACTTCCTGTCCTACCTAATCAACTATAAATAGATGTTGGTTTGTCTCTTAAAAGCGGTTGTCTCAGTTCAATGCTAGAAATTTTTAATGTAGCAGCAGCACACTTTTCATAGAAATAAATATAAGATATTCACAGAATTGTAGTTAGCTCTTTGGTTACTTAGCTGTTTTGTCAGAATACTGTGAGAGTGATACATTATCCATTTTTCTAATTTTTACACTTTTATATAAAATGTTGAAATACTAACCAGTTTTGAAAATTGCATAGCATAGATATTTTGATTTTACAGTTTCAGTAATGTCCACCTTATAATACATGTCTTTTTTTTTTCTTCCCTTTTAAACAGAATTCGTAATATTGGAATTATGGCTCATATTGATGCAGGAAAAACTACCACCACAGAAAGAATTTTATATTATTCTGGATACACAAGATCACTGGGAGGTTAGATTGGATTCCTCTTCTCCCCCCCCAGCCCCATTAGAAAAAACATCATTGGGAAATATTTTGATTAAAAAGTCAACTCAGAGATCTTGAGTATGGCATGGAGGCAGCACTGTCTAAGCCACAACATAAAGTTAAGGTAGTTACAGTACTCACCAGAGGATCTTTTTAGCTTCAGGTAAACATTCAGACTCATGTGTCTTGGGCTGCAGTTGGCACTGGTCCACTCAGAAGTCTTTGGGGGTAGGAAACGTAGCTTACAAGCGGAGCAGCAACGGGTGCTTCTTCCTGCAGAAGTTCTTACAGCAGTCTCCAGAGCTCTGTTGAAACTGTCTTCTTTGGCCACCCAAAAGTGATAGCTTAGGTGCAAGGTAACAAGATTCACAGGAGCCACTCTAGCTTGGAAAGCTCATGCCTTGGAGGAGTGAGTATCTCTTGTTACAGCTCTGTGGGCCACCTCCCAGGTTTCTCACAAAGGACATGCCATACCCCACTCAGGGAAGCCTAGAGTTCTTCATCAGGTATTTATAATTCATTGTTAGTCCTTCCCAAGTCAGGTGTAGTTCACCAGTCAGAAATTATTTTTTCCGTAAGCATGTTGCCTAGCAGTGCATTTGACATACTTGTTTTCTGGGCTGTAGGAGAAAAGAGCTGGAAAGTTAGCCAGAGGTCAAATTCTCATGCAGAACAAGAAAGGATTTTGTTAATCTTTAACCCCAGTAATAGTATTATTTACCTAAGTTTGAATTTACTTTTTTTATTATAATATGTCAAAAACTGTGATTCTCTTTTTCTACCTTGCCCCTTATCTCTGGTGAAACATTTTTTTTCTTTTTTTTCTTTTTTCACACGGAGGGCATCACGTCCTTTTTTTTATTTGGTTGCCCTGAGTCTTCATTGCTGCTTGCAGGCTTTCTCTGGTTGCGGTGAGCAGGGGCTACTCTTTGTTGTGGTGCATAAGCTTCTCATGGAGGTGGCTTCTCCTGTTGTGGAGCACAGGCTCTAGACTCATGGGCCTCAGTAGGTGCAGCACACAGGCTCTGCGGGCACTACATCAGCCAAGTAGTTTTGGTGCATGGCCTTTAGTTGCCCGTTGCCTGTGGAATCTTCCTGAACCAGAGATTGAACCCATGTTTCCTGTATTGGCAGGTAGATTCTTAAGCACGGTACCACCAGAGGAGTCCACCAAAGTGATTTTGAAATGTGCTCCATTGAGAACCATTTCTCTAGGTCCTTGGAATGGGCTGAGACTTTTAAAAGGATAAAACCATTCAAGATGAGAATCTTCATGATGATAGGTTCCTGTCATAATGATAAACACATGAATTTCTCATGGAATTTTTTGCCGTGTAAATGGGAAAATGGAGCTTCCAGGTGGCTCAGTGGTAAAAAAAATTCACCTGCCAATGCAGGAGACTCGGGCTTGATCCCTGGGTTGGGAAGATCCCCTGAAGAAGGAAATGGCACCCCACTCCAGTATTCTTGCCTGGAAAATCCATGGACAGAGGAGCCTGGCAGACTGCAGTCCATGGGATTGCAAAAGAGTCTTTTGCCCAACTCGCGAAAGTTAGCTGATTCACTTTGCTGTACAATAGAAACTAACAACATTGGAAAGCAACTATATTCCAATAAAAATTTTAAAAATATTGTAGGGAAGTAATAAGGTTGGAATTAAAATTTGGTTTGTCTGTGCTCTTTTATGGCATTACTCTGCCTCCCGTCAAGGGATCAGGTGTGAGGAACATCAGATAAAGATGGGATAATGAAAGTTAAACTAGGAAAAAAATGAAAGAAGTATATGATTCAGTAAAATTAAAATAATTAAAGAGTTTAATCTTCATTATTACAGAAAAAAAATATTTTTATGAAATAGATCAGTCGCTCAGTCATGTCCGACTCTTTGCGACCCCATGAATTGCAGCACACCAGGCCTCCCTGTCCTTCACTATCTCCCAGAGTTCACTCAAACTCATGTCCATCGAGTCGGTGATGCCATCCAGCCATCTCATCCTCTGTCATCCCCTTCTCCTCCTGCCCCCAATCCCTCCTAGCATCAGGGTCTTTTCCAATGAGTCAACTCTTCGCATGAGGTAGCCAAAGTATTGGAGTTTCAGCTTTAGCATCAGTCCTTCCAATGAACACCCAGGACTGATCTCCTTCAGAATGGACTGGTTGGATCTCCTTGCAGTCCAAGGGACTCTCAAGAGTCTTCTCCAACACCACAGTTCAAAAGCATCAATTCTTCAGTGCTCAGCCTTCTTCACAGTCCAACTCTCACATCCATACATGACCACTGGGAAAACCATAGCCTTGTCTAGACAGACCTTTGTTGGCAAAGTAATGTCTCTGCTTTTGAATATGCTATCTAGGTTGGTCATAACTTTCCTTCCAAGGAATAAGCGTCTTTTAATTTCATGGTTGCAGTCACCATCTGCAGTGATTTTGGAGCCCAAAAATATAAAGTCAGACACTGTTTCTACTGTTTCCCCATCTATTTGCCATTAAGTGATGGGACCAGATGCCATGATCTTCGTTTTCTGAATGTTGAGCTTTAAGCCAACTTTTTCATTCTCCTCTTTCACTTTCATCAAGAGGCTTTTGAATTCCTCTTCACTTTCTGCCATAAGGGTGGTGTCATCTGCATATCTGAGGTTATTGATATTGCTCCCAGCAATCTCGATTTCAGCTTGTGCTTCATCCAGCCCAGCGTTTCTCATGATGTACTCTGCATGGAAGTTAAATAAGCAGGGTGACAATATACAGCCTTGACGTACTCCTTTCCCTATTTGGAACCAGTCTGTTGTTCCATGTCCAGTTCTAACTGTTGCTTCCTGACCTGCATGTAGGTTTCTCAAGAGGCAGGTCAGGTGGTCTGGTATTCCCATCTCTTTCAGAATTTTCCACAGTTTGTGGTGATCCACACAGTCAAAGGCTTTGGCATAGTCAATAAAGCAGAAATAGATGTTTTTCTGGAACTCTCCTGCTTTTTTGATGATCCAGCGGATGTTGGCAATTTGATCTCTGCCTTTTCTAAAACCAGCTTGAACATCTGGAAGTTCATGGTTCACGTATTGCTGAAGCGTGGCTTGGAGAATTTTGATCATTACTTTACTAGTGTGTGAGATGAGTGCAATTGTGCAGTAGTTTGAGCATTCTTTGGCATTGCCTTTCTTTGGGATTGGAATGAAAACTGACCTTTTCCAGTCCTGTGGCCACCACTGCTGTATCTTCTCATCTGCTAAAAAAACCTTTTCTAGAATGATGCTTAATTTAGAAAAGGCTTAAGGATCTTAAATATTAAATCAATTATATTATGAACAGTTTTTCTTAGAGCATATTGAACTATGTTAGGTAGAAATCAAAGGCCTATAAAATACACTTGCTTTTAAGCCTAACTATGTCATTTCTTTTCCTGGCTAGATGTTGATGATGGAGACACAGTGACAGATTTCATGGCTCAAGAGCGAGAACGAGGCATAACTATTCAGTCAGCTGCTGTCACATTTGATTGGAAGGGGTACAGAATCAATCTTATTGATACACCAGGTATGGTGCTGTTTCAGCAGTGCAGAGGTGCTACATTGTTTTGAGATTTTTTTATTTGTGTGTGTATTTAATTGTGGTAAAAAACATGTAAAATTCACCATCTTAATAATTTTTAAGTGTACCATTCAGTAGAGTAAGATTGTTCACATTATTGTGAAATAGATCTCCAGAACTTTTTCATTTTTTTGAACTGAGATTCTGTACCCTTAAACAGCTTCTCTTCTTTGTCCCCTTGACTGACCTCTGGTAACCACCATTCTACTTTCTAGATCTATAAGACTGACTGCTTAAGATACAGCTTATAATAGAATTGTACACTATTTATCCTTTTGTGACAGGCTTATTTCACTTAGCAAAACTTTGTAGGGTTCATCTGTATTGTAGCCTGTGACAGTACTTCGTTCCTTTGGAAGACTATGTAGTATTCCATTGCCCATAAGGAAGACATTATGGTATACATACAAAATTTTGTGTATATACAGAAATATATGGTGAATATTTGAATACAGAAAATTGATGAATATTTGGGTTGCTTCCACCTCTTGGTTATTGTGAATAGTGCCCTTCTGAACATGGAAGTGTAAATATCTCTTTGAAATTATCCTTTCAGTTCTTTTGGGTGTAAACCCAAAAGTGGGATTGCTGGATCATGTGGTGGTGGTTGTGGTTTAAAGATTTTAGGTGTTATATTTCTCATGTTTTTCTTAGGTCATGTGGATTTTACCTTGGAGGTTGAGCGCTGCCTGAGAGTGTTAGATGGTGCAGTGGCCGTGTTTGATGCCTCTGCCGGTGTAGAGGTAAAAAATATTGCCAAAGTAAAGGTAGAAAGTATAATTTTTTTAAAAAAGTAGAATGCATCAGATTGATTTAACTATAGCCCTTTATTTGGTAAGCTGAAATTGATACTATTATAGCCCTTTATTTCATAAGCTCAAATTGATGGTATTATAATCCTTTCTTTGGTAAGCTCATATAAGTCCAATTATGATGAAAAGAATTTGGAATAATTTGGAATTTAATATTGAGATGTGATCTCATGTACTTCAGAGTAAAAGGAAAGTAAAGTTTACTTTTCTGTAGGAAATAATGAAAGTTGGTTTTGAGAAGAGCTGGATTCTTACTCTCAAGCTAACAAATTAGTCTGCCATAGCTTTATGGATTCTGGCAGAAGACATAAGATTCCTGAGTCAAGGATGAAAGACCGTATTAGTCACCAAAATAGCAATATCCAGAGTATCAACATTTCATTGTGCTGATTCCTCAAGCCCTAATTCCCTTAGGGTGACTAAAGAGAGGTCAGGTGACAGCTGCATGTGCAGTGGAGCTGTGCTTAGAGAACGCGGGTGTTGTATAGTGGGCAGTAGACACGCCTGCTCTCTGCTCTGAAGGGATACAGTGTCTTCCAGGGTTGTAAGCCTACCTACCTTTTGCTCTGAAGGAGACACTAGCTGCTGTCTCTAAACTGTTCACTATACAAAGTCTAAAAAGATAGTCTGGAACAAAGGCAGTCAGTGCCTCCCCTGATAAAACATGCAGAAATATGAGCAACACATGACGTATTTCTCCTAAAACTTAATGTAAATCTCTTTGAATAAATCCTGAAAATGATAGCAATAATCCTTAAATTATTGCTCCTGGGGTCTGTTACGTTTTCTTTAGCTGTTATTTTGTTTGTTTTGTAATCTCAAGATTGGCTTTACCTTGAATATAGAACCATATTAATTCTTCTTAAGATTATTAAAAGTAGTATCTTAATTAAGGGATCAAAATCAGCGTACCCCAAAATGGGACAAATCGACACCATGGGCCTCCTGATGTGAGGCACTAAGAAGGGTATTGTTTTCTGGCAAAAATGTTTGGCTCATAGTGTGAGAAAATAGACTAACAAATCTAAATTGAAAGTCATTCTTCAAAACAGCGGGCCAAGGCTTTTCAGAAATTGAGAGGAAAAATATAAGGAAAAAACATAAGGAAAATGAATGATTGGGGTTGGGAGGAGCTGGGAAACTGTTCTAGATTACAGAATTCTAAAGAAACAAGAAGACTAAATGTAACATATCCTTGTCAGTGGAATCCTGGATCAAAAAGGTTACAAAGGACATCTTTGGGAAAATCAGGAATTTGAATATGAAGTATATATATTAAAGTATTGTATCAGGGGACTTCCCTGCTGGTCCAGTGGTTGAGACTCTGTCATTCCAATGCAGGGAGCATAGGTTCTATCCCTGGTGAAAACTAAGATCCCCCATGCCACAAGGTACAGCCAGAAAATTTTTTTTAAATGTCAACTTAAATTTCCCTGAATGTGGTCTTCATAACTGATTACGTAGGAGAATGTCCTTATCCTTAGGAAATGCATGCTGAAGTATTTAGGATCTGCAATGTGATCTCATGGCTCAGCTCCCATCCACCCACAGATACACACAGTTTTAGTTTGGGTGCCAAGATGGGATTAGATGTAGAAGATATTTATTGGGGGGAATAAAAAAGGAGAAAGAGAAGTGGCAGAGGGTGTTCAGACCACAGGACAGGCTTACACCTGTGAAGGAGAGGGGTAGGAAGGGGGATTCGGGAGGAAGAGTCTCAGGCTATAGCAGAGTTACAAAAGAGTTTGACTATACTCTGGGGAGTCTTCAAGACAAAGTCACCTGTTAGAGGAACCCATGTCTTGTGGGAATAGACCTACATTATTACTCTGCTGAACTCAGTCATTAGCTGGGAACAGCTAGGCCCCAAGAATGGGCCCCTTGGAAGAACATGGTGTTGATCTAGAAGGCTAACGGTTGGGACCATCAGTTAATTGTGCTCTACATAGTACTTTCAAGTGGCACATTTTCACACCCACCACACACATAATGTGTACAGAGGCACGTGTTTATATAGAGAGAGACAAAAGGCAAGTGTAACAAAATGTTAATATTTAGTAAATCTAGGTGAATGAAGAGTACATGCATATTTATTGTACTGTTCTTTCCCCTTTTTTATAGATTTGAAGTGTTTCAAATGAAAAGTTGGAGGGGAAATAAAACAGTTATTGTCTGTCCACCTGAGGACCCCTGACAGACAGTGATATTTGCTTGATATAAAGCCTGGCACTGAGGTCTGAGGTTGATTATACACTATTATTTGTATTTCTTTGAGTCACTTCATTTCCTAGTGGTTGCATCCTTCCTATCATTATAATTCTTTACAGGCATTTGACACTTAATCATTCAGATAGATTACATTATTTACAAGATTGAAATATGCTTAGTAGGAAGTTTCTGAATTTGTGATGCAGGAGGCTATTTGCTAAAATAGTAGATGAGCTTTTAGGTGGCAGGTGGAGTGATGAGAGTTTTATTTCTTAATATGTTTTGTTTCTTGGGAAATTTATAATATATATTCCCCCCTCCAACCCACATAAAAATTAGTGGGGCCACCAGGTAACAATTTCTTAGAGAAGACACAGGAAACAGAAAACAAAATGATTCATTGGACCTCATCAAAATTACATGTTTGAAACTTAAAAAAAAAACAAAAGCAAGCCTTAGACTGTGAAAAAGATGTATAATGCTAGATAAAATACTGTAAGAATGCTAAACTTCCAGAGTGCAATAACATCTGATTATGTAGAGAGTATTATTGTCTTGGAAGTATGTACTGAAATTTTCGCAGTACATGTGTATGACCAAGGACTTGTATCTAGAAGAACTGCATGTCAGTAATAACCCAATAAAACCTAACAACCCAGTTTAAAAAGAAAAAAAGACAAAGGACTTGAATCAAGGATACTTCACCAAAGAAGCAGGTGAATGGCCAGTGAGCACATGAAAAGATGCTCAGTTTCATTGGTCATTAGGGAAATGCAGATTAAAATTACAATGACCATTTCATACCCACAAGAATAGCTAAAATCTATTGGTTGAGGATGTGTAGTAATTGGAACTCTTACACGTTGTTGGTGGGACTGTAAAATACTGGACCCACAGTGGAAGACTATTTGGCAGTTTCTTGTAAAATTAAGTATACACTTGTCCTTGTTGTTGTTCAGTCACCCAGTCGTGTCCAACTCTTAGTGACCCCGTGGACTGTTGTAGCATGCCAGGTTTTATACAGAGGAATTTAGCAGTAAAAATTAACCAGTATATGCAACAATGAAAATGAGTGTCGAAAACATTATATTGGGTGAAAGATGCTGTGCTATTTATATGAGGTTCAATAACAGGCAGAATGAATCTTGGGACATAAAAGTCTCTAATGTTCTATGTGTTCTAACTCTTCATTGGGGTAGTAGTTATAGAAGTATACACATTTATCAAAATTCATTGAACTGTACTCTTAAAATCTGTATACAGTTGACCCTCAAACAGCATGGGTTTGAACTTCATGGGCCTGCTTACAAGTGGATTTTTTTCCACTAAATAGGCGCTTCAGACTCCATAAGCCATGGTTGGTTGAATCTGCAGATGCAGAACTGCAGATAAGGGAGGCCAACTGTAAAGTTATAAGTGGACTTTTGACTTTGCAGAGGTTTGCACCCTAATCCCTGTGTTGTTCAGGGGGTAGCTGTATTTTATTGTATATTAAGTTTTACCTAATAAAACAAATGACAAACTGGTTTCTATTTTAACAATGTCAGCACATTAGGTTTTTAAAAGTCTAGACTCTACACTGCTGCTGCTGCTGCTAAGTTGCTTCAGTTGTGTCCAACTCTGTGCGACCCCATAGACGGCAGCCCACCAGGCTCCCCCGTCCCTGGGATTCTCCAGGCAAGAACGCTGGAGTGGGTTGCCATTTCCTTCTCCAATGCGTGAAAGTGAAGTCGCTCAGTCGTGTCCGACTCTTAGCAACCCCTTGGACTACATCCTACCAGGCTCCTCTGTCCCTGGGATTTTCAAGGCAAGAGTACTGGAGTGGGGTGCCATTGCCTTCTCCACTAGGCAAACTGTTTATATTTAACACGTACAGAAAGTAGAATTAAAAGAAGCCAAATAAAAAAGCATATGAGAATTGTGACTTAGAAACACAGGTGTTGGCTTCCTTTCCCCTCCTTAAATTTTCTTCAGTTTACATGAGTATTCAAACATTCAAGTAAAAATACTTGATTTTTGTCATAGTAGCATTTTATAGTACATTCCTATTTGTTCTTTTCACATTACAACTGTCTGAATTAATTAAGGCAAAAGTCCATATTGCACAGATCAGAAAACTGATGAGTTCAGTATTGTATGATGTTACCAAGTGTGATTGTTACCAAGTAAGGTGAAGCCAAAGAAGCTCTTGTGATTCTTGGTTAAGTCCTCTTTCTGTGACTCCCTGTACTTCTCAGTTGTTCATTTCCTTTGTTTTGCATCCTGGTTCACCCAAAGTATTCTCGGTTGGAATCATAATCTTCAGTCATACTTGATCATTTTCTTAGCTGTTTTAACCTGACAGCGTTAATGTGGGTCCAGAGGTATATGTGCAGTGGTATTATTGAACCTCATATAAATAGCACAGCATCTTTCACCCAATATAATGTTTTTGACACTCATTTTCATTGTTGCATATACTGGTTAATTTTTACTGCTAAATTCCTCTGGTATATGGTTCAGTTCCGTTATAGTACAGGCTGAGGTCTGCTTATTTCATGTGTAGTAACAGTTGTTTTTGTCAAATATGTGTTTTTTTCCTTATCTTTGCTTTAGGCACAAACTCTTACAGTATGGAGGCAAGCTGATAAGCACAAGGTACCTCGAATCTGTTTTTTAAACAAGATGGACAAAATTGGAGCAAGGTATTTAAAATGTGTTTCTTTGGCTTATCAAAGTAAGAATATTATTTGAGCTTTTAATGCACTATAACTTTAATTTAGAAACAGCTATTCCCTACAGAGTATAATCTATTCCATGGTATCCCAGTTCAATCTATGGTATCTATTCCATGGTATACCAATTCAATCCATGGTACCTATTCCATGGTGTCCCAATTCAATCCCATTTAAAAAAAATTCAAAGCAGCTAATAGATAAAGTAACAATGTGGGATTAATAGAGAGCTGATAGATGATGAAGCGCTCTGATTCTAAGGTAGAGAGGCTTTATCCTATTTTTTAGGCTCCTGACAGAGTGATGTTTTCTGATTCCACTGGCTCTATTTAGAGTTGTATGGCTGAGTCCTTGTATTGCTGAATGGTGCTCCTGTCATTGCTAAGGGTAGAGGGTGGAGAATTGTTTCCTGTAGTTGCCTCAGTGAATGATGTTCTTCCTTGTCCCCTGATTTTCTTTAGCTACTGGGTAAAATGCTCTCAATGAAAAGAAACTAGGAAGGAGAACATAGGTGTTTTGAGACCTGCATATAGAGCAAACCAGTTAGTGCTGAGATGTAGTGGTAATTCTGCAGACTTAGAGTGGTGACCCTAAATGGATACGTTATTCTGAGAACAGAACTCAGACAGTCAAGAATGTATGAAGGATTTGGAGAAAATGTGAAAGGGCAAGAATTAAGAATTCTGATGATTCTGGGGAAATGTGAAAGGGAGCAGTCCTGATCTGTGGTGTGAGAGTGACAGAAACCATAAACCGTGTCTCTTCTAATACCACACAGGTATGCTTTGTGTTTCTGTCACTCTGTATAGTAATTCTAAGGCTGCTGGTTTAAAGGACTTGCGTCTTGATGAGTAAAAGCACAGCAACCTTCAAAATGTGCTAGACTAAAGTTCTGACCATTTTCTGTTTGGAGTTCCTTGAGGTTGATAGAAGTACTGCCTGTACTGACTGACAGAACCTGTAATGATGGGAGGGAGATGCCTGGATACTAGGTTGCTGCTCAGAGACATTGGGACCAGAATGATCTGCATGTGTGTATGAATCAGCCCTCATGCCAAAGATGGCATGTGTTTCGTAGGCAGCCAGCCCTAGTGTTAGCACAGAAATGAACAGTATAGCATATGATATGAAGAATGCCTGAGATAAAAGTATAGAAAAATCAGGCTGGCTCTTGGAAGAAAGTGGGTAGTCATGTGTGATAATAAATGTATTGATATTTGTTAGAAGAAAGAATCTTTGACTTGTAATCATAAATCTTGCATTTGAATCTTAACTCTAATTTATTCTGTGTGACTTTGATCAATTCATTTAATCTTAACCTCAAACTTTAGTTAAATGAAGCTCATAATAATAAAATGCCCTAAATACACGTGTGGCAGAATTATGATAGATTCTTAATCACTTTTATCTGAGAAGTGAAAGTGTTAGTCACTCAGTCATGTCCGACTCTTTGTGATCCCATGGATTGTAGCCTGCCAGGCTCCTCTGTCCATGTAATTCTCCAGGCAAGAGTACTGGAGTGGGTTGCCATTCCCTTCTCCAGGGACTGTTAATCTGAAGTTAACATTAAAAGATTAGACAAGATGTCCTGTGGAAAAATGTTAAATGGTGAACATTAGGAGCAATTTAGGGTTATAATTTTAGGGAACATTCTTAAATCCTATTTTAAGAATCTTAACATTTTTAATTATTTTACAGTTTTAACTATGCAGTTGAAAGCATCAGAGAGAAGTTGAAAGCAAAACCTTTGCTTTTACAGGTTGGTTGATTAATATTTGGTTTAATTAATATGAACAGATCCTTCTTAGTTTCCTTATCAGTTTATTGTGGTGGTATTATATACATTTTTGAAGCTATCTCAAATCCTTTTGGAAGAAGTTAGGATATAAGTAAAAATAGATTTCGATTATGATAATGATGATAAGAGACATTTGGGAGTGAGTGGGGGAAGTTTTATCACCAGTATAGTTTTAATTGAGTTCTAATGATCATTTAATAAAATGTTTGTCTGTCTCTGACTTATAGTTACCAATTGGTGAAGGCAAAGCTTTCAAAGGAGTGGTGGATGTAGTAGGTAAAGAAAAACTTCTTTGGAATCCCAATTCAGATGATGGAAAAGACTTTGAGAGAAAACCCCTCTTGGAAATGAGTGATCCTCAATTGCTGAAAGAAACAACAGAAGCAAGGAATGCCTTAATTGAACAAGTAAAGTAAATACTTTGAGCTTAAAATTGCTTAAATATTTAGAAACTTTAAAAAATGTTTACTGTGACATTTCATCTAAATTTACATATAGAATATATAAAGTATAATACTGTGAACACCTGTGTAATCACCACCCAGCTTAAGAAGCAGAATATTAGCAATACTCTTGAGTCTCTGTGTGCTACTTCCTGTTCTGTCTCCCTTCCACTAATCATCTACCCGCTCCCACCACCTTGATTGCAGTATTTATCTTTCATTTGCTTTACTTTATAGTTTACTACAGATATATACCTCATTTTCCATGTTTTTGAATTTTACTTAAATGAAATGGGGCCTGCCTTATGGCTCAGCTGGTATAGAATCCGCCTGCAATGCAGGAGACCTGGGTTTGATCCCTGGGTTGGGAAGATCCCCTGGAGAAGGGAAAGCCTACCCACGCCAGTATTCTAGCCTGGGGAATTCCATGGACTGTATAATCCATGGGGTCGCAAAGAATCAGACACAACTGAGCTACTTTCACTTAAATGAAATGATACTGTTTGTATTTTATTACGTTTTTCAACATGTTGGAGATTCATTCATGTGTGACGTGTGGTTACACTTCATTCCTTTTCAGTCTTCTATAGTGTTCCAGTATAATATTATCCTACAGTTTATTGTCTGTTCTCCTGTGAATGGACTTGAGATTGTTTCCTCTTTTTTTGTTGTTGTGAGCGGTGTTTCTGTGAACATCTTGGTATGTATCTCTTTGTACACATTGCAAGAATTTGCTAAATATAGGAGTGGAATTGCTGGGTCAAAGCAATTCCATCATCTTTTTTACATTAGCAGATGTCCTATATAGTATTTCCATTTTATAGGTGAGGAAAGCTTAGAGTGCTTTAATAAGTTGTCATATAGCTAATGAGCAGCAGAACGGGAATCTGAACCCAGACTGTCTTAGTTAGAGCTAGAGCTCTTACCTGTTTTGCTATACTCTCTAATTTGAGGTGGAGGGGGCATAAAAAGAATACAAGTGGAATCAATAATTAGGTATATAACTGGTTCCCCTCTGAGGTGTTTCGACTTGTACCAAAGAGCTATCAGAGTTTCCCTGGTGGGTCAGATGGTAAAGAATCCGCCTGCAATGCGAGAGACCTGGGTTCAAGCCTTACCTGGAGAATCCCCATGGAGGAGCCTGGCGGACTACGGTTCATGGAGTTGCAAAGAGTCAGACGTGACTGAGCAACTAAGCATGACCATGCGTGCACACACACACCTCTACCTATCAGTACACACACACACACACACCTCTGCCTATCAGTACACACACACACACACACACCCCTCTACCTATCAGTACACACACACACACCGCTACCTATCAGTACACACACACACATCTACTTATCAGTACATACACACACACACACACACCTCTACCTATCAGTTCACATACACGCACCCCTCTACCTATCAGTACACATACACACACACACCCCTCTACCTATCAGTACACACACACACACATGCACCCCTCTACCTATCAGTACACACACACATCAGTACACACACACACACATGCACCCCTCTACATTTCAGTACACACACACACACACCCCTCTACCTATCAGTACACACACACACACACCCCTCTACCTATCAGTACACAAACACACACACACACACCTCTGCCTATCAGTACACACACACCCACACACACACACCCACACCTCTGCATAGCAGCACACACACACACACACACACACACACACGCACGCCTCTATCAGTACACATACACACACACACACCGCTACCTATCAGTACACACACACACGCACCCCTCTACCTATTAGAGTGCACGCACACACGCACCCCTCTACCTATCAGTACACACACACACACCTCTGCCTATCAGTACACACACACACACACACACACACACACACACACCCACCTCTGCCTATCAGCACACACACACACACATACACACCCCTCTACCTATCAGTACACATACACACACACACACACACACACACACCGCTACCTATCAGTACACACACACACGCACCCCTCTACCTATCAGAGTACACACACACACGCACCCCTCTACCTATCAGTACACAGACACACGCACCCCTCTACCTATCAGTACACACACACACCCCCACCTCTGCCTATCAGCACACATACACACACACCCCTCTACCTATCAGTACACATACACACACACACACCACTACCTATCAGTACACACACACACACACCTCTGCCTATCAGCACACACACACACACACACACACACACACACACATAAACACCCCTCTACCTATCAGTACACATACACACACACACGCACCCCTCTACCTATCAGAGTGCACACACACACACACACATGCACACACGCACCCCTCTACCTATCAGTACACACACACACGCACCCCTCTACCTATCAGTACACACACACACACACACACACACACACACCTCTGCCTATCAGTAAACCTAAGAAGGATTTTGTAATATAGTTAAGGAGCCAAATTACACTTGCATGTATATCTCTCAGTGTTCCAGAACATGGGTATATAATGAAAATAAGGAAAATTTGAGATGACCATCAGTAGATAGTAATAAAGTATTCATTATAAGGAATACATACATATGTATAGAATTAGAGAATAACAGCATATCACACCAGCTAGGATAGCTACAATTAAAAAAAAAGAGTTGTCAAGAACGGGGAGAAATTGTAACCCTTGTGCGCTGTTTGGGGAATTAAAATGATTCAACTACTATGGAAAACATTATTGTGGTTCCTCAGAAAATTGAAAACAGAATTATCATATGTGTTAGCAATTCCACTTCTGGGTATATGTCCAAACAAATTGAAAGCAAGCTCTCGAGCTATTTGTACATCCTTCTTCTTGGCAGCATTTTTCACACAGCCAAAAAGTGGGAGCAATCCAAGTATTCTTCAGCAGGGAAGTGGATAAAATGTACTGTATACACAGTGGAATATTATTCAGCCTTAATAAGGAAATTCTGACATATGCTACAACATAGATGAACTTTGAGGCCATTATGCTAATTGAAATAAGCCAATCACAAAAAGACAAATACTGTAGAATATCACTTATAGGAAGTATCTAGAGTCCTCAGCATTATAGAGACAGGAAGTAGAATGATAATTAACCAGGAGCTGGGGGGAAGGGAGAATGAGAAAGAGTTTGTTTCATGGATATAGAGTTTTGGTTTTGTGACATGAAAATGTTCTAGAGATTAGTTTTATGATGGTGTGGGAATATACTTAACACTATTCTATTCACTTAGAGATGGTTACAATGGTAATTTTATGTTAGTTATATTTTACCACAGTTAAAAAGTTTTTAATAAGAGAATAAGATAAGTGCAACTAGAATCAACTTGATGTGTTCCAAAGGTGAACAGCAATGAAAAGAATATTATATACTTACTATATGTTCTGGAAGCGTAGTTTGAATTGGTTATTTAAATTTCACAGTAGCCTCATGGGATAAGTCCTAGTATTATCTCCATGGGTAACCAAGAGAAAGAGGTGACATACTTTTTTCTTTTCTTCTTTAAAATCTGTGTTTGCCGGCACTGAGCCTTCACTGTCGCACGCAGGCTTCCTCTAGTTGGGTGGCAGGGGCCACGCTTGCAGTGCGGAGGCTTCTCATTGAAACTCTCTTGTTAATTTTATTATCAGCCGAATTCTCCTGTCACATAGGCAAATGATTAGGAAACATATGAATGAGGTTATTTATGTTTTTATTATTGAAATGATACCATGACCCTCTCAATTTAAATTTATTCCCTCAGTGACGAATTATAAACAAGATGTATTCTTTTACTTAGAAGATATGATGAACATTCAAAATATCAGAGGATTACCAAATGAAACTTCTTTTATGAACTAAGACCCCAAATCTGTTTATCGATTTATTTACTTTGGTCACACAGCATAGCATGTGGTATGTTATTTCCCCAACCAGGGATCAAACCCACGCCCCCTGAATTGTAATAACAGAGTTCTTACCACTGAACTGCCAGGGACGTCCCCTCCAGATCTATTTTAAACAGTAGTCCATTGTGTATATTGTCTCTGGCTATCAGTCGTCAGTTTTCTCTTATTTCTCTTGAGTACTCTGAGTAGGTAGTACTGTATTGAGGTGCTTTATCAAAAGGCTCTGCTTCCCATGAGTTTAGAAAACTCATGAGCTCGTATCTTCAGTTTTCAGTCTCTTTCCTTTGAAAGAAAATCTCTAGAAGATGTGATGAGTTCCTTAGCCTGGATAAGTTGGATTGTGTAATTGTCTTGAAATATTTATGTTTATGGTGTGTAGACCTATAGTTGTGATAATGAATGCAAGTTATAGAACTAAAGCCTTTCCTTACAGGTTGCAGATTTGGATGATGAATTTGCTGACTTAGTTTTAGGAGAATTTAGTGAGAATTTTGATTTGCTACCTGCTGAAAAGGTAAATTTTATTAATCATTTACTTCTGACCAAGTTTTACTCTTTGGATGTGGTTTGATGACTGTTGTAGATTTTTTTTTCAACCTTGGATATCATTAGAAAATGCCGACTTAAAAATTAGAACACTGTTAAAAATTAGAGAACATTGTTCATTTTCTGTATCCTTTTCCTTTCACTGTGATCCTTTCACTAAGTAGTAGTAGGGAAATCACAGATAGAAATTTGTTTTTTTGTTTTTTTTTTTAATTTACTGATCTTTCAGACTACTATAATGGTCATTTTTCTCAGGACATTTTTTCTGAATCTGTTTTAATTGTTAGTGGAAATTGATTCTAGATCTTCCCAGGTGTTTTTTTTTTTTTTTTTTTTTTCCTGGCTTTCTTATGAAATACATCAAACCAGAGAATTGTATTTGAATTATGACAGATTTATTCAAGGTCTTTTTGGTTTTTTCTGCCAGGAACCTTCTCCCATGAACGGTGTTTAAGTGGTAATGTGTTTTAAGTTGACTTCAAGATGAGCCCAGCAAATTTGCTTGGTTATTTTTCATGGAAAGAATTAACGAAAAACACAAGATCTGTAGATTAATTTTGAGCCATTAGAAGTTAGAGGTGTAAAAAATGTTTTTTCTTTTGCATGAAATGCTATAAGTTTGAATTTTTTTCTTGTTTTGTATTTG
Organism: Bubalus bubalis; assembly: GCF_019923935.1. Classification (NCBI taxonomy): domain Eukaryota; kingdom Metazoa; phylum Chordata; class Mammalia; order Artiodactyla; family Bovidae; genus Bubalus; species Bubalus bubalis. Next base: position 6,572,051 of record NC_059175.1, read on the forward strand.
AATGGTTAGATTTGATGTTTACTATACCATATAGTCACATAATATGATTTCTGTTTCCAAAGAGTTTACAATATAGAATGAAGTTGAGCCACCATTCCTCGTATCAATAGCTTGCAAACACATCTAAGCTTTTCTTGATTTTTGTAATCTTTTAAAAGTTGTTTCTAACTTTGGTACACCTCATTTTGCCTTGGATTTTATTTAATGTGGATTTAATTCATTTGAAGAAACTGGAATTCATATTTCTAATTTCTAACAAGTTCTTCTAGTAGACTATCAAGGTTAAATCACAAGTAATTAACTTTTTCAAGAAATATTTTTCAACTATTTTAGGCACTTTTCCAGTTTTTGGTGATTTAGTGATATTATGGGATTTGCTATAATGCTTATATAGATTTTACATTCTAGTGGATGGGGGGACAGACAGTAAACTAATAAATATATATCTAATATACCAGATAGTGATTAATGTTATTTACAATGAAAAATAAAGAATAAGGCCATAAAGAATGATGGTAGTGTGCTGAGGAGTAATAATTTACATGGTTAGTTAGAGAAGTCATCTGATTCTGAGATATTTTGGTGGAGACCAAAATACTACACATAAAACATTTATATCTCTGCTTTATAGCTACAAGCTGCAATACACAGAGTAACACTGGCTCAGACAGCAGTGCCTGTGCTTTGTGGAAGTGCCCTGAAAAACAAAGGGGTCCAGCCCTTATTAGACGCTATTACTATGTACTTGCCTTCACCGGAAGAACGCAACTATGAATTTCTGTAAGTATAAAAGTACATAGATTAAAATCTTACAGACTTGAAAAGATAGGTAGACAGATAGGTCTTATTTTTTAAAAATGGTAGTTGAAGCACAGTTTCTGAATAACATTGATGAAGAATATCACTGTAGACAATATAATGAAGAGTCATTGTAAGTTTACTTGAAAGGGATGTTTGTCATCATCTCTTGTAACCTGCTGTCTTGAAGACGGCGCTAAGAATGTGTGACTTCTTTGCTGTTGACCCTTCCATCTTAGTCTGAAAAAAAGAAGTAGTACACTGGGGGTGTTTGATAAATATGCTATAGATATATTTATATTTATTATGGATTTCAAGATTTTCCGTAAGCTCAAAATATTTTGTGACTGTAAGGAAAGGTCTGTTGTTTTACTGCTCTTGAGCCTAACAGCTTTGTTCTTGGCAATAAATCCTCTAAAATCTAAGTGAGCTTTGTGCATAATGGCAGACAGAGGTGGACTTTAATCCTGTTAACTGGAATCTGAGTCACTTTTCATCTCTGTATTGGAGAGGCATTATGGCAATGTGATGATGAGCATGGACTGTGTACTACTTGAATTTAAATCTAGGTCTTCCAAGTTGCTTAACCTCTCATCTGTAAAATGCAGAAAATGGAATTTATCTCATAAGATTGACACTAGAATAAATGAGCTAATATTTATAAAGCACATAGAACAGTTCCTAGTATATGATCAACTCTCTATATAAGGACTTGTTAGATAAAATTTGAAGAGAACAGGAATAAGAGAAGCTCAATAGACACTTCTATTAGAAGTGTCTAATCTCCTAAGTCATGGACTCCTTTGAAACTAATGAAAATATGGAGCTTTTTCCTCAGAAAAATGTACCTATGCACAAAATTTGGCAGTTTGAGACAAATTCAGACTTTCTGAAACCTCTCAGTGAACACCAATTTAAGGACATCATTCTGTAACTGTTGGTGTTGTAAACAAGTTCAAGTTTATAGTGTAGGTTTATATGGCTCTGCAGCTGAAGAAAAAGTGGGAGGAGAGAGTGAAAGCAGTAATTGAAAAGTACCTTCTTGTTTATCCTTTATGGGATTTTAAGAAGTGGTGTGATATTCCTAGGTGTATTTTTTGAGGAGGGATGTCTCAGCAAGAATTATTTGCTAACAGAAGTAATATTTGGAAGAGAATCCATTTTTTTGTTTATTTGTTTTTTTCCAGTTTTGAAGCATTAATGGTAAGATCTCCAATAAGTAATCTAGTCCAGTGGAGGAAGAGAGGTACAGAATACATTATTTAATTGTCCTGGGTTGCTAAATTAGAAGATAAGAGTAATCTTTAGAGGACATGAAGTTTAAGTTTATGCAGTGATTTTGATCTTATCTATATAGATATATAGGAGGTATATTTTAAAGGCTTTTCTGGAATTTCTCCTTAATTTTTAGGCAATGGTATAAGGGTGACTTATGTGCCCTGGCATTTAAAGTCCTCCATGACAAGCAGCGAGGCCCACTGGTTTTTATGCGCATATACTCAGGCATGATAAAACCGCAAACGGCCATCCATAATATTAATGGAAACTGCACGTAAGTAGAAGCCTAGGTTATTTTCTAAAACTTCTTATTTCTAAACTCATTTCTTTGTACTTTTACTAACATGAATCATGGTTTTACAGGGAGAGGATAAGTCGTCTACTTTTGCCATTTGCTGACCAACATATAGAAATCCCTTTACTGACTGCTGGTAACATTGCTTTGACTGTTGGGCTTAAACATGTAAGTGACCAAATGGTTTCTGTAGGAAATAACAGCTTATATGTTTAATTAAAAGTATGTATTTTGTCATAGCAAAAACCCATAAACAATCCAAAAGCTATCAGTAGTGGAATAATGAATATTGTAGTACATTCATCAACATAGTCAAATCTCAAACGTTTAATACAGAGAAAAATAAATTATGGAATGCTATAAACACTATGGATTGTCTTTATATAAATTTCAAATTCAAGTAAAATAAATACATTATTTATGGATACATACTTATGTTTAAGTTTATATTACTACTACTACTAAGTCGCTTCAGTTGTGTCCAACTCTTTGCGACCCCATGAACTGCAGCCTACTAGGCTTCTCCGTCCATGGGATTCTCCGGTCAAGAACACTGGAGTGGGTTGCCATTTCCTTCTCCAATGCATGAAAGTGGAAAGTGAAAGTAAAGTCGCTCAGTTGTGTCCGACTCTTAGCGACCCCATGGACTGCAGCCTGCCTACCAGGCTCCTCGGTCCATGGGATTTTCTGGGCAACAGTACTAGAGTGAGGTGCCATTGCCTTCTCTCAACTTTATATTAGATAGTGTTATTCTCATTAGGTTTTTTGCTATCTTGATAACTTCAGAAAGTTTAACTTTATAACTGATTATGTAAAAACTGAAGATATTTTCCCAATGAAGTCTTGTAAGGGCAAGAATTTTTCTTTCTCTTGCTCAAAGATAAATTTGATTTGCCAGATGAATTTTTAAATGTATTTTTTTTGTATGTGTGTTTTATTGTTGTCCTCCTCCAGGAGTGTTTTATTGTTAGAATTTACTAACAATAGTAATGTTTAACAGTAGTGTTTTGGATAGAATTTGTCTATAAGTTGAATTAGCTTTACGAATGTACAGTTATAATAAGCTTAGTGAATTTGTCTCTTTTAGGTTTTGATGAAGATAAAGTGCTACATTGAATTTTTCTTTGGTTTTCATGGTTTTTGGTGGAAGCTGAGTGCTTGCCTGTTGTGTTCATGCATCTTGTTTGCTTGCAGACTGCTACCGGGGACACCATTGTCTCATCCAGGTCCAGCGCATTAGCTGCGTCTCGTCGAGCCAAAAGGGGGGGAGAAAAGAAGCAGAAAGAAAACAATGAAGCAGAGAGGCTTTTATTGGCTGGCGTGGAGATTCCAGAACCTGTTTTCTTCTGTACCATAGAACCTCCATCAATGGCTAAGCAGCCAGGTACAAATAATCTTGGTGCATCAATTAATTAGCGCTCTGACAATTTAGGTAAAATAGTTACATTTTACTTCAAAAGGTTTTTCACGTTATTTTATGTCGTTGAGTTTAGCATTTCAGTTCAGTCGCTCAGTCATGTCCAGCTGTTCGCGACCCCATGGACTGCAGCACATCAGCCTTCCCTGTTCATCACCAACTCCCAGAGTTTGCCCAAACTCATGTCCATCGAATTGTGATACCATCCAAACATCTCATCCTCTGTTCTCCCCTTCTCCTCCTGCTTTCCATCTTTCCCAGCATCAGGGTCTTTTCCAGTGAGTCAGTTCTTCACATCAGGTGGCCAAAGTATTGGAGTTTCAGCTTTAGCATCAGGCCTTCCAATGGATATTCAGGACTGATTTCCTTTAGTATTGACTAGTTTATCTCCTTGCTGTGCGTGGGACTCTCAAGTGTCCTCTCCAACACCACAGTTCAAAAGCATCAATTCTTTGGTGCTCAGCTTTCTCTATAGTCCAACTCTCACATCCATACATTACTACTGGAAAAACCATAGCTTTGGCTAGATGGACCTTTGTTGGCAAAGTAATGTCTCTGCTTTTTAATATGCTGTCTAGGTTGGTCATAGCTTTTCTTCCAAAGAGCAAGTGTCTTCTAATTTCATGGCTGTACTCACCATCTGCAGTGATTTTGGAGTCCAAGAAAATAAAGTCTCTCACTGTTTCCATTGTTTCTCCATCTATTTGCCATGAAGTGATGGGACCAGATGTCATGATCTTAGTTTTCTGAATGTTGAAATTATAGTTGGCCCTTCCTGTACTTGGTTCCTCCATATCTGACTCCGTATATAAGAAGACCTGCATCAAATCCATGTTATTCAGGGGTCAGCTGTATTCTTCTTTGGTGTGATCATTCATCGTAGAGTGGGCACATTAGCATCTCTATTCATGATATAATTTAGCCTCCTTTGTATTTGTTTCTGAAGGCTTTTTTGTTAGCTTCTTAATCTTTGCAGAGTATAATCAGATGATGTTACTGTCCCATGTAAAACCTTTCAGTGGCTTCCCAGTGCAAATCCAGACTTCACCATGGCCTTCAAACCTTTCATGATGTGATTGATCTCTGTCACACATCTCCTCATCTGATGCTGCTCTTTTGTCTACCATTATCCAGCTACAATGGCCTTCTTATTTCTTCAGTAGAAACCATTCCTTGCACAGCCATTTACTTCCTCTATCTGGAATTCTTTTTCTCTGGGATTTTACTTACAACAACATTCTTTTTGGTTTATGTCTTTATCTAAATCATCCTGGAAAGGTCTCTCCAGGTCATTCAGTCTCAAGTAACCTCCCATCACTGTCTTGTCACTTTTTTTAATTCTCTACAAAACATTTCTGGCCATGTGAAATAACTATTATTGTAGTACCTTATCTTAAAAAATAAAATGTAAAGGTAACAGTTATTGTTAATCCTCTAGATTTGGATCATGCATTGAAATGCCTTCAGCGTGAAGATCCCAGTTTGAAAGTGAAGCTAGATCCTGATTCTGGACAAGTATGCATATTATTATATAATTCCCCAAATCTTTCAATAATAATGTTTGTTTGTGTGCAAGAGAGTGTTTAAGTGCATTTGTCTAAAACATTGATTTGTCCATGTACCTGAAAGAAAAGGCCTTCTACTTTGGCTCTCTCATAAATTTCTGATTATTATTTTTACTGTCAAGCTAAATTCTCCTTAATTCCTCAGCACGATTATACCTTACTTATATAAACTACTCTCCAACATTTATATCTTCCAGAACACAGCCTTATGTGAAATTTTGAAATAAATCTTTCAACCCCAAGACAACACTCTGAGCCTCTTATGCTAAAACTTACAGAAACTGTTTACTAAAGGGAGGATGCAAAGATACTTTTAATGATGATAACACACATAAAATGGGTGAGAAGTGACAGATTGCGGCCAACAGTATGGGAGGAAATAGAGTCTAAAGTAGGTACAGGACTGCACTGTGTATTATGGTATAGCAGAAGAACACATGTTTGTTCTACATCTTCTTTTTAGGGAGGCAGAGTAGAGTTTATATAAAATATCGAGAAAAAGTTCCTTTAAAAGATTATAAATGTGTCTGTAAAAAGGATAAACTCATTTTAGTTAATCTGAAAAATGTGGAGTACTTTTTTTTCCTAAATGCCAACTAAGTGATGTAGCAGCTTAGTTTAATTGATTCTGAAGGCTGTAACAGCAATTGCAATAGAAACTTTTTATTTAAAAACCACCAATACAAATTTTTTTAAAAATAGCAAATAACATGCAAGTGGACAAAGTAAAGAATTAAAGTCTCCCTTTCAATCTTTTCATCCTGTTCTACACAGATAATCAGTGAATAGCCTTTCACACTTTTCTGAACATCCATTTTTCTGCCATGCTATGTTATAAAGCATAGTATATATATACATATTTCTAAATATATATGTACAGATATATAGCTAGTCATTCTATTTGTATTATTCAACAACTTGCTTCTTTCCAAATAATTTACTTTTTTAACTTTACATTAAAGTATCACAGTCATACACCAAATAGTCTTTTATTGTTTCTTACAGCTTTTTTTACACTGAAAGGAAACAAATCAGAAACAGCCAAGGAAGAGACACATAGGGCAAAGTCTGGGAGAGTTCTAAATGCAAAGCCTTCTTCATCCTCTTGACTCTGTGGAGTACTGCCAGCCAGGGAAGCTCACCTAAGCCTTCAATGTCCAGAGATTCTGTTGGAACGTAATCACATACTGCCTATGTGGTTGACATTTAATCTCTCGTGCCTCCTGTAGGTTTGGGCTACTACCTTCACTCTCTAGGTTGTGAATGGGTATGGCTATTCCAAAGCCTGTTTCATAAGTCACATTGTTAGACTGTCTGGTGGACAGAGGCGCCAGACAAGCAAAGACAGTTCTATCAGGGAGCATTTTGGCCTAGAGATAACTTTCCAGTAGCTAAAGGCAAGGGCCAGATCTCTTTTCAGTTTAAAGTTAATGCTTCACTATACAGATGGTATATGAATAAAATGGGGCAAATAGGATTACTTGCACGTACTGTCCCGTACACAAAGACCTTCAGGAATAACTATTTTTGTGTTATTTTGTTTTTTGGGGTTTTTTTTTTAATGTTTTAATGCAAATTTGGCTATTCTAACAAGGACCCAAAATGACATTGGTTCAAAAAAGATAAAAGTCAGTTTCTCTGTCACTTAAAGGTTCAAGCTACTCTAGTAGTTTTGATTTTTGTTTTTTGTTTTTTTTATTCTTTGTTTATTCCATGAGTAGTCACATATTGTTGTTATAATCTGAATTTTGTTAAATTTAATATGGCCTGCTTTTATTTATTTTAATTTTTTAAAAATATTTATTTATCTATTTTTTAGAGGCTACTTACTTTACAATATTGTGTTGGTTTTGCCATACATTGACATGAATCCACCACGGGTGTACATGTATTCTCCATCCTGAACTCCCCCTCCCACCTTCCTCCCCATCCCATCCCTCTGGGTCATCCCAGTGCACTAGCCCCAAGCACCCTGTATCATGCATCGAACTTGGACTGGCAATCTGTTTCACATATGATAATATACATGTTTCAAAGCCATTCTTCCAAACCATCCCACCCTCACCCTCTCCCATGGAGTCCAAAAGACTGTTCTGTACATCTGTGTCTCTTTTGCTGTCTCACATACAGGGTTATCACTACCATCTTTCTAAATTCCATATATATGTGTTAGTATACCATATTGGTGTTTTTCTTTCTGGCTTCACTCTGTATAATAGGCTCCAGTTTCATCCACCTCATTAGAACTGATTCAAATGTATTCTTTTTAATGGCTGAGTAATACTCCATTGTGTATGTATAAATTGAAGAAAGTAGGGAAAACCACTAGACCATTCAGATATGACCTAAATCAGATCCCTTATGATTATACAGTGGAAGTGAGAAATAGATTTAAGGGCCTAGATCTGATAGATAGAGTGCCTGATGAACTATGGACTGAGGTTCGTGACATTGTACAGGAGACAGGGATCAAGACCATCCCCATGGAAAAGAAATGCAAAAAAGCAAAATGGCTGTCTGGGGAGGTCTTACAAATAGCTGTGAGAAGAAGAGAATCGAAAAGCAAAGGAGAAAAGGAAAGATATAAACATCTGAATGCAGAGTTCCGAAGAATAGCAAGGAGAGATAAGAAAGCCTTCCTCAGCGATCAATGCAAAGAAATAGAGGGAAACAACAGAATGGGAAAGACTAGAGATCTCTTCAAGAAAATCAGAGATACCAAAGGAAAATTTCATGCAAAGATGGGCTCGATAAAGGACAAAAATGGTATGGACCTAAGAGAAGCAGAAGACATTAAGAAGAGGTGGCAAGAATGCACAGAAGAACTGTACAAAAAAGATCTTCACGACCCAGATAATCATGATGGTGTGATCACTGACCTAGAGCCAGACATCCTGGAATGTGAAGTCAAGTGGGCCTTAGAAAGCATCACTGCAAACAAAGCTAGTGGAGGTGATGGAATTCCAGTTGAGCTATTCCAAATCCTGAAAGATGATGCTGTGAAAGTGTTGCACTCAATATGCCAGCAAATTTGGAAAACTCAGCAGTGGCCACAGAACTGGAAAAGTTCAGTTTTCATTCCAATCCCAAAGAAAGGCAATGCCAAAAAATGCTCAAACTACCGCACAATTGCACTCAACTCACACGCTAGTAAAGTAATGCTCAAAATTCTCCAAGCCAGACTTCAGCAATACGTGAACCTTGAACTTCCTGATGTTCAAGCTGGTTTTAGAAAAGGGAGAGGAACCAGAGATCAAATTGCCAACATCCGCTGGATCATGGAAAAAGCAAGAGAGTTCCAGAAAAACATCTATTTCTGCTTTATTGACTATGCCAAAGCCTTTGACTGTGTGGATCACAATAAACTGTGGAAAATTCTGAAAGAGATGGGAATACCAGACCACCTGACCTGCCTCTTGAGAAATCTGTATGCAGGTCAGGAAGCAACAGTTACAACTGGACATGGAACAACAGACTGGTTCCAAATAGGTAAAGGAGTATGTCAAGGCTGTATATTGTCATCCTGTTTATTTAACTTATATGCAGAGTACATCATGAGAAATGCTGGACTGGAAGAAACACAAGCTGGAATCAAGATTGCCAGGAGAAATATCAATAACCTCAGATATGCAGATGACACCACCCTTATGGCAGAAAGTGAAGAGGAACTCAAAAGCCTCTTGATGAAAGTGGAGAGTGAAAAAGTTGGCTTAAAGCTCAACATTCAGAAAACGAAGATCATGGCATCTGGTCCCATCACTTCATGGGAAATAGATGGGGAAACAGTGGAAACAGTGTCAGACTTTATTTTTTGGGGCTCCAAAATCACTGCAGATGGTGACTGCAGCCATGAAATTAAAAGACGCTTACTCCTTAGAAGGAAAGTTATGACCAACCTAGATAGCATATTCAAAAGCAGAGACATTACTTTGCCAACAAAGGTTCGTCTAGTCAAGGCTATGGTTTTTCCAGTGGTCATGTATGGATGTGAGAGTTGGACTGTGAAGAAGGCTGAGCGCCAAAGAATTGATGCTTTTGAACTGTGGTGTTGGAGAAGATTCTTGAGAGTCTTCTCCATTCTGAAGGAGATCAGCCCTTGGATTTCTTTGGAAGGAATGATGCTAAAGCTGAAACTCCAGTACTTTGGCCACCTCATGCGAAGAGTTGACTCATTGGAAACGACTCTGATGCTGGGAGGGATTGGGGGCAGGAGGAGAAGGGGACGACAGAGGATGAGATGGCTGGATGGCATCACTGACTCGATGGACGTGAGTCTCAGTGAACTCCGGGAGTTGGTGATGGACAGGGAGACCTGGCGTGCTGCGGTTCATGGAGTCGCAAAGAGTCGGACACAACTGAGCGACTGATCTGATCTGATATGACCACAGCCTTCTTATCCATTCGTCTGCTGATTGACATCTAGGTTGCTTCCATGTCCTGGCTATTATAAACAGTGCTGCGATGAACATTGGGGTACACGTGTCTCTTTCAATTCTGGTTTCCTTGGTGTGCATGCCCAGCAGTGGGATTGCTGGGTCATATTACTCTAGTAGTTTTGACTGCCCACAAAACTGTAAGGTTAAGGTGTCCAGGATGGTTGGGAAATAGCCATGTGATTGGGAGTGTTTGGGAGAGGGGTTATTTCCCTCATTCACAAGATGTTGCCCTCATTCACGTTTCAAGATAGTTATCTACATCTTCATTAAGAGAATGGTTTTATTTATCCTTAAAGATATAACCTAGAAGTTGACAACATCATTGATACTTAGATTCCGTTGGCTAGCACTTAGCTTTGTGGTTGGGAAGCATGGTTCTGGTTAGAATGCCACTTAGCCAGCTAATAACCCAACCATCACAGAGTAAGAGACTGGCTCCACTGGCTCTTAGTTGTGGCACATGGGATCTTCTTTGCGGCACGAGCACTGACTAGTTACCCGACCAGTGATCAAACCCAGGCCCCCTCCATTGGGAATGTGGAATTGTAGTCACTGGACCACTCCTTGTGATTCACTTTTAATTGATTTATTTTTACAGTCAGAGAAGTTAAAAACAGTGTTTTGATGTAGGAGCCAAGAAAAAATTTTGTTTATACAGGAGAAATTTTGTTTATAAGTAATGGGAAATAAAATATATTGATATCATACCTTTATTTAGTGTTTTGTGATAAACAATTTTTCCTTGACCTTTGTTTTGTTTTCTTCCTCTTTTACCCAGACTGTCCTTTGTGGCATGGGGGAGTTACATATTGAAATTATTCATGACCGAATCAAGAGGGAATATGGACTAGAAACCTATCTCGGGCCCCTCCAGGTGGCATACCGAGAGGCCATCCTAAATTCGGTTCGCGCCACAGGTAAATACAACATTTAGAATTTGCTGGTCCTGTTGCTTTCTTTCTCTCCAGAATCTGTTTGCTGCATCTCTTAATAAAGCAGGGTTTATATTCACTAGTGTCTTCCATCAGTGAGGACAGGTTTTATGTGTGTTTTCTTGTTTTTTTAGAATTTGTTTGCTTTAGGCATGGCCATATTTCTTGCCACTCATTTATTACATATACTGGCTGAGCCACTCGTCAAACAGGTACACAGTGGAGTTAACCATTGAAGTAAACAGCTCATCCTGGTCCTCAATACCAGAATGAATATAAGAATTTGAAATTGGTGTGCTATTTTTTACTCCATAAAATAGTGGAAATGGGGAGTGGGGAAAGTAGAATTAGAAGGCAGTCAAATGGTACCAACTTCCAGTTATAAGATAAATAAGTACTGGGGTTTGCTGTACACCATGATAAAGATAATTAATACTACTGTACATTATAAGTGAAAGTTAAGAGAGTATATCCTAAGAGTTCTCATCACAAAGGAAAAAATCTTTTTCTGTTTCTTTAATGTTGTGTCTATATGAGATGGTAGATGTTCACCAAAATAATTGTGGTAATTGTTTCATGATCTATGTAAGTTAAATCCTTGTGTTATACACCTTAAACTCCTACAGTGCTGTATGTCAATTATATCTCAGCAAAATTACAGATAATTTTAAAATTTTAAAAAGAAAAGTAGAGTGGAAAATAATTTTCACTAATAAACATGGTAATCTTGTGCTGATGGTGTTCTTGGGAAACTGAAGTTTTTATATTTCTGTGCCAAAATGTAAGAATTCATGCTTTTTCTACATACGATCTTTTTTCAGTTTGGTTCCCTTAAGTGAAAAAACATGATAGCTATTCCCATCCCCACAATAAGAAAACTTGGACAGGTTTGTGAAAAAAATATAGAAAAGAGATGTTTAGCATAACTAAGAACTTTTAAGCACTTCAGTGGTTTGTAAATAGGCCAGGTGATTACTTTTCTTTGAAACTTGAAAAATTAAACAGGATATAGGGGCATGATGACAAATGACATGATGATTTCTCTTTCTGGACTTTATACCTGGAAAAACAAGATGCTTGGAAAATATAAATAACCTCTTTCAAATTAATGTCTGAAGTGGTTAGAATATGATGGAAACTTCCAGAGGTTAAAGAAAGGAAGGTGGAACAGGAATCTTGGAAAATAACTTAGCACCTAAGCCACTAGCTATTCTGGAGAAATCTGTGGTCATATTTAACCTACTGCTTGAGAGCCACATTCTTATGGAAGCAATATGGAAAGCCTTCTCCTTAAAAGAAGGTGACAAGGAAACTTATCTGACTGGCTTTTGGCAAAGGGGCAGAATTTCTGAGAATTTGTAACCATAGGCATTTTCAGCCTACGTTCATAGAACCCATATAATCTATAAAACTCCAAACCAAGAAGAACTTGGTGTGAAGTCCTCTTGGTTGGCGATAGACCAAGGAGCCTTGAGAAAGCAAACATAGGGCTCGATAGGTAAATGTGCCCTCAATCCAGGCCTCAAAGATCCCACAAAGTAAAAAGAACTCACAGTATATTTTTTGAAGTTTTAAAATCATAAAACCTTGAGAAAAGGCACAATGAGCAGAAAAAAGCAGTAGAAACAATAAACCTCACAGGCAGACCAACAAAGGCTTCTGATACCGGAATTACCATGTACACAGTATATAAAATATTATTTTTGAAGAAATAAGGGGATTAAAAAGTATTAGTAAGAAATAGGAAACTTTCAAAAATAAATAAGCAATGGACTGTTACCTGAGAAAGAAAGGAAATGTTCAAAACAATGATGGGGTTGTGTCATAAGGACATAGGAACCAACCTGAAGAGGCTACACTGGCTAAATCTGGGTTAATTTGAGCTCCAGAATAGCTAAAAACAATAATTAAGCCATTGACAAAAAGCTAGAATTCATGAGGCCATACCGATAATAGATAACAAGAAGAGACTGTTTTTCCTTATACTGAAATGCCAAGTGCTGACTGTTAGATGTTGAGGAGGAGGGTTGGAATAGAAAATCGTCATTTTGCAAATACTTAATATTGTGTACATTGTTGAATAACATATTTGCATAGTCTTCAAGTGTCTCCCTCTAAATTGCTTATTAGTTACAAAGTGAAAAGCTAGTAACCCGATGCTGTTGACTGAACAGTCAGACCACCAGTGATCACATGCTGTTGAGGCACAGGTTACATTTGTGTACATCTAGAAAATTATCAAAATGTACAGGCATTAAAGAAGACCGAAGTTCAGTGGGAAACCATACTATTCATGAGACTTCCCTGGTGGTCCAGGGGCTGAGATTGTGCTCCTGATGCCTGGGGCCATCTGATCCCTGGGTGGGGAACTATTAATAGATCCCACATACCACAGCTGAGAGTTCATATGCCACAACTAAAGATTGTGCATGCCACAACTAAGACCCGGTGCAGCCAGATACATGTTTTGAATAAGAGAATGAAAGAAAAGTATAGATAAGAACCATACTATTCATAGATAAGAGGACTGAATAGCATGAGGGTACCAGTTCTACCCAAAGAAGTGTATCAGACTTTAATACTTACTATAAAAGCAGTCATTATGATACTGACCAACTAATCAACCTAGGAACAGACAAATATACCAGGGGAACAAACCAGAGAGCTTAGAAACACACTTACATTTATATGAAAATGCACCTTTCACCGAGTGGTACTGCAAGCTCAGTGGGAAAGGGGGGACTGAATTTCAATAAATGGGCCTGGAAAAACTATTCACATGGGAAAAAATTTAGATTCTTCCCATATACTGTATCTAAACCTCAATTCTAGTTGAATTTAAAAGCCTAAATAAGAGGAGAGAGTTGGAAAGTCTCCCTTTAAGGACAGAAGAATAAAGAGAATAAATGTTAATGTATGCAAAAGAGGAAAGAAAGAAAACCCCAACGCTTTATGAAAGTTTTTAAACTTTCAAATTTTTGAAAGACAGTATAGGAGAACTTAAGCAGGTAAGGCTGAAACTGTGAACTAAAAGATTAGTAAATTTGATTTTATTGATATTAAGAATGTATTAGAATATAGTGAAAGCAAAAAGATACATTGATGGAGAAGGAAATGGCAACCCACTCCAGTATTCTTGCCTGGGAAATCCCATAGACAGAGGAACCTGGTGGGCTACAGTCCATGGGGTCGCAAAGAGTCGGACATGACTGAGCGACTTCACTTTCACTTTTAAGAAATAAATAAATGTATTTATTTTGCAAAAAAAGATACACTGAGAGAAGATATTTGCCTCATATAAAACTGACAAATTAGAATCCAAAAATCACTAAAAACATGGCAACCAACCAAGTAGAAAAGTGAGCAAAAAAGGTTGAACAGACATTTCACAAAAGAGGCTGAAGGCCCATGAACATATTAAAAGATTCTCAGTTATTAGAGTCATGTGAGTTAAAAGACAAGATGCCCTTTTACACCAATAAGATTGGCAAGATTCAGGCTCTACTACAAAGCCACAGTTCTCAAGACAGTATGGTACTGGCACAAAGACAGAAATATAGATCAATGGAACAAAATAGAAAGCCCAGAGATAAATCCACGCACATATGGACACCTTATCTTTGACAAAGGAGGCAAGAATATACAATGGAGTAAAGACAATCTCTTTAACAAGTGGTGCTGGGAACTCTGGTCAACCACTTGTAAAAGAATGAAACTAGAACACTTTCTAACACCATACACAAAAATAAACTCAAAATGGATTAAAGATCTAAACGTAGGACCAGAAACTATAAAACTCCTAGAGGAGAACATAGGCAAAACACTCTCTGACATACATCACAGCAGGATCCTCTATGACACACCTCCCAGAATATTGGAAATAAAAGCAAAAATAAACAAATGGGACCTAATTAACCTTAAAAGCTTCTGCACATCAAAGGAAACTATTAGCAAGGTGAAAAGACAGCCTTCAGAATGGGAGAAGATAATAGTAAATGAAGCAACTGACAAACAACTAATCTCGAGAATATACAAGCAACTCCTACAGCTCAACTCCAGAAAAATAAATGACCCAATCAAAAATGGGCCAAAGAACTAAATAGACATTTCTCCAAAGAAGACATACAGATGGCTAACAAACACATGAAAAGATGCTCAACATCACTCATTATCAGAGAAATGCAAATCAAAACCACTATGAGGTACCATTTCACGCCAGTCAGAATGGCTGCGATCCAAAAGTCTACAAGTAATAAATGCTGGAGAGGGTGTGGAGAAAAGGGAACCCTCTTACACTGTTGGTGGGAATGCAAACTAGTACAGCCACTATGGAGAACAGTGTGGAGATTCCTTAAAAAACTGGAAATAGACCTGCCTTACGATCCAGCAACCCCACTGCTGGGCATACACACTGAGGAAACCAGAAGGGAAAGAGACACGTGTACCCCAATGTTCATCGCAGCACTGTTTATAATAGCCAGGACATGGAAGCAACCTAGATGTCCATCAGCAGATGAATGGATAAGAAAGCTGTGGTACATATACACAATGGAGTATTACTCAGCCATTAAAAAGAATACATTTGAATCAGTTCTAATGAGGTGGATGAAACTGGAGCCTATTATACAGAGTGAAGTAAGCCAGAAAGAAAAACACCAATACAGCATACTAACGCATATATATGGAATTTAGAAAGATGGTAACAATAACCCTGTGTACGAGACAGCAAAAGAGACACTGATGTATAGAACAGTCTTATGGACTCTGTGAGAGAGGGAGAGGGTGGGAAGATTTGGGAGAATGGCCTTGAAACATGTAAAATATCATGTATGAAACGAGTTGCCAGTCCAGGTTCGATGCACGATACTGGATGCTTGGGGCTGGTGCACTGGGACGACCCAGAGGGATGGAATGGGGAGGGAGGAGGGAGGAGGGTTCAGGATGGGGAACACATGTATACCTGTGGCGGATTCATTTTGATATTTGACAAAACTAATACAGTTATGTAAAGTTTAAAAATAAAATAAAATTAAAAAAAAAAAAAAAAAAGACAAGATGCCCTTTTACACCAATAAGATTGGCAAGAAAACAGATTGGCAACTTTGTTATGAAGTTGGCTATTTGTAGACCTTAGTTCTCAGCAGTTCCTCTAGTAGGTATCAGTAGGTATCAGTCCTGGGTGTTCATTGGAAGGACTGATGTTGAAGCTGAAACTCCAGTCCTTTGGCCACCTCATGCGAAGAGCTGACTCATTTACAAAGACCCTGATGCTGGCAAAGATTGAGGGCGGGAGGAGAAGGGGACGATGGAGGATGAGATGACTGGATGGCATCACTGACTCAATGGACATGAGTTTGGGTGAACTCCGGGAGTTGGTGATGCACAGGGAGGCCTGGTGTGCTGCGGTTCATGGGGTCGCAGAGTGGGACACGGCTGAGCAACTGAACTGAACTGAACTGAACAGGTGGTTTCTTGACTGCTGCTCCCTTGATTAGGAACAGTTCCAAATCTGCCTTGTGGAGCTCAGGGAAGGTCATAGAGGCTGGAGTCTTGCCTACAAGAAATGGGGGACAAAAGGGCCTCCATGCCAGAGAGCCGCACAGGGCCCCACTCAGTTTCACTGACCGCTGTTGCTTGTTGACAAATGAGGGATACCATTTTCATTTTAACAAATAGATCAGTAGTTTTGGAGGAAAGGAATCATAAACATTAAATAAAGAATATATTGTTGGAACAGTATGAAATTCAACTGTTTGTTGTCAAGGTTAAAAACCTTTTAATTTTCATTAGATAATCCTTTGTACTCAGTACGTGTTTTAAGTAAAAATTTTGTGCTTAATAGAATTTGGGTCACAAATGTTTAAACGTATGATCTGCATGTCAGAACTTGTGTGTTCATCTGCCTTAACACACCCTAACACTGAAGCAATATTAATAGATGATTCAGAGCAGGTGTTTAACGTTGATAAACACAGAATCTACGCTTTCTTGATAGAACTATTTACTCTGACATTTTTATACTGTGCTTAGTGTCTTTATTGGTATTCTCTTCCACTTTATCTTCCATGAGACCTTGAACTTGGTGACTGTAATCAACTTGTTGGACTTGTTGATTTTGCCAGTTGTGGCACCTTGACACCTTTCCAGAACAAATCTCTGAGGTACTGTATTTGGTTTGTTTACAGATACCTTAGATAGAACTTTAGGAGACAAACGGCATCTTGTGACTGTAGAACTGGAAGCAAAACCCGTGGAAACATCATCTCTTCTGCCCGTTATCGAGTATGCAGCAAGCGTTGCCGGAGACCTCTCGCAGGCCTCCCGAGAGGCCTTTGAAAATGGCGTTCACAGTGCGTGCCTCCAAGGTGAGGCAGTCAGATCAGTAAGCATGAGGATTACTTTCAACCCCTTCTAATAACAGAAATTATTTCATTCTTCTTTTCTAAACTTGGGGGTATTTTCTCCCTATTTCTGTCCATCATGCATATGTCATACCTTGTAGTCCCGCAGTATTGCATATTCTGTTCTGTTTTTTTCGGTCTTTTGTTCACTTTGCTTTTCAGTTTTGGAGGTTTCTACTGATACATCTTCTAACTCAGCCTTTCCTCAGCCGTGTCCCATCTGAGCGCGTCAGTGGTCTTCTTCCTTTCTGTTAGTGTTTTTGATCTGAGGCATTTCTTTTTGTTGTTTCTTAGGACTTCTGTCTCTCTGCCATCATGATCATCTGTTCTTAGTGCCCTTTACTTTGTCTGTTCCAGCCCTATAAATCAGTTTATATTCTCAGTCTGATCATTCAGCATTCCTGCCATGTCTGGTTCTGATGCTTGCTCTCTGCATTTAGATTGTGCTCTTTGCCCTTCAGCATTTTTCTTGATAGCCAGATATGATACACTGGGTAAAAGGGACTGCTCTAAACTGGCCTTTAGTACTGTGGTGGTGAGGTGAGGGGGAGGGGGAGTGTCTGTACCCAATCTCTTAGGAGAGACCCAATTGGGTCTTAGCCGGTGCCCTTGACCTCTGAGCTGCACAGCTGTTTCTCAGTCCTTTCATCCCCCATAGGTGGGACAGGATGGCTGGAGTAGACTGGAATTGGGTGCTTCCCTCCAGTCATCTAGGCTCTGATACCCCTTCAGGTTTGGCTCTGATATACTAGTTTCCTCTAAGGGCCGACCTTGTTAAGAATAGAATGCCTTGGAGTGTTTCAGAAAGAATTCCTACCCACTACCACCCTCATGAATCTCTGATATTTACTGTGAGAACCTGCTTGAGATCACAAAATTGTGCCCCTCCCCACCCCCAAGACTGGGTCCTCCTGGAGTTTTTAACTCTGGCTGGGCCACACTAAGCCTCAAACAGTTTAGCAGTTACAGTTCAGTGCAACTCCCTGCACTGACCTCTCTCTCCAGTCTTAGGGACGGTGGTTTGCCCTTTGTCCTCCCCTCTCCAGTCAATCCAGTAAGAGTTGTTGCATTTTATTTATTATTTAGAACAGTGTGATGACTTCAAAGCTCCTTACTTGCAGAACTGGAAGTTTTCTGCCTCTTTGCACATTTCACTTACCCCTCACTGAGTACAATATAGTCCTAATGTAGTTTTCCCCCTTACCTAGGACCATTGCTTGGATCGCCAGTTCAAGATGTAGCAGTTACTTTACATTCTTTGGTAATTCATCCTGGTACCTCCACAACTATGATTTCTGCCTGTGTCTCAAGATGCCTACAAAAGGTATGGAAGTGTCCTAATCCTTTTTGCCGTAATTGTGATTGGGGTTTTTATTTCATTAGTCTGCCCTCTAAGGGATAAGAAGAAGAGGCTTATGGAAGCTTCCTGATTGGAGAAGCTGCTATAACAGTGCTTCCTGTGAAAGTGCTGCACTCAATATGCCAGCAAATCTGGAAAACTCAGCAATGGCCACAGGACTGGAAAAGGTCAGTTTTCATTCCAGTCCCAAAGAGAGGCTGCTGCTGCTGCTGCCGCTAAGTCGCTTCAGTCGTGTCCCACTCTGTGCGACCCCATAGACGGCAGCCCACCAGGCTCCGCCGTCCCTGGGATTCTCCAGGCAAGAACACTGGAGTGGGTTGCCATTTCCTTCTCCAGTGCATGAAAGTGAAAAGTGAAAGTGAAGTCGCTTAGTCGTGTCCGACTCTTAGTGACCCCGTGGACTGCAGCCCACCAGGCACCTCCATCCATGGGATTTTCCAGGCAAGGGTACTGGAGTGGGGTGCCATAAGGCAATACCAAAGAATGTTCAAACTACCACACAATTGCACTCATTTCACATGCTAGCAAAGTTATGCTCAAAATTCTCCCAGCAAGGCTTCAATAGTATGTGAACTGAGAACCTCCAGATGTTCATGCTGGATGTAGAAAAGGCAGAGGAACCAGAAGTCAAATTGCCAACATCTGTTGGATCATCAAAAAAGCAAGAGAGTCCAGAAAAACATCTACTTCTGCTTTATTGCCTACACCAAACCCTTTGTGTGGATCACAGCAAACTATGGAAAATTCTTAAAGGGAATACCAGACCACCTTAACTGCCTCCTGAGAAATCTGTATTCAGATCAACAGTTAGAACTGGACATGAAACAACAGACTGGTTCCAAAATGGGAAAGGAGTATGTCAAGGCTGTATATTGTCACCCTGCTTATTTAACTTATATGCAGAGTACATCATGCAAAATGCCAGGCTGGATAACGCACAAGCTGGAATCAAGATTGCTGGGAGAAACATCAACAACCTCAGATATGCAGATGACACCAAGCTTATGGCAGAAAGTGAAGAGGAACTAAAGAGCCTCTAGATGAAAGTGAAAGAGTGAAAAAGTTGGTTTAAAACTCAACATTCAAAAAACTAAGATCATGGCATCCAGTCCCATCACTTCATAGCAAATAGATGGGGAAACGATGGAAGCAGTAAGAGACTTTATTTTCTTGGGCCCTAAAATTCCTGCAGATGGTGACTGCAGCTAGAAAATTTAAAAATGATTGATCTTTAGAAGAAAAGCTATGACCAACCTAGACAGCATATTAAAAAGCAGAGACCTTGCTTTGCCAACAAATGTCCGTCTAGTCAAAGCTATGGTTTTTCCAGTAGTCGTGTATGGATGTGAGAGTTGGACTCTGAAGAAGCCTGAGGGTCGAAGAATTGATGTTTTTGAACTGTGGTGTTGGAGAAGACTCTTGAGAGTCCCTTGGACTGCAAGGAGATCCAACCAGTCCATCCTAAAGGAGATCAGTCCTGAATATCCATTGGAAGGACTGATGCTGAAGCTGAAACTCCAATACTTTGACCACCTGATTCAAAGAACTGACTCATTGGAAAAGACCCTGATGCTGGGAAAGATTGAAGGCAGGAGGAGAAGGGGATGACAGAGGATGAGATGGTTGGATGGCATCACTGACTCAATGAACATGAGTTTGAGCAAACTCCGGGAGTTGGTGATGGACAGGGGCGCCTGGCATGCTGCAGTCCATGGAGTCACAAAGAGCTGGACACGACTGAGGGACCGAACTGAACTGAATCCTCTTTGCTTTAAGGTACTCTCCGGACAGCCATGCACCACTAACCTGCAGACAGCTGTGCTCCCAGTGCCTGACCTGTGTCCTTGCATTCTGAACCCTATAATCATGAGTTTCTAATCGTGGAGAATCTTTGATTTCTTAATCACTGGAGTTTTATTCAAAATAGGATCTAGGATATTGGTATTCGACACAGATAGTTACTAAACATCCTCTGATTCTGCCAAAGAGGCAAGTTGTTTTAGTGGCATCTCTCCTTTCCCTGCCTTCCCAGGTGGCACTTGTGTAAAGAACCTGCCTGTCAACGAAGGAGACGTAAGAGATGCAGGTTCGATCCCTGGGTAGGATACCTTGGAGGGGAGAAGGAAATGGCAGTTCATTCTAGTGTTCCTGCCTGGGAAATCCCATGGACAAAGGAGCCTGGTGGGCTACAGTCCATAGGGTTGCAATGAGTTGGACATGACTGAAGCGACTGAGCATGCATGCTGCTTTTCCTATACCAGATACACAGCCATAGAGGCAATCTTGGTAGCTTTGAGTAAAAGACACTTCTGGGGTCAGCTCTGCCCAAAATGGACTATAGTCTAAAGGACACTGAAGGTCTAATATTGGTTCCAGTATTGAAGTTCATGTTTATTCTACTAAGATTAATCAAGGATCACCAAAATCAGATAAGTCTTATTGAATTACAGATCAGATAAGTGAATTTCCTTCTCAGAGCATAAAACAGTCTCCTCTTCTCCTTGTGGTTGCCTGGGGATATGCCCTTGAGCTAGTGGAGGTGATGGAATTCCAGTTGAGCTATTTCAAATCCTGAAAGATGATGCTGTGAAAGTGCTGCACTCAATATGCCAGCACATTTGGAAAACTCAGCAGTGGCCACAGGACTGGAAAAGGTCAGTTTTCATTTTAATGCTAAAGAATGTTCAGACTACCACACAGTTGCACTTATCTCACATGCTAACAAAATAATGCTCAAAATTCTCCAAGCCAGGCTTCAACAGTACGTGAACTGAGAACTTCCAGATGTCCAAGCTGGATGTAGAAAAGGCAGAGGAACCAGAGATGAAATTGCCAACATCCGTTGGATCATCGAAAAAGCAAGAGAGTTACAGAAAAACATCTCCTGCTTTATTGACTACACCAAAGCCTTTGACTGTGTGGATCACAACAAACTGAAAAATTCTTAAAGAGTTGGGAATACCAGACCACCTTACCTGCCTCCTAAGAATTCCGTATCCAGGTCAAGAAGCAACAGTTAGAACTGGACATGGAACAACAGACTGGTTCCAAATTGGGAAAGGAAGTACATCAAGGCTGTATGTTGTCACTCTGCTTGTCTAACCTCTATGCAGAGTACATCATGCGAAATGCCGGGCTGAATGAAAGCTGGAATCAAGATTGCCGAGAGAAATACAAATAACCTCAGATATGTAGTTGACAGCACCCTTATGGCAGAAAGAGAAGAGGAACTAAAGAGGCTCTTGATGAAAGTGAAAGTGGAGAGTGAAAAAGCTGTCTTAAAACTCAGTATTCAAAAACTAAGATCATGGCATCCGGTCCATCACTTCATGGCAAATAGATGGGGAAACAATGGAAACAGTAAGAGACTTTATTTTGGGGGGCTCCAAAATCACTGCAGATGGTGACTGCAGCTATGAAATTAAAAGACACATTTATTCCTTGGAAGATAAGCTATGACCAACCTAGACAGCATATTCAAAAACAGAGAAATTACTTTGCTGACAAAGGTCCATCTAGTCAAAGCTATGGTTTTTTCAGTAGTTATGGATGGATGTGAGAGTTGGACTCTAAAGAAACCTGAGCACCGAAGAATTGATGTTTTTGAACTGTGGTGTTGGAGAAGACTCTTGAGAGTCTCTTGGACTGCAAGGAGATCAAACCAGTCAATTCTAAAGGAAATTAGTTCTGAATATTCATTGGAAGAACTGGTGCTGAAGCTCTAGTACTTTGGCCACCCGATGTAAAGGGCTGACTCATTAGAAAAGACCCTGATGCTGGGAAAGATTGAAGGCAGGAGGAGAAGGGGACGACAGAGGATGTGAAGGTTGGATGGCATCACTGACTAGGTGGACATGAGTTTGAGCAAGCTCCAGGAGTTGGTGATGGACAGGGAAGCGTGGTGTTCTGCAGTCCATGGGGTCACCCGCCAGGACCTTCATGTGCTGAGTGCTGATTCCATGCATTATTCTCAGTGTGGGAATGCTCTAGTTTTGTAGGTGACTGATGCGCATTAAAACACTTGCTTTTATGACCATTTTCTAGTATTTTGGACTGTGTTTGAGACCTGGCTTTCTAGTCTTATTTGAATCCATAATTACAAAGTTAATTTAAATATCCTAGGTCCCTGACTTAGGAAGGCTGAACTTTTAATGACTTTTTTATGTGAGTTTAAATTCATACTTCTTAAGAGATTTCATTTTAAAAAACACCCACCTACATTTTCAAAAATAATTATTTAAATATTGTTTTCTGGAACATATAGTTAGAAATAGTGCCTGTAAAGTGGTCATGATGAAATTGTTGAAAACATTTATCTTCTAATAATTCTTAGAGTTCCATCTGACTTTGGTTTTAGTATTGAAATAACTGTAACCTGAAAGATGATTCAGTGCTTTTAAGTTAACCTCAAGCCCCAGTATTTTGGCCAGTCCTTCAGAATCTAATACCCCTTGGTTAACCTTCCATTAAGACCATAGTAGAGAATAAGAATTAACTTTATGAGGCCTCCACTTAATCTTTAGTTTTCATTCATTACTTTAAATACTGCTAATGGAAGTGCTCTGACCCTTGTGAAACTTCATCTGGTGTGGAAATTCCTTGCCTCTGCTGATGAGAAGTTAATGAT
This sequence comes from Bubalus bubalis, assembly GCF_019923935.1. NCBI lineage: Eukaryota > Metazoa > Chordata > Mammalia > Artiodactyla > Bovidae > Bubalus > Bubalus bubalis. The sequence goes on from NC_059175.1 coordinate 6,595,160, forward strand.
GCTTCATATAGTTACTGAGCCATCTATGTTGTGGTCATGGTGCACTGGGAACTGAGGGAACACAATAAGATGCATATGTTTTCTTGACCTAAATGAGCTTATGATTTAGAAGGAAATTAAATATAGCCAAACAGTCAAAGTATTAGATAGAATGGTATAAGATTCACAAAAGCTGAGAAGTGGGGAATTGGAGAATGGTTCTTGGTGTCAACTACTAATTGGCACCTGCCAAGAGCATTGCCAACCACTGAACAAGGGCATTCATCATCGGCCTCTACAGAGACTGAACCCCATGCTGCTGCAGCTCTTGACCTTCAACACCCCCTGAGGGAGTTCAGGGTGGAGTGAGGCACTCTTTTCTCCAGGAATCTGGTGGGACAGGTCTTTAGATAGTTGGATGTTTTTAGGAACTGATTTCATGATTCCAGTCCTTAAATCTTGTATTACCTAGAAAAGCACTAAATCCCTTTCTGAGGACCTCAGATACTCCTGGAGAGCAGAAAACACTGTAAAATGAGTGCTTAATTGTATTGAATTCCCCCTTCACCAGAATCTTATATATTGACCTTCCCCCACTGCCTCTTTGGAGCAGTCTCTCAGAGCTATATGAGGTGCGGTCTCCCAGGCTGTAGTCTGCATTTTGCCTCAGATGAAACTTAACTTGCATCTTTTTAGTCGACATTGGAAAGAAGTTAATGTTGCTGAAATTCAGCCTCTGTTCACGGGTGCTGAATAGAAACGTGGAGACAAGAGTTTTCGGTGAAACAGGAAAGAGTAGCTTTTGTTGCTTTGCCAGGCAAAGGGGGCCATGGTGAGCCAGTGACCTGAAGACTGTGACCCTCTATAGTGTTTTACGAGCAGGCTGTTTCAACCAGTCTATGGTTTATGTTCCTGTGGTTGCCAGTTTTCATCGAGAGGGGGGTTTGCTTCTGGTAAAAACAATTTAGGAGTGTGTGTCAGGCCTTTAAATCTTTAAGGGAACTGTAAGTTTGGTAATTCTGCTTTGTGACAGAATTACAGTCTAAACTGTTCCCAGTTCCCTAGCCCAACAGCTGTCCTTGTTTCTAATCTTCACATTTCCCAATCAATAACTCTTGAGTCGGCATTTTACTTCAAAAGACAAGCACACAGGGGCTTTTACAGTTTCCTTAATTGTTGACCTGTGATGTTTTGGAGGCTATGGGTACAGTGGCAGCATTCTAGACATGCAAAGATTAAAGAAGGCAGGGGGTGTTGAAATTAGGGTTGGAAAAGTAAAATCGAGTCTGACTGTAGGGAAACCTGTAAGAAACTACACTGAGCAATTTGAGATTTGTTTTGAGAAGTGTGGTAAATGATTTAAACATTTTGAAGAGAGCAGCATAATCATTAGAATATAGGAGGGACTGGAGTATGGAGAGCCTCCGACAGGGAATAGACTAGATCTGGGCTAGAGTATCAGCAATGGTATAGAAATCTTACCGCTTACATTCAGGAAAAAGGAAATCAAAGATGCATGAAGACTAGTGACGCCATCAACAGAAAGAGGAAAGAGCAGGCAAGTGTTTGGAAAAGAAAATAATAAGATCAGTTTGGACCATATTGAGTTGCTGCAAGATACTCGGACATCATCCCAGAGCAGGCCAGTGGATTACAAGGAGCACCCGAAGACTGTGACTCGAGTGCAGCTTAGAGGAAGCTTTGACGCTCTGGAACTAGGCAGTTGTTCCCACGGAAAAGACTGTGAAAAGAGAACTAAGGACAGACCCATGACCACAATACCTCCTTTTCGGTCACACAGAACTCTGTCCTTTCCTCAGATACAGCATTATTCCTCTTAATTTTTAGTCTTTCCCCATTCCATTATGTTATTCGGAAAGCTACACTGTGGAGTGGCACGAAGCATTGGGTAAGAATTGCAAAACTACATAGGATCTATTTAGTTGTTTGCTGTTGACTGTCATTATGTTTTAGTCATGTTTTCATTCAAGGATTATTAGATGCTTTCTCACTGACTGAGTCCTTTCAGTTGATAGTGATTTTCAAGGCTTTAATCAGCTGCAAAGAACTGAAATTAGGCTTTTACTATATATATGTGTGCTATGGTTTTCTGAAATTTCTACAATAAAGAATATACTTAAGTTTTTACAAGTCTGCCCATTTTTCATGATCTTGAAGGTAGCAGGGAGAGGGGAAGGTGGAGGTGCTGAAGTGTGGGGAACAGAAGCGTCCGAGGCGCAGAGCATTACTGGAAAATAGACGCCATGGTAGCGTCCGGTCCTGAGTGAGTGGGGGCCGGTGAGCAGAGAGAGGATGATCAGCTAGAGCCAGATAAAGGAGAGGCCACATGCCAGAGCCCTTCTCTTTGGTCTGGTTTCCACTGCTAAATCCACGATTATTGCATCCCACCTGACAACCAAACGGCTTAGAATATATATATAGGAAATTGTTTTAACTCTGGTAGGCCGGAGGAGTAGGTTACCTTTTAAAGCAAACCCATCAGTAGCTACAGTGCTTGCAAACGCCCTCTGAATCCATGTACCAGTTTGGCTGATGGAATGATGCTTACAGACAATCTGACTAGGACCCCAAGATGTCTTTGTTCCTCTGCTGCTTCCCCAGTTTTTGTCCACTTCCTGTTTGCCTGATGCTGTTTTAGCTTTTTTCAGTTTCTGTATTGCACTTGTTCTTCTTGGCCTTTGAAATCTGAAATTCTGAACAGAATTCTGTGTGTTTTACACTGAGAATATGTTCTACTTATTGTGTTTTTAGCTCCTTTATTTCCCTCCTTGATTGCCCCGACTTGTAGCATGCACCGTAACTATAGGTTTCAAACATAAAAGAGGAGATACATGAAGGAAATATGTCTTTGAGAGGGGAAAACCATTTTCTTTCCCTGTGTCTCTGGGCACATGTTCACAGGTACTCTACATCATCAGACTTTACCAAGCGTCCTCCTGCAACACATGCATGAGGTCTCAGGTGCGCTGTTGGCATTCACGTAGAGCCAGCGTTGACGTTCTGGACTTCTTATAGAGTGTTAAGGCAGGCTTCTGTCTTTTTGCTGGAGGCTCTGTGCTTAAGAGTATGGACGGTATTTAAGGTTTTATGAATCTTCCCTTCATAACAGAAGTCTGATCTGCAGTCTAAGGAAGAGGCGTTAACATCCTTTAATTTCTTTAGGCTCTGAAGAAAGCTGATAAGCAAATTTTGGAACCCCTGATGAATCTTGAAGTGACAGTGAGCAGAGATTACCTCAGCCCTGTCCTAGCAGACCTGGCACAGAGAAGAGGGAACATTCAGGAGATCCAGTCTCGCCAAGACAACAAAGTTGTTATTGGATATGTTCCCTTAGCAGAAATCATGGTAGGTACTCTGTGACTAAATCTACATATTTTACATAAATTGCTGGAGAAATCCCAGGGATTCTATCCGCACGGGTGTGGATGTGTGGGGGAGGGCTTTCCAGTCGTCCACAAAGTTTGAGCTGTGCTCTACTAAATGTGTCGCCAGCCTCAATGACCGTTTTTCCATGCCGAGCACTTACCTACTTCCACTATTGCTGGCCCAGCCAGTTCTTCCTGTCATTCTTTTCCCCGCCGCCTCTCCTGCTCTAGGGCAGGCGTCTAAGTGCCAGCAGAGTCTTTACCAAACGCTGGGACTGCGGAATGCTTCTGAAGCATACCCCCGATCCTGGTTTTCTGTCCTCCACGGTACTTACCAGATTTTTCCTGATAATGGTCAAAAGATGTGCAGGGAGAGATTTGAGGCTTAACTTGGCAGAGATAACTAACTTAAATTATTTTGATTAGGGTTATTCAACTGTGCTTCGAACATTAACATCAGGCTCAGCTACTTTTGCCTTAGAGCTGTCTAATTATCAAGCCATGAGTCCTCAAGACCAAAGTACGCTGCTCAGCCAGAGACGTGGCCTGTCCTAAGTCCTTGGAGGGAAACTCAGGAGCACCTACCGACTTCGTTTTCAGTAAGAACAATTTAAAAGAGAACTTGAACAGGCGGTGGCACCGGTGGCTGCTCCTTCTACTTTAGAGCATGAGAAACGCGCTTTGATGTTGACGGTTAACGTACCTCAGCTGTATTGTCTATCTAGTAAATTATTACTGTTGGTAGTTAAGATTCAGTCTTTTGGAATACACTGAGTGATAGATATCACAAGGTTTCTGGTTGGTTGATTTTACGCTTGTCTCACAAGAAAGATGTCAGTCTTCTAATGTATAATAAGATGGAGGTTCAATAAAAAGACATTTTATTCAAAAACATGATTTTTAAAATCAGGTTGATTGTAGTATGGATGACTGTGGGCTCTTTTCCCATATCTTTCTTCTGTTTCAGCTCGTTTTTACATTCTGCCCTCATGCTCACAATATCCAGTAAAGAGAGGTTGTGCAGCTATTCCTCGTCTGCAGGACAAGTATAAACAAAAGATGTTTTAGATTGATATAATTCATGTCTGTCTTAAGAAACTTAGTAGCTCAAGTCAGAATCACTAAACCATACCACAGATTACTAAAGAGAGATTCATAATTAATGGAGAAATAGTTGCCAATTTTTCCTGATTAGATCACTACCTGTTAGGTACATACATTTCTGTTTATACCAAAAAACAAAAAATCCCAATAAGCTAGCTAACACTGCTGCTAAGTCGCTTCAGTCATGTCCGACTCTATGCAACTGCATAGACGGCAGCCCACTAGGCACCTCCGTCCCTGGGATTCTCCAGGCAAGAATACTGGAGTGGGTTGCCATTTCCTTCTCCAAGCTAACACTAAAGAAGGTAAAAAATCACCTTGTACTTCACAGTGTCCTAGCCTGACAAACGTGTCTTACCTGACCATTCTGCAGCGGTGTCTTGTTAGCCTCCTGTAGGCATCCTCTAGGTCTGTGACCTCCTGGGGACTCCAGAGTCTCTCACCAACAGCACTAGCCCGAGGCCTAAAATTTAAACCACACGTCCCCCAAGGCAGTTTACATTCATGATTTCTTCAAGAAGCAAACCACACACTTGGGCAAGTTTGTAGTGCTTTCCCGCTTGGGTGGAGAAGAGCAACTCAGGCCCCTTAGTCCACAAGTTCTCCCTGAGGTTCCATACCATAATCTTGGAGTAAGGTTAGTTGCATCCACATACTCTCCCCATATGCAGGCTTCTCCACCAAGGACAAGCTGTTTCTGCTCCGGAGTACCTAGATTACAGTCAGTGGTGTGAGTTAGGTGGTTGCAACCTGAGGCTCACACACAGAGGCGGCGCTGGTTTCTGGTGTTAGCCTGGGGCAAGGCTTCTCCCTGGGAGTCAGGAGGACCTTGGGAGAAGTTCAAGCTGTGGCACAAAAAATGGTGGCAAACTTCATTGCCGCAGCTGACCCCGTGGTTCAGAGTATTTGTTAGCGTGTGTCGACTAATGTAGCAGGCCAGTAGTAAAGAGACCATTTTATTTTGGTTTTCTGCAAACTTCTTTGGACACCAGAAGCACTTCCCCTGGTTGCCTGTGGACAGTGTGCCAAGGAATGCAAGGTGGACTATGCTAGTGAGCACCACTCCTGCCTTCAGCACCTATCTTCTGGTATCAAAGAGACTAGGTATCGTCAGTAATTACGACTTCTTGATTCTCAGAAAATGCTTTTGGAGAAACAGCTGACAGACCTACAGGTTTGAAACTTTTTAAACACCAGAACACTTTTCCTCAAAGGAAATTGTATATTAAAGTCTAGTGTACAAAACTGGACAAAGCAAAACTGTTCTTAAGGGGTTTGAGAGCCTAGAGTCCCACCACTCAGACATGCCCACCCCCAAGGATGCCTCCTCCTCAGAACCCGGAAGCCACCGAACAGGACGCGATCCCTACTTAGGTGTCTTACATCGCAGAGGAAGCTCAGAGGAGAGACAGGCTCCTGCAGTTAGGCCTCTTTGAATGCATAGTGACAAGTCTTATCAGTGTAAGAGAATCTTACTTTAGAAGTTCTTTCATGTAGGAAAGAATACAGTTTCTTTGACAAAGTTTAAAATGACACTGAGTTCAGTCTGTTGGATTATACACAAGGAAAATCAAGGATCAAACATAAAAGGGAGGATAGTAGGTGGTACCTAGGTAAAGATTCCCTGGAGGGCGGGGAGGGTTTGTAAAACCTAACACGTCAAGTAATGGTGGCTGCTTCACTTACCCGCAAAGTTAAGAGGCTTCACAGAGTAGTACTGTCTCCAGTCTTGCCCATAATTGATTATGTCTAAGTACCAAGGAGCAGAAATGATCACAGGGAAGCCAGCTGCTGTAATGTTCTCTAGTTCCTTATAGAAGTCGCCCATTTTCCACACTTGAACTACTGTGCCTGGTAGAAGCTATTACAGTTACAAGTAAAATATGTATTATTAGGTCTCGCAGCTACAGCAGATGAAATTAAAAGTCTAAGGCACTGTAGCTAATAACTAACTCTTTAAGATCCTTGACAAAGCAACGTTTTCTTCTTTCCCCTTTCCTTTTTGAGGTAATATCTAATGCTATTTGTAATAAGGACTTAGACATTTCATCAAACCTTAATATTTAATATTTAACTTTTTAACTTTTGTCTATATACAATACCACATAGGTAATGAATTAAAGCTTTAGTCCCATTTCTACCACACTATTTTACTTACTTTGGAACTTACAGGATGCCACTAACACTCCTGGAAAGATAATACAAGTAGCTGGACTTTCAAATTTTCAGTTGCCCCACAGGAAAATAAAGAATTCTGATTATGTCAGAGAGAAATGCCTTAAAATAAAGTGTACTTGACAGTGATGCTTAAAATGAAGGTTACCTTAACAGCAATAAAGACTCATTCTTATCTGTTTGTTTTGCCTTTCTGAAAAAAGGAGCATTTTTCACAGTACTTCAATTTGTTACTAAGAATGAGATGGAGAGGGAGGAGGGAAGATGGGAGAGATGAGGGGGCAGCACTGAAGAATGAAGTAAATGGAAGAAATAAATAAATACCATCATCATGGGTGTTGGTGTGCGGCTCTTGCCTAACAGCAGCTTAAACGGAAAGGTAAGCTAACTTCCCCCAACATTACAGGGAAAGCTTAGGGTTCCTTCCATCTAAGGTGTTAAGAGTACTCAGTTCAGTTCAGTCGCTCAGTCGCGTCCGACTCTTTGCGACCCCATGAATCGCAGCATGCCAGGCCTCCCTGTCCATCACCAACTCCCGGAGTTCAGAACCACACGCAGCATTAGTAACCTCTCACCTTGCCTTCATCATCATAAACCTCTTGCCAGACTATGGATCTCTTCTTCATGGTTGAAATCATATCCAAAACCCTACCATTGAAAAAAATTACAAAGTTATTTCAGACCACAAACTTAGCAGTGTGTGTAAAGAATGCACACTTTATACCAAAGACTGCAACACTGAGAGATGCCTTTTAGTATGTGCGTGTGAAGCCGCTTCAGTGTCCCACTGTCTGCGACCCCATGGACTGTAGCCCACCAGGTCCTGTGTCCGTGGGATTCTCCAGGCAAGAATACTGGAGTGGGTTGCCATTCCCTCCTCCAGGGGGTCTTCCCAACTTAGAAATCGACCCCATGTCTCCTCCTGCATTGGCAGGCAGGTTCTTTACCACTAGCGCCACCTGGGAAGCCTTTCAGTACAGCACAACTTTATAGCAGAACAAGCTAAAGTTGGGTGGTGACCCCTGTGGTTCCTTCTTTCTAGCACATGGTCAGAACCTGACACAACAGAAGGGTTCAACAGTCGTTTGCAGAATGAATCAGCTCAGCATGCTCCCAAGATAGGAAGATGTGGCAGTTCATAAGGACGTGTACAAACAGCAATCTTGGTTAACCTCTGAGTACCTTAGAATAAAGGAAACTAGAAACTATCCTGTGACGGCACCTAATAACTTCCAGCAGTGCTGACAATCAATTGACAAATTATCTCCTGACATTCAGACAATGCTGGGTGTTAAATGCAGGATTAAAAAAAACAAAAAAGAAAATCGGACTGCATCATGAGAAAAGCTGAATAGGAAAAGGCTAGAATCTGGGCCTGCTCAATGCAGGGGTTGGCAAGCTACCCTGCAGTGTGTGTGTGTGGCTCACGAGCTGAGAATGGTGTTTATATATGTTAAGTGAAAGCTGCTCAGTCATGTCTGACTCTTTGCAACACCATGGACTATACAGTCCATGGAATTTTCCAGGCCAGAATGTTAAAGTGGGTAGGCTTTCCCTTCTCCAGGGGATCTTCCCAACCCAGGAATCAAACCCGGGTCTCCAGCATTGCAGGTGGATTCTTTACCACCTGCGCCCCAAGGGAAGACCCTTTTTACATTGATCAAGTGAACTGAAGTCGCTCAGTCATATCCAACTCTTTGCAGCCCCGTGGTAAAGCACTCTTTCAAAAATATTAAAAAAGTATGCAGCCATATGCAGGCTTGCTCAGTCATGGCTAACTCTGCAACCCCAAGGACTGTAGCCCGCTATGCTCCTCTGTCCATGGGATATTCTAGGCAAGAATACTCGAGTAGGTTATCATTTCCTCTTCCAGGGGATCTTCCCGCCTCAGGGATCAAACTCACATCTCATGCACTGCAGGCAGATTCTTCACTGCTGAGCCATCGGGGAAGCCCATGAAACCACATGTGCCCCGTGAAGTTGCCAGTAATTACTGTCTGGCTCTTAACAAAATCAGTTCACTACTTTTTACCACAGGGCAGCACCGTCTAGTAGATCTTTATCTTCAGGGATGGAAATGTTCTGTATACGCACTTTCCAACACGGTAGCACTCGTCTCATGTAGCTGTTGGCTCCTGAACACGTGAGGTGTGGCTAATGTGACTGAGGAACTGAATTTTTAATTTTCTTCAAGTATAATTTAATACAGCCACATGCGGCTGTGGCTGCCATACCAGACAGCACAGGTATAGAGTAAAAGCAATGCTGGAGTTGACACAATGAATTCCAGGAGCTAGACGGTGAAGCCTTCCCAGGTAGCCTGGGTTTTCAGCTGAGTTCACAAGAGCAGATAACTGCTACCACCCTACGTCTCAACAGTCACTGCAAAAGGGTTGGAGTCACCATGTTATTGATTTAAAGAGAATAGTGGGTATTGCACCCTCCTTTATGATTTTTCATCTGTACTTTGTGTAACAAAGATTATAACATGTACACTTGGAAAAGGAATGGAGAGAAAATGAGAAAATAAAATAGTACTAAATAAGAGCTTCAGTTCACTCACTCAGTCGTGTCTGACTCTTTGCGACCCCAGGGACTGCAGCACACCAGGCCTCCCTGTCCATCACTAACTCCCAGAGTACTCAAACTCATGTCCATTGAGCCGGTGATGCCATCCAACCATCTCACTCTCTGTCGCCCCCTTCTCCTCCTGCCCTTAATCTTTCCCAGCATCAGGGTCTTTTCAAATGAGTCAGTTCTTCGCATCAGGTGGCCAAAGTATTGGAGTTTCAGCTTTAGCATCAGTCCTTCCAGTGAATATTCAGGACTGATCTCCTTTAGGATGGACTGGTTGGATCTCCTAAATAAGAGCTTAAACTTTTACAAAAGGCACTGATGAAATAAAAATGAGTAGGCTTTCAATAACTTACATCTGCATATAGAAAGATTGTAGTTTCTTAAAATTTTTGCCAAAGCCTTTGTTCATCATGAAATTCAGGACTGCTGGATTGGACTCCCTTAAACAAAAACAGTGATTAAAATTTCATTAAAAGTTCAATATGCCCAATCGTTTTAAAGCAACAGACACCCCCAACATCATTTATACAGATGGAAATGTATTAAAGTTTGTAAAGAGCAAAATAAGCCCATTATGCCTAAATTAAGCCTAAAATAAGCCTAATTATGCCTTAAAAATAAGTCTAAAATTTAATTATGAGTTATCTTAGCTTTCCACTGCAAATAATTTTTTTAGAAGCTGATATCGTGTAAAAATGGCTTTCCCTAAGCTCCCATGTCTTTCTTCCATCTAAGGCTATTTGCACAGAAGACTTTCACTAGAAAAATCTCTCCCACTTAATCATTATCCTCTTCACTAAAGCTATTCTTGTTCTCTATTTAGTTTTTTTTTAATTCCCATTTTCTTCTGCATCTTAATTCTCCTTCCTATAGGCTTCTGTCAATAGCATCAGTATGTGAATTCTGTAAACAATTCACCGTCTTAGGAGTTGTGGTCCCAGGTTAACACCTCACAGAGATGTTCCCCCAAGTCTTCGCTTTTCCCAGGGACACCTCTATACCTACTTCAAAGATAAAAGGTTTTAGAAAAGTGGAGGAGGGGGGCAGTTAACAGATTTTCATACCAACAATGAAAATCTACTTCATCTCCTCCCAGATGAATGAATTCATCTGGAAACACAGTACTAATTTCTTTGAAAAGTTTAGACAGGAAGCTGTAAGTTGAATTCAATATAGGGTTTATAGGTCCAAAAGTCCCAGATGGCTCTCTCGCATGATAACATGGAGTCAGGAGGTCTTTCTGGCCTAGAAGGAAACATGGAGAATCTTTTCTGAAGTAGTAGTTCAGTCACAAAGACAAGGCTTTGCACATGATTATACTACTTTATTTTGTTGAAGATATATGTTATACAGAAAAAGATAAGCGTGTTTACTCAGAGTTACTTTGGTAATTTCTTCAGATAAGAAAAGGGAGAACTAATTCCTGAATACTGCCCCTGTGTTGCTTTGCTTCCATTTCCATCAGCCCCTCTGAGATTTTACCCATTTCAGATACTATCTCAAATACTGGTGGCTGGTGGTTTAGTCACTAAGTTGTGTCCGACTGTTGCAACCCATGGACTGTAGCCCGCCAGGCTCCTCTGTCCATGCGATTCTCCAGGCAAGAATACTGGAGCCGGTTGCCATTTCCTTCTCCAGGGGACCTTCCCGACCCGGGAATCGAACCTCGGTCTCCTTCACTGTAGGCAGATTCTTTACCAACTGAGTTACAAGGGAAGCCCCATCTCAAATATAAAGGGCTCCCAAATCTTCAGCTTGCCCCAATCCTTTTCCTCAAGTTTCAATCTATATTTCAAATTCCCTGCTGAACACAATTAGCTTCCCTTCAAATATAATGCAACAGGGCTTCCTCGGTGGGTCAGAGGTAGAGAATCTGCCTGCCAATGCAGGAGACTCAGGTTCGATCCCTGATCTGGGAAGATCCCATATGCGGAGCAACTAAGCCCATGCACCGCAACTTCCGAGCCCACCTGCCACAACCAGCGAGTAGCCCCCGCTCGCTGCAACTAGAGAAAAGCCTGCGCGGCACAGAGACCCAGCATGGCCCAACATAAATAAAAAATACAATTTAACAGAAACTAAAGTCTCTCCCCCACACTCCTTCTGTAGCTTCCCAGTTTTCACATTCTGGTAAGCCAGTCACCATCCCATCAAGGCTCTCGTCCCTTTCTTGCTGGAGTCAGTCAGTCCCCGTTTTAGAGATGGGAAGTCTGAGAATGAGATGTTCTATAACTTGCCCAGGGTCACTCAGTTGATAAATGCGAGAAAATGAAAAGTGAAAGTGACAGTCACTCCTTCGCATCTGACTCATTGCGACCCATGGACTGCAGACTGCCAGGCTCCTCTGTCCACAGAATTCTCCAGGCAAGAATACTGCAGTGGGTTGCCATCCCCATCTCCAAGGGATCTTTACCTCCCAGGGATAAAACCTGGGTCTCCTGCATTGCAGGCAGATTCTTTACCATCTGAGCCACCAGGGAAGCCCATAACTGCCAGAAGCAAGACTCAAATCCCAGGCAGTCTAGCTCCAGGAGCAGTTCTTAAGCAGCCAGCAGTGAAGAATCCACTGGCAATGCAGAAGACCCAGGTTTGATTCCTGAGTTGGAAAGATCCCCTGGAGACCCTTGTCCAGTACTACCACCTGGAGACAGGCTACCCACTCCAGTATTCATGGGCTTTCCTGGTGGCTCAGAAGGTAAAGAATTCGCCTACAATGCTGGAGACATGGGTTCAATCTGGGGTTGGGAAGATCCGCTGGAGAAGGGCATGGCAACTCTCATGCACTGTCCTCCAGCTAAATGCCTGTCCTTCTACCAGAAACAAGAATATATTCTTTGATCTCTCAAGAACATTTTAGGTGTTACTTCACTCATGTAACTGTTTAACTCACTTTTCACGTTCTACTTGTAATCATTTCTTGTTTTATCTCTTGTGTTTATACTTTAGGCAATGCCTAGACAGTGACCTGCTCGCAATAGACATATAATAGTTATTGAATTACAACCCTCAATAGTGCTACCTTTGTGCAACTCACAAGAACGAAATAAGCAAGCACCAAGTCATGAGATGCAGGAGCACACGTGTTCACTTTTAGCAACTCACAAAACACCTTACCTTTTCCCCAAGACTCCGTATGCCCAGGGCTATCAAATTCTGGCAGGACGCGAATCCCTCGTAATCGGGCATATTCAATCACTGTACGGACATCCTTTGGTGTATACACATGAGACAAAGAATAGCTTCCCTGCAAAAGTTACATTTATTAAAATTAAAATGTATGAGCTGTTCATGGTTCTGTTTGTACTTTGGTATCTGCCAGCCGACTTTTCAGGTATGAAGTATTAAAAAAGTCTTATGTGATGTTGGATAACTCATTTAAATTATCTGTTTACTGTATCTTATCAGTAAGCTCTCAGCACACTTTGGGTTAATTTCAGGTTTACTGACAGAACTATCTATTGACAGAACCAGCACCTTGTTTTAGCAATGTCTACCATCATGCTATTTCAACCTCATGTGACTGACCGTATGACAAAACAGAAACAATTTGTTCTACTCCAAAGTGAAAATTCTGAATATAATGCCTTTGTCAGTTTTAGAATCAAAATTCACACAATATTACAAAACATAGCTGTTGGCATTCAAGATACTGCCAGCAGTAAAAATTCCCCTTGAGATGCCAATTTTTTTCTTTTTAATTAAAGATTACCTTTGGTTCTGTTTTATGTTCTTGAAAAATAAGTATCAGTGGAAAATAAAGGTCCATTAAAAGTGTTACTATGGCACATCTCTCAAGGTATAAATATATAAATATAAATAAATGCTCAACTCCTTAAAAAGTAGTCTTGCCTTCCCCAATCCCAACATCAAATCTGAATCAAGACCTAAGTTTATAGTAAATACAGGGGACAGAAGAACATATTGACACTGGATGGGCAATCAACAAAACCCAGATTGTGCAAAACTACAGGACAAACTGAGCTTCGTTTCCTCAATGAAAATAATAAAAGAAAAATAAAAAGACACGGGCAGGGATGGGCACCCATAGATCTAAAGAGAACAGAAATATTAACTGACCTCAATGTATGGAGTTTATTTGCATCCCACTGCAAATAAAACAACTTTTTTAAAAGAAAAAGGCACTTGGGCACACATGAATAATGATTGGCTACCTGGATTATTGCTAATTTTTTAGCTGTGATAATGAGTTATTTTTAAACAGGGCTTTTTACCAATAAGAGATGATGCCTGCGATTACCTTCAAAATAATGGTGGAGGGGATATAGGTGCTGTAGGATTGACCATTTCTTGATTATTGAAGCTGAGATGAGGAAGTGGGAATTCATTAAATTCTACTTCTGTATATGTTTGAAGCTTTCCATGTTAAAAGCAAACAACAGGAGTGCTGCTAGGATTTCAATCCAAACCACATCAAAACTTTAAGGAAAGGTTTGGAATTGTGACCAGAGGACTAATTCAGGGTCTTGGCTCTGCCCCTTCATATCTACAACTTTGCATGAGACGTGCAGCTTCTCTTGCTGTCAGTGACTAGCTCTGTAGTACAGGGGATTCAGTGAGACAGTAGTAAGGCTTGCTCCCTGCTTCACTGGTCTATAATTCAGTCAATTTGAACACTTCTAACACTACATTATTTTCTATGAAGGAGCCATTATCTCTTAAGATTGCCTACTTCATACAGTTTTTTAGAGAGAAAAGAAGTTGTCATTTACAGAATTCAGAACAATTCTTGCCGGGAGCCGGCGAGAGACATTCCACTCGTGACAAAGGTCATGAGGAAGGGGGCTCGGCATACGCAAAGGCGGGATCGAGCCTCGGGAGTGCCCCCGGATATTCTCGAGCATCTACCCCCCAAAAACCAGAGTCTGCCTACTTTATTGCTTTGTGCTCTCGCCTCTGACTTTACTGGGGGCTGTCCCCCACCACCATCTCACTCTCTCTGTCAAAGAGTTAACTTACAGCTCCAATTAATAAAGTTCCTGGGCAATTAGGAGTGTTTAAATCCAAACCCCTCAGATGGCTCTCTAACTCGCCTGACAAGTTTACCCGGACACCTACAGCTATGCATACGATTGTTTACAGTCTCCCAGCCTCCAGAGGCACGGGAAGCTTAAGATATTCAAATAGCTTAGAGCCTCTCAGAGAATTAGAAACTGTCAGAATAAAACTAGTAAAAGATTTCATTGATGAGCCAATGTTTGTTGCCAAGTTTTCACATCCCCTGAATTGTATCCTTGAATGTGCATTAATTAATATAGTTGGTATGTAGAAAAAATAAGTAGTGGCCTGGTGTTAGTAACTTTAGACCCTTAAGGTAGTAAATTCTTTCCTTTGTAAACCCATTACACATCCACCCTATAGGAACGTAATCTTATCTTCGGAGGATGGCGCCAAACCTTAAAATAATTACTCTTAGAGAAAATAAGTCTTTGTTGATAAGTCCTTGTCAAGAGTCATAAAATGTTAATAGGCCTCTGGCCAGAAGATGATGTAAATCACCTAAACCATTTGTATACGATAAATCTGCAGGAAAGAAACCCTGGTTTTTGATAAGCATCAAAGACTGCTGATTTTGCATCCCCTATTGTCCTCTATGTGTAACTTAGGGTATAAAAGCCCCTGTTGAAAATAAAGCTAGGGGCCTTGCTCACCAACGCTTGGTCTCCCCATGTCATTCTTCCCTTTAACTTCTAGCTGAGTGTCCATCTGGAGCGTGGATATCCTCTGCGACCATTTATTTGCCTGGGCTTCTAAGACCCACTCGAGAAGGTGTCTAAGGTGGGGCACCTTCCGCTATTCGAGAGGGCGCCTGCGGCCTCCGTGGTCAGAGCTAACCTGGTGTCACGGGTTATATTGATTTTCCGCGTAAACCAAGCCACTCAGCTTCTTTTCTCCACTGAATTTTCCTACTGAGCTATCCTCATTCTATTCCTCTTTATCATATCTAATTAACATTTGAATAGGTCGCCTAGCCCTCTCTCCTTCGAAGACCCTGGATCAGCCGGGGCTGGACCCCGGCAAATTCTGTTTAAAACACTTATAATACAGTTGGGCTACTTGATAAATATAATAATTATCTTTATGTTAATCACAAAAGCTTCAGGTCTCCTACATCCATTAAGGTTTTAAATTTGTACTTCTATAGCCCCATAAATGTTTACATTTATGATAACAATTATAAAAGCAGACCAATTTTGTGGACCTAAAATGCTCAGCAATAGCATATTAAAAATTTAAAACCATGAATATCTAACTTTTACACAAGAAACATTTAAGCTGCAAACTTCTAAGGAAACCATACCAAAATTTTTTATATACCAACAAGAATAACATGAATTACTCACTTTATTGCTTAATTCAGGAAAAGTGATGCTCTGATAAGGGAAAGACTGGTCATCCACCATGTGCCAGTGGAGAACGTTAAACTTATTAAAAGCCATGGCATCCTGCAAGCAAACAGGTTGAAAATTTATACACCTTAAAACCACAATGAGATTATCAACTCATACCTGTCAGAATGGCTATCATCAAAAAGAACACAGCAAATGTTGGCGGGAATGTGGAGAAAAGGGAGCCCTCATAAACTTTTGGTAAGGTTTGGAGGTTTGGACATTTCTCAAAAGACTAAAAATAAAACTTACTGTATGACCCAGCAATTCCATCTCTTGGTATACATACCCCAAAAAACAAAAAAAAACTAATCTGAAAAGATACATGCACCCCAGTGTTCACAGCCGCATTATTTACAATTGCCAAGATACAGAAGCAACCTACATGTTCATGAACAGGTGAATGGATAAAGATGTAGTGTATGTATATACAATGGGATTCTACTCTGCAGTAAAAAAAGAATGAAATTTTGCTATCTACGAGATGGATGGACTTGGAAGACATGATACCAAGTAAAGTAAGTCATACAGAGAAGGATAAAAACTGTGATAGCACTTACATGTGGAATCTAAAACATGCAACAAACTAGTGACTATAATAAAAGAGAAGCAGACTCAGAAAGAACAAACCCAGTGGGGAGAGGAAAGGGAAAAACAATTACATACCACAGATGTACATTCCAATTTATTAGTACTTATCTATATCCAGGATTGTTCCCAATGTGTCTGTTTCCTTTTAAAATTTCCTTTTCAACAAGGGAAGGATGTGAAGAAGTATAAATTTGTTTTCACTTTTCAAATATACACAATGCATATCATAAATTAAAACTTTAACTTTGCCCTACTGGAAGAGAGCCAGCTCATGAATTCCCAGTAGCTCTTGGCTACCACTATTGTGGTGTTTGGGAATAGAGCAGAGGAAAAATGGGATTTACAATTCCCACAATTCTGAGATTTTAGTGCCAACTCTTTCTTACAAATGAAAGAAATTCAGTACACACACAGCACAAATCCAATTAACGTTCTCAGAAATTTGGGGGTCACTGACACTGATTTTATGTACACTCTGGAGGAATAAACAATACAATATGTATATAAAATATAAAAGATGATATGAAGAAAATGGAGACTTTCCCTATCAGAGAATCAGAACATATAGCCTCCCCGCTCGAGATGTGGCAAGAAGGTGGAGCAGGAAGACCCTCTTACTCACCTCCTGCCATAAACACAGCAAAGTTACAACTATTAAGAGCAATTATTGATGAGAAAGACCTGAAACCTAGCAGAAAAGATGTCTTCAGAACTCAAGATACAAAGATGGAAACACACAGAGACAAGTAGGTGGGTCAAGACCCACAGTCCTGGGTAGATGACCCACAAATGGGAGGCTATCACAGTTGCAGAGGTTCTCCCCAAAGGGGTGAGGAATCCGAGCCCATAGCAGGCTCTGCAGACCAGGGGGTCCAACACTGGGACAGGGAGCCCCCAAAAACATCTAGCACTGAAGGCCAGCAGGACTTGAATACAGGAGAGCTGAAGGGCTACAAGAGACAGATTGTGCGTTTCAAATTTCACAGACTCTTAGTCCCAAGGCAGAAGCACTAATTTTTAAGAAGCCTGGGTCAGAACCTCTTGCTGATGTTAGCCTCCCAAAGAGGCAGGAAACTACTGGGAATCCCCTTGGGAACAAGAGCACCAGAGGGAGCCATCTGGGGAGCTGCTGACACTGGGATGTCAAGCGCTGTTTTGGAGTCCTCACTCTAGACTGTCAGCACCAGAGACTTAACTGCCCATCAACAGGCCAGCGCCAGTCCCGGAAGCCAGTCCCACAGGCAGCTGCCCCAGGGCCCAGCTCTGCCCACCCAGGGAGCAGCAGCCCCCACAGGAGGCAGGGCCTGTTATAAATGAACCTTATGGTAACTACAAACCAAAAACCTATTAATAGGCAACACACAAAGAAAGGAATCCAAACATAAGACTAAAGATAGCCATCACATGGCAAGGGAAGAGAGCAAAAGAAGATAAAAGGAACAAAAAGAACTACGGAAACAACCCAGAACAATTAACAAAATGACAGTACGTATATATCCATCAATGGCAACTTTAAATGTAAATAGACTAAGTTCTCCAATCAGAATAGAGTGGACTCCGCCATAAAAAACAAATCTTGCCATTGTGACAACATGGGTAAGTCTAGAGGATATTATGTTAAATACATCAGAGAAAGACAAATACCAAGGATCTCCATCTGTGAAACCTAAACAGCAAAATCAAACAAAAACAGACTCAAATACAGAGAACAGCTGCCAAGAGGGTAAGGGGTGGGTGAAGATAGGTGAAGAGGATTATGAGGAACGAACCTCCAGCTACGCAATACATAAGCCCTGGGAATGTAATAATACGGTAATAACTATATGGGGATAGATGGATACCAGACTTATCCTGGTGGTCATTTCATAATGTATGCTAATGTCAAACCATGATTTAGTGTACCTGGAACTAATAGAATATTGTATGTCAACTACATTTCAATATAAAAAGAATCATATGTTAATTCATTCTTCAAGTCTAAAATTAGATAAATGGGACATAAAAATTTGTCAGTCTTTGGTAAATGAGATTATGGGATCACTATTTTATGTATATCTATGTTCAAACTTTTTTTACGCTAAGCCTGTATTTCTTTCATTAAAAATTACAATTATGTCTTTTGAAGAAAAAATCAAGGTTTTAATGGAAATGCAAAAATAACTTTTTTATAACATGCTATGTTCATAAATGATTTGGTGAAGGTACAAGAAAACTTCCTGATCCTCAAACTGACAGTGATGGGAGGGATGAACCAATAAAAAGTCAGTAAGAGAAAAGAGTTATATCAACTTTGCTTCCCAGCTCCCACCACCTGAGGTTCCATATTTCTTTGGAACATTTTCTTAGTTACAAAGCTGCTTTCAGATTCCTTTCTGGGCAACTGAAAAAACAGTAAATGGAGGTCACAAAATTAAAGGTCAGTAACTGGAGATACTGGAGAAGGAAACTGCAACCTACTCCAGTATTCCTGCCTGGGAAATCCCATGGACAGAGGAGCCTGGTGGGCTACAGTCCATGGGGTCACAAGAGTCGGATGGAGTAACTCAACAGCAACAGCAGCAGCAGCTAGAGGTAAGGTATTCCTCATGAAAAGTCTCGACCCATGATTTGACAATTGAGATTTACATAGAGGGCCAATAGGCAGCATTAAAACTGAGTGTTTTCCTTAACAATGCTACTGAATACTGGGTTAGCCTCTTTCCCACCTCAATGAAGACAAGAGGGTGATTCCCTAGGGGAGCCTCCACTTCTCTGCAGAGGAAATGTATTTCTCAGGGAAGGGAGGGAAGAAAGTCCACTGCTTATCCTTAGTATACGGAAATATATTTAGTATATGGAAAATGAATCCCTTGTTCCAACCAGCACAAGAGCATAGCGACCAACATAAAGCAACAACATACAAGAACACTTCTTCAGAACAGACAGTGGATTAAAATAATTACCTACCAGAGTTTTCAAAATAGTCTTAACAGGCAGAAAGTGTCTAGATGTATCAATTAAGATTCCTCTGTGAGGAAACCTGGGAGAATCCACAATGTTGGATTCATTGGCAGTGAACTAAAAGACAAAAGAAAACTTTTATTTATTTTCAGAATTTTCTCCAGTTCAATGATGATTACATGTGTCTATGCAAGTATGGGATAAGAGATTAATTTAAAACCAAACAAAGTGTAAAAATCACATTTACCATCTACGAAACACACTTGAGGAGAAGAAACATTCAAGAAGCAATAAATAGCTAAAAAGTTGACATTTTTCCTATAGAATGTTTTATTAAGTCTACCCAATAATGTTAGTAACATACAATAATCATACTTACAGTTCCGTAAGAATCTTGATAAATCAACTGGCTAAAGGTCTCTAAACCTGAGGAAAATAAAATTTATAATTTATTGTGTTAATTTATAAAGGAGACAATAAAAGATATATTATCCAAACACAGAAACATAACCAGAAAAGGCAAATAAAATTAAGTATGCTATACTCGGTAACATTCTCTAAAATCAAAGCTCAATTAAAAAAAAATCCCCATTGCTATTAGAAAAAAAATGCTTTACTTTGTTGTACCCATACCCATGTTTGTGTTTGAATGATAAACACAAAAAATAGTGATTTAAGAAAATAAAATTATAGGTCCTTAATAAATTTATATTGGAGAAGGAAATGGCATTATAAGAAAGAGTTTTTATAATAAATTATTATAGGCACTGTAGAACGTACTGAGAGAGTCAATTCCAAGGCAGGGTGATAAGTCCAGGGGCACCCCGAGGAGAGAGGGCTCTGGGGTTCTCAAGGAGAAGGAAAGGACAAACTTTTTTTTTCTCTACATTCCTTAGTCTTAGTCACATAAAAAGTTTTTTTCTTTAAGCCTGGAACTAATGATTACACAAGAGATAACTCAAGTTTAAACTCCTTCCTGAAAACTTTCTGACTAATCCTGGTCTGGTAGGATCTTTCTATTGTTAAGTTCTAATCCAGTTATCCTAAAATGTAAATTGTGGGAGTGGGTCTGGTAAAATTTTTACAACCTAGAGACATTCTTTTGATTTATTATAATAACTAATTTAAAAAGTATAATATAAAAAGTATACTTTTTAAGGTATATACTTTAAAAAGTATAATATAATATAATATAATAACTAATTTTAAAACTCCCTTGCTAACTGCCCGGAACGGGGCACTCTCCATGCCCCTTCTGATGTCTGTGTCAGAAGCTTTCTCTGTCCCATTTTCACTTTAATAAAACTTCACTACACAAAAGCTCTTGAGTGATCAAGCATGGTCCCTGGTCCCAAAGTTAAATCTTTGGAGATCAGGAATCCAACACCCTTCGCCATAAGCTATCAGTACCTAAACTTAACAGAGGGCTAAGAGGCTCAGAAAACACCATGAAACCATAAAGGCCGAACTTAAACAGTGTTTTATTTATACCTGCAGAGACTTGTTTATTCATGTGCACTGTTCCCCATCAGTTCAGTTCAGTCGCTCAGTCGTGTCCGACTCTTTGCGACCCCATGAACCGCAGCACACCAGGCCTCCCTGTCCATCACCAACTCCCAGAGTCCACACAAACCCATGTCCATTGAATCAGTGATGCCACCCAACTATCTCATCCTCTGTCGTCTCCTCCTCCTGCCCTCAATCTTTCCCAGCATCAGGGTCTTTTCCAATGAGTCAACTCTTTGCATCAGGTGGCCAAAGTATTAGAGTTTCAGCTTTAGCATCAGTCCTTCCAGGGAACACCCAGGACTGATATCCTTTAGGATGGACTGGTTGGATCTCCTTGCAGTCCAAGGGACTCTCAAGAGTCTTCTCCAACACCACAGTTCAAAAGCATCAGTTCTTCAGCACTCAGCTTTCTTTATAGTCCAACTCTCACATTCATACATGACCACTGGAAAAACCATAGCCTTGACTAGACGGACCTTTGCCAGCAAAGTAATGTTTCTGCTTTTTAATATGCTGTCTAGGTTGGTCATAACTTTCCCTCCAAGGAGTAAGCGTCTTTTAATTTCATGGCTGCATTCACCATCTGCAGTGATTCTGGAGCCCAGAAAAATAGTGTCAGCCTATATTATAGGCCAATTCCTCTATCTAGCCTTGACTTTACCAAAATTCATGATTCTACCTGACAACTGTATTGCCAAGGAAAATTTTAACCTAAGAATACAGTATACCTCACTTTATTGTAATTCAGTCTCTTGTATTTCACAAATACTGTGTTTTCTACAAATAAAAAGTTTGTGGCAAGCCTGTTATTGTTAGATGACGATCAGTATTTTTCACCAATAAAGCATTTTTTAAATGGAGGAGGAAACACAACCAACTCCAGTATTCTTGCCTGGGAAATCCCATGGACAGAGGGGGCTGGTGGGCTACAGTCCATGGGGTCACAAAGAGTCAGACACGACTTACTGACTAAACAATGACAACAATTTTTAAATTAAGGTATGTACCTATTTTTAAGACATAATGCTATTGCGCTGTACTATTGAAAAACCACAGGACAGTGTAAGCATAACTTTTATATGCACTGGGAAACCAAAATATTTCTGTGATTCCCTTTACTGAGATAGTCACTTTACTGCAGTGGTCTAGACCCAAACCCACGCTATCTCCAGGGCTTCCCTGTAGTACAAACTCAAATAGCAGAGAAGATGTGACAACATACTACAAAAACACGGAAGATCGTTAAGAGACTACTATGACCGATTATATGCCAACAAATTTGACAACTTAGAAGAAATGAATAAACTCCCAGAGAGAAAACTACCAAGACTGAATTACGAAGAAAACTGAATCTGAGACTGATTACTAGTAAGGAGAAGGTAACAATAATAAAACATCTCCAACAAAGGCCAGGACTGGAAGGCTTCACTAGTGAACTCTACTAAACAATAAAAAAGAATTAATTATTAGGATGACACCAAAAGCAAAAGAAATAAAAGCAAAAATAAATGGGATGACACCAAAGTAAAAAGCTTCTGCACATCAAAGGAAATCATCAACAAAATGAAAAGACAATCCACCAGAGGGGAGAAGATACTTGCAAATTATGTATCTATTAAGGGGTTAATATATAAAGAACTCAAACAACTCAATAGCAAAAAACAAAGAGTCCAATTAAAAAATGGGTAGAAGATTCTGAACAAGTATTTTTTTCAAGGAAGACACATAAATAGCCAACAGGGAAATGAGAAGGTGCTCAGCATCACTAACCATCAGGGAAAGGCAAACCAAACCCACAGGGACCTGTCCCCTCACACCTGTTAGAATGGCCATGGTCAACAGCACGAGAAATAAAAAGTGCTGGCGAGGACATGCAGTAAAAGGATCCCTTATGTACTGTTCATGGGAATATAAACTGGTGAAGCCTCTATATAGCTACCACATGATCCAGCAATTCCGCCTCTGGGTATTTATCCAAAGAAAACAAAAACACTAAGTCCCTCCACCCCAAATATATGTACCTCTGTGTTCACTGCAGCATTAACTACAATAGCCAAGATACGGAAACAACCTATCCGTCAAGGGATGAATGGATAAAGATGCAGTGTGCATATGTATACAATGGAATACTGTTCAGCCACAGAAAGAAGGAAATCTTGCTGTTTGCGACAACATGGATGGAACTTAAGGCCGTTCTGCTAAATGAAATAAGACAGAGAAAGACAAACACTACATGATCTCAATTAGATGTGGAATCTGAAAAATCAAAAACCAAGCTCATAAATATAAAAAATAGATTGGTAGTTACTAGAGGCAGGGGTAGGGGGTAGGCAAAATGGGTGAAGGGGATCAAAAGTACAATCTTTCGTATAGTCATAAGTCCTAGAGATGCGAGGCACAGCATAGTGACTGTAATTAATAAATATTGTGCTACCTATTTGCAAGTTGCTAAAAAGAGTAAATCTCAGAAGTTCTCATCATAAGAAAAGCAATTCTTTTCTAACTGTGTGTGGTGACGGATGGAAAGTAAACTTACTGTGGTGATCATCTGCATTATGTACAAATATCAAATCATTATGCTGTAAAACTGAAACTAATATAATGTTATGTCAATTTTACCTCAAGAAAATTAGGGAAGAATGAAAAGTTCAAAGTTGCTTTGGCTAGTCTTCCTCCTAGCCCCAAATACAGAATAACTTTGGAATTTTCTGTTAAGTGGCAGCACCCTCAAATATCATTTATGGCACATTTGTTACTTTCATAGTCTGAGTAAGTGGAAAATAAGGACTTCCTGGACTGGATTCACAAAAGGTTCTCAAAAGTTGTTATGTGGATCAGGACAGAGATCAATAAAGCTGATTTCCCTAACAGGCCCCAGGCTAGACAGGCAGACCAAAGTGGTAACAGTTTAACATCACATCCCATTATATGCAAATAATCTAGATGATAATATCTGTAGTTACATTTGCAGTAAGTAAATGTCCCAATGCCTGAACTCTGAAGTTCAGACTGAAAGTCACAGGAAAATTCTTCTCTGCTCACTGCCTCCAATCCCTCTAGAGTATATTTTTATCTTTTCACAGCATTCCTGCAAACGTTGTTACATTTCTAAATTCACCGGAATTTAAAATGGGGGAAGGGTTCTCTTCTTTTCTAGGTCATCATAGTGTGTGGTTGCCTCTGTTCCTGAACTTTTCTTGAGACTCCCAGAATCAAATCATTCCTGGCCAAGAAACAGAAGAAGAATCGTCTAATTCCCCAGTGGATTCAGATGAAAATGGATAATGAGATCAAGTACAACTCCACTCCTGAAAGGAGACACTGGAGAAGAACCAGCTGAGTCGATAAGGACTCTCACATGCCATGGCACGTGCGTTTATGCTGTGCTGAGGTCATGAGCATCTTAGCATAGCAAGCAGAGAACATCACCACACACGGAGAGTTGGACATGTTTTATTGGGACCATGACTTTCCTCTTCATTTTTCTGCTTCTGCACTAATAGACTGGTACAAAAAAAAATATGAGTATACTGTTGTTTGAATAAATAAATCAAATGCATAAAGGACATGCTTGCTACTGAAGGTGACAAGAGGGAACGCATGATAAAACAAAATCTAATTGGAGCAGATCAGGGCCATTTTAACTATTTATTTTAACAATAAATATTACAGTTCAAGAACATCAAGGAATTGAAGCATTATGAATGCAATAACCTTCAAACATTTTTAAAAGGTCAAATGATCTTTCATTAAGTGGTATATATAAATGATCTTTAAGTGGTATATACAGTACTGAATGGAAATTGTTTTGGAAATACCCAACAAATCTATAAAGGGCCCAAGGAAGCAAAGTTTTCTACTAATATGCTTGATTTCCCAAAGTGGCAACTGGAACTATTTCCTTACTAGAAAATAACAATGAAACTACGTAGAACTTACCTCGTAACACTCCCCAAACCCTGTTGGCAGTGAGCGTGGCCACTGGTCCTTTCACCAGTAAAGTGTCTGTATTGGAAAAAAGAAAGAAATGTCTCTTGTTGGTGACAGATGGCAACATTTTACATTATATACAAATATCAAATCATTATGTTGTAAACCTGAAACTAATACAATGTTATGTCAATTATACCTCGAAAACCCAGGAAAGAATAAAAAGTTCTCTGCGTCATCATCACCCTGCCCGGCCACCACCACTCAGGGTGTCGCGTGACAGCTGGTGACACCCAGGGAAAACAGGTCTATCCACAGCTGGTCATCAGGTGACAGTCTTCCGACGAGGTAGCCTTTCCATCAGAACAGAGTCCTGAGTTAGGCTTATGTGTAAAAATGGACAGAAATACTGACTCACCACGGTGTGTAAGGGGAATGAACACAGTGTCATAAGGTAATTATACTCCAAAACAAGCAAGCTCACAGAAGGAGAGAGAAGACTCTTGGTTACCAGAGGCGGGTGGTAACTGGGCAAAGGCAGGCAAAAGGTGCTCACTTCTGGTTATAAGATAAGTAAGTGCCAGGGACGTGACGTACAACGTCATGGACAGTCAGCACGGCTGTGTGCTAGACACGAAAGCTGTCCAGAGAGTAAATCATAAGAGTTCTCATCAAGACAAAAACGTTTTTGTTTCTTTAATTTTGTATCTACATGAGATGACGTTCACTAATGTCCTGTGACGATCATTTCACGACGTATGTAGGTCAGATCATTGTACTGCACACCTAGACTTACACAGTGCTGGGTGTCAGTTATGCCTCAGTAAAACTGGAAGGAAAAAAATGTTTGCTTTTATTCCTTCAATGATACACAGTACATTTCCCAAAACATATCATTGCTATTTCTGGATCACTTTTCTCCTGAGCTCCAAACCTGTATCTCCAACTGCCTTCTGTGTATCCTCACTTAGAAGTTCCGTGAAAAGTGAAAGTTGCTCAGTCCTGTCGGAATCTTTGCGACTCCATGGAATTCTCAGTCCATGGAATTCTCCAGGCCAGAATACTGGAGTGGGCAGCCTTTCCTGTCTGCAGGGGATCTTCCCAACCAAGGGATCGAACCCAGATCTCCCACATTTCTTGGGGATTCTTTACCACCTAAGCCACATGGGAATCCCAAGAATACTGGAGTGGGTAGCCTACCCCACTTCTCCAGGGGATCTTTCCGACCCAGGAATCGAACCAGGGTCTCCTGTATTGCAGGCGAATTCTTTACCATATGAGGTATCAGGGAAGCCCCAGAAATCCCATAGGTTCTTCCTTAAACTCCACAAGCCCCAGAATGAACTTTTTCCTCTTCGCACTTGCTGGGCTCTGGACTCATCCTCTCCTCACTCCAGCCAGCCAAGTTGCTCACATCAGGAACCTGGTAACACCGCCATGATTCCTCATTCTCCCTTACTGGAGAGTTCTCTCCTGATACCCCTCTACAGAGCAGGGTCTTACTTAAGCTAAGAATTTAAGTCAAAAGGGCAAACTCCTCAGTGCCCATAATTCCTTGATGAAGCCTCTGGTATCAGTCTTGCACTCTGTAAGACCAGAGATTTCTCTACTCCGGCCCTTCTCTCCCTGTGCCCCCTACTTGCCTTGTACCTAATACCCCTGACATTCTCCTGAATCTTCCTTAACACTCACTTGCTGGGATCTTGCTTGTCGTCCAGAATCTGCCTTCTAATGCAGGGGACAGGAGTTCAGTCTTTGGTTGGGGAGCTAAGGTCCCACATGGTGCAACTGAGCGCACACACTGCAACTAGAGGTTGCCCCAACAGTCATTTCAGTGTTTAGAGAGCTTTCTCATGGAGTCGTCCACAGACAAAGTAAAGCACCAGAAGGCACAGAGAGGTGGAAAGCTAAAGGGATGAGACCGGGAAGACTCTGCAGCAGCAGACACTCGAGGGCTGCAGGGTCCTGATCTGACATGGTGTCTCTGCTCCATCATCTCCCTGCACCACCGTCACCCAGGCTGTTGCCTAACCGTAGGCTACACACAGGGAAACAGCTCTACCAACAGCCAACAATCAGGTGACAACCTTCTGACAAGGAAGCCTTTCCATCAGACGAACAGTTGAGAGTTAGCTAAAGGCCAGGCTAAGAACGGTATTGCTGTTATGACCACAGTCGAATCACGATTCCTCCCCGCTATTAAATCCTTAGTTTAAGCTCCCTAAATGAAACTCACTATTTCACTGATCATGGTTTAAAAGCCAGTTTTTGCCACATTCCACTTCTGAGATCTCCTGGAATCAGTCAGCACAAAGACTTATCTAAAACCATTAACAGGTGGCATATACCTGATGCCAATTATTTTCCAACAGCTGAGGACTGGCTGATATTTAAAAGGATTCTGATTCAACCCAATGCAAAAGCACACATATAAAGCCATAAGGAGGAGATTGTGTTTCCTGAATATATGGACAAATAAGCTATAGAATTCTTATTTCAAAGCCAAATTCTTCGTCTTAACACTGATAAGCTCCCTGAGGTGGAACGAAGGCATCTTTCTTTCAGTTATCCCTTTCCATACTTTTTGCACCACACTGTTGTTTTGAAGGGTATACATGCAAATAACAGCAATGGGTTCCTCTTTTTAATAAAATGTTATAGGTAAGACTAAATCCCCTGTGAGATGCCCACTGAACTCCCCCTTCTTGCCTTAGAGGAAACAGCAGGGCTTTTCCTGGGCACTGCTATATGCACGCGGCAAGAAGCAGAACGCTGCTTTACGTGCACCTTCCTGTATATATGCTGGTATATAAACGGGATCCTCCTGCACACATTATGATGTGTCTTCCCTTGTCCAGCTCAGCAGTTTATCTGGGCAAGTCCTCCGTGTCGTTCTGTCTCCGCTTCTTCTTTAAGTACTGTGTTTACTGGCGTGTGCTGCACTGGGTCGTCACTGCCGCGCGCGGGCTTTCTCTGGCTGCGGCGGGCGGGGACTCCTCTCGAGGGGCAGTGCGCGGGGGTCTCGCTGTGGTCGTCTCTCTTGTGCAGAGCACAGGCTCTCAGGCTCGCAGGCTTCAGTCGCGTGGCACATGGGCGCAGTAGTTGTGGCCGTGGGGTTTAGCTGCTCCTCAGCATATGGGATCTTCCCAGATCAGGGGGCGAAACGCGCGTCCTCTCTATGGCACGCAGATTCTTAAACACTGGACCACTAGAGAAGCCCTGTAACTCCACTTGTTCATTCTCAATTGTTGAAGAGTATTCTCTAATGTCAACTGACAAGATGTATGCAGCCATTCTTCTAGTGAAGAACACTTCGTTTTGCTTATAAACATTCACTGTGGCAGACAAACCACAGAGAGCATTCTTGATGTATGCAATGACTTCTCTATGGTAGAAATTAGTCTACATCTGGTTCTGAGCAAATGCCTGTTCTTATTTTACTTGATGCTGCTGTTAACACTCGTCAGTTTCTCCAAGATTTCCTCGTACCCTTGGACAGTGGTTGATATCTTGTTATTTCCATTTGTGTGTTACTTCTATCATCATCATCATCAACAACTAGTTTAAAACTAGTTTATCCTTTAACCAGAATATTTCATGGTTAGCTTATCTCCAAAAGTCTCCCTTTCAGAAAAATGGGGTTTGCAAAGCTGAATGCAAGACAGACTGTAACTCCCCAGCCTCGACACATTCCATTGTTTGGATTTTACAATATGTCATTATACTGCCAGTCAGCAAAGATTCCTTGGTAATTTGCTGATCATTCCTCATTTCAGATTGCAAAATCTAATTCATAAAGTGTCTTAATGCTGTCAACTACATGACTAATGTGGCAAACCGTCCTGTTTCTCTTCTAAGAACAGCCACAGAATGGAAGAGAAATGAAGTTATTTTGCAAAAAGATGTATCAATGCATCAAGAAATCTCATCTCTAATCTAACCAAAAGGAGGAAGAGATGCACTTTAACTGTCTGTGAGGCAGTCTGAGAACAAGGGGTTAATCTTTTCTCTAAGATGTGCATTTTCCTTTCTATTTTTACACCTGACTCACCAGCCTGCTCTTTCTGCACTAATCTTAAATCACCCATTGCTCTTCTTTGATTCTTTGATATAATTCCACATAATTTCCAGTTGGTACATGCTATGATAAAGGTCTGCCCATCTGCTTATTCTTTCTAGAACAAGTTAGGAAAAGCCCTGGATAATAATATTTAACACAGACAAAAAATTATGTAGCTAAATGTTGATTATATTTTCAATCAACATAAATGAAGATGGAATAGAAATATAATACAACATAAATATAAATGAAAGTGAAAAACTTCATCCCTCTCAGTTCTGCATTATCTACGTGTCAACTTAGTTATAAACAGAAATCATGCCAGGACTTCTCTAGAGGTCCCGTGGTTAGGATTCTGTGCCCCTACTGCAAGGGGCACAGGTTCAGTTCTTGGTCAGGGAACTAAGATCCCACATACTGTGCCAAAAAAAAAAAAAAGAGAGAGACAGAGAGAGAAAGATCATGCCTATAAGCACAAGCTTGATTTAAAAAAAAACTATCTAGATGTCCAAAATTAAGGGATAAGCCAAGTAAGATTTGGCACATCCATATAATTGGTTGAACATTATTCAGCCACTAAAAATGCTGTCATTGAAAAACATTTAGTGAAATTCATGTTTGTAGGCAAAAAAGAGGCTTCCCAGGTCGTGCTAGTGGTAAAGAACCTGCATGTCAATGCAGGAGACATGAGAGATACGGGCTCAATCCCTGGGTCATGAAGATTCTCTGGAGAAAGGAATGGCAAACCACTCCTGTGTTCTTGCCTAGGAAATCCCATGGACAGAGGAGCCTGGCAGAGTACAGTCCACGGGGTCTCAAAGAGTTAGACACGACTGAAGGAACTTAGCATAGCACATGCAAAAGAGAAAAACAGAAAACCACATGTACAGAATTAGACCCCCTTTTCATGCCATTCTTTATCTTATGCTTTTATTTATATCTATGTAAAATATTCAAATACATTACTCTGCAAAAAAAATATGTTAAGTAACAGAGGTTAACTCTTGAGTGCTGGGATTATGAATAATTTAATTCCTCCTCTTCACTTACTGTACTTAAAGATTTCCTGCAATGATTATGTTTTAGTTTTGCCATCAGACTTTTAACAGTAATTATTTAGTTATTTATTATTGCCAATGTGCAGCATGTGGGACTTTAGTTCCCCATCTAAGGATCAAACCTGTGCTCCCTGCAGTGGACGTGCAGAGTCTTAACCACTGGACCACCAGTGACGTTCCCTCATGGTTATTTTTAAATAATAATTATAAACTCACTGGTTACGAGCTCACAATAGTTCAGGGAGTAGAGTCAGCTTCTGGCCCTCGAGTCTGTAACAAGCAGCTTTGTGTACAGTCCACTCCCATGACACAGGTACTCACAAGACTCATCTGAAGCGATGCTGGGGAAATTGTCACATTCTGGGTCCATGATGACAGAGACTTCAAGTTTCTGTAACTCCATTTCACTTGGAATTTTATTATAGCCATGATGCCACTTGTAGAAACCAAAAATATAGTCATAATATCTGTGTGAGAGAGAAATTCAAACAAATTATTAAGCTATTGCTCCTTCGCCAAGTCGGGTCTGACTGTGACTCCTTGAAGTACTGCACACCAGGCTTCCCTGTCTTTTAGTATCTCCCAGAGTTTGCTGGAACTCTTTTCTATCGAGTCAGTGATGCCATCCAGCTATCTCATCCTCTGTCCTCCCCTTCTCTTCCTGCCCTAATCTTCCCCAGCATCAGGGTCTTTTCCAGAGTCAGCTCTCACATCAGGTGGCCCAAGAATTAGAACTTCAGCACCAGTCCTTCCAATTAATATTCAGGGTTGATTTCCTTTAGGATCAGCTGATTTGATCTCCCTGCAGTTCAAGGGACTCTCCAGAGTCTTCTCCAGCACCACAATTTGAAAGCACCAATTTTTCAGTGCTCAGATCTCTTTATGGTCCAACTCTCACATCCATACAGGACTACTGGAAAAACTATAGTTTTGACTATATGGACCTTTGTCAACAAAGTGATGTCAGTGCTTTTTAATACACTGTCTAGGTTTATCATAGCTTTCCTTCCAAGAAGCAAGGGTCTTTTAATTTTCTGGCTGCAGTCACTGTCTGCAATGATTTTGGAGCCCAAGAAAATGAAAACTTTCACTGTTTCCATTGTTTCCCTCTTTGCCATGAAGTGATGTGACTGGATGCCATGATCTTAGCTTTTTGAATGTTGAGTTTTAAGCCAGCTTTCTCCCTGTCTTCTTTCACCCTCATCAAGAGACTCTACTGCTTTTCACTTTCTGCCCTACTAGAGTGGGAGCCGGTACAGTCGATAAGCATTGTAGCCATGTTTTATTGAAGACAAAAGAAGAAAGGGGTGACAGAGGATGAAATGATTAGATAGCATCAGGCACTCAACGGGCATACATTTGTGCAAACTCCGGGAGATAATGAAGGACAGAGGAGCCTGATGTGCCGCAGTCCATAGGGTCACAAAGCATCTCACATGATTGGCGACTGAACACCACAAGCCAAAATACATACGTGGTAGGAGGTGATGTCATTGACTTCTCAAACCCCTGCTACCTGGTATGAGTCCAGCTAGAAGCTCCCACCTCAAGCTGCACATCAGCATCACCTGGGAGCATTTTGCAATCAGGTACTGATGTCCAGGGGCTTCCCTGGTGGCTCACCTGGCAAAGACTCTGCCTGCAATGTGGGACCTGGGTTCCATCCCTGGGTAGGGAAGACCCCCTGGAGAAGGGAAAGGCTACCCAGTCCACTATTCTGGCCTGGAGAATTTCATGGATTGTATAGTCCATGGGGTCACAAAGAATCAGACACAACCTAGCGACTTTGACTTTCACTGATGTCCAGATCTTCAGAATCAGAGTCTCTACGAGTGTGATTTTAAAAGTTGCCTGGGCCACAACCCCAAGTGACTCTTATGAGGTCCCCATTATAAAAGTAATCAAACCAATAATCCTGGGTGTGCAAGCCCATTCTGACCAGTGATGGGGCAGAGATGGGAGAAGGGTGAGCACTCCTCTCCGAGGTGAGCACCAAGAAGAAAACTTTCTCTGTATGTGGTAACTACACAAGTGGCAGCCACACCAAAGAAAGCAGGTCAGAGATGACGAGAATACAGATTTCCTAATGATACTGTTGAGCCACGGAGCCAACTAGCCCTGAAATCCTCCCTGCTTTTGGACTTCCCAATGTGTAAGACTCTTTACTGTCTGAGCCACTAACGACTAAATGGTTCAAGACTGAGAAAGGAGTAGACAGGACTATCTGCTGTCACCCTGTTTGTTTAAACTGTACGCTGAGCATATCATGAGAAATGCTGGACTGGATGAGTTATCAGCTGCAATCAAGATAGGCGGGAGAACCTTAGACATAGGGATGACGCTACTCTAATGGTAGAAAGTGAAGAAAAACTAAAGAGCCTCCTGATAAGGGTGAAGGAGGGGAGAGAAAGAGCTGGCTTAAAACTAAACATTAAAAAAACTAAGATCATGGCATCTGGCACAATTAGGTGGGGGTTTAGATGCTAAGTCATGTCTGACTCTTGCGACCCCATGGACTGTGGCCTGCCAGGTTCCTCTGTCCACAGGACTCTCGAGGCAAGCATACTGAAGTAGGTTACCATTTCCTTCTCCAGAGGATATTCCCACACCAGGGATCGAATCCGGGTCTCCAGGTTTGCAGGCAGATTCTTTACTGAATTAGCTACTAGCCCCATTACTTCATGGAAAACAGAGGGGGAAAAGGTGGAAGTTCGTGACAGATTTCCTCTTCTTGGGCTCTAAAATCACTGTGGATGGTGACTGTAGCCATGAGATCAGAAGATATATGCTTCTTGGCAGGAAAGCTATGAAAACTAGACAGCATGCTGAAAAGCAGAGACATTACTCTGTGGACAAAGGTCCGTATAGTCAAGGCTGTGGTCTTTCCAGTGGTCATGTATGGTTGTGAGAACTGGACTGTAAAGAAGGCAGAACACCTAAGAATTGATGCCTTCAAACCGCAGTGCTGAAGAAGACTCCTGAGAGTCCCTTGGACAGCAAGGAGATCAAACCAGCCAATCCTAAGGGCGATCAACCCTGACTATTCACTGGAAGGACTGATGCTGAAGCTCCACTATTTTGGTCATCTGATGTGAACAGCTGACTCACTGGAAAAGTCCCTGATGCTGGGAAAGATTGAGGGTAGAAGAAGAGGGTATCATATGATGAGATGGCAGGATGGAATCGCCAATACAAGGAAATGAACTTGGGCAAACTTCAGAAGATGGTGAGGGACAGAGGTCTGGCGTGCTGCCTCCATGGGGTCGCAGAGAGTTGGACACGACTGGGCAACCGAACAACAACAACATGTGAGATAAGAGGCTTTCTTTTTTTGCTCAAGCCAGACTGAGTCGGGACTCCTGTTACCTTCCAACCAAAGTATCCCAGCTAATAACACCAAAGAATCTTCACTAGGGCCTGGAAAATTTACATTCTGCTGGTACCCAACTATCAGAGGAAGAGGGTAGGAAATAAACACTTGAAGGTACTAGAAGATAAAATTTCACATAGTCTTCAAAGCCTAAGATATACAGCAGATTCTGAGAAGCCAGAAGGCTGCATAAGCTACTTATATATAAGACTGTCTAGGGTTTTTTCCAGGGAAGTAAGGAGAGATGGGAAAGTTCTGATGAACTTGGAAGTATATGGAAGTTAACCAGTGACTTCCATATAACCAGTTAACTACAGTGAAACAAATAAAGGTGCTGAGGAAAATCATTAGCTTAGGAAAATCTTTTTATAATTTAAAAATACATTATTTATTTATTTGGCAGGGCTGAGCCTTAGTTCTGGCATGTGGGATTCTAGTTCCCTTACTTAGGACTGAACCTGGGCCCCTGCATTGGCAATGTCCAGGAAGTCTAAGCCCCTGAACCACCAGGGAAATCCCTATCGAAAAATCCTGACAGATTCAAAAGGAAATAAAGATCACAAAACTATAGAGCTAAA
This sequence comes from Bubalus bubalis, assembly GCF_019923935.1. NCBI lineage: Eukaryota > Metazoa > Chordata > Mammalia > Artiodactyla > Bovidae > Bubalus > Bubalus bubalis. The sequence goes on from NC_059175.1 coordinate 6,628,824, forward strand.
AATGCATCCTAGGGCTTCCCAGGTGGCGCGAGTGGTAAAGAACTCAGCTGCCAATGCATGAGACACAGAGACGGTGGTTCCATCCCTGGGTTGGGAAGATACCCTGGAGCAGGAAATGACAACCCACTCCAGTATTCTTGCCTAGAAAATTCTATGGGCAGAGGCGCCTGGAGGGCTACAGCCCATGGGGCCACGAGTCAGACACAACTGAATACATAGTAATCTTATGTATGCTGCTGCTGCTGCTGCTAAGTCGCTTCAGTCGTGTCCAACTCTGTGCGACCCCATAGATGACAGCCCACCAGGCTCCCCCGTCCCTGAGATTCTCCAGGCAAGAACACTGGAGTGGGTTGCCATTTCCTTCTCCAATGCATGAAAGTGAGAAGTGAAAGTGAAGTCGCTCAGTCGTGTCTGACTCTTAGCAACCCCATGGACTGCAGCCCATCAGGCTCCTCCGTCCATGGGGTTTTCCAGGCAAGAGTGCTGGAGTGGGGTGCCATTGCCTTCTCCGAATCTTATGTATACATTACCACAATTTAAAAAAAAATTTTTAAGGGAAATTAAAGCTGTCAGCAGCTTTAAGATTTGAGTCAGATGCTGGCTATCCCAAATAAGGAAAAGCTTGGCCCTAGATATTAAAACTCTAACAGAAAACCCAAAAGGATCTGATAGTGGTATCCGAGGTGTGTATGAACAGTCAATAGCTCCATCGTCTCCAACTCTTTGCGACCCCATGGATTGTAGCCTGCCTGGCTCCTCTGTCCATGGAATTCTCCGGGCAAGGATACTTGAGTGGGTAGCCATTCCCTATGGTCTCCTGCATTGCAGGCAGATTCCTTACCATATGAGCCACCAGGGAAGCCCATTTTAGCTTGTCAGGATCTGAAACTAAAGTTCCAGTTAACCAAGGAGGGAAAAAGGGAAAAAGAAAAAGAAAAAACTGGCATGTGATCTTGTTCTAAAAGCTAAGGAAGCAGCCACGTACCAGACAGACAGAACTCTGCCTGCAAAATGCATACTGTTTCAAAGCAGGGGTTGTTACAAGTGGGTTCTTCAGGAGACAGGAGCCATGAGGATCTGAACACACTGGGGCCTTGGTTTTACCTGTTCTCCATGGCCTACACATTCTAGAACACCCCATCATCTCTAAACCTTTTCAACGCCATCATGCCTTTTCTCTGAAGCAGTAAAGGCCCCTCCTCGCTTACTAGAACACTCTCCTGAACGCTTTCAAGTCTCAGCCATAAGGGCTAATGTTTTGTAACCTGCTTCCTAACACACAGGGTATAATTAATAGCTGCTTGCCACACAGGGCACAAATTAGTTAGGCAAAGTCCTCAGATAACTCCCTGCACTCCCTTAGGATGCCAAGCCTTGTTTTTTAAACCATCTCACAGCTTATTCAAGTTCGGCTTATCTAACCATGGTTGCCTTACATCATCCACACTTTCTTGCCATACTCATACCATTCAGCTTATCACTGTGTCCTTGTTTTACTAGCAGTATGGCACAGAAGGAAAATCCAGTTTTACGAACTGAGTCCCAGGGCAAATGAGGTGTGTTTGTTTTTAAAAGATTCCCAATTCAAGATCTTCCATCAAATGGCCTTCAGGTACTTTTTCCTTCTCAATATCCCAAGGCCGGTAATCAACCACCTTGATGCTACTTCTTCACCCAGACTCTAGCCATTCTGACCTGATGGCAGATTCAACACCAGACTCCCTAGAGTATGCATCCAAAATGAGGGTAACATGATCCCTCTTCTTATTTAGTGGTTCCCAACTGAAGGAGAAGAAACCATCTCTGCCATCGACTTCGTAAGTCTCTGCGGCTTAAGCCTAAGTCCGAGGCCTAGCTGGGGTCAGCAGGTGCTAATTGGACTAGTCCTGCATTACTTCCCAGCTGCGTGGTGTCCTGCAAGCACAATTAAGCTCTAATGACCTCAGGGAACAAGGACCAAAATCTGAGGGAGGGAAGGACCTGTACAGTGGGCACCAAACCACACTCCTTCAGGGCACCTTTAGGACAGTCCTGCCCTTTAGGACAGGTCGAAGACTGGGGCTTCTTGAGACATCTCCCCAAGGGCAGTCGCCTTGCACACGGTGTAGTTAGCAAAGCCAGCGCTGTGGCACACCACCACAAATCACCTCCTCCTGTTGCTCAGTCAGTAAGTCGTGTCCCACGCTTTGTGACCCCAGGGACTGTAGCCCGCCAGGCTCCTCTGTCCATGGGGATTTTCCAGGCAAGAATGCTGGAGTGGTTGCCATTTCCTCCTCCAGGGGATCTTCCCCACCCAGGTAGGGATGGAACCCATGTCTCTTGTGTCTCCTGCATTGGCAGGCAGATTCTTTCCAGCTGAGCCACCACAGAAGCCCCACCCCACACCCCCCAATCAACTTGACATCAATTTTATAAAGAAAGAAAAAGCTAGCACTGTGGGCTGCCTCCCTACTACACAATTCACCCTGTGGCCAATGAGGTTACAGACCTGAGGCTGGAGGGCTGAGAGGTGCTAAGGATCTAAGCAGGAAGCTGGGAGAGCAAGCACATACGTGTTTCTGGCAAACAAAAGGAGAAGCAGGTAGTGCAGCACAGTGCCATACCACAGCAGTGAGGAGAAACCATCCAGCACTTTGCATGGAACAGGGATTTTGGAAGGGAAGGGGAGTTTGGGGCAATGCTTCAGCCTAAGGACTTTCTGCCATCTGAACTGTTACCAGATTGGCGGAGGACAGATTGCCTATAAACGACAAGCCACTTCGGGAAACCCCTAGTCCCCAAACTTTAAGAACCCATCTTTCTCTTAGAATTCCCTCCAGATAAACTGCCTTTAACCCTCCATCCACTCCATTCTCCGAGGCGAACATGGCCACAAACTCTGAGCATCCTACTCCTTCCGCTCAATATCCTGCACCCAAAACAGGGTTCCAGAGCACCCAGGAAGTCCCTTAGGAGGCGGGGGTGAGGGCAGGGGACGGGAGGTCAGGGGAAGAGCTTGCGTTTCAGTCCCTGCTGGTTCAAGCGGGCTCTGCTCTCTTCTAGACCCGTGACTTTGGCCTGGTCACCGGCCGCTTCACCTGTCAAATAGGGGCAAGAGCGTCGGCGAGGCTGGATGCCTGTGCAAGTGGTAAGAGGCTCTCAGGCGCGCCTCCTCTCGGCCCCCGCGCCTGCGCTGCGTCCCAGGGTGGTCCGTCCCTCCCCGTCCCGGTGTCTCCGGGTCCCCTCCCTGGCCGCCCGTCGGGAGCGCTCACCGCCGAAACGCTTCCTGCAGGACTGCGCAGGAGGGGCCGGCCTTGGAAGTGGGGCTGTGTCCGAAGAAGAAGTTTCCGGGCGACAGGTAAAACAAGCTCGGGGTCGTCTTCAGAGAGACAGGGAGGGGCCAAAGATTCAGGTCTCCCGAAGCAGAAACGCGCGGGGTCCGCGCCGCCAGCGCCGCCAGCAGCGCCAGCAGCCCGTGTAGCCTCAGCCTCGCCAGCCCGCGCTGCTCCATGGCTGCTCAGCTGCTCTCCACTGGGGCCCGCCCCGTAAGCACCAGCCGCCGCCTTGGCTCCCGACTTCCCGTTCGGATCCGGGGGAGGGTGCGTGCAGCAAGAGAGCCCGAAAGTCACCTGACTGTGCTTCGCCCGGACTCCGCCTCCAGGCGGGTGGGCCGTCCTCGGGATCACCGCCCCGCCTCGGCTCCGCCTCCACAGGGCTGGGGCGGCCAGCCGGACCACCGCCCGGACGCAGCAGCCGACTGCGCCCAGCCCAACACGGGTTTCCCCACACCCAGACTTCCTGTTGGCAGAACTGACGCCACGGATCGCCCAACTTCCTCCAGTCCCTAACACCAGATGCTATGCTATGCTATGCTAAGTCACTTCAGTCGTGTCCGACTCTGTGTCACCCCATAGACGGCAGCCACCAGGCTCCCCCGTCGCTGGGATTCTCCAGGCAAGAACACTGGAGTGGGTTGCCATTTCCTTCTCCAATGCATGAAAGTGAAAAGTGAAAGCGAAGTCGCTCAGTCGTGTCCAACTCTGAGTGACCCCATGGACTGCAGCCTACCAGGCTCCTCCATCCATGGGACTTTCCAGGCATGAGTACTGGAGTGGGGTGCCATTGCCTCTGCCTCCATAAGAAAATGGGCGATATTGAATCTTCCCACTTAGACATGATCTCTGACTTTGTAAAGTCGGCTTATGCTTACCGTCAAAGTCTCATAGCCTACTTGAGACGGGCTTTCTTATTTCTTTTTAGGCATGTTGCTAGATATTTCATTGCTTTGCTGCTGGTGTTAATAGAATCGCTCCCTCCCCTAGCTCCCCCTTTCTCCACAGAAATGATGCAAGAATGAGGTAGACGTTTAGGTCTTGGCCTGGAAATATCTTTCCATCTGCTGCTTATACCACTGACCTCACCCCCACCTCAAGCAGTGTGGAAACACAGCTGCCAAAGTCTTCCTTGTAAAAGGTAAACTGGGGGAATGCCACTTCCTTATACATGCCAGTGGCTTGTTTCCCATTGTCTTTAGCATAAAATACAAGTTCCTTACCATGACCTCCATGGTGTGCCGGAATTTGCATCGCTCTACCTGACTTCCACCTTCCGTTACCTTGTCCCAGTGCCCTGCCCTTCTGTTACCTGAACCCACTGAGCTTTCTGTTCCCTCACAGCCTGACCTAAAGGTGTCAGGAAAGCAGAGAAGGGAATAAGAACAGACACAACTTACTCCCGCCCTAGACTGAGCACATTTCCATCTATCAACTGCCAAAGAGGTTCTCCTTGACCAAACATGAGTCAGGCTCTCTTAAACCCTCTTCTTGACTAGCATAGCCCAGTTCTAGCAAGGATCTTGAGAAGTTAATGGATTAAGAATCCCCCCCCCCCCCACCACCACCCTTGATGTGGGATCACCCTGGGATCTTGCAGTAAGAATTCTATTAGGTTGGTTTGGCAAGAATCTCCCTTACTCTTGATGTCTCCTCTTCATAATTCTCCATCCACGGGCCACGGCTGCCCCCTGCTCATTGGCTATAAAACCCCAGCTGTCTTTCTTGTTTTCAGAGTTGAGCCTGACCTCTCGCCCCTGTTGTGATTGTCTTGGTACCTCCTTCAATAGTCCTGAATACACATGTCTGGATATTAATAAAAAAAATTGTTCACACAATATTTTTGGATCAATCATCCCTGAGGAGTGAGGGGCAAGGGGACATTAGGCAATTTATTTCTAGCTCAGGCTTTTTTTTTTTTTGGCCTCAACATGGGGTATGTGTGAACTTAATTCCCTGACCAGGGATCAAATCCTAACCCCCTGCACTGGAAGTTCAGAGTCTTAATCACTGACCACCAGAGAAGTCCCTCTAGCTCAAGTTTATGGATAGATAATTTATCAGTCTACTTCTGCTTTATTGCCTGTGCCAAAGCCTTTGACTGTGTGGATCACAATAAACTGTGGAACATTCTAAAAGAGATGGGAATACCAGACCACCTGACCTGCCTCTTGAGAAACCTGTATGCAGGTCAGGAAGCAACTGTTAGAACTGGACATGGAACAACAGACTTGTTCGAAATAGGAAAAGGAGTACATGAAGGTTGTATATTGTCACCCTGCTTATTTAACTTCTATGCAGAGTACATCATGGGCTGGAAGAAGCACAAGCTAGAATCAAGATTGCCAGGTGAAATATCAATAACCTCAGATACGCAGATAACACCACCCTTATGGCAGAAAGCGAAGAAGAACTAAAGAGCCTCTTGATGAAAGTGAAAGAGGAGAGTGAAAAAGTTGGCTTAAAGCTCAACATTCAGAAAACTAAGATCATGGCATCTGGTCCCGTCACTTCATGGGAAATAGATGGGGAAACAGTGGAAACAGTGGCTGACTTTATTTTTCTGGGCTCCTAAATCACTGCAGATAGTGACTGCAGCCATGAAATAAAAAGACGCTTACTGCTTGGAAGGAAAGTTATGACCAACCTAGACAGCATATTCAAAAGCAGAGACATTACTTTGCCAACAAAGGTCTGTCTAGTCAAGGATATGGTTTTTCCATTAGTCATGTATGGATGTGAGAGTTGAACTATAAAGAAAGCTGAGCACCGAAGAATTGAGGCTTTTGAACTGTGGTGTTGAAGACTCTCAAGAGTCCCTTGGACTGCAAGGAGATCCAACCAGTCCATCCTAAAGGAGATCAGTCCTGAGTGATCATTGGAAGGACTGATGTTGAAGCTGAAACTCTAATACTTTGGCCACCTGATGCAAAGAGCTGACTCATTTGAAAAGACCCTGATGCTGGGAAAGATTGAAGGCAGGAGGAGAAGGGGACCACAGAGCATGAGATGGTTGGATGACATCACCGACTCAATGGACATGAGTTTGAATAAACTCCAGGAGTTGGTGATGGACAGGAGGCCTGGGGTGCTGCAGTCCATGGGGTCGCAAAGAGTTGGACACTACTGAGCGATTGAACTGAACTGAATTTATCAGTCCCTGGTAAAGTCCCTGATAAAATCCTTGGGCTTCCTGATGGCTCAGCTGGTGAAAAATCTGCCTGCAATGCGGGAGACCTGGGTTCAATCCCTGAATTGGGAAGATCCCCTGAAAAAAGAAAAGCCTACCCACTCCAGTATTCTGGCCTGGATAATTCCATAGTCCAGGGAGTCACAATAAGTCGGACCTGACTGGGCAACTTACACTTTCAAGGCTTAGTTTCAGGGAAGAGAATCCACTCCCCTTAGTGTTAACAGAAAGGAATTAAATACAGGATATCAAGTGGCTCACAGAAACTTGTGAGAGCTGAAGAACGTGACTCTCGGCTGAAATTCCCAGAATTGTGACTAGGATCCCAACTGATCCCAACTGCTTACTGGAGAAGCTTCTACTATGGATGCTAGTTCTAGAATCTACACCAGTGAAAGGGATACCTCATGCATGGTCTCTGTCCCCACCTAACTCTCTTCTGAATAACACTCTGAAGTAACCGTTATATTTAATAACAGAAACTAAAAGCTATGGAATCTCTGTAGCGTGGCAGTCTGGGAAATGTAGTTTCCAGCCTCTGTAATATAGGAAGACATAGTAGAAGGCATTTGAAACAGATGGATGCTGAGTGAGCCAGTTCCGGGCACCAAGACTTTCTGACCACTAGCTGTCCTGAACTCCTTGTGTGGTGCCCTGCAATAAACACTGTATTCATTGACAGAGGAAAGTGGATGTGGAGTGTTGAAGGAGAGCTGAGATTCCCACCAGGTGGCACTGTTTAATAGATAAGGGAATGAGAGAAGCTAATCTCTACTGCTAATCTTTGCAAAACTGGGAGAAACCTTTTCCAGCTGCCAAACCAGATTGAACTCCAAATCCTCTTGCCCTTCTGGGAGAGCCCAGTTCAGTATTACTATGGCAAATGGAACTCAACCTGTTTTCATGATTGCAATGTTTTCATGATTTGCAGAATATACAAATATTTCAGGCTTGTTTATGGGTATGTTGTGAGTGCAGAGAAAGGTAATCAGAGGGAAGATCCAGGTCTAATATCAGGGGCTCTCTCCCAAACACAGGCTCTTCACGTTTCCTTAGGAATTAGGCTGCTTTACCCACATGTCTGCCCAGGTCCTAGGTTGTCCACTCGTCTCAATTAATTGTCACGTTCTGTGAGGTTGCTGAACTTGATCACTCAGCATCCACCTGTTTCAAATACCTTCTACTATGTCTTCCTATATTACAGAGGCTGGAAACTACATTTCCCAGACTGCCATGCTGCAGAAATTCCATAGCTTTTAGTTTCTGTCATTAGATATAATGGATACTTCAGAGTGTTATTCTCTGAGAAGGCAATGGCAACCCACTCCAGTACTCTTGCCTGGAAAATCCCATGGACAGAGGACCCTGGTAGGCTGCAGTCCATGGGGTCGCTAAGAGTCGGACACGACTGAGCGACTTCACTTTCACTTTCAGAGTGTTATTCAGAAGAGAGTTAGGTGGGGACAGAGACCATGCATGAGGTATCCCTTTCACTGGTGTAGATTCTAGAACTAGCATCCATAGTAGAAGCTTCTCCAGTAAGCAGTTGGGATCAGTTGGGATCCTAGTCACAATTCTGGGAATTTCAGCCGAGAGTCACGTTCTTCAGCTCTCACAAGTTTCTGTGAGCCACTTGATATCCTGTATTTAATTCCTTTCTGTTAACACTAAGGGGAGTGGATTCTCTTCCCTGAAACTAAGCCTTGAAAGTGTAAGTTGCCCAGTCAGGTCTGACTTATTGTGACTCCCTGGACTATGGAATTATCCAGGCCAGAATACTGCAGTGGGCAGCCTTTTCCTTCTCCAGGGGATCTTCCCAACCCAGGGATTGAACCCAGGTCTCCCGCATTGCAGGCAGATTTGTCATCAGCTGAGCCACCAGGGAAGCCCAAGGACTTTACCAGTGACTGATAAAGTATCTATCCATAAACTTGAGCTAGAGGGACTTCTCTGGTGGTCAGTGATTTAGACTCTGAACTTCCAGTGCAGGGGGTTAGGATTTGATCTTAATATCCCAGGGAATTAAGTTCACACATACCACATGTTGAGGCCAAAAAAAAAGCCTCAGCTAGAAATAAATTGCCTATTGTCGCCTTGCCCCTCACTCCTCAGGTATGATTGAATCAAAAATATTGTGTGAATAAGTTATTTTTTTTAAAATTATTCAGACATGTGTATTCAGGACTATTGAAGCAGGTGCCAAGGCAATCACAATAGGGGAGAGAAGTCAGGCTCAACTCTGAAAACAAGGAAGACAGCTGGGGTTTTATAGCCAATGAGCAGAGGGCAGCCGTGGTCTGTGGACACAGAATTATGAAGAGGAGACATCAAGAGTAAGGGAGATTCTTGCCAAACCAACCTAATAGAATTCTTGCTACAGGATCCCAGGGTGATCCCACATCAAGGGCGGTGGTGGGGGATTCTTAATTCATTAACTTCTCAGGATCCTTGCTAGAACTGGGCTATGCTAGTCAAGAAGAGGGTTTAAGAGAGCCTGACTAAAGTTTGGTTAAGGAGAATCTTTTTGCCAGTTGATACATGGAAACATAAGCTGGAAACAAGATTGCCTGGAGAAATATCAATAACCTTAGATATGCAGATGACACCATCCTTATGGCAGAAAGTGAAGAAGAACTAAAGAGCCTCTTGATGAAAGTGAAAGAGGAGAGTGCAAAAGTTGGCTTAAAGCCCAACGTTCAGAAAACTAAGATCATAGCATCCGGTCCCATCACTTCATGGCAGATAGATGGGGAAACAGTGTTAGACTTTATTTTTCTGGCCTCCAAAATCACTGCAGATGGTGACTGCAGCCATGAAATTAAAAGACGCTTACTCCCTGGAAGGAAAGTTATGACCAACCTAGACAGCATATTCAAAACCAGAGACATTACTTTGCCAACAAAGGTCCTTCTAGTCAAGGCTATGGTTTTTCCAGTGGTCACGTATGGATGTGAGAGTTGGACTGTGAATAAAGCTGAGCGCCGAAGAATTGATGCTTTTGAACTGTGGTGTTGGAGAAGACTCTTGAGAGTCCCTTGGACTGCAAGGAGATCCAACCAGTCCATCCTAAAGGAGATCAGTCCTGGGTGTTCATTGGAAGGACTGATGTTGAAGCTGAAACTCCAATCCTTTGGCTACCTGATACGGAGAGCTGACTCATTGGAAAAGACCCTGATGCTGGTAAAGATGAGGGCAGGAGGAGAAAGGGACGACAGAGGATGAGATGGCTGGATGGCATCACCGACTCGATGGACATGGGTTTGGGTGGACTCCGGGAGTTGGTGATGCACAGGAAGGCCTGGCGTGCTGCAATTTATGGGGTCGCAAAGAGTCGGACACGACTGAGCGACTGAACTGAACTGAACTGAACCACCCCGGTTATTTGGTGTTAGGGGCGGGAGGAAGTTGGGCGTGCGTTCTGCAGTTTCACTGAGGCCAGCTGCTGCAAGAACCCCAGCGCTACCAGTGGGAAGTTTGGGCAGGGAAGAAACCCGGGTTGGGCTGTGGGCGGAAGGCTGCTGCGGCCGGGCGCTGGTCCTCAAGGCTGCCCCAGCCCTCTGGAGGCGGAGCACAGTCAGCTGACTCTCGGACTCGCTCGCTTCACGCGCCGCCCCCCGGACTCCGGCGGGATCAGGAGCCGAGGCGGCGGCCGGTGCTTACGGGGTTGCCGGGTAGAGAGCAGCTGAGCATCCATGGAGCAACGCGGGCTGGGGAGGCTGAGGCTACACGGGCTGCTGGCGCTGCTGGCGGGGCTGGGGGTGCTGGTAGTGCAGGCGGCTCTGGGGACCCGAAGGACGCAGACCCCGCGCCTCTCTGCATCGCGGGACCTGAATCTTTGGCCCCTGCCTCTCTCTGTGATGACGACCCCGCGCTTGCTTTATCTCTCACCCAGAAACGACTTCTTCGGGCACAGCCCCACTTCCAAGGCCGGCCCCTCCTGCGCAGTCCTGCAGGAAGCGTTTCGGCGGTGAGCGCTCCCGACGGGCGGCCAGGGAGGGGACCCGGAGACACCGGGACGGGGAGGGACGGACCACTCTGGGACGCAGCGCAGGCGCGGGGGCCGAGAGAAGGAGCATCTGAGAGCCTGTTAACACCTGCACAGCCATCCAGCCTCGCCGACGCTCTTGCCCCTATTTGACAGGTGAAGCGGCCGGTGACCAGGCCAAAGTCACGGGTCTAGAAGAGAGCAGAGCCCGCTTGAACCAGCAGGGACTGAAACGCAAGCTCTTCCCCTGACCTCCCGTCCCCTGCCCTCACCCCCGCCTCCTAAGGGACTTCCTGGGTGCTCTGGAACCCTGTTTTGGGTGCAGGATATTGAGCGGAAGGAGTAGGATGCTCAGAGTTTGTGGCCATGTTCGCCTCGGAGAATGGAGTGGATGGAGGGTTAAAGGCAGTTTATCTGGAGGGAATTCTAAGAGAAAGATGGGTTCTTAAAGTTTGGGGACTAGGGGTTTCCCGAAGTGGCTTGTCGTTTATAGGCAATCTCTCCTCCGCCAATCTGATAACAGTTCAGGTGGCAGAAAGTCCTTAGGCTGAAGCATTGCCCCAAACTCCCCTTCCCTTCCAAAATCCCTGTTCCATGCAAAGTGCTGGATGGTTTCTCCTCACTGCTGTGGTATGGCACTGTGCCGCAGTACCTGCTTCTCCTTTTGTTTGCCAGGAACACTTATGTGCTTGCTCTCCCAGCTTCCTGCTTAGATCCTTAGCACCTCTCAGCCCTCCAGCCTCAGGTCTGTAACCTCATTGGCCACAGGGTGAATTGTGTAGTAGGGAGGCAGCCCACAGTGCTAGCTTTTTCTTTCTTTATAAAATTGATGTCAAGTTGATTGGGGGGTGTGGGGTGGGGCTTCTGTGGTGGCTCAGCTGGAAAGAATCTGCCTGCCAATGCAGGAGACACAAGAGACATGGGTTCCATCCCTACCTGGGTGGGGAAGATCCCCTGGAGGAGGAAATGGCAACCACTCCAGCATTCTTGCCTGGAAAATCCCCATGGACAGAGGAGCCTGGTGGGCTACAGTCCCTGGGGTCACAAAGCGTGGGACACGACTTACTGACTGAGCAACAGGAGGAGGTGATTTGTGGTGGTGTGCCACAGTGCTGGCTTTGCTAACTACACCGTGTGCAAGGCGACTGCCCTTGGGGAGATGTCTCAAGAAGCCCCAGTCTTCAACCTGTCCTAAAGGGCAGGACTGTCCTAAAGGTGCCCTGAAGGAGTGTGGTTTGGTGCCCACTGTACAGGTCCTTCCCTCCCTCAGATTTTGGTCCTTGTTCCCTGAGGTCGTTAGAGCTTAATTGTGCTTGCAGGACACCACGCAGCTGGGAAGTAATGCAGGACTAGTCCAATTAGCACCTGCTGACCCCAGCTAGGCCTCGGACTTAGGCTTAGGCCGCAGAGACTTACGAAGTCGATGGCAGAGACGGTTTCTTCTCCTTCAGTTGGGAACCACTAAATAAGAAGAGGGATCATGTTACCCTCATTTTGGATGCATACTCTAGGGAGTCTGGTGTTGAATCTGCCATCAGGTCAGAATGGCTAGAGTCTGGGTGAAGAAGTAGCATCAAGGTGGTTGATTACCGGCCTTGGGATATTGAGAAGGAAAAAGTACCTGAAGGCCATTTGATGGAAGATCTTGAATTGGGAATCTTTTAAAAACAAACACACCTCATTTGCCCTGGGACTTAGTTGGTAAAACTGGATTTTCCTTCTGTGCCATACTGCTAGTAAAACAAGGACACAGTGATAAGCTGAATGGTATGAGTATGGCAAGAAAGTGTGGATGATGTAAGGCAACCATGGTTAGATAAGCCGAACTTGAATAAGCTGTGAGATGGTTTAAAAAACAAGGCTTGGCATCCTAAGGGAGTGCAGGGAGTTATCTGAGGACTTTGCCTAACTAATTTGTGCCCTGTGTGGCAAGCAGCTATTAACTATACCCTGCGTGTTAGGAAGGAGGCTATAAAACATGAGCCCTTATGGCTGAGACTTGAAAGCGTTCAGGAGAGTGTGCTAGGAACCAAGGAGGGGCCTTTATTGTTTCAGAGAAAAGGCAGGATGGCGTTGAAAAGGTTTAGAGATGATGGGATGTTCTAGAATGTGTAGGCCATGGAGAACAGGTAAAACCGAGCCCCCAGTGTGTTCAGATCCTCATGGCTCCTGTCTCCCACTTGTATCAACCCCTGCTTTGAAACAGTATGCATTTTGCAGGCAGAGTTCTGTCTGTCTGGTACGTGGCTGCTTCCTTAGCTTTCAGAACAAGATCACATGCCAGTTTTTTCTTTTTCTTTTTCCCTTTTTCCCTCCTTGGTTAACTGGAACTTTAGTTTCAGATCCTGACAAGCTAAAATGGGCTTCCCTGGTGGCTCATATGGTAAGGAATCTGCCTGCAGTGCAGGAGACCATAGGGAGTGGCTACCCACTCAAGTATCCTTGCCTGGAGAATTCCATGGACAGAGGAGCCAGGCAGGCTACGGTCCATGGGGTCACAAAGAGATGGAGACGACAGAGCTACTGACTGTTCACATGCACCTTGGATACCATTGAGTCCAATCCCTTAGAGTTTTCTATTCAGTTCAGTCCCTCAGTTGTGTCCCACTCTTTTTGACCCTGTGGACTGCAGCATGCTAGGCCTCCCTGTCCATCAGAAACTCCCAGGGTTTATTTAAACTCATGTCCATTGAATATGTGATGCCATCCAACCATCTCATCCTCTGTCGTCCCCTATTCCTCTCGCCTTCAATCTTTCCCAGCATCAGGGTCTTTTCAAATGAGTCAGTTCTTTGCATCAGGTGGCCAAAGTATTGAAGTTTCAGCTTTAGCATCAGTCCTTCCAATGAATATTCAGGACTGATTTCCTTTAGGATGGACTGGTTTGATCTCCTTGCAGTCTGAGTGACTCTCAAGAGTCTTCTCTAACACCTCAGTTCGAAAGTATCAATTCTTCTGCGCACAGCTTTCTTTATAGTCCAACTCTCACATCCATACGTGACTACTGGGAAAACCATCGTATTAACTAGAGTTTTCTGTTAGAGTTCGAATATCTAGGGCCAAGATTTCTTTATTTGGGACAAGCTAGCACCTGACTCAAAGCTGCCAACAGCTTTAATTTCCTTTAAATTTTTTTTTTTAAATTATGGTAGTATATACATAAGATTGCTATGTGCTCAGTTGTGTCTGACTTGTTGTCGCCCCATGGACTGTAGCCCTTAAGCTGCCTCTACCCATATAATTTTCTAAGCAAGAATACTGGAGTGGTTGTCATTTCCTGCTCCAGGGGATCTTCCCAACCCAGGGATGGAACCACCATCTCTGTGTTTCCTGCATTGGCAACTGGGTTCTTGACCACTAGCACGACCTGGGAAGCCCTCAGTTCAGTTCAGTTCAGTTCAGTTGCTCAGTCGTGTCCGACTCTTTGCAACCCCATGAATCACAGCACACCAGGCCTCCCTGTCCATCACCAACCTCTGGAGTTTACTCAAACTCATGTCCATTGAGTCGGTGATGTCATCCAGCCATGTCACCCTCTGTCATTCCCTTCTCCTCCTGCCCCCAATCCCTCACAGCATCAGAGTCTTTTCCAATGAGTCAACTCTTCGCATCAGGTGGCCTAAGTACTGGAGTTTCAGCTTTAGCATCAGTCCTTCCAATGAACACCCAGGACTGATCTCCTTTAGACTGGACTGGTTGGATCTCCTTGCAGTCCAAGGGACTCTCAAGTCTTCTCCAACACCACAGCGCAAAAGCATAAATTCTTCAGCGCTCAGCTTTCTCCACAGTCCAACTCTCAAATCCATACATGACCACTGGAAAAACCATAGCCTTGACTAGATGGACCTTTGTTGGCAAAGTAATGTCTTTGCTTTTGAATATGCTATCTAGGTTGGTCATAACTTTCCTTCTGAGGAGTAAGCATCTTTTAATTTCATTGCTTCAATCACCATCTGCAGTGATTTTGGAGCCCAGAAAAATAAAGTTAGCCACTGTTTCCACTGTTTCCCCACCTATTTCCCATGAAGTGATGGGACCAGATGCCATAATCTTAGGATTGCTGTATTAACCATTTTTAGCTATACAGTTTAGTGATCTTCATTTCCTTTTGAATCTGTCAGGATTTTTTGATTGAGACTTCCTTGGTGGTCCAGGGGCTTAGACTTCCTGGATGTTGCCAGTGCAGGGGCCCAGGTTCAGTCCTCAGTAGGGGAACTAGATCCCACATGCCAGAACTAAGGCTCAGTCCTACCAAGTAAATAAATAATGTATTTTTAAATTATAAAAAGATTTTCCTAAGCTAATGGTTTTCCTCAGCACCTTTATCTGTTTCACTGTGGTTAACTGGTTATATGGAAGTCACTGGTTATCTTCCATATACTTCCAAGTTCATCAGAACTTCCCTATCTCTCCTTGCTGCTGCTAAGTCACTTCAGTCGTGTCTGACTCTGTGTGACCCCATAGACAGCAGCCCACCAGGCTCCCCCGTCCCTGGGATTCTCCAGGCAAGAACACTGGAGTGGGTTGCCATTTCCTTCTCCAGTGCATGAAAGTGAAAAGTGAAAGTGAAGTCGCTCAGTCGTGTCCAACTCTGAGTGACCCCATGGACTGCAGCCTACCAGGCTCTTCCATCCATGGGATTTTCCAGGCAAGAGTTCTGGAGTGGGGTGCCATTGCCTTCTCCGAGTCAGGTACCAGCAGAATGTAAATTTTCCAGGCCCTAGTGAGGATTCTTTGGTTGGAAGATACTTGGGATAGTTGGGATACTTTTGTTGGAAGGTGACAGGAGCCCCAACTCAGTCTGGCTTGCGCAAAAATAAAACCTGTTATCTCACATGTTGTCGTTCAGTTGCCCAGTTATGTCTAACTCTCCGTGACCCCACGGAGGCAGCAGGCCAGACCTCTGTCCCTCACCATCTTCTGAAGTTTGCTCAAGTTCATATCTATTGCCTTGGTGATTCCATCCTGCCATCTCATCCTATGCCATCCTCTTCTTCTGCCCTCAATCTTTCCCAGCATCAGAGACTTTTCCAATGAGTCAGCTGTTCACATCAGATGACCAAGACAGTGGAGCTTCAGCTTCAGCATCAGTCCTTCCAGTGAATAGTCAGGGTTGGTCTCCCTTAGGATTGGCTGGTTTGATCTCCTTGCTGTCCAAGGGACCCTCAGGAGTCTTCAGCACCACAGTTTGAAGGCATCAATTCTTTGGTGCTCTGCCTTCTTTACAGTCCAACTCTCACAACCATATGCGACCACTGGGAAGACCACGGCCTTCACTATACAGACCTTTCTACAGAGTAATGTCTCTGCTTTTCAACACACTTGTCTAGGTTTGTCATAGCTTTCCTGCCAAGAAACAAATATCTTCCAATTTCATGGCTACAGTCACCATCCACAGTGATTTTAGAACCCAAGAGGATGAAATCTGTCACTGACTTCAACCTTTTCCCCCTCTATTTTCCATGAAGTAATGGAGCCAGTAGCTCATTTGATATAGAATCTGCCTGCAAAGCAGGAGACCCTGGTTCAATCCCTGGGTCAGGAAGATTCTCTGGAGAAGGAAATGGCAACCCACTCCAATATTCTTGCCTGGAGAATCCCATGGACAGAGGAGCCTTGCAGGCTACTGTCCATGGGGTCATAAGAGTCAGACTCGACTTAGTGTCTCAACCACCACCTAATGGGGCCAGATGGCATGATCTTAGTGTGTTTAATGTTTAGTTTTAGGCCAGCTCTTTCTCTCCCCTCCTTCACCCTCATCGGGAGGCTTTCTAGTTCCTCTTCTCTTTCTGACATTAGAGTGGCATCATCCATGTATTTGAGCTTCTCCCGCCTATCTTGATTTCAGCTTGTAACTCATCTAGCCTGGCATTTCTCATGGTGTGCTCAGCATACAGATGAAGCAAACAGGGTGGCAGCAGACAGCCCTGTCTCCTCCTTTCTCAATCTTGAACCATTCAGTCGTTGGTGGCTCAGATGGTAAAGAATCTCACGCATTGAGAAGTCCAAAAGCAGGCAGGATGTCAGGGCTAGTTGGCCATGTGGCTCAACAGTATCATGAGGAAATGTATTCTCGTCATCTCTGGCGTGCTTTCTTTGGTGTGCCTGATTCTTGTCTAGGTGTCACATACAGAGAAAGCTTTCTTCTCGGTGCTCACCTCGGAGAGGAAGCTTCCTCCTCCCCTCCTCCCCGCCCTCCCCCATCACTAGTCAGAATGAGCTTGCACACCCAGCTTCACCCACCTCGTGAAAGACAGGGAAGCCTGGTGTGCTGTACTCATGTAGTCATATAGTCAGACCCAACAAAGAGAATGAACAACAATGGTTTAAAAATTTGTTTGAATATCTCTCTCATACAGATATTATGACTATATTTTTGGTTTCTACAAGTGGCCTCTTGGCTCTGATAATGTTCCAAGGGAAATGGAGTTACAGAAACTTGAAGTCTCAGTCATCATGGACCCAGAGTGTGACGGTTTTCCCAGCATCACTTCCGATGAGTCTTGTGAGTACCTGTGTCATGGGAATGGACTGTACACAAAGCTGCTTGTTACAGACTCGAGGGCCAGAAGCTGACTCTACTCCCTGAACTATTGTGAGCTCGTAACCAGTGAGTTTATAATTATTATTTAAAAATAACCATGAGGGAACGTCACTGGTGGTCCAGTGGTTAAGACTCTGCACGTCCACTGCAGGGAGCACAGGTTTGATCCTTGGATGGGGAACCAAAGTCCCACATGCTGCACATTGGCAATAATAAATAACTAAATAATTACTGTTAAAAGTCTGATGGCAAAACTAAAACATAATCATTGCAGGAAATCTTTAAGTACAGTAAGTGAAGAGGAGGAATTAAATTATTCATAATCATGGCACTCAGAGTTAACCTTTGTTACTTAGATTTTTTTTTTTTTTTTGCAGAGTACTACATTTGAATGTTTTATATACATATAAATAAAAGCATAAGATAAAGAATGGCATGAAAAAGGGGTCTAGTTCTGTACATGTGGTTTTTCTGTTTTTCTTTTTTGCACGTGCTATGCTAAGTTGCTTCAGTCGTGTCTGACTCTTTGAGACCCCATGGACTGTACTCTGCCAGACTCCTCTGTCCATGGGATTTCCCAGGCAAGAACACAGGAGTGGTGTGCCATTCCTTTTCCAGAGGATCGTCATAACCAAGGGATTGAGCCCGAGTTTCTCACGTCTCCTGCATTGGCGTGCGGGTTCTTTACCACTAGCACGACCTGAGAAGCCTCTTTTTTGCGTATGAGCATGAATTTCACTAAATGTTTTTCAATGACAGCATTTTTAGTGGCTGAATAATGTTCTACCAACTGTATGGATGTGCCAAAACTTACTTGGCTTTTCCCTTAATTTAAGACATCTAGATAGTTTATTTTGAAATTAATTTATCGGCATGATCTTTCTTTCTTTCTTTCTTTTGGGCACAGTATGTGGGATCTTAGTTCCCTGACCATGGATTGAACCTGTGCCCCTTGCAGTGGAAACACAGAGTCTTAACCACTGGATCTCCAGAGAAGTCCTGACATGATTTCTGTTTATAATTAAGTTTACACATAGATAATGCAGAACTGAGAGGGATGAAGTTTTCCACTTTTCATTTATATTTATGTTGTATTATATTTATATTCCATCTTCATTTATATTGATTGAAAATATAATCAACATTAAGCTACGTGATTTTTTGTTTGCATAAAATATTATTCTCCAAGGCTTTTCCTAACTTGTTCTAGAAAGAATAAACAGATGGGCAGACCTTTTTCATAGCATGTACCAACTGGAAATTACGTGGAATTGTATCAAGGAATCAAAGAGGAGCAATGGGTGATTTAAGATTAGTGCAGAAAGAGCAGGCTGGTGAGTCAGGTGTCAAAATAGAAAGGAAAATGAACATCTTAGAGAAAAGAGTAACCCCTTTGTTCTCAGACTGCCTCACAGACAGTTAAAAGTCCATCTCTTCATCCTTTTGGTTAGATTAGAGATGAGATTTCCTGATGCCTTGATATATCTTTTTGCAAAAGAACTTCATTTCTCTTCCATTCTGTGGCTGTTCTTAAAAGAGAAACAGGACGGTTTGCCACATTAGTCATGTGAGTTGACAGCACTCAGACACTTTATGAATTAGATTTTGCAATCTGAATTGAGAAATGATCAGTAAATTAGCAAGGAATCTTTGCCGACTTGCAGTACAATGACATATTGTAAAATCCAAACAATGGAATGTGTCGAGGCTGGGGAGTTACAGTCTGTCTTGCATTCAGCTTTGCAAACCCCATTTTTCTGAAAGGGAGACTTTTGGAGATAAGCTAACCATGAAATATTCTGGTTAAAGGATAAACTAGTTTTAAACTAGTTGTTGAAGATGATGATGATAGAAGTAACACACAAATGGAAATAACAAGATATCAACCACTGTCCAAGGGTACGAGGAAATCTTGGAGAAACTGACGACTGTTAACAGCAGCATCAAGTAAAATAAGAACAGGCATTTGCTCAGAACCAGATGTAGACTAATTTCTACCATAGAGAAGTCATTGCATACATCAAGAATGCTCTCTGTGGTTTGTCTGCCACAGTGAATGTTTATAAGCAAAACGAAGTGTTCTTCACTAGAAGAATGGCTGCATACATCTTGTCAGTTGACATTAGAGAATACTCTTCAACAATTGAGAATGAACAAGTGGAGTTTCAGGGCTTCTCTAGTGGTCCAGTGTTTAAGAATCTGCGTGCCAATAGAGAGGATGCGCGTTTCGCCCCCTGATCTGGGAAGATCCCATATGCTGAGGAGCAGCTAAACCCCACGGCCACAACTACTGCGCCCATGTGCCACGCGACTGAAGCCTGCGAGCCTGAGAGCCTGTGCTCTGCACGAGAGAGACAACCACAGCGAGACCCCCGCGCACTGCCCCTCGAGAGGAGTCCCCACCCGCCGCAGCCAGAGAAAGCCCGCGCGCGGCAGTGACGACCCAGTGCAGCACACGCCAATAGACACAGTACTTAAAGAAGAAGCGGAGACAGAACGACACGGAGGACTTGCCCAGATAAACTGCTGAGCTGGACAAGGGAAGACACATCATAATGTGTGCAGGAGGATCCCGTTTATATACCAGCATATATACAGGAAGGTGCACGTAAAGCAGCGTTCTGCTTCTTGTCGCGTGCATATAGCAGTGCCCAGGAAAAGCCCTGCTGTTTCCTCTAAGGCAAGAAGGGGGAGTTCAGTGGGCATCTCACAGGGGATTTTAGTCTTACCTATAACATTTTATTAAAAAGAGGAACCCATTGCTGTTATTTGCATGTATACCCTTCAAAACAACAGTGTGGTGCAAAAAGTATAGAAAGGGATAACTGAAAGAAAGATGCCTTCGTTCCACCTCAGGGAGCTTATCAGTGTTAAGACTAAGAATTTGGCTTTGAAATGAGAATTCTATAGCTTATTTGTCCATATATTCAGGAAACACAATCTCCTCCTTATGGCTTTATATGTGTGGTTTTTGCATTGGGTTGAATCAGAATCCTTTTAAATATCAGCCAGTCCTCAGCTGTTGGAAAATAATTGGCATCAGGTATATGCCACCTGTTAATGGTTTTAGATAAGTCTTTGTGCTGACTGATTCCAGGAGATCTCAGAAGTGGAATGTGGCAAAAACTGGCTTTTAAACTGTGACCAGTGAAATGGTGAGTTCTATTTAGGGGGCTTAAACTAAGGATTTAATAGCGGGGAGGAATCGTGATTCGACTGTGGTCATAACAGCAATACCGTTCTTAGCCTGGCCTTTAGCTAACTCTCAACTGTTCGTCTGATGGAAAGGCTTCCTTGTCAGAAGGTTGTCACCTGATTGTTGGCTGTTGGTAGAGCTGTTTCCCTGTGTGTAGCCAACGGTTAGGCAACAACCTGGGTGACGGTGGTGCAGGGAGATGATGGAGCAGAGACACCATGTTAGATCAGGGCCCTGCAGCCCTCGAGTGTCTGCTGCTGCAGAGTCTTCCCGGTCTCATCCCTTTAGCTTTCCACCTCTCTGTGCCTTCTGGTGCTTTACTTTGTCTGTGGACAACTCCACGAGAAAGCTCTCTCAACACTGAAATGACTGTTGGGGCAACCTCTAGTTGCAGTGTGTGCGCTCAGTTGCACCATGTGGGACCTTAGCTCCCCAACCAAAGACTGAACTCCTATCCCCTGCGTTAGAAGGCAGATTCTGGACGACAAGCAAGATCCCAGCAAGTGAGTGTTAGGAAGATTCAGGACAATGTAAGGGGTTTTAGGTACAGGGCAAGTAGGGGGCACAGGGAGAGAAGGGCCGGAGTAGAGAAATCTCTGGTCTTACAGAGTGCAAGACTGATACCAGAGGCTTCATCAAGAAATTATGGGCACTGAGGAGTTTGCCCTTTTGACTTAAATTCTTAGCTTAAGTAAGACCCTGCTCTGTAGAGGGGTATCAGGAGAGAACTCTCCAGTAAGGGAGCATGAGGAATCATGGAGATGACACTCAGGTTCCTGACATGAGCTACTCGGCTGGCTGGAGTGAGGAGAGGATGAGTCCAGAGCCCAGCAAGTGAGAAGAGGGAAGAGTTCAGTGTGGGGCTTGTGGAGTTTAAGGAAGAACCTCCGGGATTTCTGGGGCTTCCCTGGTAGCTCAGCTGATAAAGAATTCTCCTGCAGTGCAGGAGACCCTGGTTTGATTCCTGGTTTGGGAAGATCCCCTGGAGAAGGGGGTCGCAAACAGTCGGACAGGACTGCGCAACTTTCACTTTTCACGGAATTTCTAAGTGAGGATACACAGAAGGCAGTTGGAGATACAGGTTTGGAGCTCAGGAGAAAAAGAATGATCCAGAAATAGCAATGATATGTTTTGGGAAATGTACTGTGTATCATTGAAGGATTGAAAGCAAACATTTTTTCCTTCCAGTTTTACTGAGGCATAACTGACACCCAGCACCGTGTAAGTCTAGGTGTGCAGTACAATGATCTGACCTACATACGTCGTGAAGTGATCGTCACAGGACATTAGTGAACGTCATCTCATGTAGATACAAAATTAAAGAAACAAAAACGTTTTTGTCTTGATGAGAACTCTTATGATTTACTCTCTGGACAGCTTTCGTGTCTAGCACACAGCCGTGCTGACTGTCCATGACGTTGTACGTCACGTCCCTGGCACTTACTTATCTTATAACCAGAAGTGAGCACCTTTTGCCTGCCTTTGCCCAGTTACCACCCGCCTCTGGTAACCCAAGAGTCTTCTCTCTCCTTCTGTGAGCTTGCTTGTTTTGGAGTATAATTACCTTATGACACTGTGTTCATTCCCCTTACACAACGTGGTGAGTCAGTATTTCTGTCCATTTTTACACATAAGCCTAACTCAGGACTCTGTTCTGATGGAAAGGCTACCTCGTCGGAAGACTGTCACCTGATGACCAGCTGTGGATAGACCTGTTTTCCCTGGGTGTCACCAGCTGTCACGCGACACCCTGAGTGGTGGTGGCCGGGCAGGGTGATGATGACGCAGAGAACTTTTTATTCTTTCCTGGGTTTTCGAGGTATAATTGACATAACATTATATTAGTTTCAGGTTTACAACATAATGATTTGATATTTGTATATAATGTAGAATGTCGCCATCTGTCACCAACAAGAGACATTTCTTTCTTTTTTCCAATACAGACACTTTACTGGTGAAAGGACCAGTGGCCACGCTCACTGCCAACAGGGTTTGGGGAGTGTTACGAGGTAAGTTCTATGTAGCTTCATTGTTATTTTCTAGTAAGGAAATAGTTCCAGTTGCCACTTTGGGAAATCAAGCATAATTAATAGCAAAACTTTGCTTCCTTGGGCCCTTTATAGATTTGTTGGGTATTTCCAAAACAATTTCCATTCAGTACTGTATATACCACTTAAAGGTCATTTATATATACCACTTAATGAAAGATCATTTGACCTTTTAAAAATGTTTGAAGGTTATTGCATTCATAATGCTGCAATTCCTTGGTGTTCTTGAACTGTAATGTTTATAGAGTTATAAATGGCCCTGATCTGCT
This sequence comes from Bubalus bubalis, assembly GCF_019923935.1. Classification (NCBI taxonomy): domain Eukaryota; kingdom Metazoa; phylum Chordata; class Mammalia; order Artiodactyla; family Bovidae; genus Bubalus; species Bubalus bubalis. The sequence continues at coordinate 6,651,367 of NC_059175.1, forward strand.
CCAATTAGATTTTGTTTTATCATGCGTTCCCTCTTGTCACCTTCAGTAGCAAGCATGTCCTTTATGCATTTGATTTATTTATTCAAACAACAGTATACTCACATTTTTTTCTGTACCAGTCAATTAGTGCAGAAGCAGAAAAACAAAGAGGAAAATCATGTTCCCAATAAAACATGTCCAACTCTCCATGTGTGTTGTTGTTTTCTGCTTGCTGTGTTAAGATGCTCAGGACTTCAGCGCAGCATAAATGCACGTGCCATGGCATGTGAGAGTCCTTATCGACTCAGCTGGTTCTTCTCCAGCGTCTCCTTTCAGGAGTGGAGTTGCTCTTGATCTCATTATCCATTTTCATCTGAATCCACTAGGGAATCGGACGATTCTTTTTCTGTGTCTTGGCCAGGAATGATTTGATCCTGGGAGTCTCAAGAAGAGTTCAGGAACAGAGTCAACCATACACATTATGATGACTTAGAAAAGAAGAGAATCCTTCCCCCATTTTAAATTCCCGTGAATTTAGAAAAGTAACAAAGTTTTCAGGAATGCTGTGAAAAGATAAAAATATACTCTAGAGTGATTGGAGGCAGTGAGCAGAGAAGAACCTTAAAAGCTTTTCCTGTGACTTTCAGTCTGAACTTCAAAGTTCAGGCATTGGGACATTTACTTTTGCTGTTCGAAAGCTGCTTTGACCTCTTCTTTTAAGAGGATAAGATTTTGTTTTACTGGCTTCCAAATTAGTATGGCTTTGAAAAAGGAGAAGAATAATTTTCTTTAATGTGAGCTGGCCAGCCAGTTATAGTAATTAAAAGGAGAGAAGGCTTTGAATTTGACTCAGGTTGAGTGTTATTTAGAATAAAATAATGATTGTTAATGCTCTGTTTTATAGTCATAATAATAATGGTATGATTGTGATCTTATTCAAAATAATGACATGAAAATAGCTATAGATACTTACCCCAAATGTAACTACAGATATTATCATCTAGATTATTTACAAATAATGGGATGTGATGTTAAACTTTTACCAGTCTGGTCTGCCTGTCTTGTCTGGGGCCTGTTAGGGACGTCACCTTTATTGATGTCTGCCCTGATCCGCATAAGAACTTTTGAGAGCGTTTTGTGAATCCAGTCCAGGAAGTCCTTATTTTCTACTTACTGTCAGACTGTGAAAGTAACAAATGTGTCATAAATAATATTTGAGGGTGTTGCCACTTAACAGAAAATTCCAAAGTTATTCTGTATTTGGGGCTAGGAGGAAGACTAGCCAAAGCAACTTTTGAACATTTCATTCTTCCCTAATTTTCTTGAGGTATAATTGACATAAAATTATATTAGTTTCAGTTTTACAGCATAATGATTTGATATTTGTACATAATGCAGATGATCACCACAGTAAGTTTAGTCTCCATCCGTCACCACACACAGTTAGAAAAGAATTGCTTTTCTTATGATGAGAACTTCTGAGATTTACTCTTTTTAGCAACTTGCAAATAGGTAGCACAATATTTATTAATTACAGTCACTATGCTGTGCCTCGCGTCTCTAGGACTTATGACTATATGAAAGATTGTACTTTTGATCCCCTTCACCCATTTTGCCTACCCCCTACCCCTGCCTCTAGTAACTACCAATCTATTTTTTTATATTTATGAGCTTGGTTTTTGATTTTTCAGATTCCACATCTAATTGAGATCATGTAGTGTTTGTCTTTCTCTGTCTTATTTCATTTAGCAGAACGGCCTTAAGTTCCATCCATGTTGTCGCAAACAGCAAGATTTCCTGCTTTCTGTGGCTGAACAGTATTCCATTGTATACATATGCACACTGCACCTTTATCCATTCATCCCTTGACGGATAGGTTGTTTCCGTATCTTGGCTATTGTAGTTAATGCTGCAGTGAACACAGAGGTACATATATTTGGGGTGGAGGGACTTAGTGTTTTTGTTTTCTTTGGATAAATACCCAGAGGCGGAATTGCTGGATCATGTGGTAGCTATATAGTGGCTTCCCCAGTTTATATTCCCATGAACAGTACATAAGGGATCCTTTTACTGCATATCCTCGCCAACACTTGTTATTTCTTGTGCTTTTGACCATGGCCATTCTAACAGGTGTGAGGTGATATGTCCCTGTGGTTTTGATTTGCCTTTCCCTGATGGTTAATAGTTAAAGTTATGACCAACCTGGACAGCATATCAAAAAGCAGAGACATTACTTTGTCAACAAAGCTCTGTGTAGTCAAAGCTTTTGTTTTTCCAGTAGTCATGTATGGATGTGAGAGTTTGACTGTAAAGAAAGCTAAGCGCCGAAGAATTGATGTTTTTGAACTGTGGTGTTGGAGAAGACTCTTTCGAGTCCCTTGGACAGCAAGGAGATCCAACCAGTCCATCCTAAAGGAAATCAGTCCTGAATATTCACTGGAAGGACTGATGCTGAAGCTGGAACTCCAATACTTTGGCCACCTGATGTGAAGAACTGACTCATTTGAAAAGACCCTGATGCTGGGAATGGTTGAAAGTGGGAGGAGAAGGGGATGACAGAGGGTGAGATGGTTGAATGGTATCACTGACTCAATGGACATGAGTTTGAGTAAGCTCCAGGAATTGGGGATGGACAGGGAGGCCTGGCGTGCTGTAGAAAAGGGGTCTCCAAGAGTCGGACATGACTGAGCGACTGAACTGGACTGAACTGATGCTCAATGATGTTGAGCACCTTCTCATGTACATGTTGGCTATTTTTGTGTCTTCCTTGAAAAATATACCTGTTCACAATCTTCTACCCATTTTTTAATTGGACTGTTTTTTGCTATTGAGTTGTATGAGTTCTTTGTATAGTAACCCCTTAATAGATACATAATTTGCAAGTATCTTCTCCCCTTTGGTAGATTGCCTTTCGTTGATGATTTCCTTTGATGTGCAGAAGCTTCTACTTTGGTGTCGTCCCATTTGTTTATTTTTGCTTTTATTTCTTTTGCTATTGGTGACATATCCAAAAAATTAATTCTTTTTTAAATGTTTAGTAGAATTCACTAGCGAAGCCTTCTGATCCTGGCCTTTTATTTGTTGGAGATGTTTTATTATTGTTACCATCTCCTTACTAGTAATCATTCTCAGATTCGGTTTCTTCGTAATTCAGTCTTGGTAGGTTTTCCCTCTAGGAGTTTATTCATTTCTTCTAAGTTGTCAAATTTGTTGGCATATAATCGGCCATAGCAGTCTCTTACAGTCTTCTGTGTTTTTGTAGTATGTTGTCACATCTTCTCTTTCATTTGAGTTTGTACTACAGGGAAGCCCTGGAGATAGTGTGGGTTTGGGTCTAGACCACTGCAGTAAAGTGACTATCTCAGTAAAGGGAGTCACAGAAATATTTTGGTTTCCCAGTGCATATAAAAGTTATGCTTACACTGTCCTGTAGTTTTTCAATAGTACAGCGCAATAGCATTATGACTTAAAAATAGATACATACCTTAATCTAAAAATGTTGCATTGTTTAATCATTAAGTTGTGTTCGACTCTTTGTGACCCCATGGACTGTAGCCCACCAGGTCCCTCTGTCCATGGGATTTCCCCAGCAAGAATAATGGAGTGGGTTGCTGTTTCCTCCCCCATTTTAAAAATACTTAATTGGTAAAAAATACTGATCATCATCTGACAATGCAAGGTTGCTTCAAACCTTTGATTTGTAAAAAAAAGCAGTTACCTGTGAAATGTAAGAAACTGAAGTATACCTGTCTTCTTAGGTTAACATTTTCCTTGGCAATATAGTTATCAGCTAGAACCATGAATTTTGGTAAAGTCAAGGCTGGATAGAGGAATTGGCTTATAATATAGGGAATAGTCCACATGCATAAAAAAGTCTCTGCTGTTATAAATAGAACACTGTAAGTTGGGCCTTTATAGTTTCATGGTGTTTTCTGGGCCTCTTTGCCCTCTGTTAAGTTTGCTGCTGCTGCTGCTAAGTTGCTTCAGTCGTGTCCGACTCTGTGCGACCCCATAGACGGCAGCCCACCAGTCCCTGCCGTCCCTGGGATTCTCCAGGCAAGAACACTGGAGTGGGTTGCCATTTCCTCCTCCAATGCATGAAAGTGAAAAGTGAAAGTGAAGTCGCTCAGTCATGTCTGACTCTGAGCAACTCCATGGACTGCAGCCTACCAGGCTCCTCTGTCCATGCGATTTTCCAGGCAAGAGTACTGGAGTGGGGTGCCATTGCCTTCTCCTCTGTTAAGTTTAGGTACCTTCTAAAGTGCCTATGGCAACCCACTCCAGTGTTCTTGCCTGGAGAATCCCAGGGACGGGGGACCCTGTTGGGCTGCCAACTATGGGGTCGCACAGAGTCGGACACGACTGAAGCAACTTAGCAGTAGCAGAGTGCCTATAATATTGTATTATAAAAATTCTTTCTTATAATGCTATAAATTTATTAAGGAACTGGAATTTTGTTTCCTTAAAACACTATTTTTTTGTGTTTATCATTAAAACAGAAACAATGGTATGGGCACAATTAAGTAAAACATTTTTATCTGATAGCATCAGGGATTTTTTTAAAATTGAGCCTTGATTTTAGAGAGTATGTTACAGAGTATAACGTATTTAATTTTATTTGCCTTTCCTGGCTTTGTTTCTATGCTTGGATAATATATCTTTTATTGTCTCCTTTATAAATTAACACAATAAATTATAAATTTTATTTTCCTCAGGTTTAGAGACCTTTAGCCAGTTGATTTACCAAAATTCTTATGGGACTGTAAGTATGATTATTGTATGTTACTAACATTATTGGATAGACATAATAAAACATTCTATAGGAAAAATGTCAACTTTTTAGCTATTTATTGCTTCTTGAATGTTTCTTCTCCTCAAGTGTGTTTCTTAGATGGTAAATGTAATTTTTACACTTTGTTTGGTTTTAAATTAATCTCTTATCCCATACTTGCATAGACACATGTAGTCATCACTGAACTGGAGAAAATTCTGAAAATAAATAAAAGTTTTCTTTTGTCTTTTAGTTCACTGCCAATGAATCCAACATTGTGGATTCTCCCAGGTTTCCTCATAGAGGAATCTTAATTGATACATCTAGACACTTTCTGCCCGTTAAGACTATTTTGAAAACTCTGGTAGGTAATTATTTTAATCCACTGTCTGTTCTGAAGAAGTGTTCTTTTATGTTGTTACTTTATGTTGGTCGCTATGCTCTTGTGCTGGTTGGAACAAGGGATTCATTTTCCATATACTAATATATTTCCGTATACTAAGGATAAGCAGTGGACTTTCTTCCCTCCCTTCCCTGAGAAATGTATTTCCTCTGCAGAGAAGTGGAGGCTCCCCTAGGGAATCACCCTCTTGTTTTCATTGAGGTGGGAAAGAGGCTAACCCAGTATTCAGTAGCATTGTTAAGGAAAACACTCAGTTTTAATGCTGCCTATTGGCCCTCTATGTAAATCTCAATTGTCAAATCATGGGTTGAGACTTTTCATGAGGAATACCTTACCTCTAGCTGCTGCTGCTGTTGCTGTTGAGTTACTCCGTCCGACTCTTGTGACCCCATGGACTGTAGCCCACCAGGCTCCTCTGTCCATGGGATTTCCCAGGCAGGAATACTGGAGTAGGTTGCAGTTTCCTTCTCCAGTATCTCCAGTTACTGACCTTTAATTTTGTGACCTCCACTTACTGTTTTGTAAGTGGTCTAGAAAGGAATCTGAGAGCAGCTTTGTAACTAAGAAAATGTTCCAAAGAAATATGGAACCTCAGGTGGTGGGAGCTGGGAAGCAAAGTTGACGTAACTCTTCTCTTACTGACTTTTTATTGGTTCATCCCTCCCATCACTGTCAGTTTATGAGGATCAGGAAGTTTTCTTGTACCTTCACCGAATCATTTATGAACATAGCATGTTATAAAAAAGTTATTTTTACATTTCCATTAAAACCTTGATTTTTTCTTCAAAAGACATAATTGTAATTTTTAATGAAAGAAATACAGGCTTAGCGTAAAAAAAAAAGTTTGAACATAGATATACATAAAATAGTGATCCCATAATCTCATTTACCAAAGACTGACAAATTTTTATGTCCTATTTATTTCATTTTAGACTTGAAGAATGAATTAACATATGATTCTTTTTCTATTGAAATGCAGTTGACGTACAATATTCTTTTAGTTCCAGGTATACTAAATCATGGTTTGACATTAGCATACATTATGGAATGACCACCAGGATAAGTCTGGTATCCATCTATCCCCATATAGTTATTACAGTATTATTACATTCTCAGGGCTTATGTATTGCGTAGCTGGAGGTTCGTTCCTCATAATCCTCTTTACCTATCTTCACCCACCCCCTTACCCTCCTGGCAACCGTTCTCTGTATTTGAGTCTGTTTTTGTTTCATTTTGCTGTTTAGGTTTCACAGATGGAGATCCTTGGTATTTGTCTTTCTCTGATGTATCTCTGATGTATTTAACATAATATCCTCTAGACTTACCCATGTTGTCACAATGGCAAGATTTCATTTTTTTATGGTGGAGTCCACTCTATTCTGATTGGAGAACTTAGTCTATTTACAAAGTTGCCATTGATGGATATATACGTACTGTCATTTTGTCAATTGTTCTGGGTTGTTTCCGTAGTTCTTTTTGTTCCTTTTATCTTCTTTTGCTCTCTTCCCTTGCCATGTGATGGCTATCTTTAGTGTTATGTTTGGATTCCTTTCTTTGTGTGTGCCTATTAATAGGTTTTTGGTTTGTAGTTACCATAAGGTTCATATATAACAGGCCCTGCCTCCTGTGGGGGCTGCTGCTCCCTGGGTGGGCAGAGCTGGGCCCTGGGGCAGCTGCCTGTGGGACTGGCTTCCGGGACTGGCGCTGGCCTGTTGATGGGCAGTTAAGTCTCTGGTGCTGACAGTCTAGAGTGAGGACTCCAAAACAGCGCTTGACATCCCAGTGTCAGCAGGCTCCCCAGATGGCTCCCTCTGGTGCTTTTGTTCCCAAGGGGATTCCCAGTAGTCTCCTGCCTCTTTGGGAGGCTAACATCAGCAAGAGGTTCTGACCCAGGCTTCTTAAAAATTAGTGCTTCTGCCTTGGGACTAAGAGTCTGTGAAATTTGAAATGCACAATCTGTCTCTTGTAGACCTTCAGTTCTCCCGTATTCAAGTCCTGCTGGCCTTCAGTGCTAGATGTTTTTGGGGGCTCCCTGTCCCAGTGTTGGACCCCCTGGTCTGCAGAGCCTGCTATGGGCTCGGATTCCTCACCCCTTTGGGGAGAACCTCTGCAACTGTGATAGCCTCCCATTTGTGGGTCATCTACCCAGGACTGTGGGTCTTGACCCACCTACTTGCCTCTGTGTGTTTCCATCTTTGTATCTTGAGTTCTGAAGACATCTTTTCTGCTAGGTTTCAGGTCTTTCTCATCAATAATTGCTCTTAATAGTTGTAACTTTGCTGTGTTTATGGCAGGAGGTGAGTAAGAGGGTCTTCCTGCTCCACCTTCTTGCCACATCTCGAGCAGGGAGGCTATATGTTCTGATTCTCTGATAGGGAAAGTCTCCATTTTCTTCATATCATCTTTTATATTTCACATATATATTATATTGTTTATTCCTCCATAGTGTACATAAAATCAGTGTCAGTGACCCCCAAATTTCTGAGAATGTTAATTGGATTTGTGCTGTGTGTGTACTGAATTTCTTTCATTTCTAAGGGTTGGCACTAAAATCTCAGAATTGTGGGAATTGTAAATCCCATTTTTCCTCTGCTCTATTCCCAAACACCACAATAGTGATAGCCAAGAGCTACTCAGAATTCATGAGCTGGCTCTCTTCCAGTAGGGCAAAGTTAAAGTTTTAATTTATGATATGCATTGTGTATAGGCTTTATGAAAAGTGAAAAGAAATGTATACTTCTTCACATCCTTCCCTTGTTGAAAAGGAAATTTTAAAAGGAAACAGACACATTGGGAACAACCCTGGATATAGATAAGTATTAATAAATTGGAATGTACATCTGTGGTATGTAATTGTTTTTCCCTTTCCTCTCCCCACTGGGTTCTTTCTGAGTCTGCTTCTTTTTTATTATAGTCACTAGTTTGTTGCATGTTTTAGATTCCACATGTAAGTGCTATCACAGTTTTTATCCTTCTCTGTATGACTTACTTTACTTGGTATCATGTCCTCCAAGTCCATCCATCTCGTAGATAGCAAAATTTCATTCTTTTTTTACTGCAGAGTAGAATCCCATTGTATATACATACACTACATCTTTATCCATTCACCTGTTAATGAACAGTTAGGTTCATTAACTAGTAGTTATGTACTGATTTTATGTACACTATGGAGGAATAAACAATATAATATATATGTGAAATATAAAAGATGATATGAAGAAAATGGAGACTTTCCCTATCAGAGAATCAGAACATATAGCCTCCCTGCTCGAGATGTGGCAAGAAGGTGGAGCAGGAAGACCCTCTTACTCACCTCCTGCCATAAACACAGCAAAGTTACAACTATTAAGAGCAATTATTGATGAGAAAGACCTGAAACCTAGCAGAAAAGATGTCTTCAGAACTCAAGAAGTAGGTTGCTTCTGTATCTTGGCAATTGTAAATAATGCGGCTGTGAACACTGGGGTGCATGTATCTTTTCAGATTAGTTTTTTTGTTTTTTTGGGTATGTATACCAAGAGGTGGAATTGCTGGGTCATACGGTAAGTTTTATTTTTTGTCTTTTTTGAAACCTCCAAACTGTTGGCTGTACCAATGTACATTCCCACCAAGAGTTTATGAGGGCTCCCTTTTCTCCACATTCCCACCAACATTTGCTGTGTTCTTTTTGATGATAGCCATTCTGACAGGTATGAGTTGATAAGCTCATTGTGGTTTTAAGGTGTATAAATTTTCAACCTGTTTGCTTGCAGGATGCCATGGCTTTTAATAAGTTTAATGTTCTCCACTGGCACATGGTGGATGACCAGTCTTTCCCTTATCAGAGCATCACTTTTCCTGAATTAAGCAATAAAGTGAGTAATTCATGTTATTGTTGTTGGTGTACAAAAATTTTTGGTATGGTTTCCTTAGAAGTTGGTAGCTTAAATGTTTCTTATTATGGATATAATTTAAGTGTAAAAGTTAGATATTCGTGGTTTTAAATTTTAATATGCTATTGCTGAGCATTTTAGGTCCACAAAACTGGTCTGCTTTTGTAATTGTTATCATAAATGTAAACATTTATGGGGCTATAGAAATACAAATTTAAAAGCTTAATGGATGTAGGAGACCTGAAGCATTTGTGATTAACATAAAATTAAATAATTACATTTATCAAGTAGCCCAACTGTACAAGTGTTTTAAACAGAATTGTTCTGAATTCTGTAAATGACAATTTCTTTTCTCTCTAAAAAACTGTATGAAGTAGGCAATCTTAAGAGATAATGGCTTCTTCGTAGAAAATAATGTAGTGTTAGAAGTGTTCAAATTGACTGAATTATAGACCAGTGAAGCAGGGAGCAAGCCTTACTACTGTCTCACTGAATCCCCTGTACTACAGAGCTAGTCACTGACAGCAAGAGAAGCTGCACGTCTCATGCAAAGTTGTAGATATGAAGGGGCAGAGCCAAGACCCTGAATTAGTCCTCTGGTCACAATTCCAAACCTTTCCTTAAAGTTTTGATGTGGTTTGGATTGAAATCCTAGCAGCATTCCTGTTGTTGTTTGCTTTTAACATGGAAAGCTTCAAACATATACAGAAGTAGAATTTAATGAATTCCCACTTCCTCATCTCTCAGCTTCAATAATCAAGTAATGGCCAATCCTATAGCACCTATATCCCCTCCACCATTATTTTGAAGGTAATCTCAGACATCATCTCTTATTGGTAAAAAGGCCTGTTTAAAAATAACTCATTATCACAGCTAAAAAATTAGCAATAATCCAGGTAGCCAATCATTATTCATGTATGCCCAAGTGCCTTTTTCTTTAAAAAATAATTTTTTTATTTGCAGTGGGATGCAAATAAACTCCATACACTGTGGTCAGTTAACATATCTGTTTTATGGGTGCCCATCCCTGACCATGTCTTTTTATTTTTCTTTTATTATTTTCATTGAGGAAACGAAGCTCAATTTGTCCTGTAGTTTTCTACAATCTGGGTTTTGTTGATTGCCCGTCCAGTGTCAATATGTTCTTCTGTCCCCTGTATTTACTATAAACTTGGATCAGGTCTTGATTCAATACAGATTTCTTGTTGGGATTGGAGAAGACAAGACTACTTTTTAAGGAGTTGAGCATTTATTTATATTTATATATTTATACCTTGAGAGATGTGCCATAGTAACACTTTTAATGGACCTTTATTTTCCACTGATACTGGGTTCTAATTTTTCAAGAACATAAAACAGGACCAAAGGTAATCTTTAATAAAAAAAAAAAAAATCAGGGCATCTCAAGGGGAATTTTTACTGCTGGCAGTAATTAAAGTGATCTTGAACGCCAACAGCTATGTTTTGTAATAATGTGTGAATTATGATTCTAAAACTGACAAGGGCAATATATTCAGAATTTGCACTTTGGAGTAGAACCTTTTATTTCTGTTATGTCATATGGTCACATGAGGTTGAAATAGCGTGATGGTCAGTTCAGTTCAGTTCATTCGCTCAGTCGTGTCCGACTCTTTGCAACCCCATGAACCGCAGCATGCTAGGCCTCCCTGTCCATCACCAACTCCCGGAGTTCAAACAGACTCACGTCCATCGAGTCAGTGATGCCAGCCAGCCATCTCATCCTCTGTCATCCCCTTCTCCTCCTGCCCCCAATCCCTCCCAGCATCAGAGTCTTTTCCAATGAGTCAACTCTTCGCATCAGGTGGCCAAAGTACTGGAGTTTCAGCTTTAGCATCATTCCTTCCAAAGAAATCCCAGGGCTGATCTCCTTCAGAATGGACTGGTTGGATCTCCTTGGTGTCCAAGAGACTCTCAAGAGTCTTCTCCAACACCACAGTTCAAAAGCATCAATTCTTCGGTGCTCAGCTTTCTTCAGAGTCCAACTCTCACATCCATACATGACTACAGGAAAAACCATAGCCTTGACTAGACGGACCTTTGTTGGCAAAGTAATGTCTCTGGTTTTGAATATGCTGTCTAGGTTAGTCATAACTTTCCTTCCAAGGAGTAAGCGTCTTTTAATTTCATGGCTGCAGTCACCATCTGCAGTGATTTTGGAGCCCAAATAAATAAAGTCAGCCAGTGTTTCCACTGTTTCCCCATCTATTTCCCATGAAGTGATGGGACCAGATGCCATGATATTAGTTTTCTGAATGTTGAGCTTTAAGCCAACTTTTTCATTTTCCACTTTCACTTTCATCAAGAGGCTTTTGAGTTCCTCTTCACTCTCTGCCATAAGGGTGATATCATCTGCATATCTGTGGTTATTGATATTCCTCCCGGCAATCTTGATTCCAGCTTGTGCTTCTTCCAGCCCAGCGTTTCTCATGATGTACTCTGCATAGAAGTTAAATAAGCAGGGTGACAGTATACAGCCTTGACGTACTCCTTTTCCTATTTGGAACCAGTCTGTTGTTCCATGTCTACTTCTAACTGTTGCTTCCTGACCTGCATACAGATTTCTCAAGAGGCAGGTCAGGTGGTCTGGTATTCCCATCTCTTTCAGAATTTTCCACAGTTTATTGTGATCCACACAGTCAAAGGCTTTGGCATAGTCAGTAAAGCAGAAGTAGATGTTTTCCTGGAACTCTCTTGCTTTTTCGATGATCCAGCAGATATTGGCAATTTGATCTCTGGTTTCTCTGTCTTTTCGAAAACCAGCTTGAACATCAGGAAGTTCAAGGTTCACATATTGCTGAAACCTGGCTTGGAGAATTTTGAGCATTTCTTTACTAGCGTGTGAGATGAGTGCAATTGTGCGGTAGTTTGAGCATTCTTTGGCATTGCCTTTCTTTGGGATTGGAATGAAAACTGACCTTTTCCAGTCCTGTGGCCACTGCTGAGTTTTCCAAATTTGCTGGCATATTGGGTGCAGCACTTTCGCAGCATCATCTTTCAGGATTTGAAATAGCTCAACTGGAATTCCATCACCTCCACTAGCTTTGTTCGTAGTGATGCTTTCTAAGGCCCACTTGACTTCACATTCCAAGATGTCTGGCTCTAGGTGTGTGATCACACCATCATGATTATCTTGGTCATGAAGATCTTTTTTGTACAGTTCTTCTGTGTATTCTTGCCACCTCTTCTTAATATCTACTGCTTCTGTTAGGTCCATGCCATTTCTGTCCTTTATCAAGCCCATCTTTGCATGAAATATTCCCTTTGGTATCTCTAATTTTCTTGAAGAGATCTCTAGTGTTTTCATTATGTTCTTTTCCTCTATTTCTTTGCATTGGTCTCTGAGGAAGGCTTTCTTATCTCTCCTTGCTATTCTTTGGGACTCTGCATTCAGATGTTTATATCTTTCCTTTTCTCCTTTGCTTTTCGCTTCTCTTCTTTTCACAGCTGTTTGTAAGGCCACCTCAGACAGCCATTTTGCTTTTTTTGCATTTCTTTTCCATGGGGATGGTCCTGATCCCTGTCTCCTGTACAATGTCATGAACCTCCGTCCATAGTTCATCAGGCACTCTATCAGATCTAGTCCCTTAAATCTATTTCTCACTTCCACTGTATAATCATAAGGGATTTGATTTAGGTCACACCTGAATGGTCTAGTGGTTTTTCCTACTTTCTTCAATTTCAGTCTGAATTTGGCAATAAGGAGTTCATGATCTGAGCCACAGTCAGCTCCTGGTCTTGTTTTTGCTGACTGTATAGAACTTCTCCATCTTTGGCTGCAAAGAATATAATCAATGTGATTTCGATGTTGACCATCTGGTGATGTCCATGTGTAGAGTCTTCTCTTGTGTTGTTGGAAGAGGGTGTTTGCTATGACCAGTGCATTTTCTTGGCAAAACTCTATTAGTCTTTGCCCTGCTTCATTCCATATTCCAAGGCCAAATTGGCCTGTTACTCCAGGTGTTTCTTGACTTCCTACTTGTGCATTCCAGTCCCCTATAATGAAAAGGACATCTTTTTTGGGTGTTAGTTCTAAAAGGTCTTGTAGGTCTTCACAGAACCGTTCAGCTTCAGCTTCTTCGGTGTTACTGGTTGGGGCATAGACTTGGATTACTGTGATATTGAATGGTTTGCCTTGGAAATGAACAGAGATCATTCTGTCATTTTTGAGATCACATCCAAGTACTGCATTTCAGACTCTTCTGTTGACCATGATGGCTACTCCATTTCTTCTAAGGGATTCCTGCCCACAGTAGTAGATATAATGATCATCTGAGTTAAGTTCACCCATTCCAGTCCATTTTAGTTCACTGATTCCTAGAATGTCAACATTCACTCTTGTCATCTCCTGTTTGACCACTTCCAATTTGCCTTGATTCATGGACCTGACATTCCAGGTTCCTATGCAATATTGCTCTTTACAGCATCGGACCTTGCTTCTATCACCAGTCACATCCACAACTGGGTATTCTTTTTGCTTTGGCTTCATCCCTTCATTCTTTCTGGAGTTATTTCTCCACTGATCTCCAGTAGCATATTGGGCCCCTACTGACCTGGGGAGTTCCTCTTTCAGTGTCCTATCATTTTGCCTTTTCATACTGTTCATGGGGTTCTCAAGGCAAGAATACTGAAGTGGTTTGCCATTCCCTTCTCCAGTGGACCACATTCTGTCAGACCTCTCCAGCATGACCCGCCCGTCTTGGGTTGCCCCACGGGCATGGCTTAGTTTCATTGAGTTAGACAAGGCTGTGGTCCTAGTGTGATTTGATTGACTAGTTTTCTGTGAGTATGGTTTCAGTGTGTCTGCCCTCTGATGCCCTCTTGCAACACCTACCGTCTTACTTTGGTTTCTCTTACCTTGGACATGGGGTATCTCTTCACGGCTGCTCCAGCAAAGCACAGCCGCTGCTCGTTACCTTGGATGAGGGGTATCTCCTCACCGCCGCTGTTCCTGACCTTCAAGGTGGGATAGCTCCTCTAGGCCCTCCTGCGTTGGCGCAGCCACCGCTCCTTGGACGCGGGGTTGCTCCTCCCTGCCGCCACCCCTGACCTCAGACGTGGGGCAGCTCCTCTCGGCCGCGCTCTGTGCGCCGCGTGATGGTAGACATTGCTAAAACAAGGTGCTGGTTCTGTCAATAGAGAGTTCTGTCAATAAATCTGGAATTAATCCACAGTGTGCTGAGAGCTTACTGATAAGATACAGTAAACAGATAATTTAAATGAGTCATCCAACATCACATAAGACTTTAATACTTTGTAATACTTGAAAAGTCTGCTGGCAGATACCAAAGTACAAACAGAACCGTAAACAGCTCATACATTTTAATTTTAATAAATGTGACTTTTGCAGGGAAGCTATTCTTTGTCTCATGTATATACACCAAAGGATGTCCGTACAGTGATTGAATATGCCCGATTACGAGGGATTCGCATCCTGCCAGAATTTGATAGCCCTGGACATACGGCGTCTTGGGGAAAAGGTAAGGAGTGTGTTTTGTGAGTTGCTAAAAGTGAACACGTGTGCTCCTGCATCTCATGACTTGGTGCTTGCTTATTTCGTTCTTGTGATTTGCACAAAGGTAGCACTATTGAGGGTTGTAATTCAGTAACTATTATATGTCTATTGCGAGCAGGTCACTGTCTAGGCATTGCCTAAAGTATAAACACAAGAGATAAAACAAGAAATGATTACAAGTAGAACGTGAAAAGTGAGTTAAACAGTTACATGACTGAAGTAACACCTAAAATGTTCTTGAGAGATCAAAGAATATATTCTTGTTTCCGGGAGAAGGACAGGCATTTAGCTGGAGGACAGCACAGAAGAGAGCAGTATGTGCTGTGCTGTGCTTAGCCTCTCAGTCGTGTCCCACTCTTTGTGACCCCATGGACTGTTGCCCCCAGGCTCCTCTGCCCATGGGGATTCTCCAGGCAAGAATACTGGAGTGGGTTGCAATGCTGTTCTCCAGGGGATCTTCCCAACGCCTGGATGAACGCATGTCTCCCGTACTGCAGGCGAATTCTTTACCATCTGAGCAACCAGGAAAGCCCATGAATACTGGCATGGGTAGCCTGTCCCTTCTCCAGGGGATCTTTCCCACCCAGGAATCGAACTGGGGTCTCCTGCATTGCAGGCAGATTCTTTACTACTGGGTGCTTAAGAACTGCTTCTGGAGCTAGACTGACTGGGATTTGAGTCCTATTTCTGACACTTAGGGGCTTCCATGGTGGCTCAGATGGTAAAGAATCTGCCTGCAATGCAGGAGACCCAGGTTTTATCCCTGGGAGGTGAAGATCCCTTGGAGAAGAGCATGGCAACCCACTCCAGTATTCTTGCCTGGAGAATTTCATGGACAGAGGAGTCAGGCAGGCTATAGTCCATGGGTCGCAAAGAGTTGGACATAGCTGAGTGAATATTACTTTCACTTTTCACTTTCTGGTGTTTATAAACTGAGTTTCCCTGGGCAAGTTATAGAACATCTCATTCTCAGACTTCCAATCTCTAAAATGGTGTATTAGGAGTAGCCATCATGTCATGTTTTTTGAAGATTAAAAAATAAATATAAAGCACATAGCACTGCACCTAGCATTTATAATTGTTCAATAAAAGTTATTAGAATAGACCTGGAGAATAGTGGGAAATGAGTCTGAAAAAGTAGCATGGTAGGCCTTGGGTGAGGAGTTTGCACTTCATCAGGACACTTGGAGGCCAGTGAAAGCTGCAGAGTAGAAGACGGACACGTTGGAAGTGAAGGTCCGAGAGCAGAATGCTGATAACAGGGATGGCAAAGAATGTATGGAACTGAGAGACATTCTGGAAATACAATCCATAGAACTTGGCAACTGACTGACTCCAGCAAGAGAGGGAAGAGAGCCTTGGTGGGATGGTGACTGGCTTACCAGAATGTGAAAACTGGGAAGCTACAGAGGGAGTGTGGGGGAGAGAATTTAGTTTCTGTTAGATTGTATTTTTAAATTTTATTTATGTTGGGCCATGCTGGGTCTTTGTGCCGCGCAGGCTTTTCTCTAGTTGCAGCGAGCGGGGGCTACTCGCTGGTTGTGGCAGGTGGGCTCAGAAGTTGCGGTGTATGGGCTTAGTTGCTCCGCATATGGGATCTTCCCAGACCAGGGATCGAACCTGAGTCTCCTGCATTGGCAGGCAGATTCTCTACCTCTGACCCACCGAGGAAGCCCTGTTGGATTATATTTGAAGGGAAGCTAATTGTGTTCAGCAGGGAATTTGAAATATGGTTTGAAACTTGAGGAAAAGGATTGGGGCAAGCTGAAGATTTGAGAGCCCTTAATATTTGAGATGGGGCTTCCCTTGTAGCTCAGTTGGTAAAGAATCTGCCTACAGTGAAGGAGACCGAGGTTCGATTCCCGGGTCGGGAAGGTCCCCTGGAGAAGGAAATGGCAACCGGCTCCAGTATTCTTGCCTGGAGAATCGCATGGACAGAGGAGCCTGGCGGGCTACAGTCCATGGGTTGCAACAGTCGGACACAACTTAGTGACTAAACCACCAGCCACCAGTATTTGAGATAGTATCTGAAATGGGTAAAATCTCAGAGGGGCTGATGGAAAAGGAAGCAAAGCAACACAGGGGCAGTATTCAGGAATTAGTTCTCCCTTTTCTTATCTGAAGAAATTACCAAAGTAACTCTGAGTAAACACGCTTATCTTTTTCTGTATAACATATATCTTCAACAAAATAAAGTAGTATAATCATGTGCAAAGCCTTGTCTTTGTGACTGAACTACTACTTCAGAAAAGATTCTCCATGTTTCCTTCTAGGCCAGAAAGACCTCCTGACTCCATGTTATCATGCGAGAGAGCCATCTGGGACTTTTGGACCTATAAACCCTATATTGAATTCAACTTACAGCTTCCTGTCTAAACTTTTCAAAGAAATTAGTACTGTGTTTCCAGATGAATTCATTCATCTGGGAGGAGATGAAGTAGATTTTCATTGTTGGTATGAAACTTTGTTGACCACGCCTCTCCACCCTTTTCTAAAACCTCTTGCACTTGAAGCAGATGGAGAGGTGTCCCTGGGAAGAGGAAAGACTTGGGTGAACATCTCTGTGAGGTGTTAACCTGGGACCACAACTCCTAAGACGGTGAATTGTTTACAGAATTCACATACTGATGCTACTGACAGAAGCCTATAGGAAGGAGAATTAAGATGCAGAAGAAAATGGGAATTTACAAAAAACTAAGTAGAGAACAAGAATAGCTTTAGTGAAGAGGATAATGATTAAGTGGAAGAGATTTTTTCTAGTAAAAATCTTCTGTGCAAATAGCCTTAGATGGAAGAAAGTTGTGGGAGCTTAGGGAAAGCCATTTTTACAGGATATCAGCTTCTAAAAAAATTAATTGCAGTGGAAAGTTAACATAACTCATAATTAAATTTTAGACTTATTTTAGGCATAATTAGGCTTATTTTAGGCTTAATTTAGTCATAATTAGGCTTATTTTACTCTTTACAAACTTTAATAGATTTCCATCTGTATAAATAATGTTGGAGATATATGTTGCTTTAAAAAGATTGGGCATATTGAACTTTTAATGAAACTTTTATCACTGTTTTTGTTTAAGGAAGTCCAATGCAGCAGTCCTGCATTTCATGAGGAACAAACGCTTTGGCAAAATTGAGAAACTACAATCTTTCTATATGCAGATGTAAGTTATTGAAAGCCTGCTTGTTTTTATTTCATCAGTGCCTTTTGTAAAAGTTTAAGCTCTTATTTAGTACTACTTTATTTTCTCATTTTCTCTCCATTCCTTTTCCAAGTGTACATGTTATATTCTTTGTTATACAAGGTACAGATGAAAAATCATAAAGGAGGGTGCAATACCCACTATTCTCTTTAAATCAATAACATGGTGACTCCAACCCTTTTGCAGTGACTGTTGAGACGTAGGGTGGTAGCAGTTATCTGCTCTGTGAACTCAGCTGAAAACCCAGCCTACCCGGGAAGGCTTCGTCACCGTCTAGCTCCTGGAATTCATTGTGTCAACTCCAGCATTGCTTTTACTCTATACCTGTGCTGTCTGGTATGGCAGCCACAGCCGCATGTGGCTGTTTGTATTAAATTATACTTGAAGAAAATTAAAAATTCAGTTCCTCAGTCACATTAGCCACACCTCACGTGTTCAGGAGCCAACAGCTACATGAGACTAGTGCTACCGTGTTGGAAAGTGCGTATACAGAACATTTCCATCCCTGAAGATAAAGATCTACTCGACGGTGCTGCCCTGTGGTAAACAGTAGTGAACTGATTTTGTAAAGAGCCGGACAGTAATTACTGGCAACTTCACGGGGCACATGTGGTTTCATGGGCTTCCCCGATGGCTCAGCAGTGAAGAATCTGCCTGCAGTGCATGAGATGTGGGTTTGATCCCTGAGGCGGGAAGATCCCCTGGAAGAGGAAATGATAACCTACTCGAGTATTCTTGCCTAGAAAATCCCATGGACAGAGGAGTATGGCGGGCTACAGTCCATGGGGTCACAAAGAGTTGGACACGACTGAGCATGCATGCATATGGTTACATACTTTTTAAATATTTTTTAAGCACTGCTTTACCAATGTAAAAAGGGGCTTCCTTTGTGGCTCAGCTGGTATAGAATCCGCCTGCAATGCGGGAGACCTGGGTTCGATCCCTGGGTTGGGAATATCCCCTGGAGAAGAGAAAGGCTCCCCGCTTCAATATTCTGGCCTGGAGAATTCCATGGACTGTACAGTCCATGGGGTCGCAGACAGTGGGACACTGAAGCGGCTTCACACGCACATACTGAAAGGCATCTCTCAGTGTTGCAGTCTTTGGTATAAAGTGTGCGTTCTTTACACACACATTGCTAAGTTTGTGATCTGAAATAACTTTGTAATTTTTTTCAATGGTAGGGTTTTGGATATGATTTCAGCCATGAAGAAGAGATCCATAGTCTGGCAGGAGGTTTATGATGATGAAGGCGAGGTGAGAGGTTACTAATACTGCGTGTGGTTCTGGTAATATGAGACTTAACACCTTGGATGGAAGGAACCCTAAGCTTTCCCTGTAATGTTGGGGGAAGTTAGCTTACCTTTCCGTTTAAGCTGCTGTTAGGCAAGAGCCGCACACCGACACCCATGATGGTGGTATTTATTTATTTCTTCCATTTACTTCATTCTTCAGTGCTGCCCCCTCATCTCTCCCATCTTCCCTCCTCCCTCTCCATCTCATTCTTAGTAACAAATTGAAGTACTGTGAAAAATGTTCCCTTTTTCAGAAGGGCAAAACAAACAGATAAGAATGAGTCTTTACTGCTGTTGAGGTAACCTTCGTTTTAAGCACCACTGTCAAGCACACTTTTTACTTTAAGGCGTTGCTCTCTGACATAATCAGAATTCTTTATTTTCTTGTGGGGAAACTGAAAATTTGAAAGTCCAGCTACTTGTATTATCTTTCCAGGAGTGTTAGTGGCATCCTGTAAGTTCCAAAGTAAGTAAAAGAGTGTGGTAGAGATGGGACTAAAGCCTTAATTTATTACACCTACATGGTATTGTATATAGACAAAAGGTAAAAAATTAAAAGGTTTGATGAAATGTCTACGTCCCTGTTATTACAAATAGCATTAGATATTACCTCAAAGAGGAAAGGGGAAAGAAGAAAACATTGCTTTATTCAAGGATCTTGAAAAGTTATTAGCTACAATGCCTTAGACTTTTAATTTCATCTCCTGTAGCTGCGAGACCTAATACATATTTCATTTGTAACTTTAAAAGCTTACACCAGGCACAGTAGTTCAAGTGTGGAAAAAGCAGAACTTTCCTATGAAACTAAGTCAAGTTACAGCAGCTGGCTTCCCTGTGATCCTTTCTGCTCCTTGGTACTTAGATTTGATCAGTTATGGAGAAGACTGGACTGAGTACTACTCTGTGGAGCCTCTTAACTTTGCGGGTAAGTGAAGCAGCCATCATTACTTGACGTGTTAGGTTTTACAAACCCTCCCCGCCCTCCAGGGAATCTTTACCTAGGTACCACCTACTATCCTCCCTTTTATGTTTGATCCTTGATTTTCCTTGTGTATAATCCAACAGACTGAACTCAGTATCATTTTAAACTTTGTGAAAGAAACTGTTTGCGACCCCATGGACTGTAGCCCACAGGCTCCTCCGTCCATGGGATTCTCCAGGCAAGAATACTGGAGTGGGTTGCCATTTCCTTCTCCAGGGGATCTTCCCAACCCAGGGATCGAACCCAGGTCTCCTACATTGCAGGCAGACACTTTAACCTCTGAGCCATTTGGTAAGCTTCGAAAGAAACCGTATTCTTTCCTAAATGAAAGAACTTAAAGTAAGATTCCCTTACACTGATAAGACTTGTCACTATGCATTCAAAGAGGCCTGACTGCAGGAGCCTCGTCTCTCCTCTGAGCTTCCTCTCCAATGTAAGACACCTAAGTAGGGATCGCGTCCTGTTCGGCGGCTTCCGGGTTCTGAGGAGGAGGCATCCTTGGGGGTGGGCATGTCTGAGTGGTGGGACTCTAGGCTCTCAAACCCCTTAAGAACAGTTTTGCTTTGTCCAGTTTTGTACACTAGACTTTAATATACAATTTCCTTTGAGGAAAAGTGTTCTGGTGTTTAAAAAGTTTCAAACCTGTAGGTCTGTCAGCTGTTTCTCCAGAAGCATTTTCTGAGAATCAAGAAGTCATAATTACTGACGATACCTAGTCTCTTTGATACCAGAAGATAGGTGCTGAAGGCAGGAGTGGTGCTCACTAGCATAGTCCACCTTGCATTCCTTGGCACACTGTCCACAGGCAACCAGGGGAAGTGCTTCTGGTGTCCAAAGAAGTTTGCAGAAAACCAAAATAAAATGGTCTCTTTACTACTGGCCAGCTACATTAGTCGACACACGCTAACAAATACTCTGTGAACCACGGGGTCAGCTGCGGCAATGAAGTTTGCCACCATTTTTTGTACCATAGCTGTGAACTTCTCCCAAGGTCCTCCTGACTCCCAGAGAGAAGCCTTGCCCCAGGCTAACACCAGAAACCAGCGCCGCCTCTGTGTGTGAGCCTCAGGTTGCAACCACCTAACTCACACCACTGACTGTAATCTAGGTACTCCGGAACAGAAACAGCTTGTCCTTGGTGGAGAAGCCTGCATATGGGGAGAGTATGTGGATGCAACTAACCTTACTCCAAGATTATGGTATGGAACCTCAGGGAGAACTTGTGGACTAAGGGGCCTGAGTTGCTCTTTTCCACCCAAGCGGGAAAGCACTACAAACTTGCCCAAGTGTGTGGTTTGCTTCTTGAAGAAATCATGAATGTAAACTGCCTTGGGGGACATGTGGTTTAAATTTTAGGCCTCGGGCAAGTGCTGTTGGTGAGAGACTCTGGAGTCACCAAGAAGTCACAGACCTAGAGGATGCCTACAGGAGGCTAACAAGACACCGCTGCAGAATGGTTGGGTAAGACGCATTTATTTGTCAGGCTAGGACACTGTGAAGTACAGGGTGATTTCTTACCTTCTTTAGTGTTAGCTAGCTTATTAGGATTTTTTGTTTTTTGCTATAAACAGAAATGTATGTACCTAACAGGTAGTGATCTAATCAGGAAAAATTGGCAACTGTTTCTCCATTAATTATGAATCTCTCTTTAGTAATCTGTGGTATGGGTTAGTGATTCTGACTTGAGCTACTAAGTTTCTTAAGACAGACATGAATTATATCAATCTAAAACATCTTTTGTTTATACTTGTCCTACAGACGAGGAATAGCTGCCCAACCTCTCTTTACTGGATATTGTGAGCATGAGGGCGGAATGTAAAAACGAGCTGAAACAGAAGAAAGATATGGGAAAAGAGCCCACGGTCATCCATACTACAATCAACCTGATTTTAAAAATCATGTTTTTGAATAAAAAATGCTTTTATTGAACCTCCATCTTATTATACATTAGAAGATTGACACCTTTCTTGTGAGACAAGCGTAAAATCAACCAACCAGAAACCTTGTGATATCCATCACTCAGTGTATTCCAAAAGACTGAATCTTAACTACCAACAGTAATAATTTACTAGATAGACAATACAGCTGAGGTACGTTAACCGTCAACATCAAAGCGCGTTTCTCATGCTCTAAAGTAGAAGGAGCAGCCACCGGTGCCACCGCCTGTTCAAGTTCTCTTTTAAATTGTTCTTACTGAAAACGAAGTCGGTAGGTGCTCCTGAGTTTCCCTCCAAGGACTTAGGACAGGCCACGTCTCTGGCTGAGCAGCGTACTTTGGTCTTGAGGATTCATGGCTTGATAATTAGACAGCTCTAAGGCAAAAGTAGCTGAGCCTGATGTTAATGTTCGAAGCACAGTTGAATAACCCTAATCAAAATAATTTAAGTTAGTTATCTCTGCCAAGTTAAGCCTCAAATCTCTCCCTGCACATCTTTTGACCATTATCAGGAAAAATCTGGTAAGTACCGTGGAGGACCGAAAACCAGGATCGGGGGTATGCTTCAGAAGCATTCCGCAGTCCCAGCGTTTGGTAAAGACTCTGCTGGCACTTAGACGCCTGCCCTAGAGCAGGAGAGGCGGCGGGGAAAAGAATGACAGGAAGAACTGGCTGGGCCAGCAATAGTGGAAGTAGGTAAGTGCTCGGCATGGAAAAACGGTCATTGAGGCTGACGACACATTTAGTAGAGCACAGCTCCAACTTTGTGGACGACTGGAAAGCCCTCCCCCACACATCCACACCCGTGCAGATAGAATCCCTGGGATTCTCCAGCAATTTATGTAAACTATGTAGATTTAGTCACAGAGTACCTACCATGATTTCTGCTAAGGGAACATATCCAATAACAACTTTGTTGTCTTGGCGAGACTGGACCTCCTGAATGTTCCCTCTTCTCTGTGCCAGGTCTGCTAGGACAGGGCTGAGGTAATCTCTGCTCACTGTCACCTCAAGATTCATCAGGGGCTCCCAAATTTGCTTATCAGCTTTCTTCAGAGCCTAAAGAAATTAAAGGATGTTAACGCCTCTTCCTTAGACTGCAGATCAGACTTCTGTTACGAAGGGAAGATTCATAAAACCTTAAATACCATCCATACTCTTAAGCACAGAGCCTCCAGCAAAAAGACAGAAGCCTGCCTTAACACTCTATAAGAAGTCCAGAACGTCAACGCTGGCTCGTCCATGAATGCCAACAGCGCACCTGAGACTTCATGCATGTGTTGCAGGAGGACGCTTGGTAAAGTCTGATGATGTAGAGTACCTGTGAACATGTGCCCAGAGACACAGGGAAAGAAAATGGTTTTCCCCTCTCAAAGACATATTTCCTTCATGTATCTCCTCTTTTATGTTTGAAACCTATAGTTACGGTGCATGCTACAAGTCGGGGCAATCAAGGAGGGAAATAAAGGAGCTAAAAACACAATAAGTAGAACATATTCTCAGTGTAAAACACACAGAATTCTGTTCAGAATTTCAGATTTCAAAGGCCAAGAAGAACAAGCGCATACAGAAACTGAAGAAAGCTAAAACAGCATCAGGCAAACAGGAAGTGGACAAAAACTGGGGAAGCAGCAGAGGAACAAAGACATCTTGGGGTCCTAGTCAGATTGTCTGTAAGCATCATTCCATCAGCCAAACTGGTACATGGATTCAGAGGGCGTTTGCAAGTGCTGTAGCTACTGATGGGTTTGCTTTAAAAGGTAACCTACTCCTCCGGCCTACCCGAGTTAAAACAATTTCCTGTATATTCTAAGCCGTTTGCTTGTCAGATGGGATGCAATAATCGTGGATTTAGCAGTGGAAACCAGACCAAAGAGAAGGGCTCTTGCATGTGGCCTCTCCTTTATCTGGCTCTGGCTGATCATCCTCTCTCTGCTCACCGGCCCCCACTCACTCAGGACCGGACGCTACCATGGCGTCTATTGTCCAGTAATGCTCTGCGCCTCGGACGCTTCTGTTCCCCACACTTCAGCACCTCCGCCTTCCCCTCTCCCTGCTACCTTCACGATAATGAAAATTGGGCAGACTCATAAAAACTTCAGTGTATTCTATTTATCGTAGAAATTTCAGAAAACCATCGCACACATATATATAGTAAAAGCCTAATTTCAGTTCTTTGCAGCTGATTAAGCCTTGAAAATCACTATCAACTGAAATGACTCAACCAGAGAAAAAGTAATAATCCTTGAATGAAAACATTACTAAAAAATAATGACAGTCCCTACAAATGACTAAATAGATCCTAAGTATTTTTGCAATTCTTACCCAAAGCTTCATGCCACTCCACATGATATCTTTTCGAATAACATTACGGAGTGGGGAAAGACTAAAAATTAAGAGGAATAATGCTGTATCTAAGGAAAAGTTAGAGTTCTGTGTGACGGAACAAGAGGTGTTGTGCTCGTGGGTCTGTCCTTAGTTCTTTTTTCACAGTCTTTTCCGTGGGAACAACTGCCTAGTTCCAGAGCGTCAAAGCGTCCTCTAAGCTGCACTCGAGTCACAGTCTTCGGGTGCTCCTTGTAATCCACTGGCCTGCTCTGGGATGATGTCTGAGTATCTTGCAGCAACCTGATATGGCCCAAACTGATCTCATTATTTTCTTTTCCAAACACTTGCTTGCTCTTTCCTCTTTCTGTTGATGGCGTCACTAGTCCTCAGTTTTCCCGGACGTGCATCTTTGAGTTCCTTTTTCCCCAACATAAGCTGTAAGATGTCTATACCTATTGCTGATACTCTAGCCCAGATCTAGTCTATTCCCTGTCGGAGGCTCTCCATACTCCAGTCCCTCTTATATTCTAATGATTATGCTGCTCTCTTCAAAATGTTTAAATCATTTACCACACTTCTCAAATCTCAAATTCCTCAGTGTAGGTTCTTACAGGTTTCCCTACAGTTGGACTCGATTTTACTTTTCCAACCCTAATTTCAACACCCCCTGCCTTCTTTAATCTTTGCATGTCTAGAATGCTGCCACTGTACCCATAGCCTCCAAAACATCACAGGTCAACAATTAAGGAAACTGTAAAAGCCCCTGTGTACTTGTCTTTTGAAGTGAAATGCTGACTCAAGAGTTAATGATTGGGAAATGTGAAGATGTAGAAACAAGAATAGCTGTTAGGCTAGGGAACTGGGAACAATTTAGACTATAATTCTGTCACAAAGCAGAATTACCAAACTCACAGTTCCCTTAAAGATATAAAGGCCTGACACACACTCCTAAATTGTTTTTACCAGAAGCAAACCCCCCTTCCAATGAAAACTGCCAACCTCAGGAACATAGACCATAGACAGGTTGAAACAGCCTGCTCCTGAAACACTATAGAGGGTCACAGTCTTGAGGTCACTGGCTCACCATGGCCCCCTTTGCCTGGCAAAGCAATAAAAGCTACTCTTTCCTGTTTCACCGAAAACTCTTGTCTCCACGTTTCTATTCAGCACCTGTGAACAGAGGCTGAATTTCAGCAATATTTAACTTCTTTCAAAGTCAAAAAGAGGAGTTGCAAAGAGTCAGATGTGACTAAAGAACTGAACAACCATTGGATAAGTTTCACGTATGTAACAGTGGAACCATCACCACCATCAAGACAATGAAACACATCATATCCATCAGCCCTGAATGTTTCTTCCTGACCTTATGTAATCCCTTCCCTGAGCCCTGCCCTCTCTAACCTCACCCCACTCCCTCCTTTCCACTTGTCCAAACAAATTGCTCATCTGCTTTTGTCATCAAAGATTAGTTTACATTATCTAAAAATTTTTTAGAAATCAGTATGTTTTCTTCTTTGAGGTTCTTTTTTTACTCGGCATAATTATTTTAAGATTCATACATGTTGTAGTATTGTTACCAAACCAAACTTGGGTTCACTTGCCCTGGCACCGTAAAACCATCCTAGTGACACACGGGATTGTGGTGAGGGAAAATACAGTGTTTATTGCCGGGCACCACACAAGGAGTTCAGACAGCTAGTACTCAGGAAGCCTGAGTGCCCTGAAGGGTTTCAGCAAAGCAGTTTTAAAGGCAGGGTGAGGGAGGCCGCAGGATACATGACCAGCTTGTGCACAGCTTGGTTGACAAGCTGTGAGCTTGGTGAGCTCACAGCACAGTGTCACGGGTTAGCATTATCAGTCCTCAGGCTCCAGGAGGCCTGGGTCTTGTGTGCTCATGGTCGTTAAGTAGTTAGCTTCTCCCATTTGGTGGGGGTGTTCATACCTGTAAAACAACTCAGGTATCATATACTCTGATCTAGGTACTTCAGAGGGGCACTTCAGCAGAGCACGCGGGGGCTCTGTCCCAGGGCCCAAAGGGCTCTGCTCCATTTCAGTATTTCTATGTGCACTCTGCTCACAGCAGTAGCCTCCTGGGGGCTCAGAGAAGCTATCATTTTCCCTTTTTTATTTACTTAATTTTTATTTTTGGCTGTGTCATTTTATTTTTTAATATTTATTTACTTATTTACTTTTTATTTTGGCTGTCAGGTCTTAGGAATTGAACCCGAGTTCTCTGCATTGCAAGGCCGATCACTGGACCATTAGGGAAGTTCCGCTATCATTTTAAAAGCCTTTACTTAACCAGTTGCTTTACACATAGTATCTCAAATCCTTATAATAGCCTTGTGTGTTGTTCAGTCACTAAGTTGTGTCCAACTCTTTGGGACTCCATGACTGCAGCACACCAGGCTTCCATGTCTTTCACTATCTCCTGGAGTTTTCTCAAACTCATGTCCATTGAGTCAGTGATGCCATCCAACCATCTCATCCTCTGTTGCCCCCGTCTCCTCATACCCTCAATCTTTCCCAGCATCAGGGTTTTTTCCAGTGAGTCGACTCTTCACTTAAGGTGGTTAAAGTACTGGAGCTTCAGCTGCAACATCAGTCCTTCCAATGAATATTCAGGGTTGATTTCTGGTAGGATTGACTCATTTGATATCCTTGCAGTCAAACAGACTCTCAAGAGTCTTCTCCAGCTTCACAGTTTGAAAGCATCAATTCTTTAGCACTCAGCCTTCTTCATGGTCCAACTCTTACATCCATACATAACTATCAGGAAAACCATAGCTTTGACTAGATGGACCTTATGACAGTCTTGCAAGGTACAGAAAATTGATTGAAACAAGCAGGACCCTGTGGTACCCTCCAGGGGACAAATGTTTTCCCTGCCTCCATTTCTTGTTTGTGGGAAATAGACATCAAGGAGGCTGAAAGACCTTTCCTGAGTGCTAAAGGGCAGATTCAGTAACTAACCTGGGAAGTAAGGGGATGAAGGGGTCTGTCCTGGTGACTCAGCAGTAAAGAATCCGCCTGCAATTCAAGAGACTTGGGTTTGATCCCTGGGTCTGGAAAATCCTCTGAAGAAGGAAATGGCAACCCATTCCAGTGTTCTTGCCTGGGAAATCCGATGGACAGAGGAGCCTGGTGGGCTATAGTTCATGGAGTGGCAAAAGAGTCGGACACAACTTAGCAACTAATTAACAACAACAAAGGGAATGAGGATACAAAGGAGGTGCAATCAAGAAACAGTAGCACAGTGATGTGGCAGGGCCCTCGTGCCACCTCAAGGAATATGCATCACACTGTCTTTCAGTTCTTCTGCAGGAACTAAGGCCCCCACCCAGATGGAAGATGGTAATGTCAGTCTGAGCATAAGATTCCTGTTTCCTCGCCAACAACTAATCAGAAGAAAGTCTGCACACAGTGGAAGATAATGAAGACTCTGGACCCCCACCTTCCCCTCAAATGTTTAACTTCCTTTTCTCCATTTAAAAACTTTCATTGTCAAGTTGGTTTTTGGAAAGGAGTCTGCCTTCTTCCCAGGTTGCTGGCCAACTGAACAAAGCAAACTTTCCTTTCCAACCAACACTTGTGTCTTGAGTACTGACTTTCAAGCAGTGGAATAACATGGTCTTATGTTACAGATGAGCAAAGTGAGGCTCGGAAAAACACTGCTAAGAAGTTTGAGAACCAGGATCTGATTCTACTTGGACTAATTACACATTCTCTTGTTCCCATGGGCCAGCCTACCCCTCTGAAATCATCTTAACTTGTAAAGAAGTTGGCTTCCACTATTGAAACCTGAATCTGGAAAAACTGCTTCCCACCTACCCTCCCCAAATGTCAGGAGCCGCATTAGGCATTACTGACAAAATGGAGGCACGGTCCCAACCCCCTCTCCTCATCCCGAAGGCACGGTCCCAGGATGAAGGAGTTAGGTCTTGTGATTCTGACTTGTTCTTCCCTTTCTTTGGTTGAGTTGGCTGGAAAGAATGTTAAGGTGCTTATTGTTCTTGAGAGAAGCATGAGAAAGCACAAAGCCTTCTGCGGTTGTGCCCAGAAAATAATCTATAAAGTAACCATTGACATTTGTTCAAGGATCTTTACAAAGAATGTTCCAGGATGAGCACATCGGCTGCAGCTTGAGGCCATGGGAAGGATTGTTATCTGAGACCTGTTTGTGAGGGGAATGTTTATGGCAAAGAAAGTTTGCTGAGCTTAGGGTTTAGGAATAATTAAGAATAGCTAGAAGCCTTTTTAGGAGATGGTGAGCTTAGGATACTAGGGGCAAGCAGGATTTAGAAAGATAAGAAATAAACTGAGGGATGTGGTGTGCAGCCCAGACATAAGCATGAGTTACAATGTAACTCTGGTTTAAGGGCCACAGTGATTTATGGAGACAAAATCTGGGTGAGGGGGCACTGAAAATGTAAAACCTCTGATCTAATACTTTTGTCAAAGTATAGAAGAAGACCTGATGCTTGAAATAAACATGCAGTCCCGCACCTTGAGTCAGAGGCTGCATCATTCTCTGCTGACACTGCTCATCTCTTCAGGCTGATTCCCTGGCTGTTGGGGCTGGACTGCAGCACCCAAACTCCAATCCAGAAGAAAGATGAAAAAATTATAAGAAAATGGAATTTTTCTGTGATTAGCAAAAAGCAGAGTTCAAGATCAAAGGACAAATGTGCAAAGAAAAACACACACGGAAAACAAGCTAGCTGTTGAAGCACACTGCTACAATTCTTAGGAAGTCCCCTCTTTACAACACACCCCTTCACCTATTCCCTGTCTGCATCAGGTAACCCTGCCTGGGCTGGGTCCAGCCTCCATGGATCACAATCAAGGCATGTCATGGCTAGATATCACAGAGCCAGGCTCCATTCCTTTGTGGAGCAGGACAGGTTGTCTATTTTCTGAGAGCCTTGGTCTCATACAGACCCACTCCTTATGGACTGCAGATGTCATCAGTTCAGTTCAGTCATTCAGTCATGTCCAGCTCTTTCTGACCCCTTGGACTACAGCACCCTAGGGTTCCCTGTCCATCACCAACTCACAAAGCTTGCTCAAACTAATGTCCATTGAGTTGGTGATGCCATCCAACCATCTCATCTGTCTTCCCCTTCTCTTCCCACCTTCAGTTTTTCCAAGCATCGGAGTCTTTTCAAATGAGTCAGTTCTTCACATCAGGTGGCCAAAGTATTGGAGTTTCAGCTTCAGCATCAGTCCCTCCAATAAATATTCAGGACTGATTTCCTTTAGGATGGACTGGTTGGATCTCCTTGCTGTCCAAGGGATTCTCAAGAGTCTTCTCCAACACCACAGTTCAAAAGCATCAATTCTTTAGCACTCAGCCTTCTTCACAGTCCAACACTCACATCCATACACACTACTGGAAAAACCATAACCTTGACTAGACAGACCTTTGTTGGCAAAGTAATGTCTCTACTTTTTAGTATGCTGTCTAGGTTGGTCATAGTTTTTCTTCTAAGGAGCAAGTGTCTTTTGATTTCATGGCTGCAGTTACTATCTGCAGTGATTTTGGAGCCCCCCAAAATTAAGCCCGTCACTGTTTATGTTGTTTCCCCATCTATTTGCCATGAAGTGATGAGACCAGATGCCATGATCTTAGTTTTCTGAGTGTTGAGTTTTAAGCCAACTTTTTCACTCTCCTTTTTTACTTTCATCAAGAGGTTCTTTAGTTCTTCGCTTTCTGCCATAAGTGTGGTGTCATTTGCATATCTGAGGTTATTGATATTTATCCCAGCAATCTTGATTCTGGCTTGTGCTTCATCCAGCCTGGCATTTTGCATGATATACTCTACATAGAAGTTACATAAGCAGGGTTACAACATACAGCCTTGATGTACTCCTTTCCTGACTTGGAACCAGTCTGTTGTTCCATGTCCAATTCTAACTGTTGCTTCTTGACCTGCATACAGATTTTTCAGGAAGGAGGTAAGATGGTCTGGTATTCCCATCTGTTGAAGAATTTTCCAGTTTGTTGTGATCTACACAGTCAAGGGCTTTGGCATAGTCAATAAAGCAGAAATAGATGTTTTTCTGGAACTCTCTTGCTTTTTCAATGATCCAGTGAATGTTGGCAATTTGATCTCTGGTTCCTCTGCCTTTTCTAAATCCAGCTTGAATTTCTGTAAGTTCACAGTTCATGTACTGTTGAAGCCTGGCTTGGAGAATTTTGAGCATTACTTCTCTAGCCTGTGAGATGAGTGCAATTGTGTGTTAATTTGAGCATTTTTTTTGACATTGCCTTTCTTTGGGATTGGAATGAAAACTGACCTTTTCCAGTCCTGTGGCCACTGCTGAGTTTTCCAAATTTGTTGGTATATTGAGTGCAGCACTCTCACAGCATCATCTTTTAGGATTTGAATAGCTCAACTGGAATTACATCACCTCCACTAGCTTTGTTTGCAGTGATGCTTCCTAAGGCCCACTTAACTTTGCATTCCAGGGTGTTTAGCTCTAGGTGAGTGATCACACCATCTTGATTATCTGGATCATGAAGCTCCTTTTTGTACAGTTCTTCTGTGTATTTTTGCCACCTCTTCTTAATATCCTCTGCTTCTGTTAGGTCCACACCATTTCTGTCCTTTATTGTGCCCATCTTTGCATGAAAATTTCCCTTGGTATCTCTAGTTTTCTTGGAGAGATCTCTAGTCTTTCCCATTCTGTTGTTTTCCTCTATTTCTTTGCATTGATCACTGAGGAAGGCTTTCTTATCTCTCCTGCTATTCTTTGGAACTCTACATTCAAATGGGTATATCTTTACTTTTCTCCTTTGCCTTTTGCTTCTCTTCTTTTCACAGCTATTTGTAAGGCCTCCTCAGATAACTGTTTTGCCTTTTTGCATTTCTTTTTCTTGGGGATGGTCTTTATCACTGCCTCCGGTACAATGTCATGAACCTCTGTCCAACCTGAGATGATTTAGTTTAATGTTACCCGCTGTAAACAGTGTGATGCACCTGGGGCTGGTTAGCCTTTGAGGAACCCCCAGTCAAGAATTCACACTTCAGGGATGATTATTGAGCCTCTGAAGCATCCTAATCAAGAAGATACACTCCAGAATTGCAGATTAGGATTAATGTTTTTGAAAGAGCGGATTGGTTAACTAGCAGAAGTAATGACTGGAATGATTCCCATTAAAATGCAGAATTGAAATCTATGACTAATTAGAAAGTGGCTTCCCAGGTGGTTCAGTGGTAAAGAATCTACCTGTCAATGCAAGAGATGTGGGTTTGATCCCTGGGTCGGGAAGATCCCCTGGAGAAGGAAATGGCAACCCACTCCTGTACTCTTGCCAAGAAAACCCCATGAACAGAGGGAGCCTGGTGGGCTACAGTCCATAGGGTCACAAAGAGTCATACACGACTTAGCGACTAAATAGCAGCAGCAGAAAGACTATAATGGCCCTATTGCCCTTACCCAGGCAAACATGAGGATCTGGTCTGCCCAGCCCACGTCTTTGGAGCAGCACTTGCCCTTCAGACATTCACTTGACCCTGTGCTCTTTCTCATCCCTCTGGCCTGCTTCCTGACCCAACCAGTAAGTTGGCTAATTCTGCTTTAAAAATTACTGTTCCTCCTTAGAATGAACCTCTCAAGCAAAGAGCTAGTTGGAATGCCTAAAGATTGCGAGGGACTTTTCCCCCACTCACAAGTCACCACTGTATGATCATTTTTATACCTGCTTGTTAATAAACACTGACACATGTAGCAGAAATTGGTCTCAGATTTCATTTCATCACAATAAACAAGCTGGTAGCAAATTTGTCAAGGAGAAGATTGTACAGTCTCCACTCTCTCTAAGCCCAGAGGTAACCGGCTTTTACAAGAATAATAAAAACAACAACAAGTAAATTGCCCAGCACTGACTTGCTAGTGAATCCGTTGGCTTAGGACAGTTTGCAGCATTACCCTTTTAACCTGAAAATACACCTCTACAAGGCCCTGGGATCTCCTACTTCTGTGTATGAAGCAAAGACATACATCCTGACTTCAGAGTTGCAAAGCTAAAAGATTCCACCCATCCCTTCTGCCCCCCAAATCCCTACTTTGATCTACAGGTGGAGAGAATTTACCACAGTGAGGTGCCTTCTAATTAGCTGCAAAGCCTGTGGCTGCCAGGACTGCTTCACTAATGTCCTGAGGCTAGTGCTCTGCAGGTTCCCTGGTTGTGTGCGGGGAAGTGAGGCTGTGAGTGTGGAGTTGGGGGAGCAGGGGTGGGGGGGTGAGGGGGTTGGCCCATGGCGGGGACACCTGGCTGGGGAAAGGGCGGGAGGAGCAACACCTGCTCCTGCGTAACATGATCCTGTTGTCTTTATGAGGACAAGACTTCCAACTGGTCCAAGTGCGCATTTTGTTGCTGGTAGACAATGAGAACCAGGCCTCCAATCACAGCCAACCAGTCACAGCCAACTTAACCCACTATTATGGAAATTGCTCCAATTAAGTGCATCATATTTGCATGTGAAATGACAACTAAGTGCTTGCCTCAGAGGCAATTTTTGCAAATGAAGCTGGTGTTAACAAAATAGGGTAGTTTGTCCTTTGTTGGGATTATTCGTGACCCAGTGAGATGGCAGCCCTCCTCAAGCCTTGCCTTGTGGCCTGTCATAAATTACTTGCCCCTCAAATGCTTCCTATGGCTTGCAGATGAGCCCCTTGAAATAAATGGGCTTCAATCACCAGTTTCAACAATTGTCCTGTCTCCAAGTAATAAAACATCTGGAAAATTGGGCTAAATGGATAAAACAGTTCTCTGTACTAAGTATCTGGCATCCTTACAACTCTGTATAATGTTGTTTTTTTTTTTTTTTAATGACCAGATGTGGTACTTTTGTGTTATGAAGAACAGAGGCATGTTTTGTCATGTTTTTATTGCATTGAAATGCAACATATATTTTCATAGGTCCCTGGAGAAATGCTCTCCCATTGATTAGGGATTGTTGATGTGTTGGTTTACAAACTTGAAAAGTAAGTGAACCGCTCAGAAAATTGCAGACATAATTTAAACCATCAATAAACTGGACACTCACAAGGCACCAGCTTAAGAGAAAGAATTCAGTCCATAAATTTACCTTCACTCCTAGTGGATATGTTCCATCAAATCTTTGATCTTGCTGTCGTTTATATTCTTATCTGTCTTCTGGAATATGTACAGCTTTATGAAAAAATGGTTTCATCAAACTTGCTGTTCACTTCTTTCCAATTTCTCATTAAGAAAGCTTAGCTGCTAACCCACCTGTGTAGTCTCCATTTTATGGACCTTTGTGGGGTTCCAACAAGATGCTTTTCACATCTGTGCGTGTATGGGGAACAGAAACAAAGATATTTAGAACACTGTCCACTGGGCTACTATTCTAAAAATCTCCTTGAACACCACACCACCGAAGACACACACACACCCCCCCCCCCCATTTATTTTAGAAAGTTTGGAAAACACGGAAAAATACAAGAAGACATTTTGCTGTACCCCTGAAACACAACATTGTAAACCAATTATACCTCAATTTAAAAAGTAAATGTTAAAAAAAAGTATAGAAGAAAACTGAAAAATCATCTGTAGCCATATCCAGTTACTATCACAGTGTATATAGGTAGCATTTTCCATTTGATAAGATTACAATGATATTCTGTATACTGTTTTGTCACTTCAAATACCACACATGTTTTGTTCTTTTAAAATAGGAAACTTGATAGAAAGGCTATTTTTATTGAACTAGTTTACTGGGGGACATTTGGAGTTTTTAGGAACGTTCACAGCTGTAAACCGTCTGCGATATTGAAGTTGCCGAGGGCAGGGGGGGAGGGAGGGGGATGGCTGGGAGTTTGGGGTTGGTAGACGCAAACTATTATTTTTAGAATGGATAAACAAGATCGTAGTGCACAGGGAACTATAGCCAATCTCCTTAGAGACACTATAATGGAAAATAATATAAAAAAAGAATATATATGTGTAAACCTGAGTCACTTTGCCCTACAGCAGAGATTGCCACAACACTGTAAAGCAACAATACTTCAGTGACAAAGAACAGTCCAGGAGAAATAGCTTTCTATAAAAATCTTTTCATATATCTCTGATTATTTCCTAGAAGTAGAATGGCTGGAAGGGCTTCCCTGGTGGCTCAGACAGTAATGAATTTGCCTGCAATGCGGAGACCTGGGTTTGATCCCTGGGTTGGGAAGATCCCTTGGAGGAGGGCATGGCAACCCACTCCAGTATTCTTGCCTGGAGAATTCCAAGGACAGAGGAACCTGGAGAGCTGAAGAATTGGATACAGTTGAGCAACACACACACACACACACACACACACACACCCACCTGTTTATGTTGCCACTGTTCCTCTAGGCTGCCCTGCAGGCTCCTCGATCCTTGGGATTTCCCAGGCAAGAATACTGGAGTGGGTTGCCATGCCCTCCTCCAGGGGATCTTCCCAACCCAGGGATCAAGCCCGTCTCCAGTGTCGCCCAGGGCTTCAGTTTACTCAGTGGTAAACCTGAAGAGAGTGTGGCTCAGCTGGTAAAGAATCCGCCTGCAATATGGGAGACCTGGGTTCAATCCCTGGGCTGGGAAGATCCCCTGGAGAAGGGAAAGGCTACCCACCCCAGTATTCTGGCCTGGAGAACCCCATGGATACAGGAGCTTGTTGGGCTAGACAGTTCAGGGATCCTACTTGCTGCAGCTAAGTGTGACAGTCCGTGGGGTCGCAAAGAGTCGGACACGACTGAGCGACTTTCACGCCTCAAACCTGAAGAGAAGCTATGCGCTTCAAGTGTGTACTTTGAAATGTACTTATTTTGTTAATATTTGTAAATAGGGTTGAGGAATTGGGGAAAAAAAAAAAAGGCAGTACTGGGAGGGGCAATTTCTTAAGTAGGCCTTAAAATATCCGATTTGGATTCCTGAAACTTTTAATTGTGTAGCCTTGGGGGAATGGTTTAACTTCTGCTAGCTATTTTTTCCGCTTGGAAATAAAATGAAGTTTGTTTGACCTAGGACCAAATCCTTCACAAAAGAGAAGATATAGCTAGTTAATAATTTTCTGGAAATATGTACCAACTTCGATGGTAGTCAAAGACAAGGTAAATTAATATAATAATGAAATAAGATTTTTTTACTGATAAAGAAATATTTTTTTAAAATACCCGCTAAGTGCTGTTAAAGTGTGGTTAAATGGACACTTGAGGAGTATACCTGGCCATAATCCTTTTGACAAGCAATTTTTACAATCACGCACCTTGAGACTTCTTTCCTTTGGGACCAGTAGGTCCCACCTCTACTAATTTAGCCTGAAAGAAATTCACCTAAGATGTAGAAAGAAATGGTACATAAAGATGTTGTCAGAGTGAAAGATACCAGGAAAATCTCAATAGTAGGGACAATGATAATGTGGTAGATTTTATAATGACATAATTCATTTAGATTTTTGCTTAAATGACACAGGGTAATCCAAAACAAGTATATTTATGTTAGAGTATTTCACTATCAGAAATACATAAGTAAATTATAGCATGCAATCATAAAAAATAATATTTAGTAAGAGTAACAATAAGAAAATATTCATGCTATAATGTTAGGTGAAAAAAAGCAGAAAATAAAATTGTCTCATCAATATTACATGTCTGTGGAGAAATACCATGAACAGCACAAAGACTAAAAGAAAAATTTATGGGGACATAATGTGCAGCATGATGACAATGGTTAATAATACTGAATTGTATGTCTAAAAGTTGCTAAGAGAGCAGATCTTACAAGTTTTCATCACCAGGGAAAAAATCATAACAATTTATGGTGATGGAGGTTAACTAGGCTTAGTGTGTGACCATTTCGCAGTACATACAAGTATTGAATCATTATGTTGTACACCTGAAACTAACAAAAAATTATTTCAAAAACACTTAAAATCATAGAGGTTTTCTTTGGAGTATGGTGAATGTTCCCCCTTTGTACTTTTCTATATTTTCCAAAATTTATACTTGGCTAAAAGTAAACCTACTTTTTAGATGAATATTTCTCCTTGAATGAAAACATAATTATGAAAGGAAAAATGTGTTAGGTAAGGTCTTATTGTACATGGACACGAAGCTGAGGAATTCTGCTGAATTCAGATCTTGGCGCAAAGGTACCATGAAAACACATTTCGTGAAGAAGCTCTGCAGTATGTCAAATGACCTCTCCATCCACAATGTGAGTGATCGTCTTTCAACATTGTTTTATGTATTGAATTTCCTTAAGTAGAACTTAGTTTTAAAAATATGTCAGTTTCCAAATACAATCAGCACTAAAACAGAAAAGCCTGCTTAAACTAGGGAAGATGTGAGCCCCCAGCTGGTTCGTCCGTCAGGCCTGTGTTCCGTTTCTGGCTTTTCTTTCTCACCTCTCTGCCGCCCTGTTGATTTTCCCTTATTCTCATTCAGAGGATAACTCCTGGGGGTCAAGGACTGTAAACTTCAATTTACGTTCCGCTTCCAGAACGCCCTGGGGATCTAATGAGCCTCAGTGCAAGGGCAATTGGCCTCTGCTCCAGCTCTGAGTTTGTCATGCTGGGAGGCAGAGAGGGGTTGATTGCTCTGTGACCCCCCCAGTGATACCAACAGACAGAGCTTCCTGCTTCCCTGCGGCTCAGTCCACTGCTGTCTGACCTGAAGGGTGGAGGCCAAGCCGAAAGGCAGTTCTTAACCGTCCTTTCCCCTCTGCTGCAGGGAGGCTGGGTGGCGCCTTTTCAGGTGCCCATGTTCTTGCTTTCCTAAGCTGACCCTTTGTTCCAGGCAATGCCTTGTCTTTCTTACCCTTGCTGTAGCTGCATCTCTGGCCTTGTTCAGCTCTCAAAGTGGAGTGTGTGACGCCCGATGATCAGAGGCCTCTTTGATGGATTCCATGAGCTCCAAGACAATTTTTTTTTGGCCAGAATTTCTCCTGTGATCATCTAAACGGTGGTTTTACCAGTTATAAAGGCTTTGAGGATTGAAAGACATTTTCTTGGAATAAGACTTGAGTATTCTGAGGCTGCTGGGAGGAGGAGACAAAACTAAGGGTAGCTTAAGCAAACATGTTCTAGTTTTTCTTACCTACCAAGAAGTCCACAGGTGGGCAGCTGCCGGCTCAATTCTGCAGCTTAAGGCCCTTGGGGCTGGTGTCTCTATGACTCTCCTGCCTCATCCCTCGTGGCTGCTGCGACTTCAGGCATCATGTGCGGTCGGGGAGGGAGGAGGAAGAGAAAAAGAGGTGGCCTCAGACATATTGGTTTAACCAAAAAGCAAAACATTTTCCAGAAACCTCCCAGCAGGCTACCTTTTATACTTCATTGGCACCAGCTGAGTCACACCACTACCCTCGCTGAAGAGGTAGGCTGGGCAACCAGCACTTGGAAGAGGATGAGGGTTACTATGTTTGGCTGAGATCAATTGCCAGTTATTGCTTAGGGCTGGGCACACGTGGAAATATCATCGGGGTTTGGGATGGCTATGGCGGGGGGTGCAGTGGGCTCAGCCAGGCTGAGGGTCTCTGTACCACACACGCCCCATCCTCTGGCTTCCTTCCCAAATGACCCTTGTGTTCTTGACAAAGGTCAGAGCCTCTCTTCTCTTTTGGCTTCTTGCTCAGGTGAAGTGGCAACTGTTTCTCTGCACTTGGGCTATGCACCTCTCTCTCCACTCTATCAGTCACAGACAGGCTGTCGTGGGTCATTCCTCTCTCGCCCTTTATTCTTAGGGTGGAAAAGAACATGATTTCTAAGGTAAGAGCCTTCTTTGACTTCTGAAGTGTGATACTAAAGTCCAGCCACTTATCAAGGTTTTAAGGTTTAAATTTCATTTATTCTCAACAAAATGCAATCTTCCTGAGTTGAGGAAGAACATTCATGTTTAGCTGACAATAATGCAATGCTGCTGCTGCTAAGCTGCTAAGTCACTTCAGTCGTATCCGACTCTGTGTGACCCCATAGACGGCAGCCCGCCAGGCTCCCCCGTCTCTGGGATTCTCCAGGCAAGAACACTGGAGTGGGGTGCCGTTGCCTTCTCCGAATGCAATGCTAGTTTCTGCTAAAACACTCATAGTGTTAGTTTTTGACTGATTGAAGAGAAAAGGAGAAAGAAGTGGGCACAGTTCTTTTTTCTCCAGAACAGGGAGGATCTGCGGTTGTCCCCCAGCCCTAGGATCCCCTTCTTCCTGCTTCCTCTCTGTGTTCACATTTACAAAGTGCCTCTGAGTCTTTCTCTACCCTCCTTTTTTCCTTTCAGTTTTCTTATCCCCAGCTGGTGGGGACCTCATATATCACCTTGTGATCTCTTTGAATTCAGAATTGCCTGCGGCTCCGCCTTCAGCATTTCTGTATTTTTCCATCATCTCTTCCTATCTCGGGCCCTTCACCTGCTCTGTACTGGGGGTTGTGTGCGTTCCAGTGTGTTCTAAGATCAGTGTGTCCCTGGTCTTGACCATGGTCTGCTGGGCAGAGGGAAATCAGGCATTTCATGTTTTGTTCGCAGATGATTGAATTATGCTAAAAAAATTAATACTGTGCTGGGATGTCATTTTGAAATTCTATATTTTTAGAGTATCTTGGGACTTACAGATGCAAATAGTACATAAAGACCACACATGTTTCTCTCCTGTTTTAAAACTCCCTTTCCTCTATGAAAGCTTTGAAATATAATATAAAAAAATACAAAAGTTATGGCTAAATGGAAAAAAAGAGGATGCATGTTGTACTGAAGTGAAATGCCTTGGAGCAGAAGCATCAGCCTCCTTATGGCATGGAGATGGACCCAGAGTCAGCCAGACTGCGAGGCTTGGCGGCACAGTCCCCAAGGCTGCCCTCACTTTTGGCACCAACTGCAGTTTGTGGGAAGAGGTTCCCCAAACCACCCTCAGTTCTGACAATTGCCTAGAAGAAAGGACTTACAGACACCCCTGAAAGCTATGATACTCACAGTATGGAACATCACAGGAGAAGGATATAGGTTAAAATTAGCTGGAGGAAGAAACACGTAAAGCAGAGTCAGGGGACAGGGGCTGAGAGCAAAGTTTTGTTTTCGGAACACATTACAATGTGCAACAAAACACAAAATATTACCCACCGGGGGAGTTCCTCTGACCTCGATGTTTGGAGGTTTTCTTGAGGCCCCATTCCATAGGCATGGCTGATCCAGGCCTCCAGGTCTACTGATACCATGTGACCCAAAGCTCCTATCTTAAATCACAAGGTTGGTCTTTCTCGCCTGGCCAGCTCCCACCCTAATACTATGGGATGTGGCGGGCCCCTTCAAAGACCTGCTGTGTCCAGGCTCTGCCCTAGACTAAGACACTTCTACCAGACTGCCTCCCAGAAGCTGGGGCAAGGACCAGACTTCTCTCTGGGCAAAAACCAAATTCTTTATTAGCAAGATGCTTCGCTTCTTACTCATGACTGATGTCATAGGCTGCCTTCAGGAAAATGCAAAGTGAGAGAGGCATCAGAGCCATCTTGGAGACAGTGAC
The DNA here is from genome assembly GCF_019923935.1 of Bubalus bubalis. Classification (NCBI taxonomy): domain Eukaryota; kingdom Metazoa; phylum Chordata; class Mammalia; order Artiodactyla; family Bovidae; genus Bubalus; species Bubalus bubalis. Next base: position 6,691,162 of record NC_059175.1, read on the forward strand.
TTGTTAGTGGTGCTGGAGATCAAACACAGTTGCTTTGAGTATGTTTTATTTCTCACCAGATATGTTCTAGTGACGCTGGGGACCACTCAGACCAGAGCCCTCAGCTGCCACTTCCAACGGCTTACAGACATCAGAGATGCTGAGAAGCTAGGGCCCCAGAGTCTCGTGTGTTTCAAGACACCAATGGCCTGGGGACTCACAGATGACATTTCTGGAAGCCAACGACTGGCTCTAATTAGGTCAGATTCTGTGAACACCTGAACTGGAGATTTGGGGGCACAAAGGCTTAGGGGATTCAAAACAGATCAAGCAGTTTGAGTTAGAAACTGGGCAGGAAACCTTGGGCCTTATAAACAGGGGTGGGAGGGGTGGTTTGGGGGTGGAGGGCGCCACACAACAGGGGAGGCACGGAGTTAGGAACTAAAGCAGCCGATGAGCAAAGAGAGCAGATTTGTTAGAAAGCCTATAACTACACAGTCAGTGTCAGGTTTCAGAAGAAAAACATATTCTTCCTTAAGCGAAGGACTTATTAGCTTTCTCATAAGGTTCTGATGAATCTGTTCAGTTCAGTCGCTCAGTTGTGTCCAACTCTTTTGATGAATAGTTGCCATCTTTCCCTTTAACAATACTTATTGAGCATTTACTATTTCCATTCTAGCTCAGATGGCAAAAAATATGCCTGCATTGTGAGAGACCCAGGTTCAATCCCTGAGTCAGAAAGATCCCCTGGAGGAGGGCATGGCAACCCACTCCAGTATTCTTGCCTGGAGAATTCCATGGACAGAACAGCCTGGTGAGCTACAGTCCATGGGGTTGCAAAGAGTTGACACAACTGAGTGACTGACACACACATGCTATTTCCATGCAACATTCTAGGTGCTGAGGATTCAGCAGAGAGCAAAATAAAATAGCAAAGTCTCTCCCTTCATGGAGCTTGATTTTTAGTGGTGGATACAAATAATAAATAAATATATGCCCTGATGTGGTGACAAGTGTCCTGAAGAAAAACAAATCAGGTTAAAGGGCTAGAGAGAGAGGAGCTTGTCTTTGATCAGGAACCCAGGGATAGCCTCATTAATCAGGAGACATCTGAGCAGAGATACCTGGTTATGCTGATATCTATGGAAGATTGCTCTGGGCAGAACAGTAAGTACCAGGGTCCTGGGCTGTGGAGGGTGGCTGGAGTGGAGATGAAGCCAGATAAACTGGATCTTGTGGTTGTAAAAAGGAGATGGGAGCCACTGGAGGATGTAAACTGTAAGTTCATGCAACAGGAACAAAGAAGGTTCACATAACACACACACAGAGCCTTCTCCATGCTCAGCCTTCTTCAGGTACAAGACTGATTTTGCTGTGAAAATCAGATTTGGATCCCTTAAAAACAAACTCTGATTCTTTTCATTGCCTCAAGTCATTTGCATTTAATCATAGTAGAGTACCTAATTGTGTGAATTAGCATAAAGACTGATTGCTGACTAGTTCTAACTGGCTTTGCCATACAATAATGAATGGTGACTCTTACAGATGCTGAGAGATCAACAGTCGGATGTCTGAAACTCTCCAAAGTTAACAACAACAAAAGGTTCAGCGCTTTAAGAGTTAGTATCCCCATACTTATCTGTATATTGGTTAGAACATTCTTAAAATAACATTGATGCTCTTATCACAGTCCTCATTAGTGCCTGGCATAAGCAAGCACATCATTTTACGTCCTCATGTTAATAGACACTTGGTACTGTTGAAATGGGAAAGGGTACCCTGAACCACTGCGTGTGATCTCCCAGTGCCTCACCACACCTGCACGCCCGCTGGAGGACTAGTCACCACCACTGCTCCTGTGCTGGAGGAATCAAGGTCAGAGAGCTGGTGTCCGTCTCCTGGATATCAGCTCCACCCAGCTTCAGCAGCTGCACAATTGCGCCCCCTACCTCCCACTCCCAAACGGTCCCAGTAAAAGTCAGCAGGCACCGCATCCACAGGTTCCTGCTTCCTTGCTCTTTCTCCTTAGTCCATACTTCTCTGTCCTTTGCATTGGACAGAGCTATCCACCTGGCCCTGGCCCCTCTCCTCTCTAGCTGATGCCCTACACAGAAGTCAGGGTGCTGTCTCAAAAATACACGTTCCACGGTGTAGAAACAGTTTAACCTTTTGGTGTGGCTGCGGGACCGTTGCAGGGACTCATCCCTCCATGCCTATACCTCCTCTCCATTTGCTGAATGTCTATCTTTACACACGTAGCTCAGAAATCACCTCCTTCTGGAAGCCATCCCTTACTTCCCCAGAAAGTCTGTTATTCTCCATATATTCTATGCAATGTATTTATTTGAGTCGGATCCCCTTAACAAAGGAATGAAGGCTAACCTCATGTCCAAGGAGCTGCAGCCCCAAGGGATCAAAGAGCTGTTCCTATCACTCACAGAAATGTCCCTGTGTGATTCTGTGGTTACAGACGGCTTCTGTGATGCTGCCAAGCGAGGCCTCGCTGTGCAGGCATGTCCTGCAGCTTAGCATCACAGACGTCACCTGGGAGCGGAACCTCTGAGACACCTGCCAATGCAGGGGACGCAGGTTTGAATCCTGGTCAGGAAACTAAGATCTCACACGCCGTGGGGCAACTAAGCCCATTCTGTGCAACTACTGAGCCCATGTGCTCTGTGATCTGTGTTCCATGACAAGAGAAGCCCACAAGCCATAGCAAAAACCCAGGGCAGTCAAAATAAAATAATAATAATAATAATAAAACGAAAAGAGAAGCAGGATCTCTGCATCTACCCAGACCTTTTGAGTCAGAGCCTGCAGTTGAACAAGACCCTCAAGTGATTTTTACACACATTAAAGTCTGAAAAGTGCCTGTGCGAGGGTTCCATAGAAAGTACACTACAGAAAGGAACAGTATAGAAAGGGCTGTACCTGCTGATGCCTGGGGGTGGATGCTTTAAGCTGGCCAGACTCCAAAGATGTGCTGGCTCCTCACACTGGGCACTAGTGTGAGCCGGCCACACCTGGCTCCCCAGGCACATGCCCAGGTGGGACAAAGGGAGTGAAGGCCGCCTCAACCGGAGAGAGCTGGGCAGGCTAGCCGTGTGCCCCCAGAGCCACCCAGGCAGGCGTCCACAGGACACGCGACATCTTTATCTTTTGTTGTGTAGGAAATGGAGATGCTTGGCGTGAGGCGGCCATGTGGCTGATTTAGAAGCCTTAGACTAGAACCCCCCTGCTGGTCTCTGAGTTCCCTGGAGGTGTGTCCTCAGACCCCCACGACAGACACATGAAGGGTCTCCATGAATGCCAATGAGTGGATTTTGGCTTAAGTCATGCACATGGTGCAGCTCATGCCTGTCAGGCCAGTGCAGCACATAATCACCCTGATGTTTAACAGAAATGAATCAACCACGACAGAATTCTAGGAACTTATCTGGCTTGAAAGGTATCACATTTAGTCAAAATTATCAACATTGACAACATCAACATCACCACAACCCCTATGGAAACCCCACTTGGTAAACTGTGAATGTGTGTCTGTTCACTCAGGCAAAGCTGGAGGAGCGGCCTACAGGTCCTGTCGGCAGAGGTGTGGCTCTGAGGTTGGACCGTGGCCTGTAAGTCTGGCCTTCATCGCCCGATAACGCAATGTCTTGAGGGCCCTCATTTCTTATGCTTTGTCTGGTTTTAAAAGTGGAAGTTAAATATAGTCCCTGTGATTCCATTTTGGCCACAAGTGGAAGTTACCTGCTTTACTCATAAACACACAGCACTTTTGTGGTGTTTTAATACCCATCAAATTATCTACGAGGGGATGACTGTGGAAACTGAGAGACAGTTCTCTGTTTTGTCTGGGACTTTAGCAAGAGTCGGTCATCATTTTTTTAAATCGTGTTGCTGATGTAATGCGAGTCATGGGACTTGAATGGGCAACATACGGCCTAGGTTCAGGCTGCATCTGGAGACCCATACTCACCATGACTCCCTGTATGTGGGAAGCTGTCTGACTCCTTTTGATGTCATTTGGTGTAGTCCTGCTAGGGCACTTACATATTTAAGTGCATATGATTTTATTATAAATTTCCATTTGTTTCTCCTTGACACTAGAGTTAAGAAATGTTATTGAGTTTTTTGAAGTGAAACTTAATAGACTGCATTGTCTAAAAATTCTGTTTCAGGAAGGCAAAGTAGATAGTAAAAATGCATGCTTAGTCGCTTCAGTCGTGTCCGACTCTCCATGACCCCATGGACCGTGGCCTGCCAGGCTCCTCTGTCCATGGGATTCTCCAGGCAAGAACACTGGAGTGGGTTGCCATTTCCCTCTCCAAATCTGACCTGAGACAAGCAGATAGTTGAAAAATTGACACCAAAAGAGACAGCGTCACTGGCACAGAGGTGGGTGGTTCCCTGAGACGGCGTCTCCCCCTTGCTGCTGATGGGACGGGCCTGGGGCTGTGACGGGACCTCAGAGCACGCGAGCTGTGTGGTGAGTTTGTCAAAAGGGCCATAGACATAAACTGACTAGAGTTTCCAGTGTGATGAGGGCAGCAAATGACACAGGGTAACTGAGAGGGCCAGGGAAGCTGGGGTGACTCTGCGATCACCTGATGAAGTGGAGAAGGGGTGATGGTTGTTTGGGCTTGTTGCCATGGACAGATGGTGGAGGGGACTAGACGGGCCTCTATCCTTGACCTTAAAAAGCACTTTGGAACTTGGACACAGCTCTAGAGGAAAAGTGGGAAGGTGGGTGGTGAGGGAGGGAATTCGGTCAATGATTCAAATTAAGTTTTCAGCAAAACACCTAGAAAAAGAAAATTTGGGACTTCCTTGATCGTCCAGTGGTTAAGATTTTGTTCTTCCAATGCAAGGGGCAAGGGTTCAATCCCTGATTGGGGGACACATGGGTCAGGGCCCACGTGTGGTGCAGCACAGACTGGATGAGAAGGCTGGGCACATATACACAATGCAGTATTACTCAGTCATTACAAAGAACGCGTTTGAATCAGTTCTAATGGGGTGGATGAATCTGGAGCCTATTATACAGAGCGAAGTAGGTCAGAAAGAAAAACACCAATACAGTATACTAACGCATATATATGGAATTTAGAAAGATGGTAACGATGACTCTATATGCGAGACAGCAAAAGAGACACAGATGTATAGAACAGACTTTTGGACTCTGTGGGAGAAGGTGAGGGTGGGATGATCTGAGAGAATAGCATTGAAACATGTATATTATCATATGTGAAACAGATCACCAGTCCAGGTTCGATGCATGAGACAGGGTGCTCAGGGCTGGTGCACTGGGATGACCCTGAGGGATGGGATGGGGAGGGAGGTGGGAAGGGGATTCATGATGGGGAACACACGTACACCCATGGCTGATTCATGTGAATGTATGGCAGAAACCACCACAATATTGTAAAGTAATTAGCCTCCAATTAAAAAAAATAAAGTTAGCTATTTGATCATTAAAAAAAAAAAGAAAATATTAAAAAAAGAAAAATTGCATTTCTTATACTTCTAAGCTTGTGTCCTAAGGTTCATAATTACTACCCAAGTATAAGGACCCCTTTCAATGTAAAACTTTGAGCAGAATGTCCCCAGGCATGAGAGCTGGTATGTTTTTTCCTATCATTGACTGAGAAAGGACATGAAGGTAAGAAGCCACTCTGTATTCAGGAGCTGCTTGCTGGCTACCCAAGTGGATTCTCTGACCAGGAGGCACACAAACTAGGAAGAACTCAGGTTCTGAGTACAAAGTAAAAGTCTGGGCTCTGATATTTGCCATTTGTTAACTGTGGGCTCTCTGGCAAATTAAATTACATTACTTTCCCTGTCTCCTCATTAACAAAACAAGGATAATGATCGTATTTACCTCACAGGATGACTAAGAACATTCAATACACTCAGTAAGTCATAATGTGAGTATAAATGGACACGAATTATAATTTACAGATGATCTGTGTGTTTTGTATTACCTAACCTAGACAGCATATTAAAAAGCAGAGACATTACTTTGCCAACAAAGGTCCGTCTAGTCAAGGCTATGGTTTTTCCAGTGGTCATGTATGGATGTGAGAGTTGGACTGTGAAGAAAGCTGAGCGCCAAAGAATTGATGCTTTTGAACTGTGGTATTGGAAAAGACTCTTGAGAGTCCCTTGGATGGCAAGGAGATCCAACCAGTCCATCCTAAAGGAGATCAGTCTTGGGTGTTCATTGGAGGGACTGATGCTGAAGCTGAAACTCCATACTTTGGCCACCTGATGGGAAGAGTTGACTCATTGGAAAAGACCCTGATGCTGGGAGGGATTGGGGGCAGGAGGAGAAGGGGACAACAGAGGATGAGATGGCTGGATGGTATCACCGACTCAATGGACATGAGTTTGAGTGAACTCCGGGAGTTGGTGATGGACAGGGAGGCCTGGCGTGCTGCAATTCATGGAGTTGCAAAGAGTCGGACATGACTGAGCAACTGAACTGAACTGAACTGATGGACTTCAAAGTGAGCTTGAATTTAATTTCTGTGCAGGCTGCTCACTCCATACTTAAGTACTAGACCCAACAAAATAAGTTAGGGTTAGACTTTTAAGGGAATTCCTCGTTTGTCTGACATAAAGGTAGTGTTACATAGAGGTGGTGAATAGATTTACCCACCAGACCACAGGCCAGGAGGATTTGTGCTGGCATATCTGAATTAACAAGCATGACTTACTGTGAGGCTTTCCCACTGGGAGATATGCCCTGGTTTTCCATTACTTAAGTCTTATCATCTCTTACACTAAGGAGTGCAGACCAGTTAATCACCAAGGAGCAGAAATAAATTACCTCCCCTTTGGGTGACTGGCTCTTTGGGTGATTTAACTTTTTTATCTTGAGAGGAAAAGCACAGTGATGTTGCTTAGTTTACAGTTGGAATGGTCCATACTTCCAAGGAGACTCAAATTATTTGCAAAGGTCAATCCTAAAAGAAATCAACCCTGAATATCCATTGGAGAGTGGAAAAGCTGGCTTAAAACTCAACATTCAAAAACTAAGATTATGGCATCTGGTCCCATCACTTCATGGCAAATAGATGGGTAAACAGTGGAAACAGTGACAGACTTTATTTTCCTGGGCTCCAGAATCACTGCAGGTGGTGACTACAGTCACAAAATTAAAAGATGATTGCTCCTTGAAAGAAAAGATATGACAAACCTAGTCAGTGTGTTAAAAAGCAGAGACATTACTTTGCCAACAAAGGTCCATATGGCGAAAGCTGTAGTTTTCCCAGTGGTCATGTATGGATGTGAGAGCTGGACCATAAAGAAGTCTGAGCGCCGAAGAATCGATGCTTTTGAACTGTGGTGTTGGAGAAGACTCTTGAGAGTCCCTTGGCCTGCAAGGAGATCCAACCAGTCAGTCCTAAAGGAAATTAACCCTGAACATTCATTGGAAGGACTGATGCTGAGGCTGAAGCTCCAATACTTTGGCCACCTGATGCAAAGAGCCAACTCATTGGAAAAGACCCTGATGCTGGGAAAGACTGAAGGCAGGAGGAGAAGCGGATGACAGAGGATGAGATGGTTGGATGGCATCATCAACTCAATGGATGTGAGTTTGAGCAAGCTCTAGGAGATGGTGAAGGGAAAGCTGGCATGCTGCATTCCACGGTGTTGCCAAGAGTCAGAGCGACTAAACAATAACAACAACAACAATTTATCATATATTGATGATGGTTCGTCTTTGGAAATTTGGGGGAACTTCCTCCAATTCATTGGCTCTGAATGTGGTCCTGTTACTTAAGGCATCCAGTGAAACTCTGATTAAGCAAAATATTCTGGAAATGGGGTTTTCCAGATAATATCAGGTAAATCATCTGGGCTTAGTCCAAGTTGACATCTATGTTTAATGCTTTGTTAGACTTTCTTGGCTTAGCAAGTACAGAGCAATGAACATACTTTGGATATTTCTTTATGAATTATGAGATGGTTGGGAGTCATTCATTTGTTAAACGATTCACTTGTTCATTCTAAAAATATTAGTTGTTTTACTACTGTGCACTGGGTTAGGGAGTAGACACACAATGAGGAAAAGAAAAAGGTCATCTGGTGGAGGCTGAAAGGGCCCGTGTGCAGGCTGCAACACCATCACTTCACAGCTCCGTGATTCTGGGTTTACTCTCCTGGACTCAGTTTCTCATCAGCAAATTGTCCCAATAACTAGACTATCTGGACTTCCCAGGTGACTCAGCAGTAAAGAATCCACCTGCCAAGCAGGAGACACCTGCCAATGCTGTATCCCTGGAGGAGGAAACGGCAACCCACTCCAGTATTCTTGCCTGGGAAATCCCATGGACTGAGGAGCCTGGCATGCTACAATCCATGGGGTTGCAAAGAGTCAGACATGACTTAGCAACTAAACAGCAGAACCAACTAGAATATCTAGTTTGCCAAGGACATTTGAAGATAATAAAGCACAAAACACTAAAAACTGCAGTTCTCTATGAATGGTCTTCTTATTTGACGCCTGAGAATCTTGCATTGCTTTATGAAAATAATTTTAAATGGTCCAAACATTCTATAATTTAAAAAGAAGATGCCATTTCTATTTTGACTCTATATTGTATTAAAAATAGCATTTTTTTAAAAAAGAATAAACTATTGGTTCAATTCCTTCCTTTTACAAATTTTCTTGAGAAAACCAGGGCCTCAAGAGATGGACTGACTTGCTCAAGGAGCTTGTTAAAAAATAATCTGAGGTATATTAAAAAATTTAAGAGTTTATCTGAGCAGAAATTGAATTGAATTGAGCAGCATCCAAGCTAGCAGACAGAAAGGAGCTCTAAGGAGCTGTACAGAATGGAAGACTCTTACAGGCAGAAGGAAGCAAGGATAAGCAAGTTATAGAGGGCCAAAAGCAGGTTGGTTATTGCAAAGTTACTTTTCTTTAGGGTATGACAGGGCTATCAGGCAGATGACCTAACTAGTGCTGATCAGGCCATTCCTGACTGACTGGTTTAAGATTCCATCTGCAGGAGAGTTGGAACTATAATTAAGTCTCAGTTTGGAGATGTGAGGCTTAGCATAAGTGATTTCATTTGGGTCTGTCATCTTGTTTTTAACAAACTCCAGGTCTGGGACTAGAGGTCAGCACACTCTTGCTCTCATCCAGTTCCCATTACTCATGGTTATGGGTCAGACCTGCAGAGCATCTGATGATACCGGCTGACAAAGAACAGTAGCTTGTTAACCCGATATTGGGCTGTAACTTCTCTCCACTTGCATCTGTCAAGGAAGAAGAATATAATTATTGTGCCTTCATCCATTTCCAAGAACTGCTGATTTTAATCTCAATATTTAAGCTTGTGTGGCTGGCAGAATTTTGGCCCCCAGGACCTCTGCCCTCTGTTGTAATGCTCATGGTTATATTGTATTGTGTAGCAAAAGACAACATAGACAGCATATTAAAAAGCAGAGACATTACTTTGCCAACAAAGGTCCATCTAGTCCAGACTATGGTTTTTCTAGTAGTCATGTATGGATGTGAGAGTTGGACTATAAAGAAAGCTGAGCGCCGAAGAACTGATGCTTTTGAATTGTGGTGTTGGAGAAGACTCTTGAGAGTCCCTTGGACTGCAAGGAGATCCAACCAGTCCATCCTAAAGGAAATCAGTCCTGAATATTTATTGGAAGGACTGATGCTGAGGCTCCAATACTTTGGCCACCTGATGCGAAGAACAGACTCATTGGAAAAGACCCTGATGCTGGGAAAGATTGAAGGCAGGAGGAGAAGGGGATGACAGAGGATGAGATGGTTGGATGGCATTACCAACTCAATGGACATGAATTTAAGAAGCTCTGGGAGTTGGTGAACGACAGGGAAACCTGGTGTGCTGCAGTCCATGGAGTTGCAAAGAGCTGGACATGACTGAGCAACTGAACTGAACTGTAGCAAAAGGGACATTGTAGATATAATCAAGGTTACTAATTAACTGACCTTAAGACAGGGAGGTTATCTTGTATTATTCAGGTGGATCCAATGAAATGATATGAGCCCTTAAAAGCAGAGAAGGCAGACAGAGGAGGGAAACAGAGGTTTGGGAGAAGCATTTGATGTACCATCAGTGGCTTGAAGATGAAGAGGCTTATGAATCAAGGAAATGGAGACCACAGTCCTACAACCTCAAGGAACTGAACTCTTTCAACAACCTGAAATGAGTTTGGAAACAAAATCTTCCTCAGAGCCCCTTGATAAGAGTTCAGGCTGTCTGAACCAGGACTTCAGCTACAGGAGCCTCTGAGCATAGGAAATAGGGAGCCACTCTATGCTGGCACTTCTGACACACTGTGAAATAATAAATGGATATTCTTTTCCTCTTATTTATTTACTTTTGATGTGGGAGATGTGTGGGTTTTTTTTTTTTTTTTGAGATTTATTTATTTATTTATTTGTTGGCTGTGGTGGGTGTTTGTTGCTGTACTTGGGCTTTCTCCAGTTTCTCTAGTTTCAGAGAGCAGGCTCTATGCTTTGTCACAGTGGGCGGGCTTCTCATTGTGGTGGTTTCCCTTGTTGCAGAGCCCGGGCTCTCAGGGTGCGTGGGCTCAGGAGCTGTGGTGCCCGTGGCAGGTGGGATCTTCCTGGACCAGGGATCTAACTGGTGTCCCTTGCACTGCAAGGCAGATTCTTAACCACGGGAACACCAGGAAGCCCAACTTTCTTATTTTTAGTTGAAGGAGAATTATAATACTGGGTTGGTTTCTGCAGATATTTTTTGTTTTTAATAACACTTTGGGAACTTCCCTGGAGGTCCAGTGGTTGGGACTTCGCCTTCCCATGCTGGGAGAGGCAGGGGTAGTGGTGGAGGTGGTGGTGGTCCAGGTTTGATCCCTGGTCAGAGAGCTGGGATCCCATGTGCTTTGTGGCCAATGGCAAAAGCATAGAACAGGGGGAGCACTGTAATAAAGTCAATGCAGACCTTAAAAACAGTCCATATTAAAAAAAGAAACTTTAAGGAGTAAATAAATAACATTTTAATTTTTATTGTTTACTTTCAAAAATTCCTAACATTAACAACGGAGAAGGCAATGGCACCCCACTCCAGTACTCTTGCCTGGAAAATCCCACGGATGGAGGAGCCTGGTAGGCTGCAGTCCCTGGAGTCTCGAAGAGTTGGACATGACTGAGCGACTTCGCTTTCACTTTTCACTTTCATGCATTGGAGAAGGAAATGGCAACCCACTCCAATGTTCTTGCCTGGAGAATCCCAGGGATGGGGGAGCCTGGTGGGCTGCCATCTATGGGGTGACACAGAGTCGGACACGACTGAAGCGACTTAGCAGCAGCAGCAGCAGCAGCAGCATTAACAAAAGTAGTAAAGGCATGTGGATGCAGAACCCGCAGAGAAGGACGAGAGGAAAGGCAGCAGCCCCCTGGCCTCACCCCGCCAGCTGCAGCCCACTCTGCAGAGGCAGCCGGGGGCAGCGCTGCACACTCCCAGAAGCAGCTGTCCCTCAGCCATTCCTCACGCCTGTCAATATTGCCTTCACACTGTTCACCTTTCTTTCCCAATTTGAGATATCTCTTACTGATTTGTTGCTTAGGTAGATGTTACTTGCCTTAAAAAAAATAAAAATAAAAGCTCCAACACGGACATATTTTCTTGTGTTCACCATCTTTCTTCTAGAAGTTCAGTTTTATTAATCATTCTAGTGATTTGGCTTCTGGACAATTGAGGTTTTATTGTGTTTGGCTTCTTCGGGGAGTGACAAGCGCCATCACATTCTAACAAAGGATCCATGCCTCCTCACTGACAGCATCCTTTGCCATGTCCTTCTCCAGGGGAACTTCCCAACCCAGGACTCAAACTCAGGTCTCCTGCAATGCAGGCAGATTCTTTACCAACTGAGCTACAAGGGAAGCCTCCCATCAGTAAACCACTGTCCAATATGAAGATTCAAATTTTAGTATAACCTATGTATCCTAGGTTTTTAACCACAATTTCACAGTTGCTGGATATAGCCGAGCAGTTTGGTGCCTCCTTTATTTTCCACCGCATGTTTTCTCCAGATTGTTCCAGGAGGACATGCAGAACTCCACCAGACATTTGGATTTTAGACATTGAAGTAGACAGGTATGTGACCCTTAATATTTGGTGTCAAGGCACTAGAGGTAAAGAACCTGCCTGCCAATGCATGAGACATAAGAGACTCGGGTTTGATCCCTGGGTTTGGAAGATCCCCCAGAGGAGGGCATGGCAATTCACTCCGGTATTCTTGCCTGAAGAATTCCATGGACAGAGGAGCCTGGCAGGCTTCAGCCCATAGGATCGTGAAGAGTAAGACACGACTGAAGCCACTTAATATACACACAGTTGGAGAAAGAGTGCTTCGTTCCATAGTTAAGAGACTATGTCTGAGTTACATTTTAAAAAGCAATTTGATTAGGACATTATTTTGCTTGTGAATTGATGTACCAATTTCTAGTGGGTATAGTGTGCCAGAATGAATGATCTGATAACATGTTTAATCAACTATAGATAAAGTGTAAAAATGAATAATTGAAAAAAATGTAATTTTAGTCAGTTGATTCTAGCTTTTCATTTGTCACATCCTTATCAGACCTGTCAAGGTGAAGCAAAGAAAACCAAACAATTCACTTCTTTTCCTTCTCTTGTAAATTCAAGTATATATACCAGGGGTCCAAATCGGGCCTTCCAGGGGATAGAAAAGCAGGGGCCCAAGCTAATTAGGAGAGTAGAGGAGGCAGGGTGGGTCAGTGGTTAGGAACACAACTCTACTGGGATGAAACCAACCTTGGGTTCTGGAGACCTTCAGTCTCTTAGGGTCATTGCAGGGATTAAATAAGATGGGTGTGTGTAGTCTTTAGCACAACAAGAAGAAGATATTAAGAAGAGGTGGCAAGAATACACAGAAGAACTATAAAAAATGATCTTCATGACCCAGATAATCACAGTGGTGTGATCACTCACCTAGAGCCAGACATTCTGGAAAGCAAAGTCAAAGTGGGCCTTAGGAAGCATCACTACGAACAAAGCTAGTGGAGGTGATAGAATTCCAGTTGAGCTATTTCAAATCCTGAAAGATGCTGCTGTGAAAGTGCTGCACTCAATATGCCAGAAAATCCAGAAAACTAGTAGCGGCCACAGGACTGGAAAAGGTCAGTTTTCACTCCAATCCCAGAGAAAGGCAATGCCAAAGAGTGTTTAAGCTAACTGAAAAATTGCACTCTTTCACATGCTAGCAAAGTAATGCTCAAAATTCTCCAAGCCAGGCTTCAACAGTACATGAACTGTGAACTTCCAGATGTTCAAGCTGGATTTAGAAAAGGCAGAGGAACCAGAGATCAAATTGCCAATATCCGCTGGATCATTGAAAAAGCAAGAGTTCCAGAAAAACATCTACTTCTGCTTTATTGACTATGCCAAAGCCTTTGACTGTGTGGATCACAACAAACTGTGGAAAATTCTTCAGGAGATGAGACTATCAGACCACCACCTTACCTGCCTCCTGAAAAATCTGTATGTAGGTCAAGAAGCAACAGTTAGAACTGGACATGGAACAATAGACTGGTTCCAAGTCGGGAAAGGAGTACATCAAGGCTGTATATTGTCACCCTGCAGAGTACGTCATGCCAAGTGCTGGGCTGGATGAAGCACAAGCTGGAATCAAGATCGCTGGGAGAAATATCAATAACCTCAGATATGCAGATGACGCCACCCTTATGGCAGAAAGAGAAGAACTAAAGAGCCTCTTGATGAAAGTGAAAGAGGACAGTGAAAAAGTTGGCTTAAAACTCAACATTCAGAAAACTAAGATCATGGCATCTGGTCCCATCACTTCATGGGAAATAGATGGGGAAACAATGGAAACAGTGAGAGACTTAATTTTTGGGGCTCCAAAATCACTGCAGATGGTGACTGCAGCCATGATATTAAAAGATGCTTGCTCCTTGAAAGAAAAGCTATGACAAAGCTAGACAGCATATTAAAAAACAGAGATATTACTTTACCAACAAAGGTCCATCTAGTCAAAGCTATGGTTTTTCCAGTAGTCATGAATGGATGTGAGAGTTGGACTATAAAGAAAGCTAAGCACTGAAGAATTGATGCTTTTGAACTGTGATGTTAGAGAAGACTCTTGAGAGTCCCTTGGACTGCAAGGAGATCCAACCAGTTCATCCTAAAGGAAATCAGTCCTGAATATTCATTGGAAGGACTGATGCTGAAGCTCAAACTCCAGTACTTTGGCCACCTGATATGAAGAACAGACTCATTGGAAAAGACCCTGATGCTGGGAAAGATTGAGGGCGGGAGGAGAAGGGGACGACAGAGGATGAGATGGTTAGATGGTATCACTGACGCAATGGACATGAGTTTGAGTAGGTTCCAGGAGTTGGTGATGGACAGGGAAGCCTGGCGTGCTGCAGTCCACGGGATCACAGAGTCAAGACACGACTGAGCCACTGAACTGAACTGAAGATAAAATACCACTCTAATGGCAGAAAGTGAAGAGGAACTAAAGAGCCTCTTGATGAGGGTGAAAGAGGAGAGTGAAAAAGCTCGCTTAAAACTCAGCATTCAAAAAACTGAGATCATGGCATCCAGCCCCATCCTTTCAGGGCCAATGTGTGAAAGTTGCTTCAGTCATGTCTGACTCTTTGCGACACTATGGGCTAAAGCCAGGGTCTTCTGTCCATGGGATTTTCCAGGCAAGAATACTGGAGTGGATTGCCGTGTCCTCTCCAGGGGATCTTCCTGACCCAGGGATCGAACCCACATCTCTTCTGTCTCTTACATTGGCAGGCAGGTTCTTTACCTCAAGTCACCTGGGAAATAGAAGGGGAAGAACTGGAATTAGTGACAGATTTTATTTTTGGGGGGACTCCAAAATCCCTGGTGGCTCAGTTAGTAAAGAAGCTGCCTGCAATGCAGGAGACCTGAGTTTGATCCCTGGGTTGGGAAGATGTTTCCATGCTTCTCTCTCCATCCATCTCACCTTCTCCTTCCTCCCTCCCCTAGCTGTGTCCATAAGTCTGTTCTCTATGTCTGCCTCTTCGCTGCTGCCCAGTAAATAGGTTCATTAGTACTGTCTTTCTAGATTCCATATGTATGTGTTAATATACGGTATTTGTTTTTCTCTTTCTGATTTATTTCACCCTGTATAATAGGCTCTAGGTTCATCCACTTCATTAGAACTGACTCAAATATGTTCCAAAAAGCTGTACATTTTTAACATATACAACTTGATGAATCTGGGAGTAAGTCTATATCCGTGAAACCATCATGGCAATCTAAGCCATGAACTTATCTATCACCTCCAAGTTTCCTCCTGTCCTCATTATGATTAAAATTTTGTGATAAGAACACTTAATATAAGACCTACCCTCCTGGCAAAATTTCAAGTACACAGAGCACTATTGTTACCCAGCGGCACCGCGTCCTAAAGCAGATCTCTAGGGTCCGAGCATCTTGAATTTTGTGTGATTCCTCATTGTAGTCAGAAGAGGGCACTGTTGCTTCATCCCAGTTCCGCACTGTGGGCCCACCCCCTCCCCCCACCGCTGCTCTGTCCCGCACTGCAGTGTCCCATTCGTGGCTTTGTTCAGGATGGCAGTTTCCTTTCTTATGTAACCAGGAAGGGGGAAAAAAACAAATTTTGTCTGTAGCAGAAAAATATATACAGAAAATATTGAGATAATTCTTAAAGTTTTAACTTGTTTAACTTATGCAACATTGTATATGGCATTTTAAAAAGATACCAGTGACTAGTTTGTAACAGATAAGCAACAAGGACCTACTGTGCAGCACAGGGAACTCTGCTGTGTTATGTGGCAGACCAGGTGGAAAGGGAGTCTGGGGAAGAATGGATCCATGTATATGTATGCCTCTGAGGCCTTGCGCTGTCTACCTGGAACTATCACAACATTGTTAATCAGCTATGCTTTGATACAAAATAAAAAGTTAAAATACACAAGTGAGACAGAGAAAATTTATGCTGATGAAACTGATTGAGAATCTGCCTGGAACACCATCAGTCAGAAACATCAGAGTGTAACTTGCTGCTCCTGCTGATTTGGGGCAAGTGACCCACAAAAGGTGCAGAAGAAACTGATGCACAGTTCTGGGGGCCCGAGATGTTTCCTTGCATTGTGGCAAAACTCAGAGCCTCTTGAAAACAGAAGCCCTTATGAAAATTAAGGAGGTGCAGCGTTGCCTCTCACCTCCTGCCTGTGAGGTTTCCCATTTCCTTTCTGGGCTAGTGCCATTCTGAGCCACTTAACCATTTTTAATAGGCCAGTTTTTAATGAGGCAATAAAGGCTTTATTTATAATCCTTGGGTGAAAAATGGCAATTGAAGACCACCAGTTCACAGCCCAGGCGCTCTGCCTTCTCTTGGTTTTCTTCTAAACCAACAGCAATCAGGGTGACAGAAATTGAGCTCCTTTTCTGCCTGTGTTTATGTTCTTTCCTGCTTATTTCTTTCAAGTTTCTTTATATGACTTTTTCTGTGGTGTCAGCTTGGGAAAGAGACACATTCGAAATGCAAATACGAGGACATTGATGGCAAGCCAAGCCTACACAGTGTAAAATCACAGTAGAAGGCTAGATAAAATGGAACTGGGGACCTCCCCAGCTTTAAGTATCAATATGATGCCTGTAAGTAAATATTGGCTGGATGAATGACTGAATGAGTGGACAAATGAATGAATAAAACCACAACTTTTCAGATAATTGCAGGTAAGAAAACTGATTTAGAACTACTTGAATATATATACTTTTTTAAAAGTCCTCATTTCTTCCTGATATTACAGTATTTCCAAATATCTTCAGATCAAGAAATAGCAAGTCTTCCAACTTTATTTAGGATTTTAGGACTGTTTTCAAAAGTGATTTATGTTTCTAGGGGAACCTTGTGACTTTATTTTTTTTAATTTACCTTAATTGGAGGTTACTTACCTTACAATATTGTGGTAGTTTTTGTCTTACATTGACATGAATCAGCCATGGGTATACATGTGTTCCCCATCCTGAACCCCCCTCCCACCTCCCTCCCCATCCCATCCCTCAGGTTCATCCCAGTGCACCAGCCCCAAGCAACCTATCTCATGCGTCGAACCTGGACTGGCGATCTGTTTCACATATGATAATATACATGTTTCAATGCTATTCTCTCAAATCATCCTCAAATCACCCCTGCCTTCTCCCACAGAGTCCAAAAGTCTGTTCTTTACATCTGTGTCTCTTTTGCTGTCTCGCATATAGGGTCATTGTTTACATCTTTCTAAATTCCATATATATGTGTTAATATACTGTATTGGTGTTTTTCTTTCTGACTTACTTCACTCTGTATAATAGGCTCCAGTTTCATCCACCTCATTAGAACTGATTCAAATGCATTCTTTTTAATAGCTGAGTATATCCTTGTTCAGGCTGTATTTTCAAAATCATGAGGAGAAACAGTTACAAGAACTTAAAGACAACACACTCACCAGCATCTCTCTCTTCTTGTTCATTCTGTCTTTATTCTGACTTGTAGCTTCCTGATTTCAGACTCTGGTTTGAGTCAAGTGTATGCTCACAGTGTGCCATAAAATCCTCTTAATATTCATTCATTCAAAGGTAGGAGCTCATGGACCACAAAGGTCCCTTCTTCTGGCCCCTTTTTCATGCCCAGACATGCTCAGACCTGGCATCTTGCCCTGTAGCAAAGCCTATAGGCCAAAGAAAACCTTCATTTTCACTGCTTGGAACAACGGTCAATTCTTCAATGTAATTACTTAGGACAAATTAAGAGTTTAGATCCAGGGGCCTTGGGACACTCAAAAATTATGGAGAAGCAAAGGAAAATGGTTTCAGATGCCCCTGGGCTGTGAAAGGCCTCGCCCTGCAGACGTCCTGGTGTGATTCTGACAGATAGGAGTGAGCTTTTACCTAGGGTCCTCTACCAGAACCTCAGGGCAGGAAGAAGCAGGGCTGTGATTCATTTATGCACTGTTTTTGGCCTGCTGCCTTCTAAATACTGCTTTTAAAAAAATATGATTTCTTAAATACTTTCCCCTTTCATCTGCTTAGTTTTTAAGATGATGGAAGGTGAAGAATTGTTTCTCCATCATCAACAGAACAATCAGGACAAAAAGAATAAAGTGTCAGTAAGAGGTGGAAGGAAGCAGCGGTGACTCCCATGAATTTGAGTGTTTCTTGCACAAGTTGGGTTTGAGAGAAGCACAGCCTCAGATAAACACTCCAAAATCGTATGTATTAATAAATTAATTCAAGACTGGAAATGTCCTTTAATCCAGTGCTATTGGGCAGGTTGTAGAAATATTAATAGCAGCTTTGATAAGGATTCAAGTCTTTATTAGGAGAATTCCTAGGAAAAAACAATGGGGTTGTAGGAATATCATTCTCAAACAGTTGACTACAGAATCATAAAAGGAGCCATTATATAGCACTTACCACTAGCGGGGCTCTATTCTATTCACTTTACATATGCTAATTTATTAAGGAGCCAAACAACCCTCTGAGCCAGGCACTGTTATTAGCTCATATTGCAACCTGGGAAGCTAAGGCACCCAGGTATTACAATACTTGGCCTCCAAACACCTCGCTGGTAAATGTCAAAGCAGGAACTCCAGCTTGGTTCCAGAGTCTCTGCCTTAACCAATTAACTGCCAAAAATAAAATACCATGTGGATACAGAAAGACTAGAATTTAAATGCTAAGTGTCATTATCTCTAATTTTTTCTTTTACTTTTCTGTTTTTTCCCCAACCTTCTACCATATAGTGCTTTTGTGATCAGAGAGAAAATAATAAATGCAGCTTTTAAAGCTTGACCCTAAAATCAATAACCCACCACAGGTTGTGAAGATCTTTGTTTTAAATGGCCCTGCAATAGAAGTCAGAGAAGGCAATGGCACCCTACTCCAGTACTCTTGCCTGCCAAATCCCATGGACAGAGGGGCCTGGTGGGCTGCAGTCCATGGGGTCACTAGGAGTTGGACATGACTGAACGACTGCACTTTATTTTTTCACTTTCATGCATTGGAGAAGGAAATGGCAACCCACTCCAGTGTTCTTGCCTGGAGAATCCCAGGGACGGGGGAGCCTGGTGGGCTGCCGTCTATGGGGTCGCACAGAGTCGGACACGACTAAAGCGACTTAGCAGCATCAGCAGCAGCAATAGAAGTAACAAGTCTGAATGGCTTGATTTACTAATGACTGGGACCTTATGGAGAAATACCAAGCAAAAGTGCCTCAAATGTGTCCCTCTGCAGTCCTGTAAGCAGTCAATAAACTACCACTTGCCATGTCACTTGGGGATGTGGAAAGTGACGGTCTCATAGAAAGAATGAATTCCCCAGCTCTAACCCTGAAGAGAGGCGTGCAGTCCCATGGTGGTGCTCAGCACCGAAAGGTCACAAATACAGCCACACACGACTTTCCATTAGACATCATTATACACAAGTCCCCTGTATTCCTACACAGCAGCAACGAGCAATTGGAATTGGAAATTAAAAAGTCACACTATAATCCAACTTAATTCACAAAATACACATAAAGTAGTCACACATATAATGGCTTCGTGTGCTAAAGTCACATCAGTCGTGTCCAACTCTTCATGACCCCATGGACTGTAGCCCACCAGGCTCCTCTGTCCATGGAGTTCTCTGGGCAAGAATACTGGAGTGGGTTGCCATTTCTTCTCCAACAGAAGCTTTTAGGAAACAAGTAAAAACTTATGATATGACCATGCCAATTTGGATCCAATTCTAAGAATACTCTCAAAGTTTATCATGACATGTTTAATGCAAATACAGTTAAAAAGATATAAATGCAGCAGGTGGTAAACCAAAATTTAGACAACTATCAGTTTAGACCTCTTGTTTCTTCCCAGGGAGACAAATAACTGACTTGAACAATGCTGATGACTTCTTGCATTGATTACTTTACTTTTTTCCTATGCTTGTCTTTCTAATCAATAGTCAAAAATAAATTCTCCCTTTTATTGAAGAGTATTGCTGGTAGGAACTGAAGCCTCACTTCTGTAGGTTTGTAGGCTCGTGTCTGTGTGTGAGGGTGAAGAGTTGAAGCAGGCACTGCACTGAGCGCCTCAGAATCTCCTTGGAGAATGAAGGACGTCTTGCCTGGCCCTGGCCCTGGGGGCGCTACCGCAGCCCTCAGAACAGCCTCTGGGGAACATGAGCGTGCCACGGCCCCCCTCCTGGGCAGCCTGCCTTCAGCAACTGGCAATACAGCAGTCTACAGCCTGGCCTTCTCAGCTTGCCTGGGGACAGCTCCACGGCGTCATTTCTGACCGAGGCTGCATCCCAGCTCAGCTTCTCTCCCGGCCCATCCTCCTGCCCTCTCTTTCCTCCCACAGGTGCTGAGCCCAGGACACACGCATGCTTGCGCTCACGTGACCCACGCTGGGCCAGGGGAGGGCTGGGAGGTGTGGCATGTCACCTCCGGCTGGGTGTTCACTTCCAGAGAGAATCTGACACTCGGGGAGGAAGAGCACAAACCTCTGTCAGGGCTCCAGGCCACACTGACTTCACAAGCCTATCTCACAAACCACACAAGGAAGGAAAGCCATGCCATCCTCCTTTCACACACTTAAAAAGAGGAGCGAAGAACAAAGAGGGCACTTTTGGAAGACGGGCATGCAGTGTGCCTGAAAGGCGGGTGGGGCTTTCAGGGGACCACAGGAGGCAGGACGGCAGCTGCTTAGCCCACTGCTTGGTCTAATCCCCTGAGCTGTCCTGTTCCTGGTACTATGGTCGCAGGGTGTTAATTAAATCATTCTCATTAATTCAGCCCAAGTGTAAATTAGGATGGAATGAAGATAAATTAGGTTTGAAGGCAGCTAATACATTTAACCCCATGCTGCTTATTTTGCAGCCTAACAAAATAACATTGTTAAGGGAGATAACAAGGCCAAAGGCTTGGCACAGCTTCCTAATAGCATTAAAAACGAGACCTTGGTTTGGTGTCACAAGGCAGAGGCGAAGACCAGCTCCCAGGGGCCCAGGGGACCGGCCTGACATCTTGAGGGAGGTGGTAGCCATTGTACCACAGGGAAGTCTGTAGAGTTTCCCAAGATGTTTATGACTCATATCTCCGAAGTCTATATCATCCGGTTTGATCACAAGTCTATCTAGAGAGTTCTTCCTGTATAAATACAAGACTTGCTCATCTTTTCTTCCAGTAAGTGAAGTGATAAGAACTACCTTTAGGACTGGCTGAGAGACGCTGGAGGAATAACAGTTTGAATGGCTGTGATCCTAAATTGCCAAATCACTTTCAGCTGTGAAGTAAACATTAGAAACTGCCTATAGGCCTGAAAACTTACCATGCATCAGCTCAAGCAAACCAGTGTACGGTTTGTAGGTCACTTGTCTTCCAGTTTTTATAACCCATAGAATAAGTAATTTCTTTTCCCTTCCTCCATGCTGCTTATCTCCCTAAGGCAGATGAAGTGAATGTATACAGTCACTAAATACGTTCAAGATTTTCCAGACCACAACTTTTTTTCCCCTTCTCTTTTCTTCAAGTGTGGAAAGGTGGCCATGTTAGGTAGAAAAGATACAGGAAAACCGCATGGGTGGATGACAGAATGGCCAGATGGAGTTCTCTCTTTTCTCAGTCCTGCCTGCTGAGCTATTTGCAAAGACATGTAAACTTTGCTGTCCCCCCACCCCCTGTTTAAGGACACTCTGCATTTTCTGAGTGGTAAAGACGCAACAGAAACAGATGGCCTGTTCTTAGCTCAGCGGCTTCCTGTGGCAAAATCTCCAGCCAACCAAATGAACTGAGGACATGTGTTATTCCTAGGCAGGGTCATCTAGGTACAGGTCCCAGTAGATTTGGTAAGTAAAGGAATAAGAAAGAAATAAGAAGGAAATACTTCTCTTTAATGAGAAAAAGTATATAATCTTTTACACAGAATACCAGCCCCCACCCCAGTCCCACCTTCCAGGGCAGATATTATTAACATTTGGTCTTCAGAACCAACCTGCTTGTTTTTGACCCGCAGTCCAGAGAGATAAAGCGCTAGGAGGAGGTGCCTCCAGAGGCTGCACTGATTACCTTCCCCCACACCTTGCCGCAGG
This sequence comes from Bubalus bubalis, assembly GCF_019923935.1. Classification (NCBI taxonomy): domain Eukaryota; kingdom Metazoa; phylum Chordata; class Mammalia; order Artiodactyla; family Bovidae; genus Bubalus; species Bubalus bubalis. The sequence goes on from NC_059175.1 coordinate 6,713,256, forward strand.
CTAAGAAAACATGTTTTTTTAAAAGACATCTGTGCAATACAACACGTTTACCTCTCGGCTTTTCAGCACCTATCTCCAATATCTGCGGCCTTTCTCTGTCTTCGCTGATTTTTATCCACATCTTTAGGAACCAGGGGTCGGCTCGCAACATACCCGGTCTCTTTACCTTGCAGCTGGTAGACCCCCTGCACGTGGGTCTGACCGGTAACCGATCTGGCCTCTCTGGCTTTGTGGAGCAGTCTGGAGCCGCGACTCTGCATAATAAGTTAAAATATGAAGCAGATCTGTAAAGGCTCGTGGTGAAGCTGACGAGTTAATGCGAACAAAGGACTTCAGAGGGCACTGTCTTCCTTTGTTTGCAAGGAGCGAAATTTCTCAGCGCGAATACCTGGAGGGACCGTGGTTAAAGGAAAGTGGGGTTAAAGGACCTAGAGGGCCTTGATTTCTAGTCTCTGGATTCTGGGCGCGCCGGGGGGAGCCTCCTCTGCCTGTTAAACCATTTCTGCGTCTAATATTTAAAAGAAAGCTGGGAAGTGAGGATCTCCACTCTAGCCATTGCAAGTAGCAGTGTGCCCTCGAGCTGGACAGTTCACTTCAGATCTCCCTGGGCCTCAGATTCCCAATCCGTAAAAAAAAGGGCGGGGGGCTGGACCGGTAATCTCTACAGTTCATTCATATACTTTATTACAAATGGCCAATAAAAACAGGCATTTCAGCTCCCCGTGGAAAGATAAGCCCTTGGTACAAAGATCAAAAATGGGTTTCATAAATAGTGATTGCCGTTCGAGATTTTCTGATCACGTTTCCTCTTCGTGGCACGCGGCGCTTCAAACGTGTATAGGCTGAACCATTTCTCTGCTGAACTCCTACCTAACACAACCTGGAGATAAAAGACAGGAAAGGGCCGGGTCTGAGGGGGCGATTAAAGGTTTATCACTACGGAGAGGTGGCGGCGTGGCCACTCCTTGGAGCAGTTCGTTTTGAATGAAGCGGCCACGGCGATTGGCTGCAAAGCACGTGGTGCGCGCTCCGCCGGACAGCGCCCGGCTGCTGCTGCCCAGGGCGGCGTGGGGCAGATTCCGGCCGCGGGTGCCGTACCCGCGGTGGGTGGGTGCGGGGGGGTAGTACGTGGGGGCAGGAAGCGCTCGGGGCTCGAGTCCTTCTGGTCCCGTGCCCTACAGAGAAGCCCTACAGAGAAGCCCTACAGCCTGGCTTTGCCCAACCTGCGGAGTGCCTACAGTGTCCAAAATTGTGTTCATACCTCGCCACTGTCCTCTTTCCAGGTATCTCGCCCAGCGGGCAGGCTGTGTGCGCCCAGGGCGCGAACCACTAACACCCGTCTCGCCCGTTGTCTCTTCGCCGAGCCTCACGTCGGCTCCCGCAACGCAGAGAGCACACCTGGGGGGCCGCGCTGTCCCCACCCACCCCAGAAAGGTCCCTCAGCACCGGACTCTGCTCAAGACGCAGACACAGCTACCCAGGAAAACTTGTTTTACTCGCGATTCCCGAAGGTTGCAGCTGCTCGTGGCTGAGATTTCGCATCCGCTTTGTCTCTCTCTCTACTTGCCACAGCCCCCTCCCCCGCTTCCTCTCTCGATTAACTCCCCCGACACGCTCTCCTCCCCTCCCTCCTCCTCCTCCTCCGCCGGCCGCTTTCACGCCCTTCCTCCCTCCCTCCCCTGGTGTCACTTTTTGCCTACGCGCCCTCTCCCCTCCCCTCCCCTCCCCGTCTCGCCGCTTATAGCCGGGCGCGGGGCTGCTGGGCGCTGACTGCTCGGGCAGCCGGAGAGGAGGCGGCGCGGCTGAGGCGCTGCAGAGACCGAGTGGAGACGCCAGGCGGCCGCCGGCGCGCACGGCTCTTTCCAGCTCCCACCCCCGAGCGTTCAGCCCGCCTCCTTCCGCGGCGCCTGCGGCCGCTGGCTCGCTCTTCCCTCCCGAGCGCCCTCCGGGAGCTGCTCCGCGGGTGGCAGGCCCAGAGTCCTTGACCTGGGAATCGTGAGACCGCGGCGATCAGCCCGCGGTAACCAGCCAGCGAGCCGGAGCCCCATGCGCGCTCCTTTCGCCAGGGCAGTCGCTGTTGCTCCCTGGGGCTGAGACGTCTGCTCCGTCGCCTCCCCGCCGGGTTACCGAGGCCAGACCCAACTAACTGGTTGTGCACTGTGGCCGGCCGCCACTGCTGTAAGTCTCCGCCACCGCCGCGGACCTGTTGCGGGCGCCGCGGGTTTCAGGGGCTGCCTGGTCTGCGTGTGTTTGTGTGTGTGTGTGTGCGCGCGGGCGCGCACCGCGGAGCCCGGAGCTCCGACTTAGGTGGTGGTGGGGAACTGTTCTCGGGCGGAGACCCCGGCCCGCGGCTGCGCTCCTAGGGCAAGCGCTTGGAGCCGGGCACTGCCCGAGGGGCCTCCTCTCCGCCGCCCGGAGGAGCCGCTGGGGAGAGAGGAGCTCAGCCAGGATACGATCGACAGCCCCCCGCCGCCCCATTCCCCTCCGCGGGAAGAGCTGTGCCGAGCGACCGGGATTGTTTGTTCCCCTTGCACCCTACGCGGCACTGGGGTCACGCACAGACACCCCTAGTGAGGGCGTGTTCACTGCGGCCAGATGTCTGTGGGGAATGAATGAAAACTGCTTTCTAAAAAATTAGGTTTTTGTCATTCAAGTTGGTTAGCTTTAACATGCTTAGTTTCGAAGGATAGGAATTGGTAGGCGGGGTGGAGATGAACCACAGAACTTGGCATGTATCTGGTGTCGCCCTCACAGGCATGGCCATGTGTTAAAGAGCGTTACAAGTGTTATAGAGGACTCTATGGTAAAATGCCTTTCTTGTTAACAGTCTCTTTATAGTGTTGTTCCTTTGTTATCAATAATGTAAATTGCCTGAGAAAATCTGCCTAGTTTCTCCTTTGATGGCCTGGAGATCAGGTTCAAAACTTAAAGAAATGTGACGCGCTGCTAAGTATTGGAGGCTGAGATCCTGGTTAAAGAGCATTAAGTGAACTGAAGTTACTGTAGCCAGAATTCCTTTTGATGTTCACTGGTAATAGCAGCCCTTTTCCCCTTCTTCTTTGTAGAGGCAGGTTAAGTATATGTGTGCGTTTTTTGGCCACTTACTTGGCATGCAAATATTATTTCTCTGGGGGCTTAAAAAATGCCAGAAGGATGATTCATTCTGTGTTGAAGGTGTGTTTAGAGGCTGTACACATGGTTTCTGCTGATGTTTTCATGTTTGCATATTTCTAAACCAAAAGGCAAGTTGTCTCCCTTGGGTCTTCAAGTGTACCTTTTAATCAAATATTCCTGCAGGATTGTTGGATTTTGACTGTGACTCACTTCTCCATCTGGGTGGCATCCAAGATGACAGGCTAGGCTCTTCTGCTGGCTTTTGAACCTACTTGGGAAATCCAGGAGCATAAACACAGGCTGTAAAGAGATGCAGATCCTATATCCCACAGTCTTCTAAACTGTTATGTTAAGTGTAAGCCTGCCTATGAGTGTTGTTTTACACTGCTCAGGGAAATGCCTTCTGGGCCTGGTGGGTGTGATTCCAGCTCAATCTGCAGGCACTTTGGTGCTTCTGTACCTTGTGCAAGAGCCTCATTCTTCTGTCAGCTGCATTCACTCTCAGCCAGAAAGAAGGCAGCTTTTTTTTTTTTTTTAATTGAAATACAGTTGATTTACAATGTTGTTAGTTTCAGGTATACAGCAAAGTGTTCAGAATACACACACGTTTATGAATTCTTTTCCATTATAGGCTATTGCAGGACATTGAGTATATATGCTATACAGTAGGTCCTTGTTGGCTGTCTATATATAGTAGTGTGTGTATTTTAATCCCAAACTCCTAATTTATTCCTCCTTTCCCCCTTGGTAACCATAAGTTTGTTTTCTATGTGTCTGTTTCTGTTTTGTAAATAAGTTCATTTCTATCTTTTTTAAAAAAGGTTTTCCATTAAGCAATATCATATGACGTTTGTCTTTATCTGACTTACTTTGTATGATAATCTCTAGGTCCATCCAAGGGAGGCAGCTTTTGAGATTGCTTTGGAAGCATTAGTTAAAAAAAGTTAAAAAGCATAGCTACTCATTTGGAATTCTTGCAAGTTTCTATATAAGGCATAAGAGTATTTATACCATTTTTTGAGGTTTAGGCTAAAACTCTTCTTCAAAGTACTTAAGATTGAATGTGCTCACGCACATGGTGGCTACAGCAGGTAAACAGCAGGGATGCTAATTCAGGTTTTGAACATTGGAGAACCTGGTGCATTTGCATAGGGTCTTGTGGTTGCCCTTTGGAGCATTGGGCCTTGGGTAACCTGGACTAGACCTTAGAGGCTTAGCTTGAGGTGGGGGTGATGCTGGCCTCTTCACCATTGGTCACAGCTCAGGTCACTGTGGAGACTGATGGGTGCTTCCTTAAGTCTTAACACCAGAGCCCTAGGACTCTTGTTTATTTTCTTCTCCAGTAAATCATGTCCACTCATGATGAAAAGTTACATGCCTAAAATAAAAGAAAACAAGTTGCAACTCCTAATAGTATAGACCGGTTGTGTCAAAGGCTCCTGCTTCTGTTGTTCTCTGTGTCTGCCTTGCCTCCGCTGGTCAGCTTGAAGGAAACAAGGCTGGTAAGGACTGGCTGTTCCTACTTTGGAACAGATACTGTATCGATGCAGTTCACCATCCTGGAATAAACAACTTCCCTACGAATCCTCTGACAGGCGGGTTCTTGAAGCCTTTTTTTCCTTTGACTTAACAGAAGGGTAGGGTTAAAAAGGAAAAAGATAGTTCAATTTTTGAAGATAGGTGATAGGCATGTCCTGTATCTTTAGCCTACACTTTGATTACTGAGGAAAGCCAAAGAGTCGATTCGGTTCTGCTATAATTCCCATTTAGATACTGAGGAAAGCACCGTAGTCCGCAAATAAATTCTAGAGTGACCCTAAGTTAACAATGGCTGGCAACACACATATACACACACGTGTGTATGTGTGTTTTGATTTAGATAAAGTAACATTTGCATTCTGATCTCCCTATATGCAGGTGCCAGCATTTGGAGGTACCCAGGGATGGCCCTGGCGATCCCTGTGAAATCGAGAGAGAGCAGTGGATACACCCTTTGTTCTTGCAGCTAGTTTTCTAAGAATTGATTTAAAGCAGGGAGAACAGAACAACGGAACTCCTGAGTTTGCTACTCAAACTAGTCTTTCTTTTCTGGGCACAAATCCCCATTTTGGAAGCTGGCCAGAGCAGAAAAGGTGGGTGGTAATTGAGGCCAGAGTCTATTCTGTGTTTCCAGGATAGCTTGCTGATCAGTTTATGGTCATGTTTATATTGGGGCTCTTTTAGGACTGAAGTGGTAGAGGTGTCTGGTTAGAAATGATTTGTAATGTTAAGTAAATGTTTGGTCACTTCAGAAGTTGGTTTACACCTTCGGTTTTAGTGTTACATTTCCCATTTACTGTACCTACACTTTGGTAAAGACAGTGGGTATTACCAAAGGAATTCTTAATGGAATTAGTTAGTAGGTATTTGTCTTACACATGGCTTTATGTTGCATAGGGCATTAAAACTTGTGCCCATCGCAGCGTTATGAGAGCTGGAGACTGGCATTGCAAGTGACCAACCCTGAATCAGCTGGACCAGGGCAGGGACCTGTGAGAATGAGACCTTGATCCTCTTGGCTTTTGCTGACTTACATTCTCAGGAACTTCAACATCCTGAAAGTTGGCAATCAGGTTTTCCAAGATGAACCTGCTCTTGAGCAGTGACTTTTTTTTTTTCTAAACAACGTATAGTTTACATAGCTCAACAGTAGTTTAAGTGCCTTTCCTTATAGGTAACTGTCTCTGGCTTTGGATAGGCCTGGCCATCCATTATTCAGAATAGTAGGCAGCGGGGTCCACAGCGAAGTGTTCTGTTCCCTGGTATCTTTTGTCTTCTGGTTTCGATTGTGGCTTTGGCTCGGCTGTTCCGAACACTGGGAGCATCACTGTTCAGAAGTTGTGTATGGTTTTTTCCAGGAGTGGAAACAATGTCTGTCAGTGTGCATGAGAACCGCAAGTCCAGGGCCAGCAGTGGCTCCATCAACATCTACCTGTTCCACAAGTCCTCCTACGCGGACAGCGTCCTCACTCACCTGAACCTGTTACGCCAGCAGCGCCTCTTCACTGACGTTCTTCTCCACGCGGGCAACAGGACCTTCCCTTGTCACCGGGCAGTGCTGGCTGCGTGCAGCCGCTACTTCGAAGCCATGTTCAGCGGGGGCCTGAAAGAGAGCCAGGACAGTGAAGTCAACTTTGACAATTCCATCCACCCGGAAGTCTTGGAGCTGCTCCTCGACTATGCCTACTCCTCCCGGGTCATCATCAATGAAGAGAATGCAGAATCTCTCCTGGAAGCTGGCGACATGCTGGAGTTTCAAGACATCCGGGATGCGTGTGCTGAGTTCCTGGAAAAGAACCTGCACCCCACCAACTGCCTGGGCATGCTGCTGCTGTCCGACGCACACCAGTGCACCAAGCTGTACGAGCTCTCCTGGCGGATGTGTCTCAGCAACTTCCAGACCATCAGGAAGAACGAAGATTTCCTCCAGCTGCCCCAGGACATGGTAGTGCAGCTCTTGTCCAGTGAAGAGCTGGAGACCGAAGACGAAAGGCTTGTGTACGAGTCTGCAATTAACTGGATCAGCTACGACCTGAAGAAGCGCTACTGCTACCTCCCAGAGCTGTTGCAGACGGTGCGGCTGGCGCTGCTGCCGGCCATCTATCTCATGGAGAACGTGGCCATGGAAGAACTCATCACCAAGCAGAGGAAGAGCAAGGAGATCGTGGAAGAGGCCATCAGGTGCAAACTGAAAATCCTGCAGAATGACGGTGTGGTGACCAGCCTCTGTGCCCGGCCCCGGAAAACCGGCCATGCCCTCTTCCTCTTGGGAGGACAGACTTTCATGTGTGACAAACTCTATCTGGTCGACCAGAAGGCCAAAGAGATCATTCCCAAGGCTGACATCCCAAGCCCGAGAAAAGAATTCAGTGCGTGTGCGATTGGCTGCAAAGTATACATTACTGGGGGCCGAGGGTCTGAGAATGGGGTCTCGAAAGACGTCTGGGTATATGATACCCTGCATGAGGAGTGGTCCAAGGCAGCCCCCATGCTGGTGGCCAGGTTTGGCCACGGCTCTGCTGAGCTCAAGCACTGCCTGTATGTGGTCGGCGGGCACACTGCCGCCACTGGCTGCCTCCCAGCCTCCCCCTCAGTTTCTCTGAAGCAAGTGGAACATTACGACCCCACAACCAACAAATGGACCATGGTGGCTCCCCTCCGAGAAGGGGTCAGCAACGCCGCCGTGGTGAGCGCCAAGCTCAAGCTGTTTGCTTTTGGGGGTACCAGCGTCAGTCATGACAAGCTCCCCAAAGTTCAGTGTTACGATCAGTGTGAAAACAGGTGGACGGTCCCAGCCACCTGTCCCCAGCCCTGGCGTTACACGGCGGCAGCTGTGCTGGGCAACCAGATTTTTATTATGGGGGGAGATACCGAGTTCTCCGCCTGCTCTGCATATAAATTCAACAGCGAGACGTACCAGTGGACCAAGGTGGGAGACGTGACAGCAAAGCGCATGAGCTGCCACGCCGTGGCCTCCGGAAACAAACTGTACGTGGTTGGAGGGTACTTTGGCATTCAGCGATGCAAAACTCTGGACTGCTACGACCCAACGTTGGATGCGTGGAACAGCATCACCACAGTCCCGTACTCACTGATCCCTACTGCGTTTGTCAGCACCTGGAAACATCTGCCTTCTTAAATGCCTTGCATCCTGGAGAGAGTGAGCGTGAGGTAAGTCAGCTTAGCTGTAAGTATCTGTATAGTTGAGTGAGCTGTGTAAGCTCGTACGTGGAATAAGACAGGCTCCATGGAGCCCATCCTGTAGAGGTACCACACAAACTATACCAATAACAGCACTTGCACCCCAAAGCTTAAACACTTGTGTTGATCACAGCTGCAACCCCCCTCCCCGATCATCAGCCAGTGGTTCTCAGCCTCTTCTGAGCCTCAGAATCTGCCAAAGAGCTTTCCAAAATCTGCACACCCCAGAGGCTGGGTTTGTTGGGTCTAGATGGGTCCCAGGCATTAGCATTTTTAGAAAGTTCTTCAGTGGTTCTAATTATGACCTGGTTGGGAACCCTGACCTATGTTAGTAATGCCAGCTCATGTCTTCTGAGCCTTCCCCATTTGCTGGCTGTTGGGCTGTGTGTTTCACATGGATCTTTTCATTTGGTCCCCACAACAACCCTGTGGGATATTATTACAGGAGCACTTTATAGATGAAAACACCTGATGTACATAAGGGTTAAGTAAGTTGCCTGAGGTCATAGGGCTTAGCAGGCAGAAAGGTTGGTCAAGACCTCAACCCAGGCAGTCTGGCTGCAAAGCGTAAGCACTTCAGCTCATGCCGAATGGGCACTTAGTACACTTCACACTGGTATCACCCCAGGAGATAATTGTTGACATTTAGATTGAGCTTCTCAAACCCTTTTTGGAATGAAGTAGGGTTTCAAAAATCGAATGCTGAAAATTATTCCCAGTGTATTCTGTGCAAAATTATTTATTAGCTTATTTAAAATGTCCCCCCGCCCCCCCATCCCCAAACTGCCCCCTTTAGGGCATTCACTAACTTTCGTGAAATCTGGGTCTGTCCTTGGAAAAAGTGGCACCTGCGTTGTATGAGCTTGTCTGATGCGTGGACACAGAGCCATCCAAACCGCCCTCCCTGCAGCTTTTCAGAGTTAATCATTCAGGCTGACCCCATTGTCAGGGTGAACAAAAGTTGTGTTTCTGTGTCATATATCTGAGTACATAATGGTTGTCTTGTGTACTTAAGAGTGTATCATACTCTTGGTTCAAATAATTAATAGGCCTTCGCAGTTCAGGGTTCAGGGAGCTAATGGCTGCCTTGCTTGCTTGTAAAGCACTCTCAGGATTGGCCCCGAAGTCACTTAAGCATATGTAAGCGTAGCACAGAGTACATGGAATGGGTTGATTTGTTTTGGTGACTAGAGGGCTCGTTGCTAATAATAAGAGGATGAAGTTTAAGAATCTGCTTTGGAGGAGCTGCTTGTGAAAATGAACTCATTACTTGGAAAGGTTTGGTTCTGTGTTTAGTATGTTTCACACCTTTCAAGGGGACCGTCCAGCAAAGAGGGGGTTTGGACTTCTTCATTTGTCTTCTCTTCACTCATCTCTTACAGCTTGTTTAGAAACACCAGTAAAATTGAGTTCCCTTTCACGTATAATCTTTCTGTTTCTTTCGTTTCCTCCATCATCTGCTCCCGCCTGTTACAGTTGGTACAGTTCTTCGTAACGCAATGCTGACCTGTCCTGAGACACCGTCAGGGGTGCAGGAACTGTCAGGACCGTCCTCTGGGGAGCGAATGGGGTAACTGTTCCAAACCAAACTGGTTTTTGCAGCCTTGCTGGCATCTCAGTAATCCTGAATAAACAAATGCTCTGAAAGGGGTTATTTCATTTGCGATATAAATGCATTACTCAACTCTAAAGGAAGTTTAAAGAACCTTCTAGGCAGAAGCATCAATTAACAGCCTGCTAAGCTGGGTGTTAGTCCAGAATTGACTATATTTGCATAGGAGAGCCTTAAAAACTGCCAGTGACAGTGGCCATACTTCCAAGTGGTAATTAGCTCGGCATCCTTGGAGCAAGGTAAGGAACTGGAGGCAGAAAGAGAGCGACCACGTGTGTCTGATTCTGGACTTGAGCTGTGGAGTCTGGACCTCTCTGCACTTCAGACTTCCCCTTTGTTAAATGAGTGATTCGAATTGTGCTTTCCTTGACATCTGTCCCAGTTTAGACTTGGATGAATTGATAAATGAGAAAAAAGCAAAGAAAGGGGTGAAAATACCTGGCCCATGTCTGTAACATATTAAGTGTTCAATACTCTTATTAGTGTTCTTTCCTCCCTTCAATTTAGACCTTACCTGGAAGTGGAATTAGCTTTATGTGTTGTGGGAAAATGAGGTTTCTATGACTGTTACCTGCTTGTTATCTCTATACTTCATTTTTGGTACCTTCTTTCTCAGCCCAGAGTGAGTATGTTAGCAAACACTTGAATTCACCCTCTCCTGGGTCTTTGAACCTATTTAATCACACATGTCCGGCCCCTGGGAAATGGAGCAAAAAAAGTGTTGGGTTATATTCGAAACATATCCTCTCCACTCTTGGTGCTATTAGCCAGAGAGTCAAGCACAGGACAAGCAAATTTGAGGGGGCTGGATTTGCCTTTTTAAAGGATGGCGTGGGCCTGATCAAAGCCACTCTTGCAGTTTCCGACTGGGAGAATGTTGGTTTAAATTTTTAAAGTTTACGGCACACAAGACAGTGTTAAAACACTTAAGCCGGATGGAGTGACTTAAAAGAAGTACTGTGTAGGTATCAGTCATGAGCTGCAAGTGCTTCCGGGACCTGGCTTTTCCTTCCAAATGTAGGTGCTACCTGAATGAATAAAGTGTTAACACAAAGTTTCCCTCTGCCTGAAAGCTCATCCACCCAGGTGATTTTAACTCTCTGTTACTGCTCTGTCAGCGCTGGGAGGGACAGAAAGGAAATGCCTTTGATTTCACTCCGTGTTCATGGTGCTCTGTGGCCCCGGCTTGACAACACTTGGATTTTGGTTCACTTTGTTCCCTGCTCCCCTTTGTAGAGGTGTTTTTGTTTTGAGGGTTTTTTTTTTTGTTTTTTGTTTTTTTGGTTTGTTTTTCTGTTTGAGTGCGCAACATCTTGAACTTTCATATTATTACAAGATACATTCTTTTGGCCTCATGTTGATGTATAGGTTCCAAGGAGGTGGGGGTGGGGGATGACACCGTAGTCTAAGGAATGTCTTGAAAGCTTGAATCACTGTTTTGAAATGGAAGAAACAGCTAATGGAATGAATCAGACTTCTGAACACACGAGAGCAAGAAGGACTCCGTGAGTGATGAGCAGCCGCTCCTGAATTCCTTTGTCTCTACTTGGAATTTCAGCATTGGGGCTGCAGATTCCTATGCTAGGGCTGGAAATGTGCTCCAAGAACAGATAGGGGGAGCTTTTCGAAGACAAAAGCCCTCTGAGAACTCTTCTTATGTAAAATTAGACTTAACCAAGTATGAAGGATTGCTGGTGTGAGAAACCACCAGTTCTCATGAAACCTGCAAGCTTGTGCTTACAGCACCTTGAATTGATCATCGACGGTCGGTCAGTCCTGTAGGTGATAAAGCTGAATGCTGCATGCCACAGCCCGAGTCTCCTAAGTGTGGACTGATGAACTTGGAGGATGAACTCCAGCCTTGGCTGCTGAGGCCTGTGCGCTGTCATGTGAAAAGAAGCGAGACTGATTTCTGCCATAATGAATAGCAGAGATGCATTTAAATAAGAGGATTAATATGTCTGTTTTCTATATGGTGAATAAATTTAATTTGGAATCCTTTGTGGTAAATGGGCCAAAGAGGGTGGGGGTGAGTTGGCAAAGGAATCTCTTGTGACCCTCTGGTGATCACTGTACAGTGACGCTGTTTAACCATGGAGAGGAATTACGCGTATCAGAAGCAGAAGATGTAATAGCACCTAGGTATATAGGTTTGATTTGCATGTATGTATGGTTAATCAAGAAGTGAGGATCTTTTCTGTGGATTCTGAGGATCTTTTCTGTTTTTGCTGGAGCATCTGCATGCACGAATGCACAAGTGTGCTCATTTAAGTCTGGCATTTTAAATATCTTTGCACATTGCCTACCAAATGTGTAATTAAGACCTTTAGAAGCAATATTGACCAGCTCTGTCCTGAGTTTAATTTTTTTTTTTTTTAGATTTGAGACTAACAAAAAATCTTCCTTCTCTTCTATTTTAGCTGACTCCATCCCTCGATGAGACAAGATGCGATTTCTACTTTAGAGAGGCCAAATCGAATGAAAGACAAGAAAAAGGAAAAGAAGTTGCTACAAGACTCGCGTCCAATCCACCGCACCTTGTAAATGCTTCTAACTGGACATGAAGGAAGTGGGGGGGAGGGGTGGGATTTTCAGTGCACGTAGCACATGGTTTAAATATGAATGAACAAACCTGTGATCTAGTCCTTGTCTTGTAATTGTGGATTAATGTCAGCATTAATCAGCTTCTCAAAGGGAGAGAAAAGCCAGCCCTTTTTCCTTGCTGTACCATATTCAGCATTTGATTTTCCATGGGTTCCACCACTTATGTGTAAAATTTGAAATGGTTGTCACCTCTCTCTGAGGGGCAAGCTTGAAGCCTCCACACCAGCTGCTGTTGGAGATTTGAAAGCCCGACTGTGGGGCCAGGAGGGGAGCTGGCTGGGCTGGCTGCAGAAGTGAGGACCGCTGGACTCCACGCTAATCTCCCAGGGCTGTGCTCCCCAGAAACGCTTCTGAACAATGGGGACATTGTTGGTAGCTGTTTGCTAGATGTTCTTTTCTATTTATAAGTGACTTTAAACTTTCCCTTGGCTGGTAAGAAATGTGTTGTAGATTTAGCTATTTATTGTTTGAATCCTGCATGCTGAAACAGTGCTTATAGTTGTCTTCACGTGTATGGACGCGTGTGAATGGTTGTACGTTTTGCACAATTTTGTGACCGTTGTGATGTGCTCTGCTGCACAAAAGTGAAAACTTTGGCGTTACAATTAGGGGTATAACTGGAGGGTGGGTTGGGCAGGGTTGGGGGGGCAGATTTTGTAAATGTCAAGACAGGGAAAGATTACAAAATAGAAACTTAAAGTTACATCCTAGAGGTAGGGAAAGCATGAAGGTCATTTTTTTCTTAAATCAGCTTTGGGGTGTCGTGGGCTCTGGTCATGCCGGTGGCTCCTGGGGCAAGGGAAGCCTTCTTTCTGTCCTTCCCATCCCTGTTTGATTTACTTGCTTCTGTCTCAGCTACTGAAGTTTGGAAAGGACCAAATCACTTGGCAGTTTTTTGTTTTTTGTTTTTCCCTTAGTGTGATATCCTGAAATCCTGGAAATTCTATGGTCTAGTTCTGTATATAGGGCACAGGTAAAGGCATTATCCAAAGTTTATTTATTTATCTATTTATTACCCTCTGAGAATGCTTGGCCATAACGCCAGTTAACAGGAAAAAACAGAACTCTCACCGACAGAAATTAATTCACTCATCAGATTTGCTTGACCAAAACCGGTCGTTCTCTATTCCTGCTGTAGCGTTTAGCAAGTGCTAAAAGTTCTCCAAGGTGATATTCAGAGGGGTACAGTGCAAACTTCAGTGCTCCCTCTTAGGTAAGTCTCTAAAAGAACTCTTTGGTGCACGAAAGTGACACGTATGGCCCCCCAAACACCAAAGAACAGTAAGCAGTGGCCCCTTCTGAGAGGCCTCCCTGGAGAGCTGGGAATGGGTTGTGAATACATTCTTTGCTAGTTCCAGTGCTTGTTTGCTAAACATGTGCCGTGATAGGTATTAGTGGTAGACTCATAGGTGCTTCCTCGCAAGTGCTGGGAAGCCCAGCATTTGCAACTCACACTGCTTCCATTGCTGTTTCTCATAATATTGTATCTTAGAAAATAGGGTTTAAGACCAATAACCTTTGACATTGTGTGTTTGCATTGTCTAAAGACAGATAAATCCCTCACATTTCTCTCCACCTGAATTCATTAGACTAATTGTACATGTCCGTCCGTGCCGTGAATAAGTGGGCTATAGTTGGACCAAAATAAATGAGCCATTGAAATCAAAGGGAGGGTCTCAATACTTTGCAGCAGTCAGTCCCTCGCTCTTAGATGTGTTCTAAGCAACGCAAATGTCTGATTGTACCCTGGCGGTATATTGTAGCAGTTACAGCTCCGTAGTTTATGATGCAAATCTGGCAAGATGTGGGTGTCTCTACGTGGCTTTTGAGAGCAGGGTGAATTTTCTGCAGCTGTTGCGAAGCTGTGGTCTGTCCTTGAATCCTCTATTAATTGCAGTGTGTGAGCCAGAGGGAGCGGTGGTCAGGGTGGGCCCGCAGCCTGCAGGGAACTTTCTGGACTCCTGCTCTTTGAATTGACAGAGGCATTTGGGCTCACTACTTGACCATTCTCACCCTGTGAAATGTCCTACACTTTGAAGCAAATACAATTCACAGCACAGTGCACACAAAAACCTTGGCATAAGACAGAGAAGGTTCTTCTTATTCTGTGGACTGGTTGCTGTGGAAACGGATAACAAAGGGCAGCCTTCCACTTCTGGTATAATTGTGTAGACCCCTTTTCTCTGGGCTTGACACCTGTCTGAATAAGAATGATTAGAGCTGAATAATATCCCTCTCTTGACTATTTTGAGTATGTGGTTCACGTACAAAACTGCGTAAGTTGAAGAAGTAAAGTGTTCGTGTTCATATGTACTTGTTTGCTACTACATTTTTGAGGTTTTGTAAAACTGTTATTTTTTTTTTTCACAATGTGAAACTGAAGGTCAAATAAATTATTAGAGATTTTCTCTTCATTGTGTGTATGGGTCATTATTGAATATAGTTTTAGGCATTGAAAAATTGTGCTTTTTCTAGTTGAATTCAAAAGACGATCATTTCAAATTTTTCTGGGTGTCCTCTATTTCACCATTTAGTTATATCCATTTATTAGAGCAATTTTGCACATTAAGTAATTTAAAATGTTGGCCTTTTAGAATATTTAAGCAAACCCAAAATATACCTCAGTTGAGCTTACTGATGGTTTAGAATATAAAGTCATGTACTATGCAGTGGTAAGACAACATGCTTAATATATACAAGGAATTTAGTTTTTGTACTCCTCGTGGGGTATGTTTTGTTAGGAGAGCTGTGAGAAAAGAGGCTGGAGGTAAATCCTGTTTTCATCTGACACTGCCTTGGAGTCATTTAAAGTAAGTGGAAATGTATGCATATTATTTCTTTGAAGTGGCATGAAAAACCACAAGTTTAACCCCTCTGGTACACTTAGCTTCTTTCCAGTTGAAAGCTGCCATCCCAGCCGGCTCATTGTAAAGCCTCTTGCCCCCACTTCAGGATGATTTCGTGTCTCATGGAGATGCTCCTTTCACTTAAGGTGGACCCCTTGTTGTAATGGGCAGAGCAACATTGGGCATAATCCTCTTTGGATAGACATAAATACTACCTTAGAAGTCTAGGAGAGACACAAGTAGGCAGAATGCAATTACTGCCCTTGGACTTGGACCAAGATGTCAGAGCAGATGCCTCAGGTTTTACAGAAGCGTCATTCAGGCCCATGCTGGGTGAGGCTGGTCTGGAGCCAAGCCTTGAAAACAAGTGACTGAAGAATCCTCTGGTCCCTTGGCACACAGTGCTCGTGACCCATGGAAGCCCTGCTGGTGACGTCATCTATGACATCATGTGACTTGGTGAGAAGGGAGAGTTAGTGGACACGTGGGACTCAGTTGCTGAGGGAAAGCCTTGATGCCAGTCCTCAGAAGGCTGGAGAAGAGTTCATGTAGATGATGTGGACCGACTTCTCATTCTCAGGAGTTCTTTATCATCTCAGTAGTGATGTGTAAACAGATTAAAGAAGATACTAAAGATTCCTAATTTTCATTTCATTTGGAAATTTCATTTCATTCAGATATCCTTATCACCCTAAGGGTGGCTGCATTAGTCTAGATTGCCTTCAAATGTGTATAACATCAACTGAAATCTGGCTATGGTGGTTTAACCACAGTGGTGAAAACTTCTGGAGGCTGGCAATCCAGGGCTTGGACAGTCTGCCTACAAGGCCATCAGGGGTCTGGGGTTCTTCTTAAAAAAAAAAATTATTTATTTATTTTGTTTGGCTGTGCGAAGTCCAACCGTGGCAGGTGGGATCCTCAGTTGCGGACGTGGGGTCCTTTTGTTACGGCATTCTGGGTCTTTAGTTTCAGCATGTGGGACCTAATTCCCTGTCCAGGAATCAAAGCCCGGCCCCCTGCATTGGGAGGGCAGAGTCCCAGGCTCTGGATCACCAGGGAGGTCCCGGGGGCTCTTCTGCCTCGGCATCCCGGGCATGGGCCTTTGGTCCTTATGCTTACAGGCTGGCAGCTGTGCTGTGCTGTGCTTAGTCGCTCAGTCATGTCCAAATCTTGGACTGTAGCCTGCCAGGCTTCTCTGCCCACGGGATTCTCCTGGCAAGGATATTGGAGTGGGTTGCCATGTTCTTCTCCAGGGAATCTTCCCAACCCAGGGATTGAACCGGGGTCTCCTGCCTTGTAGGTGGATTCCTTACCAGCTGGGCTACCAGAAAAGCTCATGGCAGCTGTACCTCACAGAACTGCATGTGCATTCTAGGCGGCAAAGATGGGGGCAAAAGGGAAGAAGTATTTGTCAGATGAAATTTCCTTTTTCTTGAGACAATAATAAGCTTTCCAAAAAGACCCACCTAAGAAACTTAAACACCTCTCACTGGCCAGAATTGGGTCTCACAACCTCCTAAAGAAGTAAGAGAGCCTGAAAAGAGGAGTACTTTTACGTACTCCTCTTGATGCCACCCCATACAAAAAAGTGATTTTTTTGTTGCTAAGGGTGAAAAGGAGAGCAGATGTTGCTAAGCAATTGCTGCCTAGGGTCTGCCACAGTGGATAATCCAAGGGTCATTTTAAACAACAGCCCCATTGATGGAGTGACTGATGCACTGGGGCTGCACTTAAGACATGCTTTCCTTCATCTCTTAATTCTCACAACAAATGCAGGTAAGTGCAGAGAGGTTTCTTAACATCTCTAAGCCTCAATTCCTTCCTCTGTAAAATAAGGATGATTACTTTTTGTTGTTCTTCAGTCACTAAGTCGTGTCTGACTCGTTGCGACCTCATGGACTACAGCACGCCAGGTTCCTCTGCCCTCCACTATCTCCTGGAGTTTGCTCAGATTCATGTCCTTTGAGTTGGTGATGCTATCTGAACAGCTCATCGTCTGCTGCTGCTGCTAAGTCACGTCAGTAGTGTCTGACTCTGTGCGACCCCATAGACGGCAGCCCACCAGGCTCCCCCATCCCTGGGATTCTCCAGGCAAGAACACTGGAGTGGGTTGCCATTTCCTTCTCCAATGCATGAGAGTGAAAAGCTGCCCCTTTTTCCTTCAAGCTTTCCCAGCGTCACAGCCTTTTCTAATGAGTCAGCGAGGAACGTTTATTCATATCCTACATTTAAGCACTAAGCTCAGGGCCTGTCGCATCGGAGGTTCTCACTAATGTTCAGCTGTCATTTTTAGACATTTTAAACATCCAATAAATCAGAATCTGCGTGCTTATTCTGTGTGACAGATTGTGTTGACGTGTCCATTGCCTTAATTGATCCTTAGAGCAATTAAGAGGCACTTTTTTTTTTTTTTTTGGCTGCACCCACAAGGCATGTGGGATCTTAGTTCCCCTACCTGGACTTGAACCCATACCCCCTGCAGTGGGAGCTCAGAGTCTTAACCACTGGACTGCCAGGGAGGTCCTGAGAACAGGCACTGTTATTACCCCCATTTTGTAGATGAAGAAACAGGTTTTGAGAGATGAACTTGCCAAGGAAGTGGTGAGGCCTGGATTTCAAGGCACGCTCTATGAACCTGTCCAGGAATGTGGAGGATGGTGACTCATGGGGCCAAGCCTGACTGTGGGAAACCCAGGACTGCCCATGTCTATTGTGTCTGGGAAGGCGTGACTTCGTGAGTAGGGCTGAGAAGTTTGCAAGTGGTGAGTCCCACCCTGGACACCAGGACTAAAGAAGCAAAGAGAAAGAAAATCTACTAGGCCGCTCACAGTGTTCCTTGATGACAGGTTTCTGAAATTCTGATTGAGGAGAATTTTAGAATAAATGGGGGCCCTGGGTGGTTGTTACACTTGATAACTCATTGAGCTAGCTGCACACTTAGACTCTGTGTCCTTTTCATTCGTATAATGTCAATCGCTTAAACGTTGAACATACAAATGGACAATGGCCAGTGCCTAATAAACATAGAATTCTGAACCACAAAAACCTGCAGCAACCAGACCAGGAAACCAACCGCATTATCTCCCGTAACCAGCCCAGAATGTCAGCCTGCAATCTACAAGTCTAACTTGCAGGAAGTCAGATTACTATCTCTAGCAACTGGTCTAAGAAGCCAAACAATAACCTGTGCAACAATTGGCCCCAAACAGCCAGGACTTGATTAATAACTTCCCACTTTTCTAATTTTTGTTGCTGCTCCCCACTTAGGACCAACCAGAAAAAAATCAAATATCCCCTTCTAACTATCATATAACATGCTTGCTTCTAGTTAGCCTGCCTCCAACGTCCCTGGGTCACCAGCCTCCAACCAGGGCATATCTGAAACCTTCCGTTTTTTCCACTATAAAGCCTTCCCACTTCTGTGCCCGCCTTTGAGTCTCTGCCAAAACCAACTGACAGTGACTGACTCCCCTGCGATATAGCAAGCTCTGAATAAATAGCCTTTGCCTGTTCTCATTTTGTTGGTTTTTGTTTATTTTGACAGACAAATGTTTGTTCAATAAAAAGTTAAATATTTCAATAAAAGTGTTCATAAAAATGAAGTGAGAACCAACATTTTGGGTTCTGGGCAAGCTGGGCTTTCGGAGGATGTCATTTGCATCCTGCATGTCACAGTAAGATAAAACGTACACAACACATATTGTAGGAGAAAAATGGATTTTGAGTTAATGAGGTTGAGATTAGGGCATCTGGTTTGCCAAAAGGAGAGCAGTTGCTTTGTTTGGGAATATTGTGAACAAAGTGAGAACACTTAAGTGAGTTTTACAGCCATATTCATGGTGCACATGAATGTATGAATAAATGCAAAAACTTAGCAGTTAATTCCTGGTCTTGCCTGTCACAAATCTTAAGTGCTTTGCCTGTCTGACACATACTCAGACAAGCCATCTGTCCTGCATTTGAGTTTAATCACAGACAATGAATTGTAAAGCTCTGTTATTTGTCAGACCTTGGACCACTAAGTGCAAGACCTAACTTTCAGAGGAAAAATAAAGTGTACATTGAAGCTTGACTAGGAATTAAAAGCAATTTGACTAAGTAAATTATAAATCTACCATAATCTCATCCAGCTCTGCTTACAGCCCAGCTTGCTTTGTGAGTTTGGGAAGACCAAATGAGACAAAGTTTCTGTCTTTCTCTTTCTCTGGTCCTGTTTCCTTGGCAACCATAATCTTTATATGGGCAAAGATGGGGGACGGCATCGAGGAAAGGCAGTTGGAGGGGCAGCCAAGTCTTCAACTAATCCTTTCCTTGGGTTGTTGGATGACTTGTTTTGTTACAAAAAGTGATTTTACACCCAGTTTTTAGGCGTTGCTGGGGGTGTTTATTGAATATCCTAGAAGGGCTGAGAGCACTTGCCGATCCTCTAAGTACAAAGAAGATGAAATCAGTAGATACAAATTGGGCACCTGCAAAGTGAAAGCTAAAACGTCTCTCTCTCTCTGAGGATCTAATTAATCTGTTCGCAAGCTCTAAATTGCAAACACCGGGGTACCACTCAGCCACCCCCACACATTCTGGCCAAGTCCGTTGCTGCCAGGAGAACCGTTTTGAGAGAAGAGATCTAGGAATTCTGCTATCATGGGTCTGCTCTAAAGGGAAGGAAGGGAGAAAGAGGAAAAAGTAGAAGGATTCTGGGGCAGACGTGCCTGGGAGGAATGTGCCTCACATTCCTTTCAGATGCTTACTGAGGTTGCACCTATTCAAGAGACAGAGGCGGTCAGTCAGCACCCTGTTAAAACGGAAATCCCTAAGCTCCGTCTGGGGGCCTGTTAGTATTTGCCTGTTCAAATGATCCAGGCCACTCTGGAGCGTGGGTGGGGGTTCGGGCACTCATCAGCTGCATCAGGGAACCCTGGGTGGGGTGCGTTCTGCCCAAGTGGGGCTCGACTGGAAGGCACACTCGGGAACACTGGGAGTCAGGAGGCCTGTGGGTGTTGTAGCAGCAGGTGGGAGAACAAAGGAGAAAGGCACGATTTTACTTCAAAAATGTTACCGTTGGTGGGAGGGAGGGATGAGAGGGCAGAGCATGGAAGATTTTTAGGGCCCTTAAGCTATTCTGTGTGATACTATAATCATTGAAACGCCCTTATGTATTTGTCCAGACCCGTAGAATATAGACCGAGAGTGAACCCCAAGGTGATAATGTGTCAGTGTGAGTTCCCAGCAGACCCAGGCTGCAACAAATGGATGGCTCTGGTGGGGACTTTGAGGGAGGTGGAGGTTGCGTGTTGCTGGACGGGGGGTTATGTTGCCGGTGTGGGAACCCTGTCCTTTGCTGTCAGTTCTGCTGTGAACCTAACACTGCCCTAAAAAAAAGAAGGTTTACTAAATGCCAAAAAAATAAAAAGAAACAAAAAGAGTCTTTAAAGGATGTCAAATAAATTGTTAAACCTAAATAAGTTATATAGTATATATATATATATTTTAAAAACTGTTACCATGGGTGGACTCCATGTACTGGAAAGAGAAAACTCTCCCATCCCTGCATTCACTGACCCAGGACCCCGGATCAGGCCCTCCTAGCGGAGGCTTAGGACGTGGAGTCATGATGGGGAACGAGCCACCAATTATAACATCGCCGCCAGGAGGATACGTCCTACACTCCAAGCTGTGAACTTACAATTCACTGTCAGAACCGACTGACTCACAAATTAATGACAGTCGATATTTTGGCAAATACCTATACATGAATATCTGCAGTCACTGTATAACTGCTGATTCAGAGATTTTTTATTTCTGCACATTTTTTGTGCCTTCATAAGACTTTGTGTTTGAAATTTAAGGACTGTAATATATTATTTCCACGTTCAGGTATTTTTCTAGAGCAGAAAGTCAACTTCATAAATGGCAGTTGTTTTTCAGTCACTAGGTCGTGTCCAACTCTGCAACCCAGTGGACTGCAGCACGCCAGGCTTCTCTGTGAAAGTGAAAGTCACTCAGTCCTGTCCGACTCTTTGTGACCCCATGGGCTATACAGTCCATGGAATTCTCCAGGCCAGAATACTGGAGTGGGTAGCCTTTCCCTTCTCCAGGGCATCTTCCCAACCCAGGGATTGGACCCAGGTCTCCCACATTGCAGGTGGATTCTTTACCAGCTGAGCCACCAGGGAAGTCCAAAATATGAATGCCTGTGTGACTAGAAATTCATTTCGTCATTCACTGGTCTATTGGCTGGGAGCATTTTCTTTTGAAATAATCAGAGAAGGAAGGGATTATAATCCCAGGTTGAAATATAGAAATGTTCCGAGATAAAACAAGCCATTTGGGAACAACAATAGGTCTTTCAAAAGTTCCGGTAGCACTGATTAAAGGTAGCTGGGGAAAGCAGGGTGTCTGTCTCTCAGATGACACAGGTTGGCCTTGTTGGCTGGGGCTAGGGCAGACGGCTTGAACTGTCTGTGAAGAGGCACCTTGGGAATCCCTGGGGGTTGGAGAATGGGGTGGAGCACAGAGGCGTGATGGAGGCGGGTAACATGTTGGGTGTCCTTTGCTGCCAGCAGACCAGAGAGGAGGCTGTGAGGAAGATAGGTCTTGGGGGATGACTGCCTGTACAATCTCTGAATGGCACCCCCAGCTTTTCTTGCCATCCAGGAACCACGTCCAAGGGCAGAGAGTCACCCTCGGGCAGGGATTCCCAAGGCCTCTGGGCTGGCACGGAATGTGCCCTAAATGCTGCACATTCAGTGAGTTACTCAGGCTGGGTGGTGAGTTGTCATCAGCAGATCCCTTCCTGCCTCTGAGAGCAAGGGCTGGGCAGCACCCTTCCCTTTGCATCTCTGAGGAAGGGTGTAATGGCCCTTTCAAAACAAGAGAAGAAAGGGGCCACCCTCCAGGTGGGAAGGGGTGGTGGGTACTGCACCTGGACACCAGGGGCCAGGCAGCAGCCTCGGTGGGGAGCAGAAACAGCGAAAGCGGAGAGGGGAGAAGAGCCGCTGACCTCCGCAGGTTTGGCTCATGCACAGACAGCCACGTTCACAGGTGGACCTGGAATGGCGTCAGACTGTGATGAATGTACATGGTACCTGTAATCCACCGTATGGGACAGAGCCTATGAGAGAGGGAAGTGGGGGGACTTCCCTGGATCCAGTGTTTAAGACTCCACACCTCCAATGCAGGAGGTGCAGTTTCAATCCCTGGTCAGGAAACTAAAATCCCACATGCCAAGCAGTGCCTCCAAAAAAAAAGAAAGGGATGAGGGATGAGTAGACGATGGAGCTGTTGATGCCTGGCAGGTGTCTCACTAGCAACAGGAAACATTAGTATTTAGAAAAGCGCTTTCTCTCGTTCCTGCCTTGCTTCACAAGGGTCTGACCTGGGATGTGGTTTGAATCTCTCTCCACTTTCTCTGGTCATTTCCTCGTATTCTTCAGGCCTTTCTCCTGAACATCTCTTGCTGGGCCCATCCTGTCTTGATGTCTGCTTCTCAGAAAGTGTTAGTCACTCAGTCATGTTCAACTCTTGTGACCCCATGGACTGTGGCCCGTCCATTGAATTCTCTAGGCAAGAATAATGGAGGGGGTTTCTTCTTCCAGGGGATCTTCCCCACCCAGGGAGGGAAACCGAGTCTCTTATGTCTCCAGCATTGCAGGAGATTCTTTACCGTCTGAGCCATGTGAGGACCCGACTAAACCAGGAGGGTCACAGCTGAAGACTGAGACTGAAATCGCCACCTACCTGCTATCTCACCCCTTGACCCTGTGATTTCATGCAGGCCAGGCAGGTGTAGGAGCAGGTGAGGGAAGGTTTCCAATAGGGATGAGATCATCCCCGTGGCCCAGCTCTCGGTATCATACTTTCAGAGGGATAGTTTTTTTTTTTTCACTTTCATTTTTATATTCAGGGGAGATGACTAAATGGTTTTGAAAACGTCCTAGCATTTGGCAGCAATCTGCCTGAGCAGAGTGATATGATTGCTCTGCTTATAACTAAGCTGTAATTTTCGGCAGGATTTCCAGAGCGCCTCAGCATCTAACAACTCGTGAAAACTTGGTGGTAATTTCAGGATGCCTAACATCTGTTTGTTCGTTTCATTACACGTCACCTGGGCAAATGCTCCTCCTCCCTCTGCCCCATAAATGAGCTAATATCCAATTAGAACATTCTGGTTAATAGCAGCAGCAATCATCCAGGGGCAGTCTACAACAAAGCCTTAAAAGTAATGGCACTTCCCCATGTTAACAAAACCAAACCATTCTTTTTCTCTTAGCTCAGATGGGCTATTTGCTGATGTGTTACCAGCTATCACAGCTTATTCTCTGAGGAAGCAGCAGCCTTGGTTTCTTTGAAAAGAAACTGCTCCTTTCATCCGGCGGTTTTGAATAAAAAGATTTGGGAGCAATATAATGTGCATTTTTACAATAACATGGTTCCATAATAGCACTGTGGCCCATCCCTTTCTGATCGGTTTTAAAAGCATGACTATTGCATCTATTCAAGATTTTCCAATGGAGACCTTTGAGCATGCTTTTGAAATAGATGTTGAGCATGCTGAGTTCCACAGTTATTTTTCCTCTGTTTTTTTTTTTTTTTTTTTTCCTCTGAAATGGCTATCATGTTACTCAGGAAGAGCATGATGATTGAACATACCTGCAAAGGTCTTAACAGCTTTGGAAGCAGCAGGAAGCCCACCCTGGGCACCTTTAGTTTATTAAACATCCTGACACCCTAGTAAGTGTCTTTCTTCAAGGTCAGTTTTTTGTTGCTGGGGTGTAGAATTGGAAGATGACCAAAAGACAGCCCCTTAGAAGCCTCCACAAATGGATGCCAGTGTCTCGATGCCATCAGCCAGCCAGGAAGCAGGGGAGGTGCAGGCATTGTGTGGGGCACCCCCATCCTGCCTTAGGGCATCCAGGGCAAACCCCAAGGGGCAGGGGTGACTGCAAGTAATCTCAGCTGGGGCCACCGAAAAGCTGAAATCTCCCTTTCAGTTGTCCATTCAGGTTTTTTCTCTCTACTCCAAAGACAAAGCTTTCGCAATCTCATGGGATCAGGACTGATTACCTGTCTGGGGTTTGTAGTCAGCCTTGGATCCTGACTCTCGGCCTGTGCTTAATTTTCTGTGGTGACAATTAAAGCTCATTAAAAAGCTGACGCGTTGTTTTCAGCCTTCCACTTGTCTCTGTGATTCACTTAGAAGTTTTAAGAAAAGAGGAGGAGAAACCATATTAGTCACAGGAAAGAATAAAGTTTGGGGCCTCCCTTTCTACATCGTAAAGTTATTGGCAATGGGAGAGTTGTTGAATGACTTCCACTAAGTCCTTCTGTTGAGATGGTAACAGCAGGAGATGAAGTTAAGCCTTGTCAGGGTGCCATCCTTCACCCACTGGAAGTGGTATTAAGAACTAAAATAGAGTCAGTGACAGCCACACACCTTGCTTGTCACGAGCTCAACCTAGGATTTTAACTGAAGGAGAAATGACAGATGATGAAGAATAAGTTATTAAAATCCGGAAAAAAGTTTTCATGTGGCAACTTGAGAAAAATAATTTCAGACTTCTTTTTACCAAAATTAAAATATCTAAGGAACTCAACCTGTTCCCTGTAGAGTAGGTAGCATAAAACTAGATTTATTTAAAGAAATAAATACTTAATTTGATATTTAACCTGATGATCATAGTTCCAGATGGAAATATTTTCCAGGGAATTTGAAAACAAATATTTCTGGAGGTGAGGTTTGGGTCCTTATGTGGCACCTATAGAAGGAAGTGTCCACAGACATGTACCAGAGGCCAGAGGCCTGAATGAGGATGAGAGCATGTTAGCTGGCTCCTGGGAAGTAATTTTTTATAAACCACCCACCTTTTGAGAAATAAAAATCAAGGTAGGGCCAAGTGAAACCATGGTGTAACAAATTTCTGAAAGCTTTTAAGTATGACTCATGTGTAGAAGCTGATAAGCAAGAATTGTTTGAAATTTGGGACATACTTTTCCACGGAAGAGGTGTCATCCTTGGGTGAACTTCCTGTGACGGCCTCTAACATTTTGTGGCCTAAATGCAGCTGACCCCACAGAACCATGCTTCCTTGGATTCTTTGAGCAGGGAGGAGCAAGGACGAGCAATCATACTACTGAATCTGCAACTTGCATTTTTCTGTTAATATGTCATTGAGCTGTTTCCATGTGGGTATTTTTCTAATCCGTTCTCTTTGCCTCTGGAAGCAGCTTGGGCATCAGGACTTTAGAAATATAGTAGGCACCCTGGCCAAGTTTTATATATCATTCAACAGCAGATATACCCAACCAGAAACAGTTCGTGCTCTTTTCTGTTTCACGTTCTGTTAGCCTCCTCACTCCAGGCTGCCTAATAAACACTTGCTACTGTTGTTATTGCTTAGTCACTAATTCATGTCTGACTCTTTGTGACCTTATAGACTATCGCCTGCCAGATTCCTCTGCCCATGGGATTTCCCAGGCAAGAATATTGGAGTGGGTTGCCATTTCCTTCTCCAAGGGATCTTCCTGTCCCAGGGATTGAACCCGAGTCTCCTGCATTGGCAGGTGGATTCTTTACTGCTGAGCTACCAGGAAAGCCCAATAAACACTTACTTCACTTCTGCTTTTGGGGTTCTTTTGCCAGTTGAAGACCTGGAATTTCAGGTATATTTGAATGAATGGAATCAGAAAATATATTGTCTCAGTGGCTTGGCTATGAACAGAGCTCCTTAATACAATCTCTTGGAAGCATCACTGCATAGAAGTGCAGTCTGTTGCCAACATCTCAGACCCCCAAATCACTTTTCTGGACATCTTGGCAGTGCATTTGATACCACCATTGTGGTTGTAGCCTTGGCACTGGTGAACTGCTAACAGTGATGTGGTGGGTTCTATGTCAGTCAGCATTGTCCTGGGATGTGAAATGTTCAGCTAAGAGCTGCTGTGTTGGGCAGCAGAGTAGATATGCAACAGTATAATATGTCAATTTTATATGTGAGAGAAGAAAATGCATGTGCAAAGCATTTGCCTAAGTTAACTGGCACACCTTATGTAGTCTTCCTGCTTTTTATAGCAACATGAATATATATTTTTAATTGAAGGATAGTTGATTCACAATGTTGTGCCAGTTTCTTCTGTACAGCAAAATGACTTGGTTATATACATGTATACATTCTTGTTTAATATTCTTTTCCATTATGCTTTATTACGGGATATTGAATACAGTTCCCTGTGCTACACAGTAGGACTTTGTTGTTCATCTAGTCTATATATAGTAGTGTGTGTCTGCTAATTCCAAACTCCTAATTTATCCTCCCCCACCCCCTCCCCCCTTTAGTAACCGTAAGTTTGTTTTCTGTGTCTGCGAGTGAGTTTCTGTTTTGTGAATGTTTGTGTCATATTTCAGATTCCACATATAAATGATATCATGTGGTATTCGTCTTTATCTTTCTGACTTACTTCATTTACCGTGATAATCTCTGGATCCATCCTTGAGCAACATGAATATTTTAATAAAAGCTGTCTCTGAGGTACAAATGATGTGATGAGCAAATAGATGTGCCATTTTTTTCTTAACTCAATTTTTAGCCTTGAACTAAGTGACTGGAATAGAATTGTACAGCTTTGGTGGTCTGTGAAGTGGAAGTTGAGTGCGTAAAAGCATTTCTTTCTCAGCCTGGTGTCTTCTTTCTTGGGCACTAGGGCTTCTTTTTATATGAGGCAGGCCCTAAGTCATGAGAATAAGGTAAATGGTATAGCTGCTGTAACAGGTATGCTCGGCTTAATCTTATTTTCCTAGCTTGCAATTATATCAGCCTATGTCACTAGAAGCAGAATGTGTTCCATTATGTAGTGTCTTTCAATCTGGAATGTCTCTGTGCTTGAAAACCATTATTGCTTTAATTATCACCACACCCCAGGAGGAGCCAGAGTTGGAAACTCTGACTGGCATTCTAGGGTGACAGGTGAAGGAGTTAAGGAAGAGGTACTGGGTGATGAGACAGCCTCCAGTGCCCAGCCAACCTGGGGGCAGTGTGCCGGCCCTGAGGAGCCAGGGTCACACTCTCAGACTCTGATCTGCCTTTCTGTGTGAATTGTCTGACAGCTAAGATAGTCGATGATCCTGTGGCATCCTGAAGAATTATGTCAACAGTCAATTTGATTAAGGTCACAGAGCCAGGTAAATAACCCTTAGTCTGGCTTTACTATAAAGGAACACATTCCTGGCATGATTTTGAATTGATGCTTTTGAACAGTGGTGTTGGAGAAGACTCTTGAGAGACTCCTTGGACTGCAAGGAGATCCAACCAGTCCATCCTAAAGGAAATCAGTGCTGAATATTCATTGGAAGGACTGATGTTGAAGCTGAAACTCCAATCCTTTGGCCACCTGATGCGAAGAACTGACTCATTGGGAAAGACCCTGATGCTGGGAAAGATTGAAGGCAGGAGGAGAAGGGGATGACAGAGGATGAGATGGTTGGATGGCATCACTGACTCGATGGACATGAGTTTGAGTAAGCTCCGGGAGTTGGTGATGAACAGAGAAGCCTGGTGTGCTGCAGTCCATGGGGTTGCAAAGAGTCAGACATGACTGAGAGAATGAACTGAACTGAACTCCCTGGCATGAGAAAAAATTTAGCTCTTTTCAGGGATTTTGAATCACTGGCTTGGGGCAGCCTGGCTTAGAGGGCTAGACCAGAGGAGGAAGTGTGGTGCTTGCTGGTCTTGCTTTTGGCTTGTCCTCCTCTACCGCCCTTGAGGCCAGCAAGCACTCTCTCCCACACAGGCCTGCAGAGCATCCACAGGTACACACGTGCACACATGCACACGCACACACGCACACTCCAACTCTCCTCAAGCTCTGTGAATCTTCGTCAGTTGACAGTTTAAGGGGAACTACAATTCTGTGATATTAAGAATGAAATTAAACCTGTATTTCATCCAAAAAAAAAATTCTCAAAGGACAAAGTGCCTGGTGCTATTGAGCCCGTTTATTACTTCCTTAGGCACCTGGCATCTCTCAGAAAGCTAAAGAGGCAGCTGGCAGTTCACAGGCGAGGCTTTAAGAATGTGGGAAGGGCAGGCACTGCTGCGAGTTGCTGGTTGCAACCAGCAAGAGCTTGCTGACAGCTACAGGGCCTGGCAGGTGGATAATCTGGGGGAAAGTGCTGATGTGAAGTGATGCTGTATAGGAACACTTGTTTTATTCAAGTACGTGAGAAGGAGTTGCAGAAGGCATCATTCTGAGTCTGGGTTACTTGCCCACCTGGAGCAAGGAGTATTCCTGCCCTCCAGAAGAGGGCCTTGAGTTGGAGGGACCCTGCAGAGATCACCTAGTCCAGAGGTTCTCATGCCTACAAGATACAGTGCTTCTTTTCTTTTTTATTGTGACAAATATTTGCTAATTTCCCCCTTTACTATCCTCAGTTAAAATTGCCAGATAACAAGACACCCAATGTCCAAATGCCGTTATAATGCTGTACTTATGTTACAGTCCAGGTTGTCCAGGAAAGAGAACCAGAGACAGCATTGGGTGGTAGGAAGCAAATGGGACATGCTCTCAGGATCAGCATGCCTGGGAGAGGGAAGGAAGCAGGGCTGGGGCGGGACAGAGGTTGGGCTATGCTTGACCACCATCCCACAAATGGCTCAGCAGATCCCACAGGGAGCTCTGGAGCTGGGGCGATCCTGCATAACTGTGCCAAATCAGAGCCTTATTACCCGCCAGCGACCACTCAGTGGATGGAGGCGGCCCCGGGGAGGAGTTACGGGGCAGGACCTTGGCAGAGGCGGCCCTCTGGAGTGACGGCTGCGAGAGGGTGGTGGCGCTCAGCTCTGGGCTGTCAGCAGTCAACACTCCAGCAGCTGAGAGGGCCCTGGAGTGGGAACTGGCCCGGGGCACAGAGGGTCCAGCACAACCTGTAAGAGAAAGGAAAAAATAATAGGAAAGTAACTTATAGTAAAAGCATATGAAGTTTTGGTATGATAAAATTAAAGATATTCCATTCTATTATCTAGCCACAACTCTTTTTTTTTTTTCAAGTTAACTTCATCTTTTTACTTTCAAAATATTTATTTGTAATATTTTAATAATTTATTTATAAAATTAAAAATGATTTATAATTTCTTCATAGTAAATAAACATATATATATTTAAATTTTTTGATGTGGACCATTTTTTTTTTTTCTTAACAGCAGACTTTTTTATTGAAGTATAGTTGATTTACAATATGATGTTAGTTTCAGGTATACAGCAAAGTGATTCAGTTACATATATTTTTTCCGATTATTTTCCATTATAGGTTATTGCAAGATAATGAATATTGTTCCCTGTGTTATATAGTAAATACTGTTGCTGATCTATTTTATGTATAGTAGTTTGTATCTGTTAATCCCATACTCCTAATTTAAAGGCACAAAATGGCACACTCCCTTTCCCATTTGGTAACCTTAAGTTTGTTTTCTATGTCTGTGAGTCTGTTTTTATTTTGTAAATAGATTCATTTGTGTTATTTTTATATTCCATATATAAGTGACTTCATAGAATATTTGTTTTTCTCTGTCTGATTTACTTCACTTAGTATGATATTCTTTAGGTCCATCCATGGTGCTGCAAATGGCACTATTTCATTCTTTTTATGGCTAAGTAATATTCCACTGTATATATACATTTACATATACATATACATATATATCATGTCTTCTTAAAACAACCATCTAATAACGGGCACTTGGGTTACTTCCATGTCTTGGCCTATTTAGTGTTGCAATAAACATTGGGATGCATGTATCTTTTTCAAATTAGGACTTTTGTCTCTTTTGGATATATGCTCAGGAAGCATATTAAAAAGCAGAGACATTACTTTGCCAACAAAGGTCCATCTAGTCAATTATGGTTTTTACAGTGGTCATGTATGGATGTGAGAGTTGGACTGTGAGGAAAGCTGAGCACCGAAGAATTGATGCTTTTGAACTGTGGTGTTGGAGAAGATTCTTGAAAGTCCCTTAGACTGCAAGGAGATCCAGTCCATCCTAAAGGAGATCAGTCCTGGGTGTTCACTGGAAGGACTGATGTTGAAGCTGAAACTCCAATACTTTGGCCACCTGATGCGAAGAGGTGACCCATTGGAAAAGACCCTGATGCTGGGAAAGATTGAGGGCAGGAGGAGGAGGGGACAACAGAGGATGAGATGGTTGGATGGCATCACCGACTCAATGGACATGGGTTTGGGTGGATTCCGAGAGTTGGTAATGGACAGGGAGGCCTGGCGTGCTGCGATTCATGGGGTCACAAAGAGTCGGACATGACTGAGTGACTGAACTGAACTGAACTGAGACTGCTGGATTGTAAGGTAGCTCCATTTTTGTTTAAGAAACCTCCACACTATTTGCTATAGTGACTGTACTAATTTGCATTCCCATCAAATATAGGAATATTTAATATTCCTATATAAATAGGAAAGTTCCCTTTTCTCTATTTCCACTCTAGCATTTATTTGTAGACTTTTTGATGGTAGCTATTCTGACTGGTATGAGGGGATACCCCATTCTGGTTTTGATTTGCATTTCTCTAATAACTAGTGATGTTGAGCATCTTTTTCATGTACCTTTTTGCCCATCTGTCTGTCTTCTTTGAAGAAATGTCTATTTAGGTTTGCTCATTTTTGATTGGGTAGGTTGTTGGTTATTGAGTTTTATGAGCTGTTGGTATAGTTTAGAAATTAATCCCTGTTGATCACATTGTTTGCAAATATTTTCTCCCTTTCTATAGGTTGTCTTTTCATTTTTGTTGGTGGTTTCCTTTGCTATGCAAAAGCTTTTAAGTTTGATTCTCTATTCAATTTGTCTCTATTCAATTTGTCACAATATTGCTTCTGTTTTATGTTTTGGTTTTTTGGCCGAGAGGCATGTGGGATCTTAGCTCTCTGAAAAGTTAAGTGAAAGTGAAAGTTGCTCAGTTGTGTCCGACTCTGCGACCCCATCGACTATACAGTCCATGGAATTCTCTAGGCCAGAATTATTAGAGTGGGTAGCCTTTCCTTTCTCCAGGGGATCTTCCCAACCCAGGGATCGAACCCAGGTCTCCTGCATTGCAGGTGGATTCTTTAACAGCTGAGCCACAAGGGAAGCCCAAGAATACTGGAGTGGGTAGGCTAATCCTTCTCCTGCGTATCTTCCCGACCCAGGATTTGAACCAGGGTCTCCTGCATTGCAGGTGGATTCTTTACCAACTGAGCTATCGGGGAAGCCCTCAACCAGGGATCAAACCCACACTCCCTGCATTGGAAGGTGAAGTCTTAACCACTGGACCACCATGGAAGTCCCTAAATATGTATTTTTTAAACGTAAAAGATGCACCAGGGCTTCTCTGGTGGCTCAGTAGTAAAGAATCCACCTGCCAATTCAGGAGATATGGGTTCGATCCCTCGTCTAAGAAGATCCCACATGCCAAGGAGCAAGTAAGCCCGTGATCCACAACTATTGAGCCTGTGCTCTAGAGCCTGGAAACTGCAACTACTGAGCCCGTGCACTGCAAATCCCGAAGCCCTCATGCCCCAGAGCCTGTGCTCTATAACAAGAGCAGCCACGACAATGAGAAGCCTGCAAGTAGGGAGTGGCTCCTGCTCACCGCAACTAGAGAAAAGCCCATCAGCAATGAAGACCCAACACAGCCAAATGAATAAATAAATAAAATTATTTTTAAAAATGCTCCCGGTCTTGGTTGTGGCATGTGGGATCTAGTTCCCCAACCAGGGATTGAACTCAGCCCCCTGCATCAGGAGTATAGAGTCTTAGCAACTGGACTACCAGAGAAGTCCCTAGCCACAGCCATTTCTTACAAATTAATTTGGGCTTATGAGAAAGCAACACTCGACTGAGTATTGTCAACACTTTTTCTTTTTTTTTTAAATTTTATTTTATTTTTAAACTTTACAATATTGTATTAGTTTTGCCAAATACACTTTTTCTAATACTTGGCATTTTGAAAGAAGGGCCTGGGAAATATATTTGTATCTGTACTCGAATGCAGCAGTTACACAGGCAGACTAATACATTATCACCAGAGATTTACTGAAAGGGTGATCAATTCTTGATAAAATTCCAAACAAGTATTTGCACACAATGGTACATTTTCAAAGAATTCAATGTATATTAAATCTGAGAAAAAAATACATTGTGTTTATATGTTAAATGGAGTTAGACCTTAGACTCAGATAATTTTTTCAAGGTTTTTGCTTATATAACTAGACATTCATATTTACTCAGGGAGGGATATGGGAAAAATTTTTGTCATGTGGGCCAAATCCCACATTTGGTAAGGTGCTGACTGTCTCTGGTTCCACCCATTAAATGCTAATGGTGCCTCCCAATCTGTGCAACAATCAAAAATACTCCCACAGATTTCCATATTACCCCATAGGTTCCCTTTCCCTGAGAACTGAGCTGGTCAATCCTCTGCTTCTAGCTTAAATACATCTGTTTTCTCTTCTCAAGGTTTTTTAAAGCAAGAGATGTGGCAACCTCTGGTCAGTCCCTATTTCAGCAATGCTGTGCTGTGCTTGGTCGCTCAGTTGTGTCCAACTCTTTGCAACCCCTTGGACTATAGCCTGCCAGGCTCTTCTGTCCCTGGGGATTCTCCAGGCAAGAATACTGAAGTGGGTTGCCATGCCCTCCTCCAGGGGATCTTACCAACCTTGTGATCGAACCTAGGTCCCCTGCATTGCAGGTGGGTTCTTTACTATCTGAGCCACCAGGGAAGCCCTATATCAGCAAAACTGTCCAAATTAAAGAGCCTCCATGGCTACATGCACATGTGGTCAAGGTCAAAATCACACCAGGAATCCCATGGCCTTGAGTGCTGGCCTCCCAGGCTTTCCCACAAGGCTTGGGGATGTCTCCCTCAAGTGTTTGAGCTCCAAGCAGGTTGTAAAAGGTGCAATCTGATTTCTTGATGGCTAGCATCCAGGCAGGGCTGTCTGTATCTTGGGCTACCTTTACTTAACCCACTGTGGCTGCTCCCCTGATTCTTGCTGTGGGAAAGCTGAACTTCAGGAGAAATAAATCTATTCTACCCGCTCAAAGACAAGCAAAGGAAATGGTTGTTTTCCCCGTGTGCTTGATTTGACCCTTATGGGTCAGATGCCATATTCCTTTCCTCCTACATCAAATGTCCATCCTAGCAAACACAGCGGACGTAGCCTGCCTGAAGGAGTGTCAGGCCAAGCACCAAGGATATGGAGTTAGAAGGGAAGAGGTTTCTAGGCTGAAAATGGGGAAGGAGTACATTAAGGCTGTATATTGTCACCCTGTTTATTTAACTTATATGCAGAGTACATCATGTGAAATGCCGGGCTGGATGAAGCACAAGCTGGAATCAAGATTGCTGGGAGAAAGAGCAAAAACCTCAGATATGCAGATGATACCTCTTTAATGGCAGAAAGTGAAGAGGAATAAAGAGCCTCTTGATGAAAGTGAGCAGGAAAGTAAGAGGAGATTGAAAAAGCTGGCTTAAAACTCAACATTCAAGAAACGAAGATCATGGCATCCGGTCCCATCACTTCATGGCAAATAGATGGGGAAACAATGGAAAGAGTGACAGACTTTATTTTCTTGCGCTCCAAAATCGCTGCAGATGGTGACTGCAGTCATGAAATTAAAAGATGCTTGCTTCTTGGAAGAAAAACTATGACAAACCTAGACATCATATTATAAAGCACAGACATTACTTTACTGACAAATGCCTGTCTAGTCAAAGCTACAATTTTTCCAGTAGTCATGTATGGATGTGAGAGTTGGACCATAAATAGAGGTGAGCACTGAAGAACTGATGCTTTTGAACTGTGTGTGGTGTTGGAGAAGACTCTTGAGAGTCCCTTGGAGATCAAGGAGATCCAACGAGTCCATCCTAAAGGAAATCAGTCCTGAAACTCCAATACTTTGGTCACCTGATGTGAAGAACTGACTCATTGGAAAAGTCCCTGATGCTGGGAAAGATTAAAGGCAGGAGAAGAAGGGGACGACAGAGGATGAGATGGTTGGATGGCATCACCGACTCGATGGACATGACTTTGAGCAGGCTCCGGGAGTTGGTGATGGATGGGGAAGCCTGGTGTGCTGCAGTCCATGGAGTCGCGAAGAGACAACTGAGCATCTGAACTGAACTGTGAAGTACAAGACAATAGCAATGGACAATTTGGAAATTGAAAAGGAAAGCCTCTGATGTGTCTTATTTTGCACAGAATGTTTGATGCTAATTTGGATGTTAGGATTTAATCTTAAAGTGCTTATGCTGCAAAACCGCTGACACCCATGATGGCTTGGGCTGCATAAGGAATTACAAGACCCTGGAAATGACTGCCTGAGCCTCAGAGTGATTTGCCTCCAGAAGAGTCCATGCAAGGAGATGGATGTATTTTATCTGAGCACCTGAATAACATACAGGCAAGTGTTAGTCATTTGTTTATGAGTATTTTCCACTACCACTCTTCTCCCAACACATGGCAAACATTTCTTATTGTTCTGGTCTGCCCCGTCTTCGATGGGCTGCCACAAACAGCTGGCATGGATCTTTCTGTGTTTGCTGATGACTTTTCTGATGCACTGGGTTTCTCCTTGGGATCAAAGTGAAAATC
The DNA here is from genome assembly GCF_019923935.1 of Bubalus bubalis. Taxonomy (NCBI): domain Eukaryota; kingdom Metazoa; phylum Chordata; class Mammalia; order Artiodactyla; family Bovidae; genus Bubalus; species Bubalus bubalis. The sequence goes on from NC_059175.1 coordinate 6,747,802, forward strand.
TATTGATCTACTGAAAACATAAGTTCATTGTTGCTGAGATGGCTAAGAGTTTTTTTTTTTTTAATGAATAATCAATCACCTTGCTGATTCTAACTCAGAAGGTGATCATCTTAGGAATTTTGAACAAGCGTATGTTGGCATAAGCTCCATTCTATACTCCAAGGATTGCATCGTGATAATCTTCTAAAATGTGGTATCACACCTTTTTTAAAATTTATTTTTGATTGAAGGATAATTGCTTCACAGTATTGTGTTGGTTTCTACCAAACATCAAGATGAATCAGCCATAGGTTTACCCATGTCGCCTCCCACTTGAACATCCCTCCCTCCTTCCTTCCCATCCCATCCCTCTAGGTTGTTGTCCAGCCCCGGCTTGAGTTCCCTGAGTCACACAGGAAATCCCATTGGCTATCTGTTTTACATATGGTAATGTTTGTTTCCATGTTATTCTCTCCATGCAACCCACCCTCTCCTTCCCCCCACCCCTGCCCCAGCCACATTCATAAGTCCATTCTCAATGTCTGTGTCTCCATTGCTGCTCTGCAAACACACCTTTGTAGATTTCACACTAGTTCACATCTCATCAAAAAAATCAGTGCTCAAAATTATGTGCATACACTTTTACTTGTAACAAAACTCTTGTTAAATCTGATGTAGTACAGCCTTACTTAATTCAGTTTAATCTTGATTTTACGCAACTTTTCTTAGTTTTTGAAAAATAATAAAAGCAATTCTGAGTATCTGAGCTTCAAGTAAGGACTCAAAATGGATTTTTTCAAACGCACATTTGAGAGGCAGGGCCATCACACTCAGGGGTACAGGCTGTGCACGGTACACCTGCTCTTGGAGACCGCCCCCATCACCAACACATGCAGATGATTAGATGCCTTCATGGTGTGTGGGTGCGTGCTAAGTCACTTCAGTGTGTTCGACTCTTTGCAACCCCATGGACTGTAAACTGCTAGGCTCCTCTGTCCATGCGATTCTCCAGGCAAGAATACTGGAGTGGGTTGCTATGCCCTCCTCCAGGGGATCTTCCTGACTCAGGGACGGAACCCTAGGAAACATTGGCAGACAGGTTCCTTACCACTAGCACCATCTGGGAAGCCTCTCCTTCATAGTAGGTTTTCTTAAATGCACTATGCTTGTTTCAAGGACATTATTTTACCCCAAACCTCCTCCCTACTTTAGTTTTCAGATCTGAATTTAGGTTCTTGGGATTATGGACTGATGTGGACAGATACAATGTGGCAATCATCTAGTCCTGGCATGAGAGAGACTTTATCATTAGAACCCTCCCAAAGTAGGTTAAACCAAAATAAGTAAATAGAATTGTATCAGGATACCTGGGTAATATTTGCAATAAAAATGAAGGAGACTCAGAAACTAACTGGAAGGCAATTCCTAAAGAGGATTCTAAACAAAATTTTCAGTGAAATTAATGTGCAATTTTTCAAATAGTTATTTTTTTTTCATCAGCCTTAGGGATAATTTATTTAAAAAATGAAACATTGATGTTTGGGGAATTATAGGAAAAATTACCAAGAATTTCGCATAGAACCCACCTAGATAATTGACACATATTTAAAGAAAAATAGAACTAGCAGAAAAGTAAGAAAGTAGAACCATATGTTTCCATAGTAGAAAATGTTTTTATGTTTTTTTTTAATTTTATTTTATTTTTAAACTTTACACTATTGTATTGGTTTTGCCAAATATCAAATAGTTATTTTTTAAAATAAATTACCTGCTTAATTAATTTTAAAATAAAAGTTTCTCATTTTTAAAAAATACTCAATCCTCCGTTTTCTATGCTTCTGAGAACAAAGAATATCACATGTAATTGATTGGACTGGTGACTAAAATAGAAGAGAGCACAATTAAAGTTTATTTCCTTTTTTGCATCTCAAATGAAAGTTGCATTATTTGTGTTCATAGTTTAGAATTATCACCACAAAAATATAAAGGTTCAATAGGTTGAAAAATATTATAGTGCAAACTGGGGAATTTTTTTCCCTCCAAAGCATTAAAGAAGGCTAATTGAAAATGGACAGTGAACATTAATAGACAATATATCAAAAAGAAAACACAATTAACACCAAATAAAGGGAAATTATTAAGCACATAGAAATGCCAATTAAGATACTACCCATGACATTTTTTGCCTAACAAATTTTTAGTAAAAGTTACACAAGAGAAGACTCTACACATGGACATCACCAGATGGTCAACACGGAAATCAGATTGATACATTCTTTGCAGCCAAAGATGGAGAAGCTCTATACAGTCAGCAAAAACAAGACCGGGAGCTGACTGTGGCTCAGATCATGAACTCCTTATTGCCAAATTCAGACTTAAAGTGAAGAAAGTAGGGAAAACCACTAGACCATCCAGGTATGACCTAAGTAAAATCCCTTATGATTATACAGTGGAAGTGAGAAATAGATTTAAGGGACTAGATCTGATAGACAGAGTGCCTGATGAACTATGGATGGAGGTTTGTGACCTTGTACAGGAGACAGGGATCAAGACCACCCCCATAGAAAAGAAATGCAAAAAAGCAAAATGGCTGTCTGGGGAGGCCTTACAAATAGCTGTGAAAAGAAGAGAAGCGAAAAGCAAAGAAGAAAAGGAAAGATACAAGCATCTGAATGCAGAGTTCCAAAGAATAGCAAGGCGAGATAAGAAAGCCTTCCTCAGCAATCAATGCAAAGAAATAGAGGAAAACAACAGAATGGGAAAGACTAGAGATCTCTTCAAGAAAATGAGAGATACCAAGGGAACATTTCATGCAAAGCTGGACTTGATAAAGGACTGAAATGATATGGACCTAACAGAAGCAGAAGATATTAAGAAGAGGTGGCAAGAATACACAGAAGAACTGTACAAAAAAGATCTTCACGACCCAGATAATCATGATGGTGTGATCACTGACCTAGAGCCAGACATCCTGGAATGTGAAGTCAAGTAGGCCTTAGAGAGCATCACTGTGAACAAAGCTAGTGGAGGTGATGGAATTCCAGTTGAGCTATTTCAAATCCTGAAAGATAATGCTGTGGAAGTGCTGCACTCGATATGCCAGCAAATTTGGAAAACTCAGCAGTGGCCACAGGACTGGAAAAGGTCAGTTTTCATTCCAATCCCAAAGAAAGGCAATGCCTAAGAATGCTCAAACTACCACACAATTGCACTCATCTCACACGCTAGTAAAGTAATACTCAAAATTCTCCAAGCCAGGCTTCAGCAATACGTGAACCATGAACTTCCAGATGTTCAAGCTGGTTTTAGAAAAGGCAGAGGAAGCAGAGATCAAATTGCCAACACCCGCTGGATCATGGAAAAAGCAAGAGAGTTCCAGAAAAATATCTATTTCTGATTTATTGACTATGCCAAAGCCTTTGACTGTGTGGATCACAATAAACTGTGGAAAATTCTTCAAGAGATGGGAATACCAGACCACCTGACCTGCCTCTTGAGAAACCTATATGCAGGTCAGGAAGCAACAGTTAGAACTGGACATGGAACAACAGACTGGTTCCATATAGGAAAAGGAGTACGTCAAGGCTGTATATTGTCACCCTGCTTATTTAACTTCTATGCAAAGTACATCATGAGAAACAGTGGGCTGGAAGAAGCACAAGCTGGAATCAAGATTGCCGGGAGAAATATCAATAACCTCAGATATGCAGATGACACCACCCTTATGGCAGAAAGTGAAGAGGAACTCAAAAGCCTCTTGATGAAAGTGAAAGAGGAGAGTGAAAAAGTTGGCTTAAAGCTCAACATTCAGAAAACGAAGATCATGGCATCTGGTCCCATCACTTCATGGCAAATAGATGGGGAAACAGTGGAAACAGTGTCAGACTTTATTTGTTTGGGCTCCAAAATCACTGAAGATGGTGATTGCAGCCATGAAATTAAGACGCTTACTCCTTGGAAGGAAAGTTATGACCAGCATATTCAAAAGCAGAGACATTACTTTGCCAACAAAGGTCTGTCTAGTCAAGGCTATGGTTTTTCCTGTGGTCATGTATGGATGTGAGAGTTGGACTGTGAAGAAAGCTGAGCACCGAAGAATTGATGCTTTTGAACTGTGGTGTTGGAGAAGACTCTTGAGAGTCCCTTGGACTGCAAGGAGATCCAACCAGTCCATTCTAAAGGAGATCAGTCCTGGGTGTTCTCTGGAAGGAATGATGCTAAAGCTGAAACTCCAATACTTTGGCCACCTCATGCAAAGAGTTGACTCATTGGAAAAGACTCTGATGCTGTGAGGGATTGGGGGCAGGAGGAGAAAGGGACGACAGAGGATGAGATGGTTGGATGGCATCACCGACTCGATGGACATGAGTTTGAGTGAACTCCGGGAGTTGGTGATGGACAGGGAGGCCTGGCGTGCTGCAATCATGGGGTCGCAAAGAGTTGGACACAACTGAGCGACTCTACTGAACTGAAGAGAGTGGAAAGAAAGGAAGAGAGAGGAGGCTGGCAAGTGTGTCATAGGACAAGTGCTTTCATACATGGTCAACAGGAGCATAAATTGATACAGTATTTGAAGACACAGTCTGGACAAAATTTTAGGGATCTTTGAAAGTTTATACCTTTGACTTAATTGTGCCACATCCGGAAGTCCTTGCTGATAAGTAGTCCTCTTTATTCAAAAAAATGTCAGGTTAAAAAGCCCTAAATGTCCCACAGTAGAAGACTGGTGAAGTAAACAATGTCACATCCCCTTAATGGGATATTGTGCAATCCCCAAACATAACATTTACAAAAGTTATAACAGAGGAAAATGTGTATTATAGAATGCTAAATAAGCATTAAATAGCTCTCAGTTATATGTAGATTATTAAATTACTTATATTTATGACAAAAGATAAAACTTGAAAAGGATGAATGAGAAAAAAATTGAAAAGAAATATACCCAAATGTAAATTATTGTTTTTATTTGAGTAATGATTTGAAAGATGGGTCATTTATTTCCTTTTCCCCCTACATTTCTCATTTTCTTAAAAGAAAAAATAAAGACTATTTCTAAAACTATCCATATAAAAACCATCAATAATAACATGTTATAATTGTAGGTCAAGATAAGTGAGCAGTGAGGTTCTGGTCTGGTAACACATGAAAAGTCCTACCATTAAGGGAAATAGATGAATTTTCCAAAAATTCTGAATGTTGACATGGTTTATGCTGAGTCATTACAATCTAGCTGGAGGCATAACACTGACAATTAGCTACTTGTGGGTATCATTTTGCACAAACGAGTCATTTCTGAACGAACCTCCAAGGGAAGGATTTTATTCTACATTTTTCTTTTTGGTTGCCTGAAAAGGTTCTGTGGACAAATCACCACCATTTACCTTGTCCTGTGTGAGCTCCGTGTGACTCAGTCCCTGTCCACCAGCCCCTGCTTCTGTGGCTTGCCCACATGTCCCCTTTCTTTTCTTAACCAGGGAGGCCTGACTCTGGGGTACTCCACAGAATGGTTGCTGGAACAGATAACTGTCAGGCCATTGTGAGTTTCATTTCTAATGGCTCATTATTGCCTGTCCACATAAGGGCCTGGTTTCATCAGATACGATATTCCTTGTTCTTTTAGAATTATGCATGTAGCTACCAGTAATATCAGAAGTTTTAACTAGAAAAATCTTTAAAAGCTGAGCTGTAACTAACAACAAGGGTTGGGAAGCCTCAAGGTTTGGAGGAAGAAAGGCTTTAAAATATTATCATTTTGAAAACTCCCTTTGCTTTACTTGACTGCAGAAAAAGACTGGCTTTGCCCTTCCCCCATCTCTGAGCTAATCATGCCTAGTTGACGTTAAGCTCTCAAATTAAGCATCACTTCCTCATTAGCCACTTTCCTTGACTCCTAAACTAGGATAGACCCTACGTTCTCTGTGGTGGGCTGCCCTTTTTTCCCCCAGGACTTCTAAGCATCACTTGTAAGTATTCGTAATTGAAATGAATACTTATAAGTATTAGTAAATCTTTCTTTCCTGCTGAACTCTGAGTCCATGAGAGCAGAGTTCTTATCTACTTTATTTATCATCATGTCCCCAGTGCCAAGAACAGGAGCTTGGTATGCACTGGGTGCTGAATAAATATTTGTTTAATGAATGAATTTTCCGGTGTGACCTACTAAAGCAGAAAAAGAATGGTTGGCACAAAATCAAATAGTGGTGGAGTTGAAAACATAAATACTAAAGGCTTTATTATTTTTTCTTCTTTTTTCTTTAAAATTTTAATTTTATATACATACACACACACACACAAAATCTCATATCATTGCTCTAGTATTGAGTTCCAGAAGTTTGGTTTTTTTTATGTTTGAAAGTTATGAATATGTGGTTTGGGTGGTTCCTCTGCTATGAGAATAGCAAACATTTGGAACCCCTCCAAAAGTTTAGGGTAAATGCTTCTTAGACAACTTTACCCACTTGAGCTGTGCTTTTACATAAATAAAATTCAGTACAACCTCAAAGATGCATTGGGCGGTATTCTGCAACTTGGCCTGTCTATGAATCCAGAGATCCCTAAGTCCGTCTTTCCTGAAGTTTACAATAAATTCCTCCACTTAGCACGTCTGTTATTCTGCCACTTTGGCTTCTTTGCCTTTGGTAAAAGCAAAATTCTTGGAATTTATTTTACAGGCACAAATCACCTTGTAATTCTTTGCACTTAGTTAGTAGCTATTGAGCATGTAACTACAGAGCTGAACAATTACCAGATACTGTAATCATGCAAAGATTTTAATCTTTCAAATTAGATCTCACCTCCACGCTAGGGAAGAATAGGAAATTTACAGGATAATTAGCTCATGGGCTAGTCAGCACTTCCAGGGATTGTCAGGAAGTGTCTGCATGAATGGTCTTAAGGTATTATTTATTTTTTATTAAGCGCCTTTCCTTGAAACTACCCTGCATGCTTTGCATTGTACAAACTGGAGAAAAATGTCTTTTGCAAGCTGAGGCAGCCCGTCTGCAATGAATCTTTGGGCAGAGGGTGGCATATTTGGGGATGGCATATTCGGCTACTCTTCCAGGGAAATAGTCTTCCAAGTGTTAAAAGGGAGCTGAGTAAACCTTTAAAAGTGAGATACCAAAAAGCAAGAAGCCAAAGTTACGATTGTTTTCTTTATAATTTTTTTTTTTTATCTTTCTAAATGTCCTTTCTGGCAATTACCAGTGCAATTGATTTCCCCCCCAAATATTTAGTTTTTATTTATGTATTTATTTGGCTATGCTGAGTCTTAGTTGTAGCAGATGGGATCTAGTTCCCTGATTAGGGGTGGAACCTGGGCCCCCTGCATTGGGAGCCAGGAGTCTTAGCCACCGGACCACCAGGAAAGTCCCCTATGCTTATTTTTTATGAGTTGATTTTTCAGAAACTTTGCAGGGCTACCTACCCTTACCCCAGAATGGAGCCAGATCCACCCTGCTCGACAGCACAGAGAACGCAGAATGCATTCAGTGACGACACACTCCTAGCTTGAACTTGGCTATGTTAGGACAGGACCATCTCCCCAGGCTACACATCAGGGCTCCCTCCTCCAGATGGGTTATCACACAGTTACCAGCACTCCCCACCTGAAGCAGAAGAGCCCCAGACCCACACAGGTGCTCAAAGAACGTGACTTCTTCCTTGTTTTTAGTAGCAGACAAGAGAAGCGAGACCACCAGGCCACTAGAGCGGTACGGGGCTGGGAGCGGGGAGCCTTCTGGCTGCTGGTACTTCGTTTCTGACAAACCGGGCATTTTCAGGGGGTGGCCTATAAAAATGAGGAGGCTGGAGAGGGTTCTGGCCAGGAAACGTGTGTGAGTTGAAAAGGGAGGTGTCCCACTCAGCACCAACTTCTGAGAGCAGGAAACGGGCTGGGAAATTCGGCAGTAAGTAGTGGGATAGTTGGGGACTGCATTCAGGGCTTTGGAGGGCTTGGAGCAACTCCTCTTCAAGAGAAATATTTTTTAAAAGGCATTGAATTTAGTAGTCTTTCAACTTAGCAATCTCATTAGAAGTCATAAGCCATCCTTTTTTTCACTATGATTAAAAGAATTCTCAGGCTGAAATTACATTGCAAAAAGTCTTCCTATTATGTAAAAATGTTCATTAGTACCATTTTTTTAGATTCTGCATATAAATATCATATGGTACCTGTCTTCCTCTTTCTGACTTACTTACTATGATGATATTTACATTGTAAATCAACTGTTTCAATTTTTTAAAAAGTTACAGAGGACTTCCGCAGGCTACAGTCTAAAGGGTCGCAGAGTCGGACATGACTGAGCGTCTAAGCATGCTTGCATCTGTGACCTGTGACCTGTCCGGAATCTGGTACTGCAGAGGTTCAGGAGAAAGACCAAGCCTGAGAGCCTTATTTCCAAGGGTCTTTCCATCTCACTGGGACTAAGCTAACCCACAGAAAATAGTAAGATAAGAATTAATCACCGGCAGTTTGATACTTGCTAAAAAAAAAAATTCAGAGGAGTTTAGGGAGGGGAGGGAACACATTGGGCAGATCATTCTTAAAGGCCATAGCAGTAGAGCCTTTCTGAGCTTCCAGGCCTGCTGATGGATTTCTTATATTATTATGAGCTCCATTAACATCATCAGTAAAATTATAGGACTGCTAATAGAGATCCATAATAATAAAATCTCGACTATGGTTACAGACTCATTCATCCTTAGAGCTTCATTCCAAAGTGGATGAATGCCAAGTGTTTTAAATCCCTGCTTTATACTGACTGAGAGAGCCAAGTTCAGTACCTTGTCTCCAGCTTTTTATCACGTCAGTAGCAGAGCCGGGGGAAAACAAAGCAAAACACGAGTCTCCACTGGCTCTAATGAAATAGCTTGACGAGCCACATCAGATTTGAAGATGGCAGCCAGCCTAGAGAACTCCCAAACGTCCGAGGAGATGGGGACAGCCAAGGATGTGACACGTGGACTTCTTGGATGTGGAACAGACACAGGATTTTCATCTGTAGACCGTCAGACAACAGGGAGGTATGTGGACCATGTAGGGAGAAATTGGACCTGTCAAGATAAGTCAAGATTAGGTGTGTGCATGGGTTTCGATCTCATCAAGGAGCAATTCTAGGAATGTTTTAGAGATAGTGTCAGGCAGCCCAGCTGAGAAAGTAGCTGTGGGAACTCAGCGTAAGTTCAGGGGTCAAGGCCTTGGGAACAAATTATAGAAAAGAAATAAAGAAGAAAAAAAAATGATATAGTTTTTTTTTCTTTTTTTCAAAGAAGAGATTAGATTAGAGCAATATCAGGCTGGAGAGACAGAAAGTATTGGTGTATTCAACAGGTTACAGAAAAGACAAATAGGGGAGAAATGTACATTTGAGGAGTCAAGAGCATCAGATGATACTAAATAATATTTAGTATATGAAAAAAAGGGAGGTTAAATGTCAAAGGCAAAAAAGAGTACAGCTAAGCCTAGGAAAGCCCGGTACAGATTGGGCTCTAAACTTTAGTCCACCTATTCAGAGAATACAGAGCACAGCAAGTTTCTGAGACCTAGAAGTGTCGGTTGTCGCCTCTCACAGGATGGTGCAGACAGGGCATGATAACCAGTTTGACCAAAAGATACAAGTAGGATGGTTCTTAGGTTTAACAGACTGCTTCCTCCAGAAAACAGGGCTTCAAATCTCGAATTCCTTTCCTCCTGCTTTATTCATTCATTCAACTTTCCACTTATTCACTTAACAAATATTTACTGAGTGCCCAGCCTGGGTCAGTCTCTGAACTGGCTTTGAGGATATGGAGATAAGTAAGACCACGAAGCACACGCTCTTGGTCAAGCAGACAAAACAGATGGCTTGGAAAATAAGTGATTACAAAATAATCTAATAATGTGTTGCAAGGAAAGAGAGTTCAGAGACAGACAATTGCACTTTTTTAAAACTGAAAAATAGCTGGCATCCTATTCATTTCGGGCATACTACACGGTGCTTTGACATTTGCCTGTTATGAAGTGGTCACCACAATGAGTCTAGTAACCATCTGTTCCCAAACAAAGTGATTACCATATTCTTGACCATGTTCCTTATGCTGTATGTTACATCCCTGTGGCTTATTTATTTCATAACTGGGATTTGAAAATGGCCTTCATCTCCTTTCTGAAATTCTGTGTTACTTGCCCTGCGCTGGAAAACCATCCCGATCCTCTGTGCTGCTCTTTGGGGATTCTGGGGGCAAGGGAAAGCTATGTCAGGACCACTTGTCATTGTGCAGAAACAGCACAGATGTGACAGGGAGATACAGCCCTTGCATCTAAAGGACACTTTTTGTTGGAGAAGCTTTCCTATTCACAGCATCCAACATAGTTCAATATTGAGCATCCCTGCAGTAAGAATGCCAGCATTCTTCCTTATCTCACAGGGCAGCTCTGGCCAGATGGCCTTTCCATTTTGCACAATGACATATGTCATCGTCGGACACAAAGGCAAAAGACTCAGTTGAAAAGTCGAAGGTTCAATCAATAGGCCATCTTGTTGAATTGATATTAAATTAGAAATTTTTGCTAATTTTGGGATTGAAAAGATACCTTTTTATCCACTGCATTAACTAAATTGGAGGCATTTGGGGGCATTAGATGGACAACCAAGTACCCTTTTTGAATCCTGTTCAAGAAAAGTAAAGACAATACTTGTAAGCATCCTGGAAAGACCATGTAAAATACACACAGGGTACAGGATTTGATCCAGAGGATCAATGATCCTATATCATTGATGATATAAGAAGATGTCCTTTATCATGGTTTGTATCAGCTACTGGTCCATGCCTCTGGCTTCTTTCCACACATTTTGTGGTATCAGGGATGTGTCAGTAAGAAGGCCTATATCGGGAGTGATCTAAGTATTCTATGAACACAGGCTGCACACATTCATATGAATGATGTTAAGAACTGAAGCAAGTTTGCAGATAATCCAATAGAAAAATATCCGGATGGCACATATGGATAGCATAAGAGAAGTACATAGACATTTTTGAGGTCTGGCATTATCTTTGCAATTGCTTCAACTCTGTACTTCTCTTACATGATGTAACTGTGTTCAGGGTATATTTGACCTACTGCTCCAGAACTTTCTTCTCAGAACACATTTTGATCCCCAGTTATGCCCAAGTTGCTGGTGTGAGCCCTTGAGAACAGGCTTCAGCCCTCTATTGCCTGAAGATTGTGTTTATAGTAAGATATGTATTAACTTAGTTTATGTGTTACGGAGAGGGGTAGCTGGGGGTGCCGCTGGAGAGATGGAGATTATTGGGGTGAGGTGTAAAATGTTCTCAAGTTCCCCCTTGGTACTGCCCTTCTCGTGTGGTCAAAGCTTGGGAAAAACTCTCTGGAGAGGCTCTAACATGATTAGTCTATTAAAAGGCTGAGACCTGTGCCACTGTAACTCAGCACCTCTCAGACTTAATTTACCACAGAGATCCACCTCTCCTCACGTTACTTCCTTCTCAACATGTACTGCATCCCAAGGAAATCCAGTTTCTTAAACCTCATTTGCTGGGGGCACTCCCAAAAGGGTTTTCCATAACTATGTACTCTTTTATAAACATTTAAATTAACATCTATCAGTTTTCATCCTGGATTTAAAGAAGTTCACTCTGTTAGTAGGAGATTGAAAATGTTAATTACATTATAATGATAATCTGAGATCAGATGAGAACTGATTGTAATTAGAATACATAGTTGGTGATGCACTTGACAAAGTAGATTTGAAGTGACTTCCTGAAATGCCACTTGAATCAGAAAGAATTTAAACTGAATTTTTACCGAGGGTTTTATCTTTAAAAAGTTGATAACTCCAGGAATGATTCCAAAAATGTTTGAATGATCAATGTCACTAATCTATATTGCATCGACTATCTTCAGAGAATTCAGAACCTCCCTCAAAGTTCAAGTTTCATCCTTAACAGAAAAGGCCAAGAGGACAAGGAGACAGGAAGCCCACGCATTTAAGGTATCTTGATGAATCATTAACCGATCACTGAAAGATTTGGTATGGGTGAGGGGAACAGCCTTCATTTCAGGTGTGATTCTACTTATCAGGCAGTTTTAGAAAAAAGAACATATAGAAGTTGAAGGTCTAGAAGTTGATTCCTTTCAAATAATCCATTTATTATACATCCCCCCAGAAAGTCTGTGTGGATCCCTGGGGATGCATCTCTATTTGAGGACCCCTTGCCACAGAGTTCTGTTGCCATTGCTTTGAGTGAGAACCCCTGGGCTGTTCTCTTGCCTAAGTCTTTTTTGTCCCCCATGCAATTCTTCCATTCCAGGCCCTCCTTTCTCTAGAACAAAATCAACTTCTTAGCCAAGTGGGAAAGCCCCTCTACAACCCAGTCTCCACTACCCTCATGTTGTCCTCCCCTCCTAATAGCCCCCCGCCCAACTTTACTTCAGCCCCAAGGATCTCCAGGCTCTTTCTTGAACATGCATTGCTCTTTCTTGCCACCATATCCTTGTTCTCTTTGTCTGGGAATATTATTCTCCAGATACAGGCTTCTTGCACCTGTTGTTAGCTCAGTTCAGTTCAGTCACTCATCATTTCTGACTGTTTGTGACCCCATGGACTGTAGAACGCCATCACCAACTCCAGGAGCTTGCTCAAACTCATGTCCATCGAGTCTCTGATGCCATCCAACCATCTCATCCTCTGTCGCCCTTCTCTGTCGCCTTCCTGTCTTCCATCTTTCCCAGCATCAGGGTCTTTTCTAATGAGTCCATTCTTTGAATCAGGTGGCCAAAGTACTGGAGTTTCAGCTTCAGCATCAGTCCTTCCAATGAATATTCAGGACTGATTTGCTTTAGAATGGACTGGTTGGATCTCCTTGCTGTCCAAAGGACTTTTAAGAGTCTTCTCCAACACCACCGTTCAAAAGCACTCAGCTTTCTTTATGGTCCATCTCTCATATCCATACATGACTACTGGAAAAACCATAGATTTGACTAGATGGACCTTTGTTGGCAAACTAATGTCTCTTCTTTTTAATATGCTGTCTAGGTTGGTCATAGCTTTTCTTCCAAGGAGCAAGTGTTTTTTAATTTCAAGACTGCAGTCACCATCTGCAGTGATTTTGGACCCCAAGAAAGTAAAGTCTGTCACTGTTTCCACTGTTTCCCCATCTATTTGCCATGAAGTGATGGGACCGGATGCCATGATCTTCGTTTTTTGAATGTTGTGTTTTAAGCCAGCTTTTTCACTCTCCTCTTTCACTTTCATCAAGAGGCTCTTCAGTTTCTCTTCACTTTCTGCCATAAGGGTGGTGTCATCTGCATATCTGAGGTTATTGAGATTTCTCCCGGCAATCTTGATTCCAGCTTGTGCTTCATCCAGCCCATGATTTTGCATGATATAGTCTGCATATAAGTTAAATAAGCAGGGTGACAATATACATCCTTAACGTACTCCTTTCTCAATTTGAAACCAGTCTGTTTTTCCATGGCCAGTTCTATCTGTTGCTTCTTGACCTTCATACAGATTTCTCAGGAGGCAGGTAAGGTGGATTGGTATTCCCATCTGTTGAAGAATTTTCCAGTTTGTTGTGATCCACACAGTCAAAGGCTTTATCATAGTCAATAAAGCATAAGTAGATGTTTTTCTGGAGTTCTCTTGCTTTTTCTATGATCCAATGGATGCTGACTATTAGATCTCTTTGATGTTGGCAATTTGATCTGCCTGTTAAGGAAGAGCTTAACACCTCCCAGGAGGGTTTCCCCATCCTCGCATCTCTTCCTCTGCCCCATTGTCGTCCTGTCCTTCGCTTGCATCGCCAGTACATCTTCCATGTCTGTGTGCCTTGTATTAGTGTTACCTGGACAAATGTTTGTCTTCTTTTTAATGTATCTATCTGACTGTGCTGGATCTTAGTTGTGATACCCGGGGTCTTCAGTCTTCACTGTGGCATGCATACGCTTTAGTTATGGCATGTGGGCTCTAGTTCCCTGACCAGGGATTGAATTCAGACCCCTGCATTGGGAGTGCAGAGTCTTAAACACTGGACCATCAGGGAAGACCCAGGATTTGTCTTCTTAATCAAGACCAAATCTCTGAGCAGCAAGGAGACCTATACTGTACTTATCTGTGTACCAACAGCACCTAGCACGGAGCAGGATTAAATATTGATTGAAAGATGCATCTAACTAAGTTTCAACCCATTTTGAATATAGACAGTACCTGGAGTTGCCAAGGGAGAGTATTGATCTCCTTGTATGTGGGGGCCCCTGTCTGTGGAATTTGCCATTTTGGCACCAGCCCTTAGGATACAAAGGAAGAAGGCATCTGTGCTCCCAACCTACGCTCACTGTGATGGGGGTGGTATGCAGGTGACTTGTAAGCTGGCTTATATTTGTGGAACAGCTGTGAAATTTGCATGGTTACACTTAGACTGTACTTATTTACAAAGGGAAATAAGTATCTCCTTTTTTTTTTTTTTTTTAAAGTCTGCATACCCAAAAAGTATTTTAGGTAAATGAAAACCTTAGTTTTCCTTAAAGGGACTAACAAAGAATTTCATTCCTTGTTGTCAGTAATGTCTTTGTGGCAGGTCCCTAATCTTTCCTTTTTCAAACTTCCTTCAAAGGATGGTTCAGGAGTCTTTAATTAACTATTAAAACGGGTGTTCTAACATGGGGACAAGATTTAGAAAATCCCTTTAATTACTGGAACCAGATTTTCTCCTGATGTGTAAATACAAGTTTACTCTTCAACCAAATTGGGCTTTAATTAAACTGGGGGTGGGAGGTTGGGGGCCTGAATACTGGAAAGTGCCTTAATTTACATTGGTCCCTGTTTCAATGAAATTGGCTTAAGGGTGGGGATGAGAGACTCTTACGGTTTATTGTTTAAACTGGAAAATCAAGCAAAATGGTATTTGCTTTCCATACAGGAACTCATGGAAATTAGACACACCCTTGCCACCTCTGATTTATTCAAATACCCGTGCTATAGGATTACCACAGGGACCCTCAGTGGTATGAGTTTATGAACCGCCATGCATTTCTTTTTGGTTTTTTTTTCCCCCTCTGGATACATTAATCAGGCAAAACTAGGCTTATGGTTCTAGTTGACAAGGAAAGAAAAACCAGAGCTTGCTTTACCCCTCCCTCAATTTAATGCTTAACATTCAATATGGTGCACAGTTTGTTGAGAAAATAAGGTACATGTTTTGTCATTCCCCTTATGGATTTCAGTCAACACATGGAGGTGTTTGAAATGATCGGCTAATCCGGTTTCCTTTCCTTGAACCATCTGGTTCAAATTCTGTCTACCTGCTTGGAGTGCACCAGTCTCGTCTGCATGTACATATAAGGAAGTCACAACTCATTAACAGTTTAGGGAAAATCCCTGTGGAAATATACAACTTTACTATTGTGGTAGATTTCCTCTTGGGAGCAAATTAGATAGGACTTTGATGTAAACCAAAGAAACTTGAGAGTTTTTGGAAGATATGTTGCTGCGGCTTCTAAGTCGCTTCAGTCGTGTCTGACTCTGTGTGACCCTATAGACGGAATGAGTGGTCCTAAAAAAAATTCAACTTAAAAGCTTTTATTTCAAGTAGGAACAAAGTTATTGCATACTATCAGCTCACTCACATCATAGCTCAACTTGAAGTGGTCAAGTGATGAGCAGAACATGGCCTTACTAGCTTCATGATAAGGTCCTTGATCAAATTTCAGCAACAAGCATGTAGTAATAATAAAATTAATGGAAAATAATTTGGTGGCAGTTGCTTATTATTGGTTGAGTCAAAAGATCTACTCAATCTTATTGTTTCCATTTTATTGACTTACTTTATTATTTATTTTAATTTTTATTGGCATATAATTGACTTAGTCTCCATTTTAGAGGCTGGGAAACTCACCCCACCCTTTCCAGCCTTCCTTGAAACTATATCACATGTTTTGGTCAATGAGTTAGTTATATGTCAAAGATTGCTAGGGGCTTCTGGGAAACATTTCTCTTTCCTGGTAAAAGGGAAAGATATCACCAGACTTCCTCCCTTCTTCTTAGATGCTAAGAGAATGATTGAATGTAGATGTGATGTCCAGAGCACAGCAATCAGCTTATGACCATAAGGGAAAGCCTATAAAAATTGCAGACATCAGCCTGAACTCGGTCAGGTACTGGACCCAAACCAACAACTGCCTCCCTCTAGGTTTCTTCCTATTTAAGTCACCTTGATGGTTACTTGCAGCCGAGAGCAATGTAACCAAGCAGGACCCTATGAGACCTTCCCAGGACAGACCTCTCCCCTGTGTCCTCTGCTGTAGCTTCTCTCTGAAGTACCTATTAGATAAGAGTATCTCATGCACATTTCCTGAGTTTTTCTATAGATTCTAACACTCCCACCTAATGGAAGATGTTAACTACTTGATGACCATGAGCATACAGTCCCCAGGCCTTCTGAAGCCTAAGGACTGATAATATTAACCCCTGTGATACTGCTCAGTTACAGGCATACGTGCTCAGTCCTGTCTGACTCTTTGAGACTCCAAGAACGGTAGCCAGCCAGGCTCCTCTGTCCATGGGATTTCCCAGGCAAGAATACTGGAGTGGGGTGCCATTTCCTCCTCCAGGGGATCTTCCTGATGCAGGGATTGAACCTGTGCTGCCACGTTTCCTGCATTACAGGAGGATTCTTTACCACTGAGCCACCAAAAAAGCCCCGCTGCTCTGTGACCTCACCACCAACCAATTAAAGAACTGTGCTTGAGGTAATCACACACCCTGCGACCCTTCTCCCTCGCCTGGCCTCTAAAAATACTTTGCTGAAACCCTTCCAGGAGTTCGGGTGTTTTGAGCAATGAACAAAGCAATGCTCTGTTATTGTTCAATCACTCAGCTGTGTCTGACTCTTGCAACCCCACGGACTGCAGCATGCCAGGCTTCCCTGTTCTTCACCATCTCTTGGGGCTTACTCAAACTTGTGTCCATTGAGTAGGTATGCTGCTGCTGCTAAGTCGCTTCAGTCATGTGCGACTCTGTGCGACCCCATAGACGGCAGCCCACCAGGCTCCCCCATCCCTGGGATTCTCCAGGCAAGAACACTGGAGTAGGTTGCCATTTCCTTCTCCAATGCAGGAAAGTGAAAAGTGAAAGTGAAGTTGCTCAGTTGTGTCCGACTCTTTGTGACCCCATGGACTGCAGCCCACCAGGCTCCTCTGCCCGTGTGATTTTCCAGGCAAGAGTACTGGAGTGGGGTGCCATTGCCTTCTCCTGAGTCAGTATAGTGCCCTGCAATAAACACAGAAATTTCCTTCACCACATCCCCGTGTCAGAAGATGGACTTTACTATTTGAGGGCAAGTGGACTCAAGTTTGGTTTAGTAACAGCAATACTAACTGATGGAGATAAACCCTATATATTTGTATCTGCTTTGAGATGGTCTTCCTGAGTTGAATAACTCAGTCAACCTTCCTTCCTCCTCCATAGCACCTGGGATCGCCAATGGGTTGAAACTTTCATGAGGGCCTGGGATGGAGAATTTGGGTCCAAGCTCAGAATGGATGAAAATAGTGTAGGTTGAAGGATTAAGTCAAAGGCTAAAGAAGAAAGACTAAAGGTGATTTCCCAGCTTCCATTACACACAGGGAGAAGTGATGCAATAAGAACGTTGCAGTCTCTCTTACATGTTTTTTTTTTTTTTCTCTCTCTTACATGTTTAGAGTGAAAATGAAAAGTCAGCTCTTCATAGAGTATTTGCAGCACCCTATGCCCCATCGCAGACCCATTTTCTGATTCACCCCCTTTTCCCTCTACTTCTCTCTTCCTTCTTCTCCAGGGCCCAGAATCTCCTAATGAAGTCAGTTTATTTGTTTATTTCTTTGTTTGTCACAGCTGAATCTGATGGCTATTATACCCCCTTCTCAATTCCCTCCATCTTCCCATTTTTACTTAAGTACTTTCCCTCAGCTCCCCTGGTCTCATCTTACACAAAGTTAGTTCAAAGGTGCATTCAAATTTATAGTGTCTGACATTAAAAAAAAAAAAAAAAAAAGACCTCTGGTGATGAGGAAATAAAAAGAGAATCCTTAAGAGCAGATGCAGATGTTGTATTTCCTGATTTAAAATGGAATATAATACCTAAAAGAAAAAACGCTGTCGTAAACATTTTTATTTTTCCTGACTGGGTTTTTTTTTTTTTTTTTTTTTCTTTCAAAAACAGTGCTTCCTATTGACCTAAGATACAGAATAAAGTAGGAAAGAAGGTTACAAAAATCTGACTGTGTTCGTTCTTTAATTTTTCCCTCAGGGTGCAGTGCTAAGGACAAAGGGGCTTTTCTAAGTGGAGTTTTTCCTCTGTCCTGGAAAAAAATCCCCCAAACAGACCCCCAATTCAGCAGGTCAAAGGCCCACTTCACCAGAGGGGCTGCTTGGACAGGAAGTGGTGGATTTCCTCTTCAGCAGGGATCACTCCCAGAGCTGGGCTGGTTTGGCGGGAGCGGGGACAACTGTTCGGACCACTCAAATTCAGAATTTAAACTGGGAGAGACCTCTGAGATCCAGTCCTTGGGTTTATGAGGATGGGAGAAGGTGCTGCCTCTTGTTGCCAATCCCTGTCAGCCTTGGAAGAAAAGCCAAGTGGGAATTTTTGGTAACGCTGCAGAACTCACATTTCCTTGACCAAATGAATCTGGGGAAACACTGACAAAATAAAGTTAAAGAAGACTCTTCACTACTGTGGTTCTCTACTGGACACTGGATTTAATGTCCAGTACTCACCAAGTTTATATGATTGCAAACAGACTGTTCGTCTTTTTGGTGGAGTAGCAAAATATTCCTCAAACAGGAGCACATAGTTCCTACCATGTGGGGAAATGCTGAGGTGATGAATCTGTTACTGGGATCCATCTTCCTTTGCTCCTCAGTCTTCCTCAGCTCTGTGAGTAATAACAGTTGACTCTACAGGGCTTCCCTGGTAGCTGAGCTGGTAAAGAATCCACCTGCAATGAAGAAGACCCTGGTTCGATTCCTGGGTTGGAAAAATCCACCAAAGAAGGGATAGGCCACCCACTCCAGTATTCTGGCCTGGAGAATTCCATGGTCAGAGGAGCCTGGCAGTCCCCAGTCCATGAGGTCACAAAGAGTCAGACGTGACTGAGCAACTTTCACTTCACCACTTGATCACTTGGACATGTTTGTAACCCAGTTCTGCAGCTCAGCGGTAACCGAAGTGGGCTACCATCTGAAGACTTTTCCGAAAGAACATGGTCTTAGCAGAAAGAACAGGGATACTGGATACTTATTCTGCCCCTACTTAGTGGCAAGGCACATTTTACCTTTTCAGAGGGGGAGAAGCTCCAGAGAATATGGTACTGTTTACATGGGCACAGGAAATTGTTGGCAAAACGGCAGCTGTATTTTTCAGAGCTTCATGAATTACCCATTGCATTCATGTAGAAAGCTGATCTCTTCCCCGTTTTTGTTTGGTATTGAAACAAACCCTTGGCTAATTCTTTTGTTGGGAGAGAAAAGAATTTGAAAATGATTGTTCTTTTTTAAAAAAGAAATTACTTTTCTTCTTCCCTTTTATTTTTTTTATATTTGGAATGAAATATGGGTTTAAGATCACTATTCTTTATCATAACCCCAAAGCACTACATATGATGACAGCTTGTAAATTGAGTTCCCCAGCCCCAGCTCTCCTTCTGAGTGCAAACCAGTGTTTAGCACCACCCACTGCACAGCCCTTCCAGGACATGGCAGAAGCACTGCAAACTCAGCATCGTTGCTCCTGCCCTCCTTTTCCTGCACCCACCCTGACGAAGGGCACTGCTACCCATCCACTAACACAGGCCTGAACCTGGGACTCATCCTTCTTTCTTTCTCTTGAGTTCATTCTCTCTCTTGGGTGACTTTTTGCCTCCAATTCTCAAGCTGCTCCAACACAGCTTTAGAAAATTCTCTTCTCCATTGTCTTCCCCTTAGTTCAGCAAAGTGAACCTTGGCATTGCTTACCATCCTTCCAGACCTGACTCTTCCAGCCCCTCCTGTCACCTGCTACCACCCCGCCTCACCCTGTGCACACTGATTTCTGCACAGTTCCCTGAACCCACTCTGTTGCTTCACATTGCTCTGACTTGACCTATTATTTCTCTTTCTCCCAAATAACCTGCTTTGCCCCACCTTCTTTGCCTATCTCTGTCTGAGGGCTGAGACCTCCATTAGGTGCTTCTCTTTTCAGAGGCTTCCCTGAGTTCCACGGGAAGAAACGGCCACATCCATCTCTGTGCCGCCACTGTCCCTTCATCAGAATCCTTGGTTTTTACTTGGGCATGCAGAATCATGAAAAATAATACATGCTTATTGTTCTGGGGTGAATTGTCACGCAGAAAAAGCAAATGGTTGCAACCTGGCATCTAATAGGTGCTTAAGATGCATTCGGAATTAGCAAGTTATAAATGCTTGAGGGTATTTTATTTTCCTCTACAAGATGAAAAAAGAAGATGATGTTTTGTGATTAAGTTGCCTGACTTAGAAGTTGACTAATGGAAAAGACCCTGATGCTCAGAAAGATTGAGGGCAGGAGGAGACGGGGGCAACAGAGGATGAGATGGTTGGATGGATGGCATCACCGACTCGATGGACATGAGTTTGAGAAAACTCCGGGAGATAGTGAAGGACAGGGAAACCCATGGGATTGCAAAGAGTCGGACACAACTGAGCAACTGAATAACAGCAATGGGGAAGAGGGTCACTGGAGGCCTGCCAGGGACTAGTCATTCTATCTTTGCCATTCTGGACCAGTCAGTGGGCAGATGGCACTGGGCTGGCTGCTCCGTCAGGGCCCTTCTGCACAGGCATTTTTGATGCCCTAAACTCCAGCCTCACAGATGTCACCCTGCTGGCATCTCCACCTCCTGTAGCCAGCTGAGCTGCTGAGACTTTTAAATGATTCCATAAGTGTCAAATTACCTGGTACCAAGCCTGACAGAGAATACTCACTTGCTAAGAGGGAGTTTTCTTGTTTTGCCATTTTTTAAGAGGAAAAACCATACAAACTTTTTTTTCTTTTCCATGAAAATCTGTGCCTGGGCTATGGGAAGAGAATGCTTACTAAAGTACCTGATGTTCTGGTTGTTATACATTCGTGGTTCTAGTGCAAATCCCCTTCCATCTGCACCCTCCCTCTTTCTCTTACATCTTCAGCCTCTCCCACTTGACTGACTCCTGCCGCTTTACCTGTGAAGAAGGTCAAGACTTTTCTACCATAAAGGTCCCTTCTTCTTTTCTTTTTTTTTTTGGCCACATTGCACAGCATGTGGGATCTTCATTGCCCAACCAGGGGTTGAACCTGTGTCTCCTGCAGTGGAAGTGAGGAGTCTTAACCACTGGACCACTAAGGAAGTCCCAGGGACCCTTCTTAATTCTTCTCCACATCCAGCTGGGCTTCTTCCATCAAGTAACCTCCAAACAGGTCTCCTCTTGGGCCTCTGACTCCCATTGCTGTTCTGGCCACTGCAACCTGGCTTCCATTTCAGCTCTTTCATTTACTGCTCCTGCTAATGTCAACTCTGATCTCCTAATTGCCTCCTGATTGCCACCTTGAATGGAAAGTTCAGTCCTTATCTAATTTGCTGCTGTCCAAACTCCTCCAGTTCTCTCTCTGAAGCCCTGCCTCATCTGGGCTGTTGGGACATTGCTGTGTGCTGGCCTCTCCTGTCCATCTAACGATGTCTTCTCATATTTCTCCCCTCCTTTTCTATCCACATATTGATAACAAAGTCTTCCCCATTCTTCAAAACCCAACTCCATTCTACTTCTTCCAAAAAACCAAATCCCATTTCTGTACTTACTGAAGGTCCCACTTTTTCTAAGACTCAGTTTCTCCATCTGTGAGATGGCAATCCTATGAGAACTTACTTCAGAGGACCATATGAGGAGTCAACATAAGGGATTTACACAGCGCCTGCCACGTGTGGAGGTCTTCATGCATGTTGGTTTTAGAAATACTGTTTCCAGATGGAATCAGCATCTCCATCTCAC
Organism: Bubalus bubalis; assembly: GCF_019923935.1. Taxonomy (NCBI): domain Eukaryota; kingdom Metazoa; phylum Chordata; class Mammalia; order Artiodactyla; family Bovidae; genus Bubalus; species Bubalus bubalis. The sequence continues at coordinate 6,769,803 of NC_059175.1, forward strand.
TGGGGTTTATGAATGACTGTCTCTCTCTGGATTAAGAAATCCTGAGGTGATTGGGGAGTTGAGGAACTGCTAAGTCGCTTCAGTCGTGTCTGACTCTGTGTGACCCCATAGACGGCAGCCCACCAGGCTCCCCCGTCCCTGGGATTCTCCAGGCAAGAACACTGGAGTGGGTTGCCATTTCCTTCTCCAATGCAGGAAAGTGAAAAGTGAAAGTGAAGTCGCTCAGTCGTGTCCCACTCTTAGCGACCCCATGGACTGCAGCCTACCAGGCTCCTCTGTCCATGGGATTTTCCAGGCAAGAGTACTGGAGTGGGGTGCCATTGCCTTCTCCGAGGTGAGGAACTGCTCATCTTGTAATTCCTTTCCAACCGCTGTCATGTTTCCTGTCCCTAATATTGTTGCACTCATAGTGACAAATTCTGTGTCATTCAGTACAATTTCATTTGTGCATTTCAGTCCCATTCACCAAAGCCACACACAGCTACCTATTGTGTATCAGGTGGTGAACTAGCCCCGGAGATGCACAAGAGAGGCGGGCTCAGTCCTTTCCCCCAAGAAGCTCCAAGTTGGGCGAGACTGAGCTTGGGTACGAAGCACCATACCTCCACACCGACTTTGAGATGTGTGCTTGACGACTACAGTGTGGCTGGGCTGGTGGACATTGGTCGCTTGAATGGGTAATTCAGGAGACGGACATAGTCACACAAAGGGGTGCTGTGACGGTCTGAATCCTGAAGCTGATTGTGTTCTTTGTGCATCAGTAAGGTTGTCTGGGTGTGCTCTGTGTCCTGCCTGACAGCTCCTGCTTCTTCGTGGACGTGAGGCTTCTGTCATTGACCAGACCCTCCCGGGTTTGCTCTCCTTGGAGAATGTAAGCCCAGAGGTCTCTTTCCTAAGCAACAGCAGAGAGTTTAGACGAGGTGACCTCTGGAGTCCCTCCTGACCTTGAAACTCTGTGATGGGATAAAAGTGGCCCAGAAACAAAGGTCTGAGTTTCAGCGGCAGCATTCATGCTGACCTGCCTGGCTCATTAGGGTTAATCAGTAAACGGGTTGCTAAGACAATATTTGAGAGGTGGATTCTAGTAGATTAAGGTGGAGGTGGGTAGAAGAAAGTGTACTTTAAGGACAATGGTTGTTACAGGGCCATATAAAACAAGCCTGGCACAAGTCCCACCTTTTCCTGAAAGTCTTTTATCCTCTGTGGGCCCTCAGCTCATACAGCACACTGGCCTTTAGAAAATATTCTGGACTTAGACCATGATGAACCTCTGACCTACATGGTTTCTCTCGCCTCTTAAAATATGTGTTTGTTTTGTAGCCCCCAAGGAGATTAGGAGCCGAGATTAGGAGACATTTTTGGGAAATGCCCCACTTCCCATAGTACCTGGTTTTAAGCTGGGGGCAGAGTACGTGTTTCATAAGAACCTGATTGATAGTGTGAAAGCAAAAGTGTCCAAGGACTGTAGACGAAGTCTTCTGTGCTGGGCAGGCAGGGCATACTGGAGGCTCTCTCTCCTTGGTCCAAGTCCCTGGGAAGGACCTCAGAGATGACCTGGGCTAGAGTTCAGTGATCATAGTGTGGCTTTGCTCCAAACCTGGGAGCCACCAAATTCATTGCTGAGGTGAGCTGAATACTTCCATGGTTGGTTTCCAGGAAGAATCAACCAAGTACAAAAGATGGGGTGACAATCTTTCTTTGGGGTGCAAGAGAGCCCAGGTTCCCCTTCCTCTGGGGCAGCAAATATTTTATGTCCCGAACTCTGATTACCTCTTTGAGCTCAGGTCCCACAGTGTTCTTGGAGGTTGAAAACGGCTGTGGAAGTGATGGATACACAGTTTTCCAAAACTTCATGCAAATTTATGCGGTATATTTTTTCTGCAGAATGACCCCATTGCTTCAAACACTTTTAAGTTCCTCAAAATGCTGAGATAACACTACTCCATCTACACTTCTGTTGCAGAGACTTTTCAGAGAATGATTTATATAGGCATCTGCATAGATACTCCAAGAGAGGGTAGGGATGTGTAAGCCTTTGGGCTTGGGGTTTCAAGCTCAAAGGTGAAGCTCAAAGTTTTTATTTTGAAGACTTCATCTTTTAAACTTGTTTTTGGTTCACAGCAAAATTGAGAGGAGGGAACAGAAATTTCCCTGGCCCTGCATGCATGCATAGCCTACTCCATTATCAAGATCCTCCATCAAAGTAGTACATGTATTATGATGAGCATACATCGGCACATCATTAAGATGCAAAGTCCATAGTTTACATTAGTGTTCACCCTTAGCGTTGTACATCCTATGGGTTTGGACAAATGTCTATATATCCACCATTAAAGTATCATACAGCATATTTTCACTGCCCTAAAAGTTTTTGTGCTCTGCCTATTCGTTCCTCCCTCCCCGCCAACCTCTGGAAACCACTGATCTTTTTACTGTCTCTGTGGTTGGTTGGTTTAGTTCCTAAGTTGTGGTTGACTTGCGACCCCATGGACTGTAGCCTGCCAGGCTCCTCTGTCCATGGGATTCTCCAGGCAAGAATCCTGGAGGGGGTTGCCATTTCCTTCTCCATAGGTTGCTTTGTTTTACATTTTCCAGAAAGACATACAGTTGGGATCATAAAATATGCAGGTTTTTCCAATTGGCTTCTCTTAATAATATGCGTTAAAGTTTCCTCCATACCTTTTCCTGGCTTGTTGGCTCATTTCTCTTTAACACTGAATAACACTCCGTTTACACCACAGTTTACCCATTTACCTGTTGAAGGACACCCTTGTTGCTTCCAAGTTGTGGCAGTTATGAACAAAGCTGCTATACACAGCCATTTGCTTGTTTTTCTGTGTCACAGAATTTCACATTCCTTGTATAAATACCAAGGAGAAAGATTGCTGGATCATAAGATAAGAGAGTGATTAGTTTTGTAAAAACTGCCAAATTGTCTTCCAAAGTGGCTGTCCCCTTCTGCATTCTCACCAGCAGTGAATGGGAGGTCTTGTTGGTCTACATCCTTGCAGTGTTTGCTGCTGTCAGTGTTCTGGATTTTGACCATTCTAATAGTCAGATAGTGTGGTGCTAGCTCCTTGTCACTCTAATTTGCATTTTCCTGATGGTGTATGAGGTGGAACATCTTTTCATGTGCTTACTTGCCATGTATATATCTTCCTAGGTGATGTATCTGCTAAGGTATTTGGCCCATTTTTTAACCAGGTTGTTTGACTTCTTATTGTTGAGTTTTTTGTGTATTTTGGATAACAATCCTTTATCCTTATTGTTGAGTTCTTTGTGTATTTTGGATAACAATCCTTTATCAGATATGTCTTTTGGAAATATTTCCTTCCAGCCTGTGCTTTGTTTTTTCTTTCTCTTGACAATGTCTTTTTCAGAGCAGAAGCTTTCATTTTAATGAAGTCCAGATTAAGAACTTTCTCTTAGATTGTGCTTTTGATTTCATATCAAAAAGTAACCACTGTATCAAACTCATCAAAGTTTTCTCCTATGTTATCTTCTAGGAGTTTTACAAATTTGCGTTGTACATTTAGGTCTATGATTCATTTTGAGTTAACTTTTGTTAAGAGTGTGAGGTCTGGGTCTGATTCCTTGTCTTGTGCTTGGATGTCTAGTTGGTTCAGCACCATTTGTTGGAAAGACTATCTCTTGTCCGTTTTATTGTGTTTACAATCTTGACCTTTTTAGCAGCAAACTTGTTCATGTGTGCAGTTGAGGTCTTGACACTAATGCTTATTGAGCATTTGATATACTCTAGGTACTGTTTTAATTGCTTTGTACACATTTTATCAGAGACTCCTCACAACCATATCATAAACTACCAAGATTATCCCCAATTTACAGATAGAGAAATTGAGGTTCTGAGAGACTAAGAATGTGCCCGAGGGTAATAGCCGATTATCTGGTTCTTAGTGATGCTGTGCTTTTCTTCCAAGTGTCCAGGCTTCCAATAAGAAACTCCAAAAGGGTTGTAATGTTAACTTTGATCTTAGTGGTCTCTGGGCATTGGGCCCTTTCTTGTCACTTCTGGGTGAGCAGGCTTTCTCTTGCCCCCTGGTAAGTAAGGTGAGGAGGTTGGAGGAAAACCTGCAGACATGCACACTTCTGTTTAGCCCTGGGGCACCTCTGTCAGGCAGATAGTGTGAAATGAATAATGACAGAGAATCAACGTCTAGTGATATCCTGACTTAATTCCCCCTTATTGTGTAATATTCCCAGGCAAGATAATATTTGTGGTATCAAAGCAAATTGGAAATCAGAAAATGTAAACATGGTCAAAATTTTCACAAGAAAAAAAAAATTAAAAATTCACACTCACAGAGAAAGGGCTTCCCTGGTGGTTCAGTGGTTAAGACTTTGCACTCCCAAAGTGGGGGGCATGCGTTTGACCCCTGGTTGAGGAAGCTCTGCCTGCCATAAGGTGCAGCCAAAACAAACAAACAAAAAGAAGTGTGGTAGAACTAGAAATACAATTTAGCTAATGGCCTAGTCCTTCCAAACGAAAGCTTCGTTTTTCATTAAAGACAGATTATTTGAGGGTATTCCCTGGTGGTCCAGGGGTTAGGACTCCGTCCTTCCATGGCAGGGGGCATGGGTTCAATCCGTGGTTGGGGAATTAAGATCCCCCAAGATGTGTGGTGAGGCTGAAAAAAAGAGAAAAGATTATTTGAAATGAACTCTTATTTGAGATAATGAGTTGAGAGATCCTTCCTACATGTATGCTCTGCAAGCCACACTCGTCCAGCCACACAAACAATGGAACCCAGAGCTCCAGGACACCCGCACACCACGCCAGGGAGACAGCCCGAGGGCTTGACAGAGTAAGCAAAGAGCTCCTAAGCTATCTAATGAGCTCTGGGGCTTCGGCAAATATCTGCTCTGGGGAAGACAGTCTGGCCACGGCTGAAGTAAACACGCTCCGGTATCAACACTGCCCTCCAGGCCATGGGCAGCAGCAAAATGCACCCAGTCCTACCGACCCCACGGGTTGGCTTTCCGACTGGACTCCAGTCACAGAGCAGCAGGGCTGCGGGCTGAGTTGGTGGGGGGCTCAAGCTGACCCTGAGCTGATGCCGTTCTGGAGTCCAAGGCCCCGAGGCTTTGTGTCCTGGCCAGCGATGCTGTCACAGAACTGGAAATACTTTCCCATTCTCCCTGGATTTTTTTCACTTCACCCTCCCCACCACCCCCCAAATCCTAAAAACTGTGTTATTCTCACAGAGTCCTCTGTGGATCTGAAAGCATGAAAGAATTTGGTTCAATCTCCTATTGCTTGCCTAACTTCTAGCTTCCACATTTGGCCCAATGGAATAACAAGATTAAAAGCAGACTGGGGACTTCCCTGGTGGTCCAGTGGTTAAGACTCTGTGCTTCCAAGGCAGGTGGCAAGCGTTCCATCCGACTGGGGAACTAAGATCCCACGTGCCTGTGGGGTGAGGTCAAAAGAGTATTTTTAAAAAAAGCAGACTGGATGACAGCAAAATGACTAAGCCATTTCTCACGAAAGACAATTAAAAACTTTTATTTTAGGCATCGCTTGAAATAATTTTTATGATGAAGTATATTTTGAATTGCGCATTATCCACTGCTTAGAAAAACAGAGGTAATTAGCATGTGATAGAAGGTAGAATACACATGTGTAGAATACGTGCTCTTTTCCCTTTGTAAACTCTGTGACCCACCCCAGCGTGCTCAGGTCATCATCCATGTCATCCTCACAGGTGAGCGGCAAGGGAAGCAGAACAGAGTCATCATCATTATTTTACAGACAGAACTCTGAGAGACTATGACTTGCAGAGGTCCCAAACCAGTTAGCTATGAATGGAGACTCACTATCAGATGTGTCGTTGCATCTTGCTTTCTTCCTAACACACAGCCCTGCTTTAGTGCATGGTCATATAGATGGTTGCTTTTCTTTTTTTATAGTTTTAATTCATTTGTTCATTTTTTTTTTACTTTGGCTGAGCCATGTGTCATGTGGGTTCCATGACCAGGGATCAAACCCGTGCCCCCTACATTGGAAGCATGGACTCTTAACTCCTGGACCACCAGGGAAGTCTCCTGCTTGCTTTTCTGGTTGTTTCCTAGAACTCTTCACACCCTAGAAAAGTCAAGCCTTGTCCTCTTGTAGTTAACAATGGCAGAGCCTTCACTTGTTTCTGAATTTCTAGCGGCGGGTGGGTGGAATGATGGGAGAGGGATGGGCAGGAGAGCCTTATTTGCCACAGCGAATGCCACCCCCCTCCCTCCTCAGTAGTCTTCGACTAGCCAAGAGTGAAGTGGCCTATAGGTCATTCCTGACTTGTAAGCCAGGAACTTAAATAGTGGAAAAGAATTATATGATTCAATTATACTATTCAGTTAAACGTAAGTAATTACAGTCATCTTCATTCTTTGTAATCTTCTTAACCTCGTGGTATTTCCTGACTCTGACATACTTTGGTGTGATTATATCTATCAGCTGGGATGATGACTAATTCCTCTGAGCTATTTTCTGTCTGTTCTTATTTGTGATGGGGAACTATCTCTTTGTAAATCTGCACCGAGAAGATCAATTATTTGTATCACTTTTATAGATGTAGCTTAACACCGTACGTGGGACATAGTTATGCCCAATAAATAAATGGTGGGTATAATCATTAACAATCTAGGTTTGCTTGGGAACTGCCGGGCAGGTGATTTTTGAAGCCCTCCAGTCACATAATAACTTGGGAAATCTGAGAAGCTTTTCAGGAGTGATCACATCAGAAACCCAAGGGAAAGCAGTCAGAGAAATGGTTTAGTGTAGCATTGTTTTATTTATCCCTTTCATTTCTTTAATTCTTCCCTGAAAAAGACAGATGAAGACTTCCCCAAATTAACATGCACATTGAAAATAACCACGTGGGTGCTTAGTCTCTCAGTTGTGTCCAACTGTTTGTGACCCTTTGTACTGTAGCCTGACAGGTTCCTCTGTCCATGGGATTTTTCAGGCAAGAATATTGGAGTAGGTTGCCATTTCCTTCTCCACACTTTGGAATAATAATGTGAACGTACTCAATGGCCATGAGTTTTAGCAAACTCTAGAAGATGGTAAAGGGCAGGGAAGCCTGGCATTCTGCAGTCCATGGGATCACAAAGAGTCAGATGTGACTTAGCAACTGAAAAATAACTTGCTTTATAACCAAAAGCTGTGACTGTCTTCCTCTCATTGTCTGATATTGATAAAACATCCCCTGAAGGACCATTCTAAGCTGGCCCTGCCTTGTCCAACTTCTCTCAACTTCAGATTCAAAGAACTTTCCCCAGATACTCACCCACCCACTTGGTCCTAAGTCTTCAGGACCAAACTTAGGAAATTAAATATCCAGTTCTTATGAGCAGTGGGGGAGTGGAGTCTGTCTTGAGTGGCTAATGAGCACTCAGTAATGCATCCCGACTCCCATACGTCTGTCCAGTTTCTGATTTAGACTTCATTTCTCTCATCTTGAAACTACCTCGAGGTTCCTTCAGCTGGGCTCCTTCTCTCAAAACAGACAACATGAGGCCAGAACAAGCCTATACAGTTGCATTTTAATGGCAGGGCAGTGGAAACAATTCCCCGCAGTGTGCAAAAAATAAGAGGGTATATCTTCCAAGTTCTAAGCAATTGATTCTAATAATGTATAAGTGAAATGAGCATACTTTTATTATTGTCCTTTAATATAGTTTCCCCCTCAGTCTCTCCCATCAGGAAGCTTCCATAAGCCCCTTATGCTTATCCATCAGAGGGCAGACAGAACGAAAACCACAATCACAGGAAACTAACGGAACCGATTGCATAGACCATAGTCTTGTACAGCTCAAAAAAAACTATGAGCCATGCTGTGTAGAGCCACCCAAGATGGACGGGTCATGGCAGAGAGTTCTAACAAAATGTGATCCACCAGAGAAGGGAATGGCAAACCACTTCAGTATTCTTGCCTTGAGAACCCCATGAACAGTATGAAAAGGCAAAAAGATAGGACACTGAAAGATGAACTCCCCAGGTCAGTAGGTGCCCAATATGCTACTGGAGATCAGTGGAGAAATAACTCCAGAAAGAATGAAGGGATGGAGCCAAAGCAAAAACAACACTAAGTTGTGGATATAACGGGTGATGGAAGTAAAGTCCAATGCTGCAAAGAACAATATCACATAGGAACCTGGAATGTTAGTTCCATGAATCAAGGCAAATTGGAAGTGGTCAACAGGCAATGGCAAGAGTGAATGTTGACATTCTAGGAATCAACGAACTAAAATGGACTGGAATGGGTGAACTTAACTCAGATGACCATTATATCTACTACTGTGGGCAGGAATCCCTTAGAAGAAATGGAGTAGCCATCATAGTCAACAAGAGTCTGAAATGCAGTACCTGGATGCAATCTCAAAAACGACAGAATGATCTCTGTTCGTTTCCAAGGCGAACCATTCAACATCACAGTAATCCAAGTCCATGCCCTGATCAGTAATGCTGAAGAAGCTGAAGTTGAACGGTTCTATGAAGACCTACAAGACTTTCTAGAACTAACCCTCAAAAAACATGTCCTTTTCATTATAGGGTACTGGAGTGCAAAAGTAGAAAGTCAAGAGCCACCTGGAGTAACAGGCAAATCTGGCTTTGGAGTACAAAACAAAGCAGATCAAAGGCAAACACCCTCTTCCAACAACATAAGAGAAGACTCTACACATGGACATCACCAGATGGTCAATACCAAAATGAGATTGATTATACTCTTTGAAGCCAAAAATGGAGATGCTCTATACAGTCAGCAAAAACAAGACTGGGAGCTGACTGTGGCTCAGATCATGAACTCCTTATTGCCAAACTCAGACTTAAATTGAAGAAAGTAGGAAAAGCCACTAGACCATTCAGGTATGACCTAAATCAAATCCCTTACAATTATACAGTGGAAGTGACAAATAGAGTCAAGGGATTAGATCTGATAGAGTGCCTGAAGAACTGTGGATGGAGGTTCATGACATTGTACAGGAGGAAGTGATCAAGACCGTCCCCAAGAAAAGAAATACAAAAAGGCAAAATGATTGTCTGATGAGGCTTTACAAATAGTTGAGAAAAGAAGAGAAGCTAAAGGCAAAGGAGAAGAGGAAAGATATACCTGTTTGAATGCAGAGTTCCAAAGAATAGCAAGGAGAGATAAGAAAGCCTTCCTCAGTGATCAATGCAAAGAAATGGAGGAAAACAATAGAATGGGAAAGACTAGAGATTTCTTCAAGTAAATTAGAGATACCAAGGGAAAACTTCATGCAAAGATGGGCACAATAAAGGACAGAAATGGTTTGGACCTAACAGAAGCAGAAGATATTAAGAAGAGGTGGCAAGAATACACAGAAGAACTGTACAAAAAAGATCTTCACAACCCAGATAACCACAATGGTGTGATCACTTACCAAGAGCCAGACATCTTGGAATGTGAAGTCAAGTGGGTCTTAGGATGCATCACTACGAACAAAGCTAGAGGAGGTGATGGAATTCCAGCTGACATTTCAAATCCTAAAAGATGATGCTGTGAAAGTGCTGCACTCAATATGCCAGCAAATTTGGAAAACTCAGCAGTGGCCACAGGACTGGAAAAGGTCAGTTTTCATTCCAATCCCAAAGAAAGGCAATGCCAAAGAATGCTCAAACTACTGCACAATTGTACTCATCGCACACACTAGCAAAGAGATGGTCAAAGTTCTCCAAGCCAGGCTTACATGAATTGTGAACTTCCAGATGTTCAAGCTGGATTTAGAAAAGGCAGAGGAACCAGAGATCAATTTGCCAAAATCCACTGGATCATCGAAAAAGCAAGAGAGTTCCAGAAAAACATCTACTGCTTTATCGACTATGCCAAAGTCTTTGAGTGTGTAGATCAAAACAAACTGGAAAATTCTTCAAGAGATGGGAATACCAGACCACCTGACCCGCCTCTTGAGAAACCTGTATGCAGGTCAAGAAGCAACAGTTAGAACGTGACATGAAATAACAGACTGGTTCCAAATTGGGAAAGGAGTAGGTCAAGGCTGTATATTGTCACCCTGCTTATTTAACTTATATGCAGAGGATATCATGTGAAATGCTGAGCTGGATGAAGCACAAGCTGGAGTTGGTGATGGGCAGAGAGACCTGGCGTGTTGCAGTCCATGAGGTTGTAAAGAGTCGGACATGGCTGAGCGACGGAACTGAACATGTTGTAATTTAATACAGTTATAATACATATTTGAATGCAATTGTAGTATTGGGTTGCCCAAAAAGTTTGTTTTATTTTCCATGCGTGGTTAGTCTGCTAAGTTGTGTCTGACTCTTGGCAACCCCCTGGACTGTAGCTCACCAAGCTCTTCTGTCCATGGGACTTTCCCAGCAAGAATACTGGAGTGGGCTGCCATTTCCTTCTCCATTTATCCCCCCCATAAGATCTTACATATTTTATTATCATCCTTTATATTTCATGAAAACATGGAATTAAATTCTGAGGACTGCTAGTTATACAGTAGTCCTCCAACGTAGGCAGAATCGGAGGTTTTTCCTAAGTTTGTAGCAATTTAGAATCATTTGAGCTAGCTCAGGGCACCAATTAGTGTCTCCAACCCCTTTGGGACCAGATAGTCCTGCATTTAAAGAGGAGATTCAGAATGAGAATAATGAGACAGTAATTATCAGCATGAAGAAAGGTGATCTCTTGGAGCTTTGACTTGTGTCTAAAATTTGAAACAGTGGAACAGACAAAACAGTGCAAGATTCATTAATGGAACAGATCACTATGTATGTGTAAGTTTTTTCTTTTTTTCAAAAAAATACAGTAATGTAAATTGAAAAGTATTTTCACATTAGTTTTTCCCTTTTATATACTTGAAGTGTTGTATTATTTACTATTATTATTATTTTTTACAGGCACAATTATACACAGGCAGTTCAGTAAAAATACATTTTCACTGTCTTGTTTCCTTTCTGGCCATGATTCTTCTCAGGCTTACTTCATGACTTACTAAGAATGATTTTGTCTTTTTAAATCTTACTGTGATAACTTAAAACTTTTTATTGTTATAGTTTACATGGCATACAATTCATTTGCTTTACTCTCACAATTCAACGATTTTGGTATATTTACAGAATTGTGTGTGTGTGGGGGCTAAGTCACTTCAGATGTGTCTGACTCTTTGCAACCCCATGGACTGTAACTCTGTCCATGGATTTTCCAGGCAAGGATACTGGAAAGAGATGCCATGCCCTCCTCTTCCCAACCGAGGGATCGAACGTGTGTCTTCTGCGCCTCCTGTATTGCAGGCAGATTCTTTACTGCTGAGCCACTGGGGAAGCCCAGAGTTGTCCAACTATTACCAAAGGCATCAGGTTTATTTATTTATTTATTTTTGGCTGTGAAGCATGTGGGATCTTAGTTCCCTGGCCAGAGATCAAACCAGTGCCCCTTGCATTGGAAGCTCAGAGTCTTAACCACTGGACAACCAGGGAAATCCCGCTAAGAATCATCTTGTTGTCTTGAAGAGAGGGAGTGAAAGTCACTCAGTCATGTCCAACTCTCTGCAACCCCATGGACTATGCACTCCATGGAATTCTCCAGGCCAGAATACTGGAGTGGGTAGCCTTTCCCTTCTCCAGGGGATCTTCCCAACCCAGGGATCAAACCCAGGTCTCCTGCACTGCAGGTGGATTCTTTACCAGCTGAGCCACAAGGGAAGCCCTTTGAAGAGAGGGACGATGTTAGAAATGATTCGCTCTATATGTCAAGTACTCCAGGTATGGCCCTGAGCCTGAGTTCACAGTGCTTGCTGAATACAAGATTTGGACTATGGACCATCTTTTCTCCCAAGGGACCCAGTCCATCATCCATCTTTCTTAGTCCTTTTATTTTTGGCTTATTCTCTGCTGAGATAGCAGCATGCCTCGCATCAAACCTACCAAGGTTTAAATGCTTGAGATGTCAATGACCACGTCTCCCTCATAGCAAACATCCAGATGAAAAGAAAACTCCAGTTCATCATGTAGATCTTCTGTTTACTCAAGGGCAGATATCTGGTTGATTGAATGCTTTTATCAGTGTAGTGCTACGGTCAGCGTCACCCCGGGATACTTCTATCTCTCAAGTACATCAAGGGCTGGCAGTCATGCAGGTGTCATCCTTATCAATAGATAAGAAAGGGCCATGTTGGTGAAAATGGGTTTCAGTACTGAAAGGGGCTCCGAGCAGCCATGATTATAAAATCCTATTTGTTTTTACTCTGCTGGTTTCAGTGATAACTTGATTACAAGTGGGGCCTCATGTGCCCCTGTCTCTGGGTGGTTTGAAGAAATAATTGTGTAACTGAAAAAAAAAGTAACTAATAGCGACTTTATTTCTAACTTGTGTCTGGAGAAACCACAAAAAGACAGAGGAAAATACACCCTTAATTTAGCATCTTGTCTTCCGATTCCAAGAGGACTTTGGAGAAAGGAGTGGTCCTTCTCCTTCTCTCTTTTGCAGTCTTGATTCTTAACCCCCAAAATAACCCCAAACACCAACAAGCAAAAGCTCTCCTATACTCAGTGGGTCCAGCCCCTCTCTTTCCTGTTTTATTTCCTGTATCCTTCTTTTCTGTCTCCTCTCTGGCTCTCCATCTGATTCCCTCATTCTTTATTTTATTAATTTATTTTTAATTGGAGGATAATTGCTTTACAATGTTGGGTTAGTTTCTGCTGTACAACAAAGTGAATCAGCTATCAGTTCAGTTCAGTTCAGCCACTCAGTCGTGTCTGACTGTTTGCGACTCCATGGACTGCAACACGCCAGGCCTCCCTGTCCGTCACCAACTCCCGGAGCTTATTCAAACTCATGTCCATTGAGTCTGTGATATCATCCAACCATCTCATCCTCTGTTGTCCCATTTTCCTCCCGCCTTTAATCTTTCCTAGCATCAGGGTCTTTTCCAATGAATCTGTTCTTCCCATCAGGTGGCCAAAGGATTGGAGTTTCAGCATCAGCATCAGTCCTTCCGATGAATATTCAGGACTGATTTCCTTTAGCATGGACTGGTTGGATCTCCTTGCAGTCCAAGGGACTCTCAAGAGTCTTCTCCAACACCACAGTTCAAAAGCATCAATTCTTCGGCACTCAGCCTTCTTCACAGTCCAACTCTCACATCCATACATGACTACTGGAAAAACCATAGCTTTGACTAGATGGACCTTTGTTGGCAAAGTAATGTCTCTGCTTTTTAATATGCTGTCTAGGTTGGTTGTAGCTTTTCTTCCAAGGAGCAAGTGTCTTTTGATTTCATGGCTGCAGTCACCATCTGCAGTGATTTTGGAGCCCACAAAAATAAAGTCTGACACTGTTTCCACTGTTTCCCCATCAATTTCCCATGAAGTGATGGGACCGGATGCCATGATCTTTGTTTTCTGGTGTTGAGTTTTAAGCCAACTTTTTCACTCTCCTCTTTCACTTTCATCAAGAAGCTCTTTAGTTCTTTTTTGCTTTCTGACATAAGGGTGGTGTCATCTGCATTTCTGAGGTTATTGATATTTCTCCTGGTAATCTTGATTCCAGCTGTGCTTCATCCAGTCCAGCATTTCTCATGATGTACTCTGCATATAAGTTAAATAAGCAGGGTGACAACATACAGCCTTGACATACTCCTTCCTGATTTGGAACCAGTCTGTTTTTCCATGTCCAGTTCTAACTGTTGCTTCTTGATCTGCATACAGATTTCCCAGGAGGCAGATACGGTGGTCTGGTATTCCCATCTCTTTCAGAATTTTGTGCAGTTTGTTGTGATCCACACAGTCAAAGGCTTTGGCATAGTCAATAAAGCAGAAGTAGATGTTTTTATGGAACTCTCTCACTTTTTCGATGATCCAGCGGATGTTGGCAATTTGATCTCTGGTTCCTCCGCCTTTTCTAAATGCAGCTTAAATATCTGGACGTTCATGGTTCATGTACTGTTGAAGCCTGTCTTTGGGAATTTTGAGCATCTCTTTGCTAGTGTGTGTGATGAGTACAATTGTGCGGTAGTTTGAGCATTCTTTGGCATTGCCTTTCTTCGGGATTGGAATGAAAACTGACCTTTTCCAGTCCTGTGGCCACTGCTGAGTTTTCCAAATTTGCTGGCATATTGAGTGCAGCACTTTCACAGCATCATCTTTTAGGATTTGAAATGTCAGCTGGAATCCCATCACCTCCTCTAGCTTTGTTCATAGTGATGCATCCTAAGGCCCACGACTTCACATTCCAGGATGTCTGGCCCTAGGTGAATGATCACATCATTGTGATTATCTGGGTTGTGAAGATCTTTTTGTATAGTTTTTCTGTATATTCTTGCCACCTCTTCTTAATATCTTCTGCTTCTGTTAGGTCCAAACCATTTCTGTCCTTTATTGTTCCCATCTTTGCATGAAATGCTTCCTTGGTATCTCTAATTTTCTTGAAGAAATCTCTAGTCTTTCCCATTCTATTGTTTTCCTCTCTTTGCCTTGGAAATGAACAGAGGTCATTCTGTCATTTTTAAGATTGCATCCAACTACTGCATTTCAGACTCTTTTGTTGACTATGATGGCTACTCCATTTCTTCTAAGGGATTCTTGCCCACAGTAGTAGATATAATGGTCATCTGAGTTAAATTCACCCATTCCAGTCCATTTTAGTTTGCTGATTCCTAAAATGTCGACGTTCACTCTTGCCATTGCTTGTTGACCTCTTCCAATTTGCCTTGATTCATGGACCTAACAGTCCAGATTCCTATGCAATATTACTCTTTACAGAATTGGACTTTACTACCATCACCAGTCACATCCACAACTGGGTGGTTTTTTTGTGTGTTTGTTTGTTTTGGTTCCATCCCTTCATTCTTTCTGGAGTTATATCTCCACTGATCTCCAGTAGCATACTGGGCACCTATTGACCTGGGGAGTTCATCTTTCAGTGTCCTATCTTTTTACCTTTTCATACTGTTTATGGGGTTCTCAAGGCAAGAATGCTGAAGTGGTTTGTCATTCCCTTCTCCAGTGGACCATGTTTTGTCAGGACTCTCCACCATGACCTGTCTGTCTTGGGTGGCCCTACATGGCATGGCTCACAGTTTCATTGAGATAGACAAGGCTGTGGTCCATGTGATCAGATTGGTTAGTTTTCTGTGATTGTGGTTTTCATTCTGTCTGCCCTCTGATGGATAAGGATAAGAAATTTATGGAAACTTCCTGATGGGAGAGACTGACTGAGGGGGAAACTGGGTTTTGTTTAGATGGGCGGGGCCATGCCCAGTAAAACAAAGCAGCGGTGCTGGAGCGGCAGCTGTGCTGCGCTGAGCGACTTTGAGGAGATACGCCACATCCAGGGGTGAAGGAGAAGCCCCAGCAAGATGGTAGGAGAGGCAGAATCGCATTTAGAATCAAACCCCATACCCACCAGAAACGCTCAGAGGGCTCAAAAATACCTGTGCTCACTAGGACCCAGAGACCCCCCAGAGACTGAGACAGAACTGTGTTTGGGTGTCTCCTGAGGAGGTACGGGTCAGCAGTGGCCTGCCACAGGGGCAGGGGCTCTGGGTGCAGCAGACCTGGGTGTGGCATAAGCTCTCTTGGAGGAGGTCGCCATTAACCCCACCATAAAGCCACCAGAACTTACACAGGACTGGGAAACAGACTTTTGGAGGGCACAAACAGAATCTTATATGCACCCAGACCCAGGAGAAGGGAGCAGTGACCCCATAAGAGACTGACCAAGACTTGCCCGTCAGGGTCCAGGAGTCTCCGGCGGATGTGAGTCAGTGGAGGCCTGCTGCAGGGCTGGGGGCCCTGAGTGCAGCAGTGTGTGCATGGGACCTTTTGAAGGAGGTCAACATTATCTTCATTAACTCCACCGTAGTTTGGCCTCAGGCCAAATAACAAGGAGGGAACACAGCCACCCCCCCCATCAACAGAATCAGCTATATGTGTATATATATCCCCTCTCTCCATCTCCCTCCCGCCCCAGCCCCATCCTGCCCCTCTAGGTCACCACAGAGCACCAAGCTGAGTTTCCTGTGCTATACAGCAGCTTCCCACTAGCTATCTCATTTACACATGGCGGTGTATATCTGTCAATGTACATTCCCAATTTGTCCCACCCTCTCCTTCCCCTGCTGTGTCCACAAGTTCATTCTCTACATCTGCGTCTCTATTCTTACAATTTCTCTCATTCTGCACCAAAAGCACAGAGACCAGAGCTGGAGGAGCAAAACCCCAGGTCTTTTTAGACTCTGAGGAAAGAAAGGAATGCTGTAAACATAGACGTTGGCGGCTTTATCTCCTAAAGTTTCCTAGTTGTGCCGTTGTAGGAATGACACCCCTACTGTTGTTGACTGATAATGACTGTTATCCTGGACATACTGCTATGCAAACAGTGTATTTGCTTTTTGTCCCTTTCTACTTTGTAATGCAACCAAGGGAAAAGCTGGCATTTGGACATGTCGCACTGATCAGAAACCATCAAAAGACACAGGGAACTGTAAGACTGGAGATGGATGGTGACCTGAGAGGCCTTAGCAAGTCATTTAATTCAAGCCTAACTCAGCCCCTAGTTCTCCCCACTTAATGGTTGCTCAGAGGCCTGTGTGAAGTTGTTCATTGGTCTCCGTCCAGTCATTGGTGGCTAACTGTCCATGACCAACAGCCCATTGTTTGCCTGGGAGGCACCGACTGCTGACATGTGTGTTTCGTGTTCCTCTCCTGATAATGAGCTCAGGTATTGCACGGCGATGGTGGCGGGGGGAGAAGTTTGGGAGAAAAAAGGACATTTTAAAATGTGAAATGACTGCTAGTGCTTTGTTTTTGCCCCAGGGGACCAGAAAAACAAGCTCAACCTGTGTCAGACTCCAAGAAGCATGTGAAGCTGCATGTTAATGGCTCAGGCCGTGTGTAATCAGTGGCCAGGAACCGGGCTTTTCCAGGTTGTTGTCGGTTCTGAGGGAAAGTGGCATTTTCATGGCCTCTTGATTGTTCTGAGCTGGAGAATGTTTTGGACACGCTGAGGAAGTCTACACCAGCACTTTCCACAAGGCTAATCTTTCCAAAAGGGTGTTCAGTGTCGTGTCTGGAGACGCTTAGTCTTAGTGGCTATGATGGCTTTTTGATCAGTGAACTTTTTCTTTTGTCCTTTTCTCCAATTTCACGAGCCAGTTTACTAGTTCACTTCCTGGTGGACATCGCCTCTGTCAAATGCAGTTTCAGATGACTGGCGTTTTGTCCTGATCAAAGCTAAGGAGACGTTTACGATTGCTCTGTTTCCTGGTTGCAAGGCAAGGGAGTGCTTTTTAGGAGATAACAAGAGAAGTCCCCAGAGACCCAATTCTTTACTGATTTGGAGACCAGGAACTGAGCTGTGTGGACCTCAGGAAGTCCCAATGCAGAAATTATTAGGTATCTTTTTTAGGAGGGGAGCTGCAAAGCTTATGGGATTTTAGTTTCCTGACCAGGGATGGAATCTGGGCCCTTGGCTGTGAGAGAACAGAGTTCTAGCTGCTAGACCATAAGGGAATTCCTCCAGTGCAGAAATTATTAAAGGAATAAGAATTTGAGCACAAAACTCAAGACAAGCCTATATAATTTTTTCTTTCTGGAAGCACAGCATCCCCTAGTAACACCCTTCAATAAAAGTCCAGTAAAATGCAGAGTAGATTTTCCAATCATTTCCCTGCTTTGATTTGCTCCAGAATCAGTGGCCTCCGCAAGGTCCTTTATGGTCCCTGAGTTGAAGGGACCCAGACACTACAGTCTCTGTGCCCTTCTCCTCCCAAGAAAATCCCCGGGTCAATAACCTTTTATTTCTGACCTTTCAACCGGCTCTAGTGGGCCATGAAAACTGAAATACCATTTCTTTCAGATTCCTCGGAAGCTTCAAGTCTCATGAATCTAATTCTCTAGGGGAGTTTTACTCCCATGTATTCGGGTCATTGATCCTGCAAAAACAGCCCCAAGTCCTGTGCACGAGTCCTTCTCCAGGGAAGGAGAGAGTCTGCTGAGTAGTGTGAAGGGAGACATCCCCAGATAACTCCAGCCATCTCCAAAGCCGGGAAACTGTCATTTCTAAGATCTGGGAGCTTTACTAATAAGGGTGTGGGCTGTCGTCTTGGTGGAAAAGTTTGAAGGACTGATCGATAAGGTCCCTTGCTGCTTACCCTGAGCCTTGTTGGGGAGCCCATGGGCAGTGCAAGCGTCTTAAGATCAGAAAGCACGGGGTAGCCACCTTCCAATGTGTTTCTGATCTTGTGCGTCCTGACCTTAAAATAATTTGGTTGGAAACGTCGTGGGCTGTGACAAGTGTTTGGTGTAAACATTTAAAACAACTAGAAGCTGCAAAGGACTGATCTGCAAAACAGCAAGAGTGTGGCCCAGACAGGGGCCATTTCTATTCCTCTTTAAGAGGAGCTCAAGGCCTGCCCTAAGTTGAAGGTCATTTCTCTAAGACTTGACTAAATGACGCATCTTGTCATTTTTAAAGACTAAGTAGTCTTTGCCAACTAGGAAATTGATATTTTACTTAAGCAATTTTCCAAGACCTTGTTTGGGAGTCAACACACCTGGATTCTAACCCTGGCACTGTTGCTAACTAGCTCTCTGATCTTGGACTCAAGTCTATCACGATTTCAGCGTCTGTGACATGGGAACTCTTATTTCTGCTTGCCTATTCCATAGGGTTGTTGTATCACCAACAATAGTTGTTAAAATGCCTTGGAAACAATGAAAGCAATTATGCCCATTGTGTCTCTAGAATTTATTCAAACTTTTCTTAACAGCATCCTGGGAGAATGAGTTTCAAAATTACACTACTCACTATGGAAGTGATGGTTCTTCACTCCCTGCTTTCTTTATTTTTTGGGGGAGAGGGTGGTAAGGCTTGAATTAATGCCTTTCAAATTGTGTGTGATCTTGATGCAGAATGTCTCGTCAACATTTTACTTATCAGGAAGAGTTATCTTTGAAGGAGATGAAATTTTGCAGCTGAGTAGCTGAAAAAAAGGCTGATTAACATAAACGTTATAATCCAACAACAGTTAGCTCTGTGTTTACAGCTCCAATCATCCTTTTATTATATTCCACAACAGGATATTGAATGAAGAGTTGAGAATTTATGAAAACCTTATGTGAATTGCTCGTCTTCCCTACTGCATGTTGGCCACCCCGCTGTGTGAGATGTGACTTATGCTCTCTGCTTCCATTTTATAAACAGAAGAGAGCTGGAAAATTATTCAGTAAAGATATTGTTGGTGGGAGAGCAGTGATTGGGGTTGGATCTCTGCTGGGCTTGGCAAATTAATCTTTGCCTGCATGGTGGGTAGATTCAAATTTAGTACATGATTTGTGGCTCTCAACAGGTGATGGGTTATCTTTAATCTAACCAGATGGTTAAACCTAATTTTATTAAAATATATGATCCTCCTGTTCTCTTGGATCTTTGCCACAGGTTTTTTCTTTTATGCCAAACAAAATGGTCTCTTCATTGTTGAAAGGGCTGGTAAATGCCAAGAGAATTCTCCTGCTGTAAATGGCATTTTTGCTCTACCACTTCTTTTCATCCAACTGAGGTAAAGTATTTCATTATATTTCCTAATATTTCCTTTAAAAATTCATATGTAAATATGTTCCTAATGCAAAAATACATTTGTGTTGTAAAATACTCAAATAATACAGGGAAATCAAAACTCTCCATGAATCAGACTCCCATTTCCCCTTTTCTCTATTCATTTACATTTACATGTTGTAGAAAAATATATTTTGTTTTTGTTTGGTATATGTGTGTACATATTTTAACACAAACAGGGTTATATTTGTTAAGTAACTTGTTTTTTTTTTTCTTAGTATATTTTAGGCATCTTTCCAAGTCACTCCATGAAGATTTATATAATTCTTTTAAAGTTTTAGGGGGTATTATAAAATGTGGATCTATAATAGTTTATTATCATTTACTCAGACTTCTTCAAATTTTTTAATTATTAAAAAGAATTCTACAATGAATATCTTTACATATGTGAAATCTGTAAGTGGAATTTTTAGATAGATGGGTATAAGGAATTTTATTTTATGAAACCAAGGGAAAGGTTTCATAAGTTACATGTTTGGCATGGTGATGACTATTTACTTTGTTTGTGATAAAATAGATTCTGGTTTCTGTTTTCATAATCGTTTCCTCCTGAGCCCCCTTTGGGACTATACTTGTGTTCATCTGCACCTGAAGAATACGTCAGTACTGTAAATAATTTTATCCCAGGAGCATATGGATGCTTAACAGAAAAGATGCCAAACAATCTACAGATATACCCAAATGAATATTTTCTCTGGAAACAAAGCTCTGTTGAATAAAACTACCCTGGTCTTGGAGAAGGACAGAAAGTGTTTTGCTCTCCCCATCTTTGGCAGAGATGGCTGAGGATGCGGGAAGGGTGGGACCACGGCAGGTAGCATATTCTTCTCAGGACTCAAGCAGTCCAGGGGATGGCAGGCTGGATTGTGCCCCCTGGCTCCTGGGAGGCGTGGAGACCCTACACAGAGGTCAATTAAAAAAAATTTTTTTTAATTGAGGTATAATTGACATATAACATTATATTAGTTTCAAGTGTACAACACAATGATTTGACTGTTTGTATACATTTTGAAATGATTACCACATAAGTCTATTCTAGTTAACATTCAACACCATACATAGTTACTAATCTTTTTATTCTGGTGATGACAGCTTCTAATGTTTACTCTTAGCAGTGTTTAAAAATACAATATTATTAACTATGTTACCATGCTGTACATTACATCCCCATGATGTTTAAATAATTTTTTGCTTACTTTTGGCTGTGCTGGGTCTTCTTTGCTGCTCAGGCTGCTTCCTAGTCTTGGCAAGCAGGGGTTCCTCTCTAGGTGTGGTGCGTGGGCTTTTCGTTGCTGTGGCTTCTCTTGTTGTGGCTTCAGTAGTTGTGGCTCCCGGGCTGTAGACCCGAAGCTCAGTATCTGTGGGGCAGGGACAGGACAAGTCCAGTCCTTCTGACCATTATGTTTTTCCCTAAATTAATAAACCCGAATTTGAGATTGCAGGCCAATCTCCTGTAACCCTGGGAAACAGGCCATGGAGGGTGTCCAGGATAAGGAGAGAAGGAAGAATGGCTTGTAGGTGAGCAGGCTTTTCTCCTTGACCTGGAACATAGGAAGCCCTCTAGCCTGAGTCTTCTCCCTGGTCTTAAAGAGAAGAATGGGGTGTCAGCGGTGGGCTCTCGTGGGGGCTGTTGACCACTCTGATGCTATGGGCTGGACTAGAAGAGTGACTCCACATTCACCTCCCAGCTTGTGCTTTCATTGCGTGTGTGTTTTAATTTATTTCCATTTCTTTCCACCCACTGTTTTGATCCCCTTTGCCCTCTTACTGTTCTCAGAGGACCTAGATATTCACATGTGAAAAGACGGTTTCTGCAAAGCTTCTGCTCAGGAGGATGCCACGCTGGGACATGGAGGCTGTCAATGACTGATAGCTGTGGGCCATTTCGAGGGCCACGGTGTCCACTATCCATTTGTAAAAACTTCCTCTCCTGCCAGCTCCCTGCCAGAACCAATGTAAATCAATGTGTCAGTTTCTCGACTGAAATAATTTTTTTTTTCCCTTCTGCAAAAAGAGCTTTTCAGATGGGGTTAGCCTGGCCCTCCTTGTGTCCCTGTGGAGGTGTAGGAGCACTGGGCACTCTGACACTGTGGAAGGAGATAATTGCTCCATCACCCTGCCACATCCCCTCCTGGGTTCCGGGCTCTCCTGCATGCAGGACTGTGTGGAGCAGAGACACCCACATCCAGGATTGGCAGTCCCCGGGAGCATCGTCTCCACAACTGTGTGGAAGCTTTGAGCTTGGGTAGAAGGTCTCCCTGATGCGAAGAGCCAACTCATTGGAAAAGACCCTGATGCTGGGAAAGATTGAGGGCAGAAGGAGAAGGGGGAGGGCAGAAGGAGAAGGGGGATGGCAGAGGATGAGATGGTTGGATGGCATCACGGACTCAATGGACATGATTTTGAGCAAACTCCGGGAGATGGTGAAGGACAGGGAAGTCTGGCATGCTACAATCCTTAGGGTCACAAAGAGTCAGTCGTGACTTAATGACTGAACGACAGAAAGGTTCCAGGTGCAGATATTGGAAATGGCCAGAGTGATCCAACTTGTTACTCCTCTCCTGTATTTCCCTAATGTGTGCGTTCGCGCATGTGTGCATATGCATGCGCATGCACGCACACACACACACACACACACACACTTCTCTAAATGGGACTCAAGGCCACATTTAAGCTGGTGTTACATAAAGTAAAGCAACTTTTTTTAACTTAAAAAATATGAAGTATGTTGATTTACAATGTTGTGTTGATTTCTGCTATACAGCAAAGTGATTCAGTTATACATATACATACATTATTTTTATATCCTTTTCCATTATGGTTTGTATCAGGATATTGAATATAGTTCCCTGTGTTATACAGGAGGACCTTGTTGTCCATCTATTCTATATGTAATATTTCGAATCTGCTAGTCCCAACCTCCCAGTCCATCCTTCCCCCACCTCTAAAGCAACTTCTTCTTCTTTTTTTTAAAAGTATTTATTTATTTACTTGGCTTTGCTGGGTCTTAGCTGTGGCATGTGGAATCTAGTTCCCTGACCAGGGAGGGAACCTGGGTCCCCTGCCTTGGAAGCGTAGAGTCTTACCCTTTGGACCAGGGAAGTCCCCTAAAGTAATTTCTTTATTTTCTTTCTATGACCTAGACCCTTTACAATTGTGGCTTCTTTTAGGTGCAGGAGAGGACAGAAGCTGGTGTTTACATCCTCGGATGAGTCATCAGATTACAAAAGATCTTCCAAGCAGCTGCTCATGTGAAGTCACAGTCACAAAGAATTGGATTAGAGTCGATTGTATGGTTTCAGGATGAGAAAGCAACTTGCTGGTTTAATTCAATTTCTCCCCCTTTCCCTCGTTTATCATTAAGTTTTATCACAAGTCCCTCAAAATGGGGGTAGGACCACATTTAATCTTTCAGCTGACCATTTCTTTACAATTCCTTCAAGCCTTAACAATTTCCCATTATGTCATTCATACCAAGATAAATGAAGGCGTATAACAAGCCAACTGGGTCTGAGGCGTCCAGGAGGTGACAGGGGTGGGAAGAGAGATGGAAACGAATAATGTTGAACACAAAGACTAACCTATGGGCCTTGTCTCAGATTTAACAACCAGTCACTATGATTTACAATCCAGGATCTCATTCTTTGCATCTTATATCCCCGAGACATGAAGAATGGAAGGAATGAAAGTGTCACGTATTTCTTACATGGATGACTTATAGGTTTTTAAGGAGGTTCTCCTGGACATCAGAGCAAGTTGCCCTTGACGGATGACTTTGCTACTGTATTTGATTTCAAGTTCCCACCAAGGAGTGCCAAACAAAATCTGTTACGTTTTAAATCGTCATGTAATTTCTGCCCCCTTCCCTCTGCTCCACCACATGTCCAACCAACAAATAAATCATGCCAAAGTCTTAACCACATGCTTTAAAATGAAACAAGCACAAGGGACATTTTTCAAGCTCACATCTGGACCCATTGTTTGGGAAGAAGTCTATCAGGTAGTGTTCTATTTTTTTTTTTTTTTGACAAATCATGGTGTCCAATCCACTCGGGAGAGCCTTCGAGGGTGATTCGAAGCATCTGTAGAGCTGCCTTTGCCTCTGATACAGACAAACGAGCTGTGCTGACATAAAGGACTTTTAAAACTATCTGGTCACCCGTTGAGTCAATTGAATCATCAAGTTGGATGCTGCCTGCATCAAATAATCTGGGCCCAGATGATGCAGCTGCAGAACTAGCCTTTCGAACCCAAGCGATGGACGATGAAAAGAGAAAAAGTAAAGGCAAAATTCTGCACATCAGGCTTAGTTCTTTCCCTCTTAAAGTTTTGTATTAGTGTCTGAAAGTCACAGAAGATAGCTAATTAAGAAGTTATCTTTCCCATTTTCTTCCTTTCCTCCCTCCTTGCCCTTCCTCGGTTTTCTCTCTCCCTTTCCTTTCCCCGTCTCCTCCCCGCCCTGCCGTCCTCCCCCACTGCTTCCCTCCCTCCTCCCTGCCTCCCTCCATGTCGCCCTTCTTTTCTCTCTCTCCTCTTTATTTTGGGACACCGGGCAGTTCTGGGCACATGGGAGTTGTTGTGTTGATCATTGTCAACCTTGCTTGATTTGCTTGGTGAGAACACCTGAGTCAACACGGGACAGGTGCCCTACTTGGACAGTTCTCTGCAAAGGAAGGAGAGACCAGGGGGTGGGGGGAACGCCAGAAGAGCGGTTCCAGTTTCTTGCTGTGAAGGCTGACAGAGGGGCTGAGAAGCCGTCTAAGGGAGACCTCCAGGCCCTGAGGGATTCTAAAACCCCCAGCAGGGGACGTTCACTGGTGAGGTTGTGGATATGGCTTTTGAAGAGCTGCTATTTTGAACGTAGACTTTCTAACCACTTCTCAGGAGTGCGTTACCCAAGGGCCTTGTGCCTGATGGCAACAGTTGTAGAACTTAAAAAACTTTTCTGAAATGAACTGGTTGGCTAAAATCTGGCAGGCGTGGGGCACCCATAATTAGAAGTGGGCAAAAAATGTTGAGGTGATGCATATTTTGGCTCAGTGAGAGAGGGAGAGTCTTTACCTCCTTTGTAGGTTTGCTTGTCTCTGGAGGCAAAGAGTTCAACACGTAATGTTTTAGAAATGCAAAGAGCATGCAATAAAACCAACACATTTAGATTCGTGTCCTGGCCAAGGTGGAGGTTTCTGGGTGTCAAAAGACTGGCTTGCTTAGTGTCTCTGAGAAAGAAGAACCTGCCTGCAGCATTTTAAAACCTTTTTATCACAGAAAATCCCCAACACACACACAAGATGAGCATTGTGTGCCGACCCTCAGGGTCCCACCACCCAGCGGCAGCACGGATCAATACAAGGCCCACATGCTTCCTTTATTCTCCACCCCTCCCTACCCGCAGTGGGATCATCTTGTGGACAATCCCAGACATTCTATTTTTTCATCTGTTAATAATTCCGTGTTCACCTCTCTCTCTTTCTCTTTCTTGAACATACCCACAATATCATGATCACATCTAAAAAAAATCCCTTAGTAGTTCCTTAATGTCATCCCCATTTCATGGACTTTTTGATGTGACTGATTTGGGAACTTTCAGGCGGGGGGCAGGAGGAGCTCTGGCGGGTCACTGGGCCCCATGTTAATGGTTCTATTATGTGGTGTCCACAGGTATAATTAGGCCTATGACCTTTTCAGACTCAGACAGCAACTAAGGGCAGGAACAACAAAAAAAAAAAAAAAAAAAATAAGGAAAAGAAAAAGAAGCCCTGACAGAGCAATTCCCCCCAGGCACCCTCTTTCCCTCCGGTTACCAGTGGCTGTTTTGCAATTCCCTTAAACCACCCCTGTTCCTGCACCGTCTAATCACTTTCAAACCATCACAGCTGTTGACAGCGCTGCTGTGTTTCAAAGAAAATATTTTTCCATTTCTAAGTCTGTCCCTTAGGTGAGAGCCATTGCACACTGGGAAAGTTTCCGTTTGCATTGTAATTATGGTGTGGGGTCAGTGAGAAAGGTTTAGGGAGAATGCTAGCATTTCTTAGAGTGAAGAGGCAGACGAGAGACGACAAGGAGGCCTTTGTTTCAGGCATGGAGTCGCGTCAGGAGTGAAACAAAAGAGGCAAGTATTGACCTCTGAGTCTAGAACTTTCTTCAGCATCTCTGACAGAAGTTAACTCTGTTTATGGCTGGAGTGAAATGGTTTTATACTTCCGGTCTTCACAAGCACTGTTGATCACAATAACTGCTGTTTGGTGGTTCACACTGAGTATTCTGAGCTGCAGTAATTCATAAAAACAAAAACAAACAAAAAAGCCACCTCTTGGGCCATTGTGGCTTCTTCTTCTTTTTTTTTTAGACTAAAAAGATTATTTATTTATTTGGCTGTGCTGGGTCTTAGCTGCAGCACTCCTAGTTGTAGCATGTGGGATCTAACTCCCCGAGCAGGGCTCAAACCCTGCGCCCTCTGCATGGGGGCACTGAGTGTGAGCCACTGGACCACCAGTGAAGTCTCCATTCATTTGTTTATTTCCTCTACCTTCAGGCACAGATTCTGACATCTAAAAATAATAATTGCCATAGGAATTGAAGTGGTCCAGCAACTGCTCTTTATGGCAAAATGTTAATTTGAAATAAGTCCTCAAATCTCTCTTCCTTCAGTAGTTGGAACTACATGTCTTGATAGGGGTCCATCTAACTTCCTAATCCATTAGGAAAGTGATCGTATGATTGCATTTTTTCGGCAAAGTGGTTCCATGCCTGTGCCATCAGGTAGAGGTATGGGAGAGACAGAGTTGCCTTTTGTGTCTCCACGCTGGGCCCTGACATGCACCTCTGGGGTACCCAACTCAATCTGCCTTCCTCAGAAACTGTTCAGCAGGGTGGGACCTGCCCTTTCTTTTTGCATCAAAATGCACCTTTTGGTTTGGATTTCCCCAAACCTTTACTCTCTGTATGCAAATCAATTCTGCAAATTTAATGATCATCTCCTACCAAATGCAACATCTGCGGTTAGGTATGAGGAACCAAGAAAGAAATAAGACAGAGACTTATGTCTTCAAGGAAAGAAACCCATCCAAATAACTTAGTAGAATCCAGTACAATGTCCTACTGGTTCTACTGTTTTAAGTATCACTTGAATCCGTCCTCATTTCTCCATGGCCATCATATCTCCTCTGGCCTAAGTCACCACCACCGTCATTCATGAGGACACGCGCAGTAATCTGTCTGGTCTCTGTATATCCATCCTGCCACTCTATAGTCCCATGTCCTCCACACAGCGGACAAAGTTAACTTTTCAAGATGGAATAAGAGATAAATCACCCTCAGGTTTCAAGGTAAAAGATAAAAATTCTTAACAAGCCCTTCAGGGCCCACCTATCTCCCTGGCCGCCCTCGGTCCACCGTGACCACAACCATCACGATGTCCTGCAGATGCTGGGCCGGCTTTCAGCCTTCCTCACCACACTGTCTCTGCTACAGCTCTGCCTAGCACAAGAGGATCTGACTGTCCTTGAGAACTCTTCCTTCCCTTCTGCCTAATTAATTCGTATGTAACCCTTAGCTCTCTGTTCCGCTCAGGGACCTTCCCAGAGAACCACGCTGCATCATGCTACTCTCCTTAGCAGTGCCCAACACGCTTGCCATTTTACTCTTACTCTGTGATCACTGCCCAAGCAGTGTCTTATGCAATGCCAAGCACAGTGTGGGGGACCACACTTCCTCTGTCACCTAGAGCCCCCCACGGGTACTGGTACACAGTTTGAGGAGGGAAAGAATATGGGTGGGGGTGGGGTGGGGGGAGACAGGAGAAGTCACCCTAGATAACGTGGAATGGGAGTCTTAGGAAAGGATGGGGCACTTTCTTGGTGGTCCACTGGTTGGACTCCATGCTCCCAGCACAGAAAAGTGAAAGTAAAGAGTTAGTCACTCAGTCTGGTCCAACTCTATAATGCCATGGACTCTAGCCCACCAGGCTCCTCTGCCCATGGAATTTTCCAGGCAAGAATACTGGAGTGGGTTGCCATTCCCTTTTCCAAGGGATCTTCCTGACCCAGGGATTCAACCCATGTCTCCTGCATTGTAGGCAGGTTCTTTACCTCTGAGCCACCAGGAAAGCACCCCGCCTCCTTCGACTCCCAGTGCAGGGGGCCTGGCATTCAGTCCCTGGTCGGGGAACTGAATCCTGCAGTCTGCAACTAAAGAGACCCTGCAGACTGCAAGGAAGATCCCACTTGCCAACTAAGGCCTGACACAGTCAAATAAATAATTTTAAAAAGAGAGAGAAAAAAATGCAAGAGAGCTTTAAAAGATAAACTGAGGCATAGGAAAAATTTTAAGAGTGGATTTGAGTAAAAATTGATTAAATGGACAGCCACAAACTGGAAGTGGCTAGGAGCAGTCGGCCACCAGCACGAGCTGGAGGAGAGACATATACAAGAAAGGCAAAGCGAAGTAAGGACATTATTGACTGCTGCAAGATAAAGCCTACCTGTTTCTGATTGATTGCCCTTAGGTTTTGATTTCCTAACCTCCAGGCACTTAAGGCTTGGATTCTAGTTTGCTTCCAGAGGCCATTAAGATATTGTGCTGGGCTTAGTCGCTCAGTCGTCCGACTCTTTGTGACCCCATAGACTGTAGCCCGCTGGGCCTCTCTGCCTATGGGATTCTCCTGGGAAGGATACTGGAGTGGGTGGCCTTTCCTTTCTCCAGGGGATCTTCCCAACCCAGGGATAAACCCAGGTCTCCCACATTGCAGGCGGGTTCTTTACCTGCTGAGCCACCAGGGAAGCAGAACCACCTTAGTCTCAGGACTTCTTTATTGAATTAATTTAACAAGAAAGAAGGGAAGGAAAGGAAAGAGGAGGACTTTGTGGAGGTAAAATGCAGGTGCTTTGGGAAGTGCCAAAGGTGAGAGGGGCTTGATGAAGTCTGAGTTTTCAGGTTTGGTGCCTGTTCTCCCGTAATAAAGACCCCGGTTCGATTCCTGGGTCAGGAAGATTCCCCAGAGAAGGAATTTGCTACCCACTCTGGTATTCTTGGGCTTCCCTTGTGGCCCAGTTGGTAAAGAATCCGCCTGCAATGTGGGAGACCTGGGTTCGATCCCTGGTTGGGAAGATCCCCTGGAAAAGGGAAAGTCTACCCACTCCAGTATTCTGGCCTGGAGAATTCCATGGGCTGTATAGCCCATGGGGTCACAAAGAGTTGGAAATGACAGTGCGACTTTCACTTTCTTTATTCTCCCATAATATGCTGGTTAGCTCTCTTATCCCTAGAATTGTTCCATGAAAGAAGAAAAGGCTTTCGTGGACAAATACATTTGAAAAGTGTTCTAAGCTATTCCTCTTCTTTGGGGCTTCACAGTGCCAACGATCATACTGAAGACTCTGAGATTACATAAAGCAAACCTATTGCATTTGAAATTAGGAAGTCAGAAGGAAGAGCTGCTCAGTGGGTGGGGAGCAATGGGAGGATAATTGCTCTTTCTGATCTGTTGAACTAAAGTGCCAGGAAATTTCCAAGTGGGGAGTTGTTAAATGCGTCATTGCAAATGTGGGTCTGGAGATGAGCAAGTAGATATGTGAAAAGGCTCTGAAGGCCAAACAGGAGAATTATTATTCAGGCCTGAACATGTCTGTCTATTATAGGAGGAAACTTTCTGGAAACACAGTCCTTTAAGGCACAGACAAACTGTCTCGGAGGAAAGTTCAGACATGGAAGTAGACAGGATTACTTGGGATCAGTGGGCACTATTTTCTTCCAATTTTATTGAGATATAATGGACATAGAGCACTGTACAGGCCTAAGATGTACAGCATCATGATTTGACTTACATACATTATGAAATGACAAAAAGTTTAGTGACCATCTGTTATCTCATGTAGATACCACATTAAAGAAATAGAAAAAAAATTTTTTCCTTGTGATGAGAACTGTTAGGATTTATCTTCTTAACAGCTTTTGTATATAACACACAGCAGTGCTGTGTTGCACACTCTATCACTAATACAATATAAGTGGGTATTTTGATGAGGTTGTCGACTCAGTATTGTCTCTTTCCCTTTTTATTTGGGAAATGTATCATTTGGGATGATCAATGTGCCCAGGTTAAAAGGCTACTCCCTTGCTGTCAAGGTTGGCCAGTAAAAAATAAATGGAAGTTGGCTGGGACTTTTTGGCAAGCTCTTTAAAAGTGATCTACTTGATGTATTTGGTAGTGTTCATAGCAATACTTTACAATAACCAAAAAGTGGAAAGAACATGAATGTTCATTGACACAAATAGATAAGCAAAATGTGGTATATATATTGTACTTACAGTGAAATATTATTCAACCTTAAAAAGGATGGAAATTCTGACAACGCTACAACATGAGTGGATGGAACTTGAGGACATTAAGCTAAGTGAAATATTCCAGTTACCAAAGGATAGATATTGTTTGATTCCACTTGCATTAGGGACCTCGAGTAGTCAAATTCATAAAGAAAGTAGAATGGTGATTGCTAGGGGCTAGGAGGAGGGGAGAATGGAGAGTCAGGGTTTCTAAAACATGCATAGTTTCATAGTTTACATTTTACAAGATCAAAAGAGTTCTGGAGATGGTAGGTGATAGCTGGAGCGCTAAGGAATTCCCTGAGAATGCCAGTAGTCAGGACTCAGTGCTCTCATTGCCAGGGGTCTGGGTTTGGTTCCTGGTTTGGGAACTAAGATCCTGGAAGCTTCAGGGCAAGGCCAAAAAAATGAAAGTTCTACCTGACTAGGTGTGGTGCGTTTCCCTGCTTCCTTGAGCCTTTATCGTCGGCTTGACGGTTGGTGTCATGGAAGACACCTTTGATCTTGAGACAACCTTGAGTATAGAAGGAGGAGGCACAAAGATAAAATGAGCTGGATCCCTGGTTACTGGGGAACCCTCACGTCCATTTGGTTTTCTTACCTCTCTTTTGTGTAAAAGAGAAAGAAACCTCTGTGTTGTTCAAACCTCTTATCTTGGTTTCAGTTCTATATAGCTAAACCTAAACTTAATGACTATAGTAGGCAAACACTCGTTCTTTTATTTCTTGATTTATTATTTCACCAGCATTTAGTGAGCTCCAGCTATGTCTGTGGAAACGATGGCAGACTTTATTTTGGGGGGCTCCAAAATCACTGCAGATGGTGACTGCAGCCATGAAATTAAAAGACACTTGCTCCTTGAAAGAAAAGTTATGACCAACCTAGACAGCATATTCAAAAGCAGAGACATTACTTTGCCAACAAAGGTCTGTCTAGTCAAGGCTATGGTTTTTTCAGTGGTCATGTATGGATGTGAGAGTTAGACTGTGCAGAGAGCTGAGCGCCAAAGAATTGATGCTTTTGAACTGTGGTGTTGGAGAAGACTCTTGAGTGTCCGTTGGACTGCAAGGAGATCCAACCAGTCCATGCTAAAGGAAATCAGTCCTGAATATTCACTGGAAGGACTGATGTTGAAGCTGGAGCTCCAATCCTTTGGCCACCTGATGGGAAGAACAGATTCATTGGAAAAGACCCTGATGCTGGGAAAGACTGAAGGTGGGAAGAGAAGGGGATGACAGAGGATGAGATAGTTGGATGACATCACCAACTCAATGGACATGAGTTTGAGTAAACTCTGGGAGTTGGTGATGGACAGGGAGGCCTGGCGTGCTGCAGTCCATGGGGTGGCAAAGAGTTGGACACAACTGAGTGACTAAACTGAACTGAACTGTGTCTGAGACACTGGGGATACAATATGGAAGGAGAAGATTTGGGTTCTGCAAACCCAAAGGGGAGAGCAATAGCCAGGCAGCCCTGGGGAGGCCTGTGAAGTCTGGCTGCTTCTTATTTGATCAGCAAGAGAATTACACTTTTATGTAATTCTCTTCAGACAAAACCTCTTGTGAAGAATTCAACACCGTAATAACTTTCAGTTCCTGCCTACAATACACAGTTGAGATTAGTTGCCCTCCCAATGACTGGGATAATTCTATGTTACCAATGCCATATGTACACTTGTTCAATATCAGCCCACATTTACTTGAATCCACTTTGTACTTTCATTGAGTAGCAAGGAACAATAGGCCCAGCTGAAGCCACAGGGATGGATCTTATTGTAAACAGCAAGCTTTTAAAATTCCCCATGAAATGCTGGGAGTTTTCCTGGAGGGAATGAATTAAGATCCCTATTGATAAATACAGACACCAGATGACCTCATTGCCTCTGTCACTCTCCACCCGCCAGAGTGTCTCTCCAGGTCCCCGGATAATTGTGATACTAACAGGCTTCTTTGTAGATCAGTCATTAATTTTAATTAAAAAAAAATTTTTTTTCTTGGGCTTCCTTGTGGCTCAGCTGGTAAAGAATCTGCCGCAGTGCGGGAGACCTGGGTTTGGTCCCTGAGTTGGGAAGATCCTCTGGAGAAGGGAAAGGCTGCCCACTCCAGTATTCTGGCCTGGAGAATTCCATGGACTGTATAGATTGCATCTGAGCTCAAAGTTAGAAGACTGAAGCACCTGTAACCATGAGTGATTAGAAAGGTAAGTGGAGAGTAATGCAGAAGTGACCTTGGACAAGTCTCTTTTCTGCAAATCTCAGTTCTTCATCTGTAAAATAAACTTGTTGGAGGAGGTTATTTCGGGAACCTTCAAGAGTTGATATTCCAGATGCTACTTTCTGAGCTGCTGCTAAGTCACTTCAGTCGTGTCCGACTCTGTGTGACCCCACAGACGGCAGCCCACCAGGCTCCTCCGTCCATGGGATTTTCCAGGCAAGAGCACTGGAGTGGGTTGCCATTGCCTTCTCCACTGCTTAAGGGAAATAACTTACCAGGACTTTTGAAGTCGAACCTCCCTGGAATGCTAGAGGCCTGAATAAAGGGGTATTTAATCATTCATTTACTCACTTATGCTTTCATCCACTGAGTATATTTTTTAAAGACTTACTGATTTTTATTTTTGGTTCTGCTGGGTCTTCATTGCTGCACTCAGTCTTTCTCTAATTGCTGTGATTAGGGGCTACTCTTCTTTGAGGTGTGTGGGCTCAGTTGTTGTAGCTCTCGGGCTTAGTTGCCAAGGCTTGGACCAGGGATCGAACCTGTGACCCCTGCATTGGCAGGTGGATTCTTAACTACTAGACCACCAGGGAGGCCCCATCCATTGAATAGTTAGTTATCAAGGGCCTACCTCATTACTAAATGTGCCCGCTCTTAGGTGCTAGAATTGTCTAGAAGAATATGACACAGTTCTTACTTGGGAGAAACTCAGGGTTTAGCAGGTGAGGCACAAATAGCCTATGAGATGATAAGAGCTTCAATAAAGGTGAGAAAATAAAGGAGGCAGTGCCTGCAGTAGACGAGGAAAACTTTCCCAAGGCAATTAAGTGGGAAGACATGATCTTG
The DNA here is from genome assembly GCF_019923935.1 of Bubalus bubalis. Classification (NCBI taxonomy): domain Eukaryota; kingdom Metazoa; phylum Chordata; class Mammalia; order Artiodactyla; family Bovidae; genus Bubalus; species Bubalus bubalis. The sequence goes on from NC_059175.1 coordinate 6,802,795, forward strand.
AAAAAAGAAAAGTGTGTTCCAGGTTGGGAACTAGAGAGGGGATGAAAGGGGTCAGGTCATAAGGGATCTGTCATGCTAAGAATTTTGGTCATTTTCTAGCTCAGAATAATTACAGGAATAATTAAATAAACAGGATAATAAGCAAATTAAGCAATGGACAAGGGAATAATCAAAAGCAGGTTCTAAAAGCATCCCCCATTCAAGGAGGACTCAGAATAAGAAAATTCCAAGGGATTGCTCATGTTCACAACCTGGTGGAGGGTGAGAACAGAAACTGTAAGGGCGTCTTTAAGACAGTTCCACGAGGTTCACAGATGAGCACTCCTGCTACAGAGCAGCAAGGCTGAATGCGTCTTAATTCAATGTCAAAACGCTCAACTTAGGTCCTTCTTTTCAGCAGTGCAAGAAGGCAGAGGGATGACTTTGACCTTAGATAAAAATCCCAACCCCATGTAACCTTAGGCTTCACCACTCTGAGTCCCAATTTTGTTATTGTTTAGTCGCTAAGTCAATCTGACTCTTTGCGATCCCATGGACTGTAGCCCGCCAGACTCCTCCGCCCTTGGGATTTCCCAGGCAAGAATACTGGAGTGGGTTTCCTTCTTCAGGGGATCTTCTCAACCAGGGATTGAACCCACATCTCCTTCCCCACTAGACTAGGTGTTCTCTGAGGGGAACAACTCTGCTTTCTCTTGCCCTTATATCTAGAGTGCCTAGCACAGTGCCTTTTTTTTTTTTCCGGTCTTGCTGTGCTTGCGGATCTTAGTTCCCCATCAGGAATGGAACCTGGGTCCCAGCAGTGGAAGCACCAAGTCCTAACCACTGAACTGCCAGGGAATTCCTGATGGTAATTTCTTGTAAAATATACAGGGTGATGACAAGGGGCATCCCTTTAGGATTTCCCTCTACAATTTTTGCTAAACACAGATTTCAGGTGTGATTGCTCACCTATTTGTATAGACTTCATTTCTGGGCTCTATTCTGCTATGTAAGGTTTAGGCAGATTCCCAGTGACTTAATAGGTTCCTAGCATCAGCAGGGAGAGTCCTCAGGCTAGCTGGTTCATTTACCAATTTAAATTCAGCCATCCGTTTTCATCCTTAGAGTGAGCCTCTGGACCTTTTGAATGATGCTCCCTCAAACATGATTTCATTTTCCTTGAGGTCAGTTTCTTTAGTCATTTTTTTCTTTATTTTTCGATTGAAATATACTTGACATAATGTTGCATAAATTTAAGGTGTACGGCATGTTTATTTGATCCATGTGTATGGTGTAATATGATTGCCATTGTAGCAATAATTAACACCTCTATGATGTCACATAATTATTATTTCTTTTCAGTGGTTGAAATAATTACGATCTAGTCTTGACAATTATAAAACAATATTGGTGTCTGTATTCATTATGCTGTGCATTAGATCTCCAGGACTTATTTACTACCTGTTGCAAGTTTGTACCTTTATACTGTGTGTGTCCTACAAATATCGGTGTCCAAAGCGGGAACCAACCCTCCATCCCCTGGTAACACCCATTTTACTTTCTGTCTCTGAGTTTGGCTTCTATACCCTCTACATTTAAGTGATACAAAGTATTTGCCTTTCTCCATCTGATTTATCTCACTTAGCATAATGTCCTCAAGGTCTAGCTGTTTAGCCCTGCAATTTTCTGAAGTGGATAATGTTTAAGTCTAAGTACTTCTGGTTCTTGGGATAAATACCACTTCAAGATACATTTCTCTGTTGTGTTTGAAAGCTACGGACATATCTCTATCGGGTCACTTCAAAATAACAACTTGGGTGTTCTAGCTTTATTCTCACTAGGATTTGCACAGGGAAATATCTTCTATAGACATACTTTTCTGCCTGCCATTCGCTTCCTGAATATGGAAGAAAGTGGCCTGTTCCCATTTTCCTTCCTCCAGTAATGATCCTTCATCTAGACTTTCCTGGGACAACCTCCAGATCACTGCATCGTACAAAAACCAATGGACTTTAGAGTCAGACAGAACATAGTTGCAATCTGGGCGTGCTGCTTATAAAATATAAAAATGTGGACAACGGGCTTAGCTTGATTGTGCCTCATGATTGATCCGCAAAATGGGAATAATAACAATGTCTCCTTCAGAGGCTTACTATCACTGTCACAAAATGTAACAATTTTATTTGCCTTAATGTGTCTTATAGAGAATACTAAGACCCTGATGCTGGAAAAGGTTGAAGGCAGGAGGAGAAGGGGACAACAGAAGATGAGATGGTTGGATGATATCACCCACTTGGACATGAGTTTGAGCAAGCTCTGGGAGTTGGTGATGGACAGGGAAGCCTGGCGTGCTGCAGTCCATGGGGTTGCAAAGAGCTGGACACAGCTGAGTGACTGAACTGAACTGACTGATACTTATTTGGAAGCAATACTTGGATAAATCACTGTGGATAGAGGATGGGACCTCCCTCAAGGGCAACCTCAAGACACTTAATATGATTGATACACTGGATTGCTTGAAATAGGAAGACTCTAGCTCACAAGCAGGTTGGGGACTGGGAGGGGAAAGAGGAAGGACAAAGTGAAACATAGCCGGTTGGTAGAGGGCTCTGCATTGCTTAATTAGGCATATCCTGAAATTCCTTTCCTCAACACCCCCACCACCCAGGGGGGAATCAATACATTTTATCAAACTCACTGGATTGGTGTGAAAACAAATAAAGGGGACTAAACTTAAGTACTCTTGCCTGGAAAATCCCATGGGCGGAGGAGCCTGGTGGGCTGCAGTCCATGGGGTCTCGAAGAGTTGGACACGACTGAGCAACTTCACTTTCACTTTTCACATTCATGCATTGGAGAAGGAAATGGCAACCCACTCCCATGTTCTTGCCTGGAGAATCCCAGGGACAGGGGAGCCTGGTAGGCTGCCGTCTATGGGGTTGCACAGAGTTGGACGCAGTTAGCAGCAGCAGCAAACTTAAGTTTGGGGTTAAAGAGAAGACAGCATGTGTGAATGTGGAAACCAGATACAAGGAGATTAGATACCAAAGCCTTGGGAATTCGCAGAAATTGAGGGGAAGGCTTTGAACTTTTACAGTTTTTAGAATTTGTAGGCTTAAGCCAAATTTACTAGAACTCAAGGGACAAGGAAATCCCACAGGATAGCTAGGTTCATGAGAATTTTAGTTAATGTTCTAAAAACTATCCTCCACTGCTCCTGCTGCTGCTAAGTCGCTTCAGTAGTGTCTGACTCTGTGCGACCCCATAAACGGCAGCCCACCAGGCTTCCCCATCCCTGGGATTCTCCAGGCAAGAACACTGAAGTGGGTTGCCATTTCCTTCTCCAATGCATGAAAGTGAAAAGTGAAAGTGAAGTCACTCAGTCGTGTCCAACTCTTCGAGACCCCATGGACTGCAGCCCACCAGGCTCCTCCGCCCATGGGATTTTCCAGGCAAGAGTGCTGGAGTGGGCTGCCATTGCTTTCTCTGATCCTCCACTAATACACATCTAAAAATTAATGGCTACCATCTTTGGCTACATCCAAATCCAAAAGTGAGTAAAGTATTTGACTTAAATTGGCATTTCAGTGCTGAACATGAGCTCAGATTAAGAAATTAGAAATAGGAAGAGAACTTCATTTAACTTAAACCAGGGAAAAGAAAAGCTATGATAAACCTGGAGAGCAGATTAAAAAGCAGAGATATTACTTTGCCAACAAAGGTCTGTAGAATCAAAGCTAAGGTTTTTCCAGTAGTCATGTATGGATGTGAGAGTTAGACCATAAAGAAGGCTGAGTACTAAAGAATTGATGCTTTGGCATCAATTGTAGTGCTGGAGAGGACTCTTGAGAGTCCCTTGGACTGCAAGAAGATCAAACCAGCCAATCCTAAAGGAAGTCAACCCTGGAAGGACTGCTGCTGACGCTCCAATACTTTGGACACCTGATGTGAAGAGCTGACTCATTGGAAAAGACCCTGATGCTGGAAAAGATTGAGGACAGGAGGAGAAGGGGACAACAGAGGATGAGATGGATGGATGGCATCACTGAATCAGTGGACATGAGTTTGAGTAAACTCCAGGAGTCAGTGATGGACAGGGAAGCCTGGAGTGCTGCAGTCCTTGGGGTCGCAAAGGGTCGGACAGGACAGAAGGACTGAACAACAACAAAGAGGGGAGGGGGATGAGGAGGAAAGAGGAAGGAGGAGAGAAGAAAGAAAGGAGATGTCCCCAAATAGATACTTTCTGCCCATGCAGCCCTTTGCTTCTTGTGGGAAGCATCTGCCCTGACTGCAGACAAGCGTTCTCTTTTTCACTCTCATAGCAACTAGCTGTGGAGCCTTTAACATGTCCTCTCATCTCCAAGCCTGTTTTCTTTTTTTTTTTTTGAAAAATGAATTTCCCAACATTGACCTCAAACTACGTCATCAAGTTTGAATGAAATAATGGCAGGAACCAGAGATCAAATTGCCAACATCCGCTGGATCATTGAAAGAGCAAGAGAGTTCCAGAAAAAACATCTATTTCTGCTTTATTGATTATGCCAAAGCCTTTGACTGTGTGGATCACAATAAATGGTGGAAAATTCTGAAAGAGATGGGAATACCAGACCACCTGATCTGCCTCTTGAGAAACCTGTATGCAGGTCAGGAAGCAACAGTCAGAACTGGACATGGAACAACAGACTGGTTCCAAATAGGAAAAGGAGTATGTCAAGGCTGTAAATTGTCACTCTGCTTATTTAACTTATATGCAGAGCACATCATGAGAAATGCTGGGCTGAAGGAAGCACAAGCTGGAATCAAGATTGCCGGGAGAAATCTCAATAACCTCAAATATGCAGATGACACCACCCTTATGGCAGAAAGTGAAGAGGAACTCAAAAGCCTCTTGATGAAAGTGAAAGAGGAGAGTGAAAAAGTTGGCTTAAAGCTCAACATTCAGAAAACGAAGATCATGGCATCTGGTCCCATCACTTCATGGGAAATAGATGGGGAAACAGTGGAAACAGTGTCAGACTTTATTTTTCTGGGCTCCAAAATCATTGCAGATGGTGATTGCAGCCATGAAATTAAAAGATGCTTATTCCTTGAAAGGAAAGTTATGACCAACCTAGACAACGTATTAAAAAGCAGAGACATTACTTTGCCAATAAAGGTCCGTCTAGTCAAGGCTATGTGTTTTCCAGTGGTCATGTATGGATGTGAGAGTTGGACTATAAAGAAAGCTGAGCACCAAAGAATTGATGCTTTTGAACTGTGGTGTTGGAGAAGACTCTTGAGAGTCCCTTGGACTGCAAGGAGATCCAACCAGTCCATGCTAAAGGAAATCAGTCCTGAATATTCATCGGAAGGACTGATGCTGAGGCTGAAACTCCAATCCTTTGGCCGCCTGATGCAAAGAACTGACTCATTTGAAAAGACCCTGATGCTGGGAAAGATTGAGGGCAGGAGGAGAAGGGGGCGACAGAGGATGAGATGGTTGGATGGCATCACCAACTTGATGGACATGGGTTATGTGAACTCTGGGAGTTGGTGATGGACAGGGAGGCCTGGCATGCTGCAGTTCATGGGGTCACAAAGAGTCAGACACGACTGAGCAACTGAACTGAACTGAACTGAAGATGCTTTTCCAACTTGTAATGTGTTACAGAAAAGTAGTGACAAGTCTTCTGATGGCTACTGTGACCACCCACTCCAGCTAGCTTCCCAAAGGCTAGCTGTCTCGTTCATGGCCATACCTCTTTGCCTAAGATGGTGCTCAAAAAGTGTTTATTGAATAAACAAATAACTGTACTCAGCATCTTTCACTTTTCAAATAACCATCACATCTGAAGATTTAGTCTCTGTGCTGTCTCCATAGCACGTATGCAAATGCTTCTCTGTTCTTCTGACCCTCCCCTCTTCCTTTTTTTTTTTTTTTTGCTTTTAGCCAATGACTTCATTGGAGAAGGCAATGGCACCCCACTCCAGTACTCTTGCCTGGAAAATCCCATGGATGGAGGAGCCTGTTAGGCTGCAATCCACGGGGTTGCTAAGAGTCGGACATGACTGAGCGACTTCACTTTCACTTTTCACTTTCATGCATTGGAGAAGGAAATGGCAACCCACTCCAGTGTTCTTGCCTGGAGAATCCCAGGGACGGGGGAGCCTGGTGGGCTGCCGTCTATGGGGTCGCACAGAGTCGGACACGACTGAAGCGACTTAGCATAGCATAGCATAGCAATGACTTCATTCATTGTCTCACAGAACACTACAAATATTAGTGTAAAATTATTACTGCAGCTCTGCCTCTTGAGGCAATTCTTTTCAGTTGGGGTTCTGTTTCCTCCCTAAAAACCCAAGCAATCTGGTTTCTGTGCCACCACTCAGGTGAAATGTCTCCCAACTGTCAATGAGAATTCAGCAATTGGAAGCCCCAATCATCTTTTCATAGACTTTATTCTCCTTGGCAGCCTTTCAACACAAGACACTCTGGCCACATCTGGACTCTTGAAGTTTCATCCCTTGGCTTTTTGATTCTGCCACCCTGGGCCTTCTGACCATACAGTTGAATATCCTCGTTGGCTTCCTTCCCATCTTCTATCTGTTCCCACTGTGGACCTGCTTCTCTTTCCTTCCTCATCCAGCATTGACCGGTCTCTGGCTTTTCTGTCTAGCACACGTGCCCTGCCTGATTTGAGCAGTGTCTGGATTGTCTTCCTACCTAGAGACTCTTCCTCCCTGAAGTTCCAGCTTGTTGTTCAGCTCTTCAGTGAGGATATTCTGTATTCCTGGTGCTTGGGCTGCCCTTCCACCTCTAGCCTGGGCAGACTACTTTTTCCTGAAGCTGGAGGGGAGAGACATTCGAACTGTCCCCTCAGTCTTCTCCTCTTATATACTTGATATATCATGAATATATCACGATCCTCGAAGATTTCTATTCAGATGACTCGAAGACCCATGTCTCTGGCTTTGATCTCAGTCTCAGACACCAGTCTGCATTTCCCAAGGATTCCTAGATGTATCCATTAGAAGGCCCTGCCACCGCCTCAGACCCAACTCTCCTAAGACATGATTGACTTTCCCACACAATCTGGGTCACCCTTTTTATAGTCCGTAGCACCACCATTTCCCCCCCGTTTAAAAAAGATTCATTCATTTTTGGCTGCGCTGGGCCTTGGTTGCTGCGTGCAGGCTTTTTGTGTTGTGGTGTGGGGGCTTCTCGTTGTGGGGGCTTCTCTTGTTGTGGGGCATGAGAGGTAGGGCTCACGGGCTTCAGTAGTTGTAGCTCAAGATCTTAGTTGCCCTGAGGCATTTGGAAAATCTTCACAGACCAGGGATCGAAGCTGTGTGCCCTGCATTACAAGGTGAATTCTTGACTACTTGAGCACCACAGAAGTCCATTTCCCCCAAGTTTTAAAGTCCACCTTTGATTTTTAGTCCTCAAATTCACCTCTGATTCCTCCTACTTCTAATTTATATCTGCTCAATTTGATTATACTACATTAATTGCTGTCTATTTGTCTCTTCTCTCTAAATGCCCTCACATCTCCTCTTCTTTCCATGACCCCTCCATTTCCATTCCAATTGCACTCTGGTTTGGCTCATCATCTTACATTTGAATGAATACGTTATTCTCAACTTATTAGTAGAGGGTGAAGTTTGGTTCTATATTTGAAGTTGGGCTGCCTGGGTTTGTGTCAAGGCTTTAATGCTTCTTACTACATGTCACAGAGTGTATATCTGGGCAAAATCCCTGGCCAGAAATGCACAGCCTGCTCCCTTTCACAGCTCAAATCCTAGTCTTCATTCATGGCTCAACTCTTATTAGGTCTCCTGTATTAGTGATACCATTTTCTAGTTAGAAGAACTTATATTTTACTACATTAATTCATTCAGAAAATATTTACTGAGTGCTTTCGTAGGCACTGGGAAAATAGCCATGAAACAGGGCACATAATGAAGCTTATACTATAACGGGACGTGTGTAGAAGAGGTAGTTACCAATTACGTAAATAAATCAGCAACCAAGAGAAATCTAGTCATAAGAGCTGTGATGAAATTACACAGTGATGGTTTTGCAAGTGCTTGATGGGCTATTTTTTTCAAAAATTGAATTATAGTTGGTACAGCATGTCGTGTTTCAGGTGTGCAACAAAGTGATACGTATATATGTATATATGTGTGTGTTTGTTCTTTTTCAGGTTCTTTTCCCTTATAGGCTATTACAAAGCATTGAGTATGGTTCCCTGCGTTATACAGTAGGTCCTTGTAGGTTATCTATTTTACATATAGTAGTGGGAATATGTTAATCCCAAATTCCTGATTTATCCTTACCCCCTTTCCTCTTTGGTAGCTATAAATTTTGTTTTCTGTGTCTGTGGGTCTATTTCTGTTTTGTACATAAGTTCATTTGTATAATTTTAAAGATTTTGGGTCATCATCTTACATTCACGATGTAGAGTCTACATATAAGTGATATCATATGGTATTTCTCTTTGTCTGGCTTACTTCACTTAGTATGATTATTTCTAGGTCCATCCATGTTGCTGCAAATGGCATTATTTTATTCTTTTAAATGGCTGAGTATCATTTATATATATATATATATATATATATATATAGGCTGCTGCTGCTGCTGCTGCTAATTTGCTTCAGTCGTGTCCGACTCTGTGCGACCCCATAGACGGCAGCCCACCAGGCTCCCCCGTCCCTGGGATTCTCCAGGCAAGAACACTGGAGTGGGTTGCCATTTCCTTCTCCAATGCATGAAAGTGAAAAGTGAAAGTGAAGTTGCTCAGTCTTGTCCAACTCTTTGCAACCCCATCTGTAGCCTACCAGGCTCCTCTGTCCATGGGATTTTCCAGGCAAGAGTACTGGAGTGGGGTGCCATTGCCTTATAGGCTATTTTGAATTGGTCATGTAGAACAGGATCTTCAGAGAAGGGAACATTTAAACAGAGGTCTGAATCATAAGAAGAGTCAACCCTGGTATGACCTGGGGCAAGACTTTCTGGTGAAAAGAATAGCAAGCTCAGTATCCCCAGAACACAGCAAGCTTAGTGGTGGGAGGGACAGAAAGAAGGTCCATTTGCCTACTGGGCACAGCAGGAGGCAGATAAGTAAGGGAGGCTGTCAGAGGCATACATAGGCACCAAGTCAGGCACAGCCTCGTAGCCTCATGTAGGAAGTTCCAGATTTAAGTTTAGATGTGATGAGAAGATGGGCTTCCCTGGTGGCTTGACAGTAAAGAATCTGCCTGCAGGGCAGGAGCCACAGGGGACGCAGTTCGATCCCTCGGTTGGGAAGATCCCCTGAAGGAGGGCATGACAGCTCACTCCAGCATTCTTGCCTGGGAGATCTCATGAACAGAGGAACCTGGTGGGCTACAGTCCATAGGGTTGCAAAGAGTCGGACACGACTGAAGTGACTTAGCACACAAAACACACGATGAGAAGACATTCGAGAATTTTAAGCAGAGAATGATCTGCTCCAATTTATTTGAAAAGCATCACTCTGGCTGGCGAGTAGAGAAGTAGTGAGGGAACCACTCAGTATCTATGGAAACAACATACCAAGTGGAAAACCAGACCCCCACCCCCTGACCCCCGGATGGAAGAGCCCCAGGGCTTGTACCTAGACTCTACATCGCCTAAAAGAATACCCTAATTATCTGTGTAACCCAATAGAATTATAAATTCTATTATACTTATTTGTGTATGACCATACTCCTATTAATAATTGTCCACTGTTAACTACCTAGACTTAAAAGCATATGAATCACGGGTTTAAGGCATACAAATCATGGGTTAACTTTGATTGTACCTTTCTTTTCCTTTGTTCAGTGTAGTTTCAGAGAATTTGGGAAGGTGGGTTTGGGCATGTACGCTTAGGGTATATAAAGTTGTCACAAAAGCTGCTTGGGGTCCTTGGCTAAGAGGAGACTCTGCCTTGGGCCCGCCGGTGTAATAAACTGCACTCCACTCTCTGCATTGTCCTTCTGAGTGAGTTTGTTTCCTGGAATGCGTGGCTCCAACACTAATTTTCCTCAAACTTAGTTTCCTCATTTGTAAATAGGCTATTAGGCACTTACTTTGTGACGTGGTCAGACTGTACAAACTGTAGATGAGAACATGTATGTAAAGCCCTCAGCAAGGACTGAAAGTGTTAGTCGCTCAGCTGTGTCTGACTCTTTGCAACCCCCTGGACCGTAGCCCACCAGGCTACTCTGTCCATGGAATTCTCCAGGCAAGAATACTGGGGTGAGTAGCAATGCCCTCCTCAGGGGATCTTCTGGACCCAGGGATCGAACCTGGATCTCCCACGTTGCAGGCAGGTTCTTTACCATTTGAGCTACTGGGGAAGCCCTTTTAGATAAGGGAAGGGCCAACGCAGAACAGAGAAAAGCTGTTTAGAGAATAAATAGTGAATGGAAACTCTCCAGGTTTGTGTTATCAGCCTGATTGAAATCAGGGGATCTGATAACAGAAAGGTAAGAATATTTCCCAGGGCTCTGGGAACGGAACAAGAAGGTTTATAAATTCTCTCTTCCCAGAGATGCACAAAGGCAACACAATGGACTGTTCTTTAGGAAACTCTTCAGGTAAAGGCAGAATCTTCAGGAATCCATCCACTCCAGGGGGGCACTGACTGCCCCGGGGGTCAGGAAATGGCTCTCTGAATGGCCTTCTCAGCCGCGCCTGGGACGGCAGGCCTGAGATTGCATTAAATTCTTCAAGTTAGCCTGCAGCTTGGCAAAAAGCCTTCCCTCCTGGGTAGCTGAATAATTTTTAGATGATCCAGCTGGCACGTTGCGGAAACGTGCTAATGAGTCAGGAATGATCCTCTCAGGCTCCCCAACACCCCGCTTGCTCCAGGGGAGAGAATCTTCTGGGAAGCCAGTGAAAGATTTATGAGATTAATCCCGGAAATGCTTTCTCTTCCCCATCCATTGTTCTCAGCGGGGGTGCCAGGGGTGGTGGGTTTGGGGTGTGAGGGGGCGGAGAGGGCAAATTAGAAGGGGACAAAGCCAGGACTCCTGCCTTTAAGGGAGAGCTGGAGAAAAGAGGGACTCCAGCAGCCAGCTAATGAGGACTCCCTGACAATGAAATACACAGGATCCTTTTTGGAATGTGCCTGACTGTGGCCCCGCAGTGCTTCAGAGATGACTTTGGGGAGGGAAGGAGGTGGGGGGACTAGGGGCCCTGGGGGAAGGGAAGCCCACTCCAGCTTTGCTGGAAGGGGTCTGATAAATTAGATCCTCTGTTCTCACACCGAAAAAGGAGGAGCGGGGGAGGGAGGGAGTGAGAAGGATAGGAGGCAGAGGAAGAGGAGGAGGGAGCATCCTGCTTGAGCCCTTCAGTGTCTCCTGTCACCCAGTGAGACCCCCTTACCACTCCCTGCACATTGCTGCCTCTTCTTGGAGTGAGACGGTCTGCCTCTCTGTTACATTGTGGGCTGGAGGGCTGTCTGGTCCTTAGAACTCAAGGCTCCTTTAGAGAAAACTTAGGGGATGGGAGTTCAGTCACTGGGAGAACACTTGTAAGAGGATGTGGCTCTTTGGCAACAAAAGTTCTTACATGCTGTCCGTGGATTTCTTAAAACACAAAATGGCCAAATAGAATAACAAGATTGCATCACTTTGGTTTTGTTTGGGTCAGGCAGAGGCAGGGGAGACAGACACCAGGCACACTTTAGCTTGAGAGATTATTCCAAAGGCCATGAGCGTGCCACAACTTTAGGTTTCTTCTTCAAGAAACCTTTTTTAATTGTAAAGACAACTAGGCCATTAGAATTTCACTTCTTATGTCTTTACCCAACTAGAAATAGCGAGCACTGGAGGAGGCATCAGGCAGTGTGGAGCCCAGCGGCGGGTAATCAAGAGGTGGACAAGCCACAGGGCAGGCCCTTGACCTACAAGGACTCCACTCAGCATCGCCTTTCCTTCTTGTTTCAGGCACCGTCCATCCAGTGCAGAGAGGCCTCCTAGAAGCTGGGGGAGTGCGCAGGGGGCTAACTTTCAGTCTGACTGCGGCCTGGTGGGCTCAGGGGTTGTCTTCTCCCCTCATGTTACCTCCACCCACAGCTTTCCAAACACAGGAGTATTGTTTCACTAGTAAAACTGAATTTTTTAAAATAATTTGCTGTAACTACTGACAGCCTTGCTAGCAGAAAGGGTGTTCACACCATTTCCATTCCAGAAATTTCTAAGTGGTCTCCAAAGGTCTCAGAAGTCAGACTTTTACTTTTGCTAATTAAAGGAGATTGCCTGGATGAGTCCACCATAGCATTAGCATTTGTATTTTCAGTATGTCTTTTATGTCTTTTTTTCTGATGTGTTGTTGTTCAGTCACTCAGTCGTGGCCGACTGTGTGGCCCTGTTAGGGGAAGCACACTGACTGAAACCTTCCACCCTGGCCAGGCACCAAAGTAACCGTTTGTATCAATTGTTTTACGACAGGAGGTCCTGGTAGGGAACACAGAACCAATAAGCCTCCACCAATTGGAAGAGTTCAGGAAAGGTTAAAAGGAGACACCACAGGTCTGACCACCTCCCAGAATCCTTCTCTCTGGCATCTATCTTGGCTGAACAAGGCGTTCACCCCCAGGAAGGACTCTGAGTCAGAATGATTGGCTAAAGACAATCCGGAAACTAATCCCATCACCATAAAACCCGAGACTTCGAGCCACGTGGCAGAGCTGTTCTCCTGGGTTCCCTTAATCTACTGCTCTCCACCGGGTGGCCTTTCCCAATAAAATCTCTTGCTTTGTCAGCAGATGTGTCTCCTCGGACAATTCGTTTCCAAGTGTTAGACAAGAGCCCAGTTTCGGACCCAAGAAGGGGTCCCCTTTCCTACAACAACCCCATGAACTGCAGCACGCCAGGCTTCCCTGACCTTCACTATCTCCTGGAGTTTGCTCAAACTCATGTCCATTGAGTCAGTGATGCTATCTAACTGTCACATCCTCTGCCATGCCCTTCTTTTGCCTTCAATCTTTCCCAGCATCAGGGTCTTTTCCAATGAGTTGGCTCTTTGCATCAGGTGGCCAGAGTACTGGAGCTTCAGCTTCAGCATCAGTCCTTCCAATGAATATTCAGGACTGATTTCCTTTAGGATTGACTGCTTTGATCTCCTTGCTGTCCAAAGGACTCTCAAGAGTCTTCTCTCACACCACAGTTTGAAAGCATCAGTTCTTTGGCGCTCAGCCTTTTTTACGATCCAACTCTCACATCCGTATATAGACTACTAGGAAAACCATCACTTTGACTATACAGACCTTTGTCGGCAAAGTGATGTCTCTGGTTTTTATTCCAGTACTCTTGCCTGGAAAATCACATGGACAGAGGAGCCTGGTAAGCTGCAGTCCATGGGGTCTCGAAGAGTCGGACACAACTGAGTGACTTCACTTTCATGCATTGGAGAAGGAAATGGCAACCCACTCCAGTGTTCTTGCCTGGAGAATCCCAGGGACGGGGGAGCCTGGTGGGCTGCCGTCTTTGGGGTTGCACAGAGTCGGACACGACTGAAGCGACTTAGCAGCAGCAGCAGCAGCAGCAGCAGCAGGTTTGTCATAGCTTTTCTTCCAAGGAGCAAGCATCTTTTAATTTTGTGGCTGCAGTCAGCATCTGCATTGATTTTGTAGCCCAAGAAAATAAAGTCTGTCACTGTTTCCATTTTACCCCCATCTATTTGCCATGAAGTGATGGGACTGGATGTTATGATCTTGGTTTTTTGAGTGTTGAGTTTCAAGCCACCATTTTCACTCTCCTCTTTCACTTTCATCAAGAGGCTTTTTAGTTCCTCTTTGTTTTCTGCCATTAGAATGGTATCATCTGCATATCAGAGGTGGTTGTTATTTGTCCTGGCAATCTTGATTCCAGCTTGTGAGTCATTCAGCCCAGAATTTCATGTGATGTACTCTGCACAAAAATTAAATAAGTAGGGTGACAATATACAGCCTTGACATACTCCTTTCCCAAGTTTGAACCAGTCCATTATTCCATATCTATTCTAATTGTTGCTTCTTGACCTGCATATAGTTTCTCAGGAGACAGGTACAGTGGTATGGTATTCCTATCTCTTTAAGAATTTTCCAGTTTGTTGTGATCCACACAGTCAAAGACTGTAGCATAGTCAATGAAGTAGAAGTAGATTTTTTTTTTTGGAATTCCCTTGCTTTTTCTATGATCCAATGGATGTTGGCAATTTGATTTGGTCCCTCTGCCTTTTCTCAATCCAGCTTGTATATCTGGAAGTTCTCAGTTCACATACTGTTAAAGCCTTGCTTGGAGAATTTTGAGCATTACCTTGCTAGCATGTGAAATGAGCACAATTGTATGGTAGTTTGAACATTCTTTGGAATTGCTTTTCTTTGGGACTGGAATGAAAACTCAAATTTTCCAGTCCTGTGGCCACTGCTGAGTGTTCCAAATTTGCTGGTATATTGAGTGCAGCACTTTAACAGCATCATCTTTTTTCTGTCTTGAAGCTTTTAAATGCTAAGCACCTTAAAAATTGTATAGTGGCTGTTTTCAATACTTAAGTTCTATAAAATATTGGACCTTCCCATTAATGTGAAATCTGGGACAGTGTGTGTGTGTGTGTGTGTGTGTGTGTGTTGTGTTTGTTGGGCGAGGGGGATGTAGGTTCAAGTATAGCTAAGAAAACCCCAACTTGACTATAGGCTTGAAGTCCTGAGCATATGGCCTAGATGTCGGAGACAGTCCTAATTCTGAATATTCAGACCTGCGGTCAGACTAAGTATTTTGGTTGAGAAATTGAAGCCTGCTCAGAGAAATAAGCAGGTGGTTCATGATAGCCCTGGTTTGCATTTTCTAGTTTGCTTGTATGTAGTATAGACCTTGGGCAGTACTCCAGATCACCAGTATCTGAAATACCTGTTAAAGATTGTGAAATATGTCGAGTCATTCCATGTTAGGTCTATTTCCAGTTTCTCGACACTGGATTCAACCTGAGTCTAAACTTTATTTAATAAACCACCTCTGCCTACCTGGCCAGCCCTAGATGAACACCTGTGATTAATTCAGGGGAAATTCAATTTAACAAGTTCTCACTGCCTGCTGGGTATGCCCCTCGTCCCTGGCACACAGATATGCACAACACAATCTCTGAAGTATTATGTTACAGTGAAATACTTTTTCTTTCAAAACCAGAAAGAATAATAATAAACTTTCGATAATGGTTCTTTCCACACTCTGTTGCCTTATCTTTTGGAGGAAGATCGAAATGAGTTACCATATGCGAAGTGGAGCCAAAGGGCACAGGTTCAAGATTTGGTTGTGAGAACAAAACTTTTAATTAGGGCTTTTTATTTCTTCTCATGAGATATGCAGGATATTCCAAGCCTTATCAACACTTGGGAAAACCCAGTGGAGTGATTTTTTTTTTTTTTTAATAACCCCATGTTCATTGCTAACAGGAAACAGAAAAAGAGTGATTAAAAAAAAAAAAATTGGAACCAGGTCTGCTGTGAATTAGAATGACACCACTGATGCATTTCACATGGGCTACTAAACAGTTTCAGATATAAATTACTTTCAGTGCTCTTCATCCACTGCCTGCCTTGTCCTGAACAGGAGCTTCTGCTGCTTAAAGCTGATTACAGAAAACAACAACAAAAACCACTGTATTTACCAACATTGGTGACCCAGCCAATCCCTCTGGCCTCTGCGTTTTGAGCTAATGTGGCATTTGTTTGAGTCTGAGGTAGGCTGAGAAGCAGAGGTTCAGATCACCCACTTTGAGGATCTACAAGACAGTGTTGGAGTAACACTGAACTGTAGCACTTGATGCAAGCTCATGGGTTTGAGCAGAGGTGGCCTTGACTCCATCAGAAAGTATTTTGCAAATATCTCCTTGTGAGTGTCCTCCTGCGTGAGGCTTAGCCTGGAACCCCTGGTGCCCACACTTGCTTGTGGGAAGGGCCTCTTTTCAGTTTCCTGGCTTTTCAGCAGACACAAATGTATTTAAACATTTTCATGTTAAAAAAAAAAAAAAAATTAGAATGCCCAGCATTCTCCCATCAATTGCCCATTTTATCTCTCTACTAGGAAAAGTCTTAAATCAAGGATGCCCAACATTCTCTGGTAAGGAGCTAGTTTTGAGTTTGCAAAATCATAGAGTCATATTCAACCTGAATCCTGGTTTGAATTCTTTCATTCTGTTGGTGGGGCAGCCACAGTCCAGGGAGGTGGGAGAACTTGTCTAAAGTAACAGTGCTTCTGTTCATTTACTCATTTATTCACGTATCAAGTGATCTTCAGACATCTGCTGTGTTAGACATCGTGTTGAGCACTGTATATTCCATCATGAATAAGACAGAAAGGACCTCGTCCTTAAGAAGTTTGCAGTCAGGATGGGAAGATGATAAGAAAATAAACCTTACAAATGGTGATGTGTTTCATGAATTTAATGAACTGGCTAGGGGTCTGTCTTCAAGGAACGTGAAGGGAGGTGATGCTTCAGGTGCCGGGGCGGGGAGCTGGGGCGTGTTGCTGGTTCATTGTTGATAGAGGGAAGTTAGAGCAAAGAACTGAAGACAGCTGCAGCCCATTCCTGGCTCTCAGGCAGGAATCCCCTTCAGTTTCCATGTGGGTATCAGCAGAGTATCAGTGTTATACTGGTAGATCTTTAGGGACCAGTTGGTTTATGATTAGATATTATTCTAAACTGTTTCAGAGATCCCTGGCTTCTCTTTTTGCATCTGTTGTCATGGAGGTGAAAGACTAAAGCAGGTGAGATTTTTTTATAAAACACATATTCCACTACATCCTGGTATGGAGAAGGGATGCAGTGGGCACAGCAAGAGGCTCACTGAGTTATAATGGCAGGGTTTATCCACTGCTCACTCCTGAGAATTAAGTACACATGAGGATAGCTCAACACAGCCCAACCCTCGTTGCTCCTCCTCAGCTAGAGGGAGCCTTCCCTTCCTCTGAGCTCCGGGTCTCTGCGATAGAACTTAGGACTCTTGAGTTGTATGTGCGCACCTGCCCTCTGTAATGTCTTGTAAGGATATTTGTTCCTTGAGGCTAAGATGGTGTTGAATTCATCATCCTCCAGCAAACCCAACCCCCAGCCTATTGCCAGCTCATAAGAATTGCTTAGTGAATATTTGTTGAATAAATCTTATAGAAGGACTTAAAGAGGAACTTTAGGGAGAAGAGCTGTTAGAAAAGCAATGCTGTTTCTTTTTTCTTTTTGGTTTTTGCCCAGTGGTTGGTATAGGAAGCCCATAGTTATTATTGTTACTACCAATCACAAAAAAATGACTATCTTAGGATCGTTGATTGTTTAATTCTCTGATGAAGCTATTGGCTTAGTGACAAGAATATCAGTGAGGACAGAGACCCAAACCCTGAGCTGTTTAATAGAACCCACAGCAGAACATCATTGCATCATTCAGCTGGGATGTGAAGTCATGTCTGTTCCCAGTGCTGGGAGGGCTCTGTCTCTGTCCCAGCTCAGACGGTGACATGGACCCAGCATCCTGTCTCCTGACCCTCACTCTCCAGGCTGCAGGCCAGTCCCACTGGAGGCAGCTGGACAGACAGACCCATCAGGAAGTACATGCAGCCCCATGAGGTTCTTACAAGTAGAGGTCAACACTGCATCTACCCTGGAAAATCTGGGGGAAAGGACACTCTCTACCAGCGCAAGCCTTCCCTCTAACTCTGCTCTGGCCCTTCTCACAAGCAAAAGACCAGAATGGCACAAGGAAACTCCAAACTCTGTTGTTCCAGGGCCATGTACCCACCTGGAAGCCAATAGAAATCTCAGGGCAGGTTCTGATTTCTGCCGAAGAAAGGGACTTCTGCTGAATGATGGTAGCGGGATGGTCTAGAAGATAAAGGGAGCTGGGAGGAGAGCCCAGGGCCAGAGGGGCCTGCGTAGGTCCTCCGGCTGTATGCCCCCCTCCACAGTCACACTCCTTTCACGTCCTTGAAAAACATTCATTTTTTTAGTGGCAAGAGAAGGGTTCAAAAACTCCAGAATCTGAAGTGACAGTGTGAAGTTGTTGCAGGTCAGAGGTGGGAGATGAAAATACAGATAATGAAAAGGATTACTGTCAGCAATTTGCTGATTGACACTCTGCCTCAGGTCAACACACAAGCCAAAGCCAGGGAGAGCGGGCCACAGTGACCTGGGAGTCTGGTTCAGACACCGAGAGACGTCAGTTGTTTAGTGGAGGCTTCCTGTTCTCTTGCTGAAGGCCTCAGGAAAGGCCACCTGCCCTCCCGATTCGTTGACATTGTATGGCCTGGTTTCCTCTGGGTTTAACACCCTGTCATTACTGTCAGATGAAGAGAGAAAGACCATTATATTTCTTACTTCTTTCTTTTCTCTTTATCCCTACCTAAAACATAAGCGGCAAGAAAGAAAAAGAAGTCCAGGTTAGAAGGGGCCAGCACTTCGGATGAGCGGTAAGAGCCAAACCTCTACAGTTGAAAAGAAACGCTACAGGTTGTTGTGTGGGGGACTGGAATCACCAAGGGGCCAATTAACTCCTTGTTTGGGGGATTAGCCATTCTGGTACTTGCAGATCATTTCTTAAACAGTAGTGTTTGGAGTCCACACTGTAGGAGTAAGTGCAGTGTTGATAAAAGGGCTTCCAGAACAAATCAAGAATCCTAAAGTCAACTGCATGTGGAGCTTCGGTCTTTGGGTTAACAACTTGGCACTACATTCATGGCTAGAGCAATGTCAGACTCACAAAAGACAGCTTTTAAAGAAAAAGCTCTTTTCTTAGAAGAACTAGCCAAACAAGTCTGTTTGTTCTCTGAAGGTTGTTTTGTTAGAGTTCCGGTTGCCACCAACCATATAGTTCTCCCAGGGGCCTGAATCTCCCAGGATTTGTAGCTTGTATATGCCAACTGGCTTTGGGCCGCATCAGAGAGATTTTAGCTTGGGAACCAGATCTTTTCTCTTGTTCTTGGTTGCCGCCCGCTTGTGTTTTAAATTGCCTTGTGCAATTGCCAAGGTTATTTACAATGAGAGGAGCTCTATTGCATTTTCTTTACCCACCCTTTGCTGCATTAGTTTGGTAAGTTGCTTCCTAGGGAATAAGTTTTGCAACTGGGAGGGTGGAGATCTGATTCTGGGGAGCAATTTGGTGTAGCTTTCAAAATAAGCTCACAGTCCTCATGCTAATGAAACAGTCCCCACACAGAAACCATCCTGGGTGCTTCACTATTCTGCACATTCCCATAGTCATCTCTTAGGAAATAAGGTGGGGAGGAGGGTGTGTGTGGGGGCTCTTCTTTCAGAGAATGCATAAAAATGAAATTAATTATAGGCCCACACTCTCATTTCTTGAACTCATAGAGCCAAAGAACAGTCGAATTGGCAGGGATTAATCTGATCTTATTTTATAGATGAGAAATTGAGGTCCAGAGAGGAAGAGTAATTTCCATCCCTTCTCAGCCACCTCCCTTACCCTGGTCCCCACACTGCTAGTCTCGAAGCTAGTTACCAGCAGACTGGGATAGAAACCAGGTTTTTTGCTTTTTAGACTAGATTTAACTCATTAGTTAGAATTATCATAGCTCCAACCTAGATCTCTCCTAGGCTGGGCCGCTCAATTTTTATTTTTGATGTTGATTTCCTCAGGGCTGTCTGGCTAAATTAATTTTGCTCAGCCAAAATTTTAGAAATTAGGGTCTTTCTAACACCTGTATCAGAATTGTCTGTTAAAAATGCAGACACCCCTCCTCCCAGACTCTCCCAACATTTGGAATCGGAATCTCTTGAAGAGAGTATATCCAGAATCTGTATTTTAATAATCTTCCCTGAAAGAGTCTTATATACTTGTGAACTACTTTGCCTGACCCAAAGTCAAGTTCATGTATTTTATTGATTTACAATGCTTCCTTAAAAGAAAAAAATCATGAAACTTCATCAAGCTTGGAAGCTTCTGTACAGGAAAAAAATTAACAAAATAAAAAAGGCAAATTCCAGAATAGGAGAAATATTTTGCAAACCACATGTTGGATAAGAGGTTGGTATCCAAAATATATAAAAACTCAATTCAATTAAAAAAACACAAATTAAGAAATGCATGGAGGAGTTAAAGACTTATGTACAGTAACGCTTTAAACAAATGCCTCAATCCAATCTCCAGCCCTCTAAGGCATATTTGCTTTCCGGCAGTGTGGAGGAGTTATCTTGCCTTTAGAGCCTGCCAAGCTCACAGCTTTAGTGAATTACTGCATTTTTTCTGATTCCTAGTGCACAGATTTTTTGTGTGTGTGTATGCATGTATTCGTCCTTCGCTGGTGGCTCAGTGGTAAAGAATCCACCTGCCAATGCAGGAGACGCTGGAGAGGCAGGTTCGATCCTTGGATCAGGAAGGTCCTCTGGAGAAACGAATGGCTACCCACTGCAGTATTATTGCCTGGACAATTCCACGGACAGAGGAGCCTAGTGGGCTATAGTCCATGGGGTTGCAAAGAGTCAGACATAACTTAGTGACTAAACAACGATAACAAATGTATATGTTCAAGCTTTACTCCCTCCCTTAGTGTTTTTTAAATTTAGTCTTTTAAAATATGTTACCTATAATTTCTAAGCGTTTAGAGTAGAAGGATGACTTCAAAGCATAAGCTTAAAATTCTTAGTCTGAGACTAAGACTCTGGCTCTGAGATGAGAATAGCAACAGTTCTCTGATGCTTTCTTTGGAACGTCTTCCATTCCTGCTACTGTTAGATTGATGTTGTCCTTTGTTTCCCCTATAACATGAGTTATTCTCCTAATATGGCTCAGTGCCTGACAAAGCCCTCTCAATATAGATGAATTCTCTCTTAAATGACTTTATTAAGCCCATCAGTGATTCACTTAGCAAGCACTTTTGTAATAAATTTGCAATATCCTCTAAAGAAGTGGATCTGGAGGAGAGCCAGACTAATTTAGGAGGAACATGGTTTAAGAATGAGTGAATCATTCTCAAAAGCACACAAGATGGCTATAGAAGTGTATTAGTATGTTTCTTTCCACAGATGAAACTGAGATCCTTTGCAGATAATGAAACAAACAGAAAATTCCTACAGATTAAGAATCCCAAGCAAGCTTTCAATGAGTTTATTTGCTTTATCTTGGAGAAAATAGTCATGAGAGGGTGCTGAATTCCATCAGCGAGGAATCAGAGGTGAGATGGGATTTGGTTCTAGAATCCCCTTAGCAAGGCAGTACGCAAATCACGGAAGAGCTTCAAGACACAGGAACTATGCAAGAATGTCTTAGGGATTCCCAGAGAAACCTCCATTTCCTTCATTAAGGATGGCTTAGTAAAGCAGTCCAAAAAATCATTTTTGGCAGACCACTATTTTTAAATTTGAAACTTATCTACATTTTTTTTTCATCATTACCCTGAGTGGTTCAGATCCCTTGTAAGTTCACAAGGGTCCAGTTAACCCATAATTGTGGAGAAGACAAAGAAACGATTTCAGTTTGCTATAAGAACTATGATAAGATGCACAGATAAGGAGCCCTTAACACTGACTCTGAGGGTCAAAGACTTCCTGGAGGAGATAATGGCAGGGCGAAGCCTGGGAGGAAAGGAAAGAAGGCATCAGGCAGCATGGGGGTGGTAAAAGTGGGTGGCTAGTATGCGATGCAGTGTTTTGAATGTGAAGAAAAGCAGGATTATGATATATATAATTGTTACTTTTCAATGACCAGCATCTGCACCCTCTCCCTAATATCAGGTTGATTTCCTTTGGAACCGAACCTCTTCTTTTACCTCTTCCCTACTGGGGTATTACTGGCAGGAGGAAATGTACAGGTCTCTCCTTCCTACTGGAGAGCTGAATGAGCTTCATCCTCCCTTATGACTTCAGTACAACCATGGCACTGAGCGAAGCTGAGCCATTTGGGTGCTTTCTCCTAGAACCAAAGTTCTCTTGGTCCAGGGCTGGAGAGAAGACTTGGGGATAATTTGCTGCAATTGTGGCTTGCCTTCTAGATGGTTCCCTTTAGAATACTACTGCAGTGCTTTCTATTTCCTCCTGAGTCTTCATGGTTCCTACCACTTCTCAAGTGTCAACCCCCATCCTTTCAATAAGGTCTCTCTTGTTCGGACTAAGTAAACGAGTCCATTTTGGGAAGTAGCAAGGAGTTTATCATGGGTAGGGTACAGCAGTGGAGAAGGCAATGGCAACCCACTCCAGTACTCTTGCCTGGAAAGTCCCATCGACGGAGGAACCTGGTAGGCTGCAGTCCGTGGGGTCGCGAAGAGTCGGACACGACTGAGCAACTTCCCTTTCACTTTTCACTTTCATGCATTGGAGAAGGAAATGGCAACCCACCCCAGTGTTCTTGCCTGGAGAATCCCAGGGACAGTGGAGCCTGGTGGGCTGCCGTCTATGGGGTTGCACAGAGTCAGACACGACTGAAGGAACTTAGCAGCAGCAGCAGCAGAGCACAGCAGATGCTGGGTAGTAGTTGACAGGGTAAATCAGAAAGTGTGTTAGATGATACAGAGTCCTTTCAACTTTATTCCCTAGGCATTGGGATTCTCTGAATGATTTTAAGCATGAGCAACTTCATGTTGTTTTTGTGGCTGCTTTGTGGTAAATTATCTGGAAAAGGTGATGGGAGCAGACTGGAAGCAGAGAGAGAAAACTGAGGATGATAGCAGTCCTCTTGGCAAGAAGTCTAGAGGCTTGAGTCTCTAGGACTTGGGTGATTCAGATGAAGGAGATAAGAGAGAGATGTGAGTTCTTACCAACAGGTGTGGAGGCTCAGAGCATGTTGGAGTATATTCGTCAGGATTTCCCTGAGGAAAAAAAATCAGTAGGAGGAATTGGTTCACATAATTACGGAGGCTGAGAAGTCCCACAGTCTGACATCCTGGAGACCAGGACAGTCAGGAATATAATTTCATCTGATTCCAAAGTCCTGAGAACTAGGGGAGTCAATGGTGTCTGTCCCAGTTTGAGGGTTGGAGAGGATGAGATGTCCCAGCTCAATCGGTGAGGCAAGAGAAAAAGGGAACAAATCCCTCCTTCCTCTATCTTTGTTCTGTTTAGGCCGTCAGGGGACTGGACGATGTCCAGTGTCTTAGTCCATTTGGGATCCTATGCTATAGACTGGCGGAGAAAGCAATGGCACCCCACTCCAGTACTCTTGCCTGGAAAATCCCATGGGCGGAGGAGCCTGGTAGGCTGCAGTCCATGGGATCGATAAGTCGGACACGACTGAGCAACTTCACTTTCACTTTTCACTTTCATGCTTTGGAGAAGGAAATGGCAACCCACCCCAGCGTTCTTGCCTGGAGAATCCCAGGGACGGGGGAGCCTGGTGGGCTGTCATCTATGGGGTTGCACAGAGTGCAACTTAAGTGACTTAGCAGCAGTAGCAGCTATAGACTGGGTGACTTACAACAATAGAAATTTACTTCTCACAGTTCAGGAGGCTGGAAGTTGAAGATCAGGTGCCAGTATGGTCTGGTTCTGGTGAGAGCTCTCTTTTGGGGCTTAGACCACCAGCTTCTGGCTGTGACCTCAAGTGGTGGAAAGGTGCCAAGGAGCTCTGTGGGGTCTCTTCTGTAAGGCCACTAATCCTGTTCGTGAGGACTCCACCCTCATGACCTTATCATCTCCCCAAACACCACCTCCTAATACTACCTTGGGGTTAGAATTTTAACATATGAATTTTGGGGTATACAAATATTTAGACTATGGCACCCACATACAGCAATCATCTTTATAGAGTCCACTGAGTCAAATACTAATCTCATCTGGAAATATCCACACAGACACACCCAGAAATAACATTTAATCTGGGCATCCTCTGGTTAGTCAAGTTGACACAAAATGAACCATCTCAATGGAGCCATCCTAAAGATAAGGAATAAAAGAAGAGAGGTGTGTGTGTGTGTGTGTGTGTGTGTGTGTGTGTAAAAGTGTATTGGGGGTGGTATTGTAGAGCTCAGTTGTGGCCCTAAGTATTAACTGAATCAGAAACTCTTCTGCTGCAGCAGCAGTGAGATTACATCCATCTCCTGGCGGTGAGGTCTACAAACCTGGTCCAGGTGGGGGTGGCAGCTGGGGGGTCCGGTGCAGTCTGAAAGGTGGGCATGGAGCCCAGGGGAGTGAAGTGGTTGATGTGTGGGTTGGTGGGAGTTCCAGGAGGTTCAGGTGTGAAAAGCTGGGCCTTCTGCCCCTAACAATGGAGTTTTCTGGGCTCCCCTTCCTTTCCCCTCTGGGGCACCCCAGGGCTGGGCTGCTGTGTTCTCTTTCCTTTCTCACACTTGCTGTCACCTGAGGTTACAGTCTCTCAGTGACCCACTGAGCGGGTCCCGTGATGGTGGGGAGAATGGTGTTGACTTAGAATTAGACTGGGGCCTGCGCACAAAGCGTGTGTCCTTCTTGGTGAGAGCAGTAGGGCTGGGAGAGAGCTTCTAACACCCTGTTAGTAGCGGGTTGACTGGGGTCCAGTTGGTCCCAGGAAGCAGACTGTGCAACAGTGGTTTTCCACCTTTAAGGCACTGACCCCCTGAGATTTCCTTCCTCTCTGGCAAAGAAGGTTCTGTGTCACAAATATCGGAGCGTTGCTGAACAAGCTACTCCAAAAGCAAAGGACAGATTACAGTGCAAGGGCTCAGTCTATGGAAAACAAGAACAATTCTCTTTTTGTTCTTCCTTGGAAGTGGGAAGAAGTTACTCTCCCTAGAACCAAAATGCTAAGGGGACTCATCTCTGGTCTTTACCATGAAATGCTTTGATCCCATCAAATTTTGTCAAGTCCGCTTTGGTTTATGGTCTAAGAGAAGAATGAGGTATAAGAGGTAGTAGTCAGGAAAAGGTGGATCCCAGCTATAGTTTTATGAAAATTAAGGTAGTCATACCTTCAGTGTGAGACACATTTCCCCCAACCTTACTCCTCTTCTGGCTCCCCATTACACAGTTAATAACATATGATCACTTTTGAGTGATACTTGTTTATCACTTATATCTTTCCTTAGATTAAGAACTCTTGAAGACATGACCTTGATCTTACTCATTTTCCTACTTTCTAGAGCCTATTCCAGAGACTGGCATGCAACAAGGGCTCAGTCAGTTTTTGTGGATTGGATGGGAATGATTTTTAGAAACTCCCCTATTTTTCAAGCTTCCGTCTCTTTTTAGGAAGGTTCTCATTTTGATCAGACAATGACAAGGGAAGGGGAGGAGAGCATATCCAGGGATCTAATGGATCTGATATCTTTATATATTACTTAGTCACCTCTCTGATCCCTCCATCTGACCCATAAGAGATGTGGGTTCTATACCTGGGTCTAGAAGATCCCCTGGAGGAAGGCATGGCAACCCACTTCAGTATTCTTGTCTGGAGAATCCCACGGACAAAGGAACCTGGTCAGCTACATACAGTCCATGGGGTTGCAAAGAGTCAGACACAATGGTGCGACTAAGCACAGCACAAACTCTTCTCAGGAGTTAAGAAAGAAGCCGTGGTCTGTATGGTTATGAGCAAATCCAAGCAGATGGCAAATTCACAAAAAGAATTCTACCTCTATATAAGAGAAAACAGTGAATCTGCCAAGAGACAAAAGAGGGGAGCTGGGAAGGAATGAAGGGATCTGGGCCCAGCCAGTGTGACTGTGCTGCTCTAACTACTTTGATGTTCGCCTTTTTGGGGGTATATGCTCTATTTCCCTTTCTAATTTCTCCTTAGATTCCAAGTAAAATTCTTTTGATAAGCCCAGCATGTGTTGGCTAAAGCAAAAGAAGAAGAAGAAAAGGAGTTTTGTCTACATTTAGATTTGAAAATGAGACTCAGATTAAGAGTTTGCTATGCCCCAGGGCAGTGATTCCTAATTCTGGGGAGGTGCCAAACTCCTTTGTGAATATTCTGAACACTACAGACTCCTTTCTTAGAAGAACGTACGTTTTCAAAAACATCTTTTATTCAGCTTTAGGGAGTCTTTTGGGGCTTCCCTGGTGGTTCAGACAGTAAAGAACGCACCTGCAATGCAGGAGACCTGGGTTTGATCCCTGTGTTGGGAAGATTCCCTGGAGGAGGGCATGGCAACCCACTCCAGTATTCTTGCCTGGAAAATCCCCATGGACAGAGGAGCCTGGTGGCCTACAGTCCCTGGGGTCGCAAGAGTCGAACACGACTGAATGACTAAGCACAGCAGAGCACAGGGAGTCTGAAGGTGCTGTAGATTCCCTGCTTGGGTGTATGCGTGTGTGTGCTTAGCTGTGTCTGCCTCTTCCATTTATTAAATATTTCTTAGCACATGATCTCACTTAATCCTGCCAACAGCCTTAGGAGGTAACTATATGATTTTCATTCTGTAGATGAGGAGTCTGAGACTTGCCCTCAGCAATTTGCCCAAAGTTAATGATCCAAATCCAACCCATGCTCTACATCCCTCTGCTAAGTACCTCCACATGTTTTGTGCTCTTTTGTCTTTGAAGATGAGAGTTATTCACACATCTGTCATTTGGAATGCCAAGGTGGCCCCCAGTTTTCTGGGGTGATTGCAGTCAAGTACAGCTGCATCCTTTTCCATGAGTCTCATGCTCTTTGGGGGCAAGTTTCTTTTTGAACCTCCAACCGTCATTCTTTTTTATGTGCTGGGCAAGCCTGTCTCAGCAGAGTATATTTTCTTGATAATAATGTGAAAAGTTAAGTGATTTTTTAAAAACATGGACCATTTTTTAAAAAAGTCTTTATTGATTTGTTACAATATTGCTTCAGTTTCAGGTTTTGCTTTTTGGCCACAATGCATGTGGGATATTAGCACCCTGACCGGGGACTGAGCCTACAGCCCCTGCCTTGGAAGGCAAAATGTCTTAACTACTGGTCCAACAAGGACGTCCCCAAAGTTAAGTGATCGTATCAGATGCAAAGAATATGTTCTCTTTAAAGGACACCTGATCTTCTTCATTTCAGCCACCATTATTTGAGCGCCTACTGTATGCCAGGCACTGTGCTGGTGTCTCAGCACTTCTGTATATTTATCACTCATATCCTAGTGAGGAAACACATGCTCTTTTAAAGCAGTTGTGGACTAAAATCCCTGGGGGTTTTGAGTTTTTAGAGACTTGGAATTCTCCTCCTAAATAATGTGAATGGAGTGATCAAAACTTGACATGGATAAAGTTGATCTCATTAAAGGACAGGGAAAAGTGGAGAGGGATGTGGGCTTGGATTTCCGGCCATGCTGTGACATGGATTCACCATTTTAACTGGGAAAGCCATCCACTGTGGTATGATGTAGAGGAAAGGAGAACATTCGTTTTATGACGAGGGCCATTAATAATTGTGGTCATGTCATTTCACTGATACCTACAGTACAAAGTAAGGGAACAATATGGTGATACTGAGACTGAGTTATTATTTGAGAACTCCATTCATTCTCCCAGCCTCCCCAAATCATCACTATTTACGAGTTTACAAGCGGACAGCAGTTGCAGAAGTTTTAATGGCATGTCATTCTGTGAAGCATTATTTTTCAGTTAGATGAAATGGCTGTTCTAAATCAATTTCACCTCTTTCTTAAAAAAAATTGGAATATGATTGCTTTACAGTGTTGTGTTAGTTTCTGCTACACAACGAAGTGAATCAGCTACCTTGTTGTTTAGTCACTAAGTCCTGTCCGACTCTTTTGCATGGACTGTAGCCCACCAGACTCCTCTGTTCAAGGGATTTCCCAGGCAAAAATATTGGAGTGGGTTGTCATTTCCTTCTCCAGAGGATCTTCCTGATCCAGGGATCCAACCTGGGTCTCCTGCATTGCAGGAAGATTCTTTGGGAAGCCTGAATCAGCTATGTGTATACCCATATCCCTTTTCTGTGGGACCTCCCTCTCATACCCCACACCCATCCCACCCCTCTAGGTCACCACAGAGCACCAAGCTGAGCTCTCTGCACTCTATACAGCAGCTCCCCACTTGCTATCTATTTTACACATGGTAGTGTATATATGCCACCTCTTTTTGATTCCATGTTTTTGTGTATATGCAGAAGAAAGTTCAATGCTTTGTCCTCATTAGCTGAGAACCTCTGACAGATTTGAATGGTGTATTAGGTGTTTTGAAAATGAAATAGTTCCTTTGAATAGTTATTTTTTTCTTCTGCGACGTAGGCTAGAGAACAGGAAAATCTCTGGGGTACAAGTGGGAGAAAGAAAGAGGGGAGGAAAACATAGAGATAAACTAGTGTCTCCGGCTATGCCTGCCCACACTTCGGAGACTCACAAGTTTCTCCATCTCACTGCTTCTGTCCTGTTATCCTACCATCTTCTCAATGGCTAAGTCCTCTCTTATCCTCTCCATTTCTAAAGTCATCACCATGACTTTTACACCTTTGGTGTGTGCTCTTACAATATCATCCTAAATATTCTCAGACTAAATAAAAGGGCAGAATGGCAAATAAACATGAATACAGTTCCATGCTTAGAACTGTGCCTGACCCATAATACTTGCTGAATAAATATTTGATGAATGAATAAAAGAGGAAGACAGAATGTTGGGGAAAATTAGACTTAAGAAGAAAGTACAATAAAGATAAGGCACCTTAGAAAGCATAGTAATAGAATTATTAACTTCAGAGATGAAAGAAACTGTGATTCACTGAAGGGAAAAATTGATTTACACAAATTTGATGTGCATGCAACACTTCAGATCACAATGATTGCAAACAATGGCTGGCCTAAAACTGTTTGAAAATGAGGACCCATTTCCACATTACAGAATCTGAAATATTCCCCATTCAAATAGTTATTTGTTTCCTATTGCATTCATTCTCTCTCTCTCTCTCACACAGATATATGTATTTATATAGATAGAGAAAGGGAGAGAGAGAGGGTTCATGTAGATGTCATACAATTGTTCATTCTTCCTCAGTCCCTTGAGAGTTCTCCTGTTAAACCTGGGGTAGATGCTCTCTTGACATAGCTCCTAAAACTTTCATTTAAAAATTTCCAGCAGTTTTAGGTTCACAGCAAAATTGAGAGGGGTATACAGAGACTTTTCCATATACCTCCCGCTCCAACACATGCATAGCCTCCCCCGTTATCAACATCCCCACCGGAGTTGTACATTCATTACAATTGATGAACCTACACTGACAAATCATTATTGCCCCAAGTCCATTGTTTATATTAGGTTTCACTTTTGGTGTTTCACGATCTGTGTGTTTGGACAAATGTATAATGACATGTCTCCATTATAGTATCATACAGAATATTTTCACTGACTTAAAAATCCTCCATCGTACGCCTGTTCATCTGTCTCCACTCCTCAGGCAGCCACGGATTTTTTACTGTCTGTTCAGTTTTGCCTTTTTCTACAATGTCATTGTTTGGAATATACAGTGCGTAGCCTTTTCAGATTGGCTTCTTTCACTTAGTAATATGCATGTATGTTTCTTCCACATCTTTTCATGGCTTGATAGCTCACTTCTTTTTTTAGCATTGAATAATATTCCATTATCTGGATGATCAGTTTATTTATCCATTTACCTACTGAGGACATTTGAGTCACTTCCACGTTGTGGCAGTTATGAACAAGACTGCTATAAACATCCAGTTGCAGGCTTTTGTGTGGATGTAAGTTTTCATATCCTTTGGGTAAATACTCAGGGGCACAATTACTGGATCATATGGCAAGAGCATGTTTGATTTTGCAAGAAACTGCCAAATCGTCTTCAGAAGTGTCTGTACCAGTTGGCATTCCCACCAGCAATGAATGAGAGTTCCTGCTGCTCCACATTCTTGTCAGCATCTGGTGGTGTCAGTGTTCAGGATTTTTGCCCTTCTAATGGGAGTAGAGTGCTGTCTCATTGTCTTTTTAATTTGCACTTCCCTGAGGGTGTCTGATGTATTCATTTACTTTTTTAGGCCAGGAAGGTGCTCACCAGGTGGGATCTCTTCCCTGTTCCCCCTCTAAATTCCCCCTCCTAGCTGTTTTCCAAATCATAACCATAATTAGGAATTCTGTAGAGCATGACTTCTATCCTTTTAGAACAAGTTGCACATCCCTTGCATGGTGGGAAGAACATGCTCAAATTGTTCTTTTAAAAAAAGCAATCTTATAAGGCTTTATGTCACATAAAATATCAACATGAGGTTTGTCCCAGTGTGTTGAGCCCACAAAGCGTATCTGAAGTAGTGGCTTCAGTAAGTGGTTTTAGCTTGACAGGTTAATTCTTATTTTCCAGAGAGAATAGAGCTTTTCTAAACAGGATATATCCTTTTCCTTTTCATTTATACTCGGTCCCAAAACCAAACTCTGTTTCGGTTGTGTTGGAGCTGTGACACAAATGTGCAGAAGGCAGGAAAGTCGCCGTTAACGTGGACACTGCCTTCTTTTTCTCAGTTAACATGAGTTTTTCCAGTGGTGAGAATCCAGGACGGTGCCCACGCCACGTTAGCTTTGAACATCCTTCCTTGTGCAGCCCTGGCTTGGAGACTGTACTATTGAAATTTAAATAGTCGTCTTGCATCTTGTGCTCTGAGTGCTGATGCTGGAGGTGCCTTTGGGTGCTATTTCCCTACCAGCCCATCAACAACCAGGACAAAGCTTTTCAAAAGGGCCTAGTGGAACTTTTGGAAATGCAAATGTGGGTATGGTCTTGGGACCTTGGATGGCTTATAATTAACGATCTTTTATATATTGCTTATTAAGGGGTCCACTCAATAAAGAATACATTGCCTCTTCTTTGTCAGTGGCAGATACTGTTATCAGAAACAAGGCTCTTATTGTGTGGTTTCCCTATGATGGGAGGGCAAAGAAATTGCTGTGCCTGGCACTGATGGGCGGGGAGGTGGGGCTGGAGAGGGCTTTTCCTTAAACACCATTTAGAAACTAGCATATTTATTGGAATAATTATTGAGAAGCAATTTCACTTAATACTTTAATTTGCTGTCCAGTGTAAGCATGGCTACCTCTCTGAGGTCGGGAGTTTTTAAAGGGTGAGCTTGCCAACCCTTTAGAAGAGACTAAGCACCCTTCACTTGCTTTATAGAAAGAGAAGAAGGAAGGACTTTTCAGAAACAGCAGAAGGAGGGACTTCTGGGAGTCCAGTGGTTAAGATTCTGCACTTCTACTGCAGAGGGCACGAGTTCAATGGGTTGGGGAACTAGGGGAGCTAAGACTAAGATTCTGGATGGCATGGCCAAAAAAGGAAAAGAAAGAAAAGAAATAGCAGGAGGAACACAACATTTCTTTCCATGGCTTTCTGGACTTATTCTCTTTTATCTTAAATTTAGTATCCTCCATCAATATTCAAGAAACAATTCAGAAAACACTAAAGTGGAATTCCTGGGTTCAAAAAGAGACCTTGTCTCTTCTAAAATAACAGCTAAAGAGCAAGGTTCCTGCCTGTTGCTGGGGAGGGGGGCAGGGGTTGGGGGGGGTGTCATGTTTTGCAAGTGCCAGATAAGCAGCTGCAACTGGGCTAAGTTTTAGGGGAGTTGGACAATTAAAGGTCTCCGAACAGGTAGCAAAACTGATATGAATGTCTTACTCTTCCAGGTTTTCTAGAAAGTATAGAAGGTACAGAAACATTGAGGCTCTCTGAAATGGGTTTAAATTAGAAAATATAAAGCTGAGCTGTCCACCAAATTTCCACTTATAATCAAACCTGCATGGCTGGTTGACATGGCCTAGTTACTTTTATCTCCCTGGGCCTCAGTGTGCAGACCTGGACATACTTATAGCCCATGAACTCATAGGGTTTCATGGGGTTGTGAGGATTAAATGAGTTAATGGCTGCAAAGGTGGACACTGTGTGTTAAGCTTCCTCCTTCCTCCTCCTCCTCATTTATTGTCCCGTTTCTGACTTCCCTGGTGGCTCAGATGGTAAAGAATCTGCCTACAATTCATGAGATGTAGGATCAATCCCTGGGTTGGGAAGATCCCTTGGAGAAGAAAATGGCAACCTACTCTAGTTTTCTTGCCTGGGAAATCCCATGGACAAAGGGAGCCTGGGAGACTGCAGTCCACGGGTCGCAAAGAGTCAGACACGACTGAACGACTAAGCATCTTTCCCATTTCTAGGCAGTTATTGTCACCAGACCATCAGGAACACATCTGCCAGCCTCATATAGTCTCATAATTTTCCAAAGGGGGAAAAAATCCCTTGAAAACAGATAACCAAAAGAAGACTGAGAAGGATCTTAACATGGAAACTTTCTCTTTGGGCTCTCTGCCTGCTTTTCTTCAGGCCCTCTGCACAATCTCATGAACCTAGCTCTGTCTTTTCCTGCTTCTGCTGATGAACTTAGTCTGGCCCAGGGAGGCAACGGATGGAGGGGGAGCATGGGCGGGGCCCTGGGTCTTACTCTGTCTGAGCTCTGCAGAGCTGGGCAGGTCAGTCCAGCTCCTGGAACTCTGTGCTCTTTACTGCCAGGGAGAGATTTGCATTAATTGATCCTTAGGCCTCCTTGCAGCCTGCACAGCCTGGGAGTTCAAACCCCACTGAAGAACCTGGAAACTGCTTGTATAATTGAATAACTCCTGCCAGAAAAATTCCTCCGGGCTCAGAGCAGGTAGTACCTGCCCAGTGTCAAGATCCTGGCCATTGGTGTATTTCAGCAGCATCAATGTCTGTGTTGCAGATGAGAGCTTTGTCTGCCCCAGGGCTGTGTCCTCATCACCACCAGGGGCCCGGGGACTGTGGGCTACCTCTCGCCCCCTTCCCACTCCTACTCTTTGGGTACCTGATGCTGTCCTACAGAGGGCAAGGCTGCAAAGCCCCGAGGGATTGAGAGAGGATCCCCTCTGCTTTGGGAGCAGGGGTGGTTGTGGAGGGCATTGCTAAAGGAGGAGATTCGGTAGCTCCCCTTTTACCATGTGAATAATTTTATTGTGATGGGGGCGGGGTGATGGCAGGGAGGCCCCCTGGAGTTGGCTCTCATCAACCCTTCTATTGGGCTTCAGGCACTGCAGACAGGAAGAGAGCTCACGATAGACCCCTGTGGTTCTGGGGCAGCTCCCGGGAGAGTGGGTCATTGGGGTATTATCAGTTATTCCCATCCTGGAGTGAAGTGGTTCACTGGACTCAGTTCTTTAAGCAGTATCCAGGGCTTGGGCACAGAGAGGGAGAAAGGGATATTTTTGGAGCTTGAAGACCATGAGGGCAGTTGTTCCTGGGGAGGAGTGTGTAGAAGACTAGCAAGGAGTTGATTCAGAGGCAAGGGAAGTAGACATTCCATGAAGGCCTCTGTTTTCACGCTGGAGTAATAAATGCCTGTGTTGTTGTTGTTGTTTAGTCACTAAGTTGTGTCTGACTCTTTTGCGATCGCATAGACTGTAGTCTGCCAGGCTCCTCTATCCATGGGATTTTCCAGGCAAGAATACTGAGGTGGGTTGCTACTTCCTTCTCCAGGGGATCTTGTCAATTCAGGAACTGCATTTCCTGCTTGGCAGGCCATTCCTTACCACTGAGCCACTTGGGCTTCCCTCATAAATGCTCATGACCAGGCCAGTTTTCAGGAAGAATGGGAGCCAGTCTTGTCCTTGGAGATCAGGCGGCCTGAAGTGGATTTCCTCATGGCCTTCCTTGCCCTTTCATATTTCTGCTTTCCTCCCCTTGCTCAAGGGTCTCTCCACCTGCCCACCCTATGATGTTCAAATCATAGTGTTGGGTTGTAAGTTTCCTGAGAGGCAGTTTGATTTCTTTTCTTCCTACAGGAAAGGAAACCTGAGGTTCAGAGACGTGAAGAGAGATGTCCAAGATGCACAACAAGGCAAGGACTAAAACCCACATCTTGGACCTCTAGTTCAGTGCCAAAGGGAGAGAAGGAGAAAGGGATTCAAATTCATTTAGCTCTTCTTTGTGCTTAGCACGGTCTCTAGTCACTAAGACATTGGCTATTTCATTAGATTTTATTCTGCAGGGTAGATATCACCACTTCGCTTCACAGATGAGGGAATTAAAACTTTGGGGAGGTAAATTAATTTGTGCTGACAAATTGTGAACTTTATCAGCCAATTTCTAAACCAAGTCTTTTGGACCTTCACACTCATGTCCTTTATATCTAACAATACAAATGTCAAGTATCACCATTGTTCATGAATCAAATCAACATTAGGCCTTTCTCTGAATCCTCTCTTGTCAAAATATAGCTGATCTACACCCCATTCTTTGGCATTCTCAGAATGGGGAGGTGTCATGATTTTTAACCAAACTATGTGGTTTACATCCTAAATGTGAAGTCAAGTGGGCCTTAGGAAGCATCACTATGAACAAAGCTAGTGGAGGTGATGGAATTCCAGTTGAGCTATTTCAAATCCTAAACGATGATGTTGTGAAAGTGCTGCACTCCATATGCCAGCAAATTTGGAAAACTCAGCAGTGGCCACAGGACTGGAAAAGGTCAGTTTTCATTTCAATCTCAAAGAAAGGCAATGCCAAAGAATGTTCAACTACTGCACAATTGTACTCATCTCACACGCTAGCAAAGAGATGCTCAAAATTCTCCAAGCCAAGCTTCAACAGTGTGTGAACCGTGAACTTCCAGATATTCAAGGTGGATTCAGAAAAGGCAGAGGAACCAGAGATCAAATTCCCAACATCCATTGGATCATCTAGAAAGCAAGGCAGTTCCAGAAAAACATCTACTTCTGCTTTATTGACTATGCCAAAGCCTTTGTGTGGATCACAACAAACTGGAAAATTCTGAAAGAGATGGGAATATCAGGCTACCTTACCTGCCTCCTGAGAAATTTGTATGAAGGTCAAGAACCAGCACTTAGAACTGGACATGGAACAACAGACTGGTTCCAAATGGGGAAATGAGTATGTCAAGGCTGTATATTGTCACCCTGCTTATTTAACTTATATGCAGAGTACATCATGCGAAATGCTGGGCTGGATGAATCACAAGCTGGAATCAAGACTGCCAGGAGAAATATCAATAACCTCAGATATGCAGATGACACCACCTTTATGGCAGAAAGCGAAGAAAAACTAAAGAGCCTCTTGATGAAAGTGAAAGAGGAGAGTGAAAAAGTTGGCTTAAAACTCAACGTTCAGAAAACTAAGATCATGGCATCCAGTCCAATCACTTCATGACAAATAGACAGGGAGACAATGGAAACAGTGAGAGACTTTATATTCTTGGGCTCCAAAATCTCCGCAGATGGTGACTGTAGCCATGAAATGAAAAGACACTTGCTCCTTGGAAGAAAAGCTATGACCAACCTAGACAGCATATTAAAAAGCAGAGACATTACTTTGCCAACAAAAGTCCTCTAGTCAAAGCTATGGTTTTTCCAGTAGTCATGTATGGATGTGAGAGTTGGACTGTGAAGAAGGCTGAGCACCGAAGAATTGTTGCTTTTGAACTGTGGTGTTGGAGAAGACTCTTGAGAGTCTCTTGGACTGCAAGGAGATCCAACCAGTCCATCCGAAAGGAAATCAGTCCTGAGTATTCACTGGACGGATGGATGCTGAAGCTGAAACTCCAATACTTTGCACCACTGATGCAAAGAACTGATGCATTGCAAAAGTCCCCAATGCTGGGAAAGATTGAAGGTGGGAGGAGAAGGGGACGAAAGAGGATGAGATGGTTGGATGGCATCACCGACTCAATGGACATGAGTTTGAGTAAGCTCCAGGAGTTGGTGATGGACAGGGAGGCCTGGCGTGCTGCAGTCCATGGGGTCGCAAAGAGTCAGACATGACTGAGCAACTGATCTGAACTGAGGAGATGACTGCTCAGTCCATGTAGAAGTCTGGCTCTAAATAAATAAATCCTTTTATTACTTTCTTAAAGCTTCATTCTCCTTGTTTGTAAAATGGGCATAATTATAGCATCTACCTTATAGGGATATTGTTTTAATAAATCGTAATATATGTAGCGTGCTTATAACATTGTCTGGCACAATTAATTCAATGGGTGTCAACTTCAATCCTGAATACAGTGTAATTCATTACACAGAAGCACTGGGACCCATTTGTAAAATGTTCAACTATATACTGAAACTTCGAAACTCCCCAGGGTCTAATTGTTTACCTAAATTTAAAGTAGAAACAAAGAAAAACGTTTTGATACCCTTAAAGTATCCATCTGGTACTGGAGAATAAGAATTCTAGTAGAAGCTGAAGAGTTAAAACCAATCAGATCTCAAAGACAGCTGTTAACATTTCTCCAGGCGTCAGTGATGTCTCTGGGCTAGGTTGTCTGCCCACCCTTATCATCTGGAATCTGGAATGGACAGTGGGGTTCCTGGGGTAACCCACCGGCACTCACCCCACATCCTATGGCCAGGAGTAGCCAGGAAACCCTGGAGTGGGTATTCACAAGAGCTTTTTCACTCTTGTAGGGCCTTGGGTGGTGTTTATGAATTCCTCAGCTGGGTAACTGGGTTTAGGGCTGAGTGGTTGTGCTTTTAGGAGCCAGGTCATTCTAAAGGAATGTGAGAAGTGCATCTTTGGGGACAGAGATTAAAGAGTGGGAAAGTAGATAAGTGATCTGCTGTCTCTCAACTAATGGCTAAAAGTTAACATTTCACTAACTCCAGCAGAGAGGCTGATGACCAGGCTACACACACAGTTTTACTTAGGAGAAAAGACAGTGGCAACTGGGGAAGAGAATTTATCCTCACTGCACTAGAAGTTCCTCTGTTCACCCCAATTATTTTTATAAACAGTTCCTTGCCTGCCATTCTTAAAACAGGCAGTGTGGTATTAGAGTATCAGTGCAACATCTTCTTTGTGAGAATAAGCACCAAAAGTCATTCAGCCTGTTGTATGACGGAACTGTATAAGCCTATAGGTAATGAAAAAAAGAACCAGGAGTGACGTCCCGGCCTTAAGGCATTTACCATATAATAAAGTGCCTAACAGGCTTCCCAGGAGGTGCAGTGGTAAAGAAGCCACCTGCCCATGCAGGTGACTGAGGTTCAATCGCTGGGTTGGGAAGACGCCTTGAAGAAGGACATGGCAACCCACTGCAGTATGCTTGCCTGGGAAATCCCATGGACAGAGGAACCTGACTGGCTACAGATGATGGGGTGGCAAGTAGTTGGATGTGACTTAGAGATTAAACAACAACAGCAAAACACCTAATAAGAACCAGGAGTGGCTTGCTTCAGCAGCACATACTCTAAAAACCAGGAGTGTTTCTAAAAGAGCCATCTTCAGAATCACAGACCTGTTACAAAGAAGGTCCTCAGGATCCAAAGCAGATGGGACCCACCCAGGAATCTGTATTTAAAATAATGCATTCCTCGATAACTCTGATAGGCACTTTAAGTAGCATGAGTCTGGAGTAAAATTTGGCTCTAAACTGAGGTATAAAGCCTTCCTTTCTGTGTGTGTACAGTCACTTGGAGGGAAGTGTTAAGAGATGCTGAAAGAAGCGTGCAGCCTGGAGGCCTCAAGATGAGAAATGTGTGGCAGGTGTGTTTAAAAAGTGGAGGAATCAGCACTGAGAGGTAAGGGGAAGCATGCCGTTTGTGGCAATCAGAGGACTCAATGAATGTAATCCTAATGTTTATGGAATGCCTGGTTGAGTTACTGATTTATCCATCATCAGGGCTTAGTCCTTATGCTTTTTAGCACTCTGGCAGGTCAGGAGGGAAATCCACAGCTTTGCTTCTCCATAAATTTTATCAGTGGATGTTTTGGAAATTAACACGTACCAGGAAACAGGTTTCATTTACATAGACTTAATCTACATGTGTCCGTCTGTGTGGAGGGGTTGGGTAGATTGACATCTATTGGATAGAATAGGCAGTGACTCCTGGTTGGTTTGGGGGTGCCCTTGGTTGCAATGTTGAAGGCTTACCCCTGGAGGAAGAAGCTGAAAAGATCTGAAATTTGGAAAGGAGAATTTATAGAAGGAGAACCAGTGGGAAGAAAGAGGAACCAGTGCGTTAGGAGGAGGAGGCTGTTCAGGGAAGCTCAGCAGTTGTTCTAGTCACATGCAGGGCTCCCGGGGGAATTTCTGGGATGGAGCCCAAGGTGTGTTGTTCAACCTGGGCTCCAGAGCCTGAGCAGAAGCTGTAAGAAGGTGGAACCTAGAAGAAAGGGCCTTGCTTTCTGTGAGCAGGAAGCACAGAGAATGCTCAGCTTAGACCTGCAGTAGAAGTAGCATTACTTACCGGAAAGGAGTGTGGTCCTCTGGGTGGGGGTGACAGAGAGAAGACATGGAGGGAAGCTGGCTAACGCTGGAAGCCTGAGCGCAGTTAACTGAATTGTGGAGGACAGTGTCTTTTAGCTCAGCTGTGACTTTGACCCTAAGGCATTTTTTCACTGCACTAAAAAGTCATAGTTATCTTATATGACAAGTGATGGGATAAAGGAGAAATAAAATCCCAGAATGGGGGAGGAGTACATTGCAGTGGAAACCTCTAGACAAACTCTTCCTGGATTCTCTAAGTTGTAATGAGTTAGGGGTTGAGGAATTAACACAAGCTCCTGGTAGGGGGTACTTTGGTTCAGGGCCTGCCTTTGGGGTTCCTTTATCCTGAAATGAAGCAGAGAGTCTCCTAGAGGTGTGGTTTATCCCTTGAGCTGACCCTGCTTACCCAGTCCAGGGACAGTTGTAAATTAAGTGCCACCATGGCTAGAAAACAAAAGAATCCAATTTTGCCACTTTGCTGACTGGACACTTTGGCTCAAACTGGAACAAGCTGATCTCTTTTTTTGGCACAGGCTTTCCTTTTCTGTTGCCGTGATAACTAATTGAAGATTGAGAAGCATGGCCCTGCCTCGCATGGTAACTCTTCATCCACCTGCCGCTGAGCACTGGGTCACCTCATGGCCTCGTTGGCTCTGGGTTTCTTTTTGGCACCTGGCGTGTGGTGAGGGAACGTGGGCTGCATCGTGCTGGGGTCTCAGCTATGCAGGGTGAGTATATAGGCAGAGGACGTAAAGAGCCCGTTTGCAGGGAACATCCCTTGAGCTCTTTTGAAGCAGACCTGGGACCCCAGAAAGCTGTACCTTAGCTCCACAGCCACAGGATCTCCTGAAGGAAGCCCTCTGGTCCTTGTAACACCTCAGTTCAGCTGTCCTGTGAGCTGGCACGCAAGGGAGTCTCCATTTGGCTAGGAGATAGGGGCCTCATTTATTTTTCGATAACTAAAACTCTAGGACATAGTCATCCAAGTAAATGAGTGCTAGCCTTTTCAACGGAAAAGGCAATGGCAACCCACTCCAGTACTCTTGCCTGGAAAATCCCATGGACGGAGGAGCCTGGTAGGCTGCAGTCCATGGGGTCGTTAAGAGTCAGGAACGACTAAGCGACTTCACTTTGACTTTTCACTTTCATGCATTGGAGAAGGAAATGGCAACCCACTCCAGTGTTCCTGCCTGGAGAATCCCAGGGACAGAGGAGCCCAGTGGGCTGCCGTCTATGGGGTCGCACAGAGTCGGACACAACTGAAGTGACTTAGCAGCAGCAGCAGCAGCCTTTTCAAAGTAGCTTCAAATCATGCTAGAAGTCGTCTTGCCCCTCTGGCATTTCCCCTGGATATACTCACTTGTGACAAATCTCTCTACTTGGAAGGTAAATTGATTCTCATAAATCATCTAAAGTCATTATGAGTCTAGTTTGGTGAATATAGGTGATCCAGCAAGGCTCCATTATATCTTGGTGTTCTGTTCTTTGTGTAAAATGTCTTAAAAGAAATTTACAACAGGAATTTCAATATGGTAGCAAGCTATGGCAGACCAGCTACACATATCATCTAAGGTGAATACTTCAATGACAATGCTGTACTCAGTGTATAAGGACCATTGATTTAAAAAATATAGTCTCAACACTATTAATGTCACATATGAAATTCACATATCTACTATCGTTTACCCACTAATACTAAATTTAGAGTATTACTAATTTAGAGTATTTACTAATACTAAATTCCTGTGAGAATTCCTATTTGTCTAAAACCTTTTCCCCTTTTTTAAAAAGACTGGCTTTGAACAAACAAAATTGTGTTACGATTTGTACCAGTATTAATGATTTTGTCAGCACAAGCTTGAAGGACTAACAGCCCTTCCTCCCTACACGCAGATACAGTGAGAAGATGTAAAGCAAACAATCTATGTTGGTTGGGACACTAACTATTAGTGACAATTCTCGGAGAGAGGCTTTATCTGAGCAAGCCCTGATGTAACTTGAAAACTTTTTTCTGTACTTAATGGAACTTTTGGTTGCCTAAGCATCCGAGAACATTCTGAATTTTTTCTTTGGCATTTGAAAATGTCAAGCAAAGGCTATCTGTCCTTGCTCAAGTTACACACTCTTCCAATTGGGCGGTTCAGCAAAATCCAAAAGATAAGATTTGAACTAGTCTCTCTGTTCATGTCATCACACAGGGAAGCCAAATTACTGGGCTGTTTGATGCGAGGAGAGCTCACTTCTCACTAAACTGCA
Organism: Bubalus bubalis; assembly: GCF_019923935.1. Lineage (NCBI taxonomy): Eukaryota > Metazoa > Chordata > Mammalia > Artiodactyla > Bovidae > Bubalus > Bubalus bubalis. The sequence continues at coordinate 6,843,115 of NC_059175.1, forward strand.
AATGGGTTTGGCAGATGCTTAGCTGGAAGCTACCAGGGTCCTCTTATTTCTGAGTACTACATCTTGAACACCAATTAATCGTTTCTTCAATTTATAACACAGATACGTTTTCAAAAATTCGAAGAGTTTGGAAGTTCCAAGTCCCCCTTTATATCTCTCTTTTTCTAGAGACTGATTTATAGTATTATAAATATGAATATGAGAGATCAACCTGGATCATAATAACAGAGGGCTATTGGCATACAGGAAAATTGCTCAGTAGGAAAAAGAGAGAGCAGGGAGAGAAACAGACAGGCAGACAGACAAAGTATTAGATTTTGCTTTAGTCAACCATGTAAAGGGGAAAATTCTACTCAAAAGCACACAAGTAATTTCAATTTTCTTTATGTTTCTTTGAAGCCTCAGATGGAATTTTATTAAAAGGACAGACAAGCATTACTGGTCTGGTGCTACTCCGAGCTGCTGCTGCTGTTTAGTCACTCAGTTGTGTTCGGCTCTGTGTGACCCCATGGACTGCAGCTCGCCAGGCTCCTCCGTCCGTGGAATTCTCCAGGCAAGAATACTGGAGTGGGTTGCCATCTCCTCCTCCAGGGAATCTTCCCGACCCAGGGATTGAACCCGGGTCTCCCCAGGCAAGAATACTGGAGTGGGTTGCCATCTCCTCCTCCAGGGAATCTTCCCGACCCAGGGATTGAACCTGGGTCTCCCCAGGCAAGAATACTGGAGTGGGTTGCCATCTCTTCCTCCAGGGAATCTTCCTGACCCAGGGATTGAACCCGGGTCTCCTGCACTGCAGGCAGACTCTTTACCCCTGTGCCACTAGGGAAGCCCCTCTGGTGATACTCAGTAGTTACTTTAAAATAAGAGCAAACAGCATGGCTAAATGTGTTGCCCAAAAATTGTGTTACAAAGCCTGTAAAGAAGCTGTCTGGTTAAAGCCTTCCCTCCCTCCCCCGCCCCCCCAGGGAAATAAATGGTTTAGGGTCCTTACAGTTTTCTAATAGTTCAGTTTACTTCATGAAATTCCTTAAACTCAGGATAGATTTTGCTATTTTGCTCCCCATCTGAATTCTTTGTCAGGAAGGGGTATTTTATCGCATATGTGGAAAGTCAGCTTATTTAAAAACAAGGTCGTGGCAAATATTATACAAATTATATTAAAGTTTTGAAACAAAAGTTAGGGTTAGGGTTAGGGTTAGGGTTAGGACTCATGATATCACTATCCCAGTAAATCTATTTCCGTTTTTATGTGTTATCTTCCAATTATTAACCGTGTGCATGCTTCTTCTTGCTTTGTCGTTCAGTTGTGTCCGACTCTTTGCAACCCCTTGAACTGTAGCTCACCTGGTTCCTGTGTCCTCCAAGTGTTTTGTATGTACCACTTTGTAATCTACAATTTCATTTAGGATACCTGTAATGGATGTGGCTAAATTATTTGAGAATTTTCAAATCATGTAAGAAAAACAAATGGGATTTTTGAAACTTATGTGTTAAGCGTACATTGCAATGTAGGTAAGCGTGTAGCTTATGAGACAGGCAAAACTCAGTGGATATATTAGGCATACAGAGAACGAGGAAGCAAGGGGCTTGTGAGGCTTTGGCAGAATTCAGAAGCTATGTTGCATATAGGTAGTAAGCAAATTAGTAATCTGTAAAATATGTTAAAAATTAGAATATAATGGAACAGATAAGAGTGGTACTTTTAGAAAAGGAAGGAATAGAAAGATAGAGCCATATGGTTTGATCACTTCCCAGGAGATATAGTGGTAAAGAATACGCCTGCCAGGGTGGGATACGTAGGAGACTCAGGTTTGATCCCTGGGTCGGGAAGATCCTCTGGAGAAGGAAATGGCAACCCACTCCAATATTCTTGCCTGGAAAATTCCATGGACAGAGGAGCCTGGTGAGTTACAGGCCATGGGGTCACAAAGAGTCAGACATGGCCGAGTGACTGAACATGCACACACACAGCTATGTCATCATAAAATGGGCATCTGCAGTGGATCCACATGTGCTCAGGCCAAGAAAAAATAAACAAAATCTACAGTTGTTCAGAGGCTGTTTGGTAGGTTACAGCTCTTGGCCGGGTGTACTTGTGCCTGTCTCTGATAGAGCAGGGGCACATCTTTGGCCCACATGAATTTGGGTCCGTCTAACCACAGCAGTAGCAGAGAAGCCTCATGGAGGAGACAGAGAGAAAATAGGAGTCTTGTGTAACCAGCAATCAGGTAGTGGGGGCCTTCCACCCTGCTTCTATATTGTCCCAAATATGTTGACCTAACTCATCTGGTTCCCTCGGACCTTGCCGTGTGTTTAAATGAATTTAATAAACTGTACAGTAGGAGCATGTTCATTGGTTTGGGAGTCTTGCTGTTTCACGAGTCTGGGTAGTGCACGTGGAGGTGACCATGTGAGCAGATCATAAAGATTTTGTTATCTCATCTTCAAAAGAAAAGAATGATGACTCCTCTCTGTCCAAAAAATGATGAAAGAATCTGTGTGGGCCAGAAGACAGAAGCTGACTCTATATAGACTGTATATAGCTGACTGTATTTGCCTTGTGTATAGCAAGCAGGGTCTTAAACCCACATAGTGTCTACAGGAGTTGAAATACATAGCTGTTGAATGAATGAACATATGTGAAGAGGTGGGGCTGGCAAAAAAGATAGACAGCTTGAAGAGAGGAGAAAGGGGGAAAATTATGAGGGTTTTAATGTGAGTTTAAAGGGTGTAAGTTAACTGAGTGATAAGGGGCTGTACCTGCTAGTCATCTTTAGGTCAATTGGGCCAAAGACCCCTGGCTCTATAAGCAAAGAAGAGCTGACCAAATATTGTCCTGCATTAGAGGGAACACAGAGAAGGAAAGAGAAAAGATCTGTGTGTCCCAGAAGCTGGATCTTCAAAAACCAAATGCCTTCTTGAAAGTGTTGCAATTTACTTTAATATACTGCAGAGTAGACAGTTTGAATCAAGTGTGTGATTTGCTGGTTTTAATCAAACCCTGGAGTGGATTAAACACTTGAAGTCTGTCCCAGATGGGACTCATATTCCAGGGGTAGTAAGTTCGCGTTTGGAAGGTCCTAATGGGGAATTCACACCCCAAGTCTATTACCACAAGCCCACTTCTACTAGACCCATCTAATCTGCTGAGAATGATTTGTCAATTATTATAAGGAATGTCAGAAATAACTTTTTACTGGAGAGATGATTGCCATTTGATTTATGTGCATTGGGTAGAAAGATACATTTGTATGACCAGAATATAAGACTCTGATGGGTCCAGAAATGTAATACCTTTCAGAGTGGTATTCTTGGCTTAGACCTGCAATCCAGGCCTGTGTCTGTTTAGTTGATGGGGGCGGGGTTCTGTCACTTGATCCAGGTAGAATATCAGCTGAATCTTGCCAATGGAATGTTGCCACATCAACCTCAGGTAAACCAGGAACTTTTGGACGTGCCTGAGGGGTAGAGAGGCAGAACCTCACCTCATTAAAAGAACAGATTATGTGACTTTGGGGCGCTTGCTTACTCATAAAAGTTTGCCCGTGTGCTAAAATGTGGCCTGATGTTTGCTATCATTATCACATAGTGCCAAGAACTGTGAAGGGCCTGAGATGTTACCCTACTTGCAAGCTAACAAGCTAACAGATGTTGGTGGAAGACACGAGACTCTTGAGGCAGAAACAGAGGACAGTTCATCACCCACAGCAATAGCAGCAGCCACAGTATCAGCAGTTTTGCACCAGTTCCTTGAACTTCAATCCCCAGAGGGTGATAAGAGGACCAGATGTTACCTATGTGTGGAGTGGATCACGGCACAGGAGGTGACACCTGAATTTAGGGAAACCAGATCTTTTACTATTGAAGTAACCTCTGGGGAGAGACACTATCTCTGTCTCCCAAGGCTATTCACTCTACAAACACCCTTGGAAAGGTGTGAGTGTGTTATGTCGCTTCAGTTGTGTCCCACTCTTTGTGACCCTATAGACTATAGCCCACCAGGCTTTTCTGTCCATCGGATTCTCCAGGTAAGAATACTGGAGTGGGTTGCCATGCCCTCTTCCAGGGATCTTCCCAACCCAGGAATCAAGCCTGTGTCTCTTATGTCTCCTCCATTGGCAGGTCGTCCAGAACAAAGGGCAGTCGACAGCTTGCTGACAGGACATGCAGAATGTGAGAGAGCCATGGGGAATTGTCTCCCAACACATCTACACTGGGAATAAGTGTGGGGAGGAGTCCCGTTGCCTTCATCTCAAGTTACTGGAGGCAACCAATGTTTACAAAAAAGAGCATGACGATTGTGGCCAGCCAAACTGACCCAGCACCTCTGTGCTCCCTGAGCAAAGTCCATGGAAGTCTCCCGGTAGAAGTGGTGTGACTACTTGGCTGGGAGCTCTCGGTTCTTCCCCCTACCCAGGTGAGAAAACCCTCTCAGCTTTTCTCCATCCAAGGAAGCTGCCAGGCCATAGCTGCCTGGAGTTTCACGGTTCTATGGGCTCTTACAGCCAGCCACCAGGAGTAGATGTCTACCTCTGTGTATAGAGTTTTCTGGGTTCTGTTTGGTAGACGCAGATAAAAAATTTACATACGATCATGTTACTGCACTGAAACAGTGTTTTATTGAAAGGGACAAAATGTATAAAAGGGGTCTCATTAACTGTAGCACACAGAGTGAACAGGGGTGTAAAAAGATGGGTGGTGAAAGGAAGTTGTGGAGAAACTAACAAACAAAACAAAATCCTTTCTCGTCTAATCTTATGAATTCTCCTGTCCTTAGCAAAGGAGCAGACAGAACTATCAGTACTGCAGAAGATTTGGTAGAGGGGTGTTACATGTTCTTATTGTTTTAAGCTGGCTTTAGATGTCTACCTCCTTAAGGACTGGATCCTTGGAGAACTGGATCCTGGGCACTGGCTGAGGCTATCAGTTTCTGGGTATTCAATATCTGGCCTTGATAGAAGGATGTGGGAGAGGAACATTCCATCACAGCCAGACCGAGATTAAGACATAGAGACCTGATAGAGAAACAGATCAGTGTTAACACGCCCAGTCAAGGGGAAACAAACGGCTTCTCCACCTGCCCCATTAACCACGAGTCCTCTGCAGCTGAGGGGCAGACGACAGGGGGAGGCTCCCTAGAACACCATTAAGCAGCTGCAAATTGAACCATTAATCTCCTGATAGTCTTGGAGGAAAATCAGTTCTCCAGCTGATGGGCTCCATGCTGGGCAAGGCTGGAAGGGTGGCCTCCCATGGCAGGGAGCTGCAGAGATTGGTTTGGGGGATGGCAAGTCCCCTGGCTGCATCCAAGCATTTTATTATAATCATAAAAGGAAATGACAGTGCCTGCTTTGCAACACTCCCCGGGAATTTGCCAATGGTTTCAGCCTCAGCAATTTGATGGTTTTTTCCCAGAGGCACCAGCTGAGGAGAAGGGACCCGCTTCCATCATGAGTGTGCCACGGGTGCCACAGGAATGTGGGACGAATCATGATCTGCCTGGGGTGTGCAAGCAGGGGGTCTTCCCTATGGCGCCGAGACCACCGAGTGCTCCGTGTGAGAGGCCGCTGAATCCTGGGCCATTGTTGGGAGCTTCATGGCTCTGCCTTTTGGGGTTGAGAGAACTTTCTGGGGTCCCAGGTCTATTTCAGAATGTGCTTGGTATATAGTAACATCTAGCAATGACCACTCACTCTCTGTGTCCTAGAAACTTGTTCCAAGAGCTTTGGATGCATTCAGTCATTCACATCTTCCAAACCTCTCAGTTTGATATTGGACATTGAGGCAGAGCGCTTAGGTAACTTGTTCAAGGTCAGATCAGATCAGATCAGTCGCTCAGTCGTGTCCGACTCTTTGCGACCCCATGAATCACAGCATGCCAGGCCTCCCTGTCCATCACCAACACCCGGAGTTCACTCAGACTTGCCTCCATCAAGTTAGTGATGCCATCCAGCCATCTCATCCTCTGTCGTCCCCTACTCCTCTTGCCCCCAATCCCTCCCAGCATCAGAGTCTTTTCCAATCAGTCAACTCTTCGCATGAGGTGGTCAAAGTACTGGAGTTTCAGCTTCAGCATCATTCCTTCCAAAGAAATCCCAGGGCTGATCTCCTTCAGAATGGACTAGTTGGATCTCCTTGCAGTCAAGGGACTCTCAAGAGTCTTCTCCAACACCACAGTTCAAAAGCATCAATTCTTTGGCACTCAGCCTTCTTCACAGTCCAACTCTCACATCCATACATGACCACAGGAAAAACCATAGCCTTGACTAGACGAACCTTTGTTGGCAAAGTAATGTCTCTGCTTTTGTATATGCTATCTAGGTTGGTCATAACTTTCCTTCCAAGGAGTAAGCGTCTTTTAATTTCATGGCTGCAGTCACCATCTGTACTATTTTGGAGCCCAGAAAAATAAAGTCTGACACTGTTTCCACTGTTTCCCCATCTATTTCCCATGAAGTGATGGGACCGGATGCCATGATCTTCGTTTTCTGAATGTTGAGCTTTAAGCCAACTTTTTCACTCTCCTCTTTCACTTTCATCAAGAGGCTTTTGAGTTCCTCTTCACTTTCTGCCATAAGGGTGGTGTCATCTGCATATCTGAGGTGATTGAGATTTCTCCTGGCAATCTTGATTCCAGCTTGTGTTTCTTCCAGTCCAGCGTTTCTCATGATGTACTCTGCATATAAGTTAAATAAACAGGATGACAATATACAGCCTTGATGAACTCCTTTTCCTATTTGGAACCAGTCTGTTGTTCCATGTCCAGTTCTAACTGTTGCTTCCTGACCTGCATACAAATTTCTCAAGAGGCAGATCAGGTGGTCTGGTATTCCCATCTCTTGAAGAATTTTCCACAGTTTATTGTGATCCACACAGTCAAAGGCTTTGGCATAGTCAATAAGGCAGAAATAGATGTTTTTCTGGAACTCTCTTGCTTTTTCCATGATCCAGCGGATGTTGGCAATTTGATCTCTGGTTCCTCCGTCTTTTCTAAAACCAGCTTGAACATCAGGAAGTTCATGGTTCACATATTGCTGAAGCCTGGCTTGGAGAATTTTGAGCATTACTTTACTAGCGTGTGAGATGAGTGCAATTGTGCGGTAGTTGGAGCATTCCTTGGCATTGCCTTTCTTTGGGATTGGAATGAAAACTGCCCTTTTCCAGTCCTGTGGCCACTGCACAGGATTCAAGGTCACCCAGCTGGTAAAGATTAGAAACAGTTTTTTTAAAATATATCTAAACTTTTTGTTTTGTTTTGGGATATAGCCGATTAACAACGTTGTGATAATTTCAGGTGGACAGCAAAGGGACTTGGCAACATGTGTATGTATCTGTTCTCTCTGGAACTCCCCTCCCATCCAGACTGCTGCATATCATTAAGCAGAGTGCCATGTGCTATATGCCACAGGCCCTTGTTGGTTACCCACGTTAAACACAGCAGTGTGTATATATGTCCATCCCAAACTCCCTCACTCTCTCTTCTCCCAATTCTCCCCCTGGGCAACCATGAGTTCAGAACCAGCTTTTCAACCAGGCCGTGAGCTCTTCACCTGTGGGCTGGTTACCAGCTGATGGACTGCTGGTGACAGGGACCCTCTTCTCTGTAGAGCTGGCCCGGCTGTGGGTAGATTTCTTACAGTGCTTGCTCCTGACCTCCTCCAGCTGGACGCCCCCCTGCTCTACCCTGCTGCTTTACAGGAGTGTTCTGACCACCACAGCCTCTCTCCTGTTCTGTTTTCAGGCTGGACTCCTCCCAGCAGGGCGGGAGGACAAATTGTGAGCTCCTGAGCTCTGCAGTTGGTGCTTCCCTGACATGTTAGCTGTGTCTGCAGCTCAGCTAGGAATCCTGCCTCTGGCTCACGAAGTATCAGGACCACACTGGCTTTGGGACTGCTAAAGGGGGTGTTGAATCCCTTCTCTACTATGGATCAGCTCATCACCTTGAGAGTCTCTCATCTTTATACTGGAGCTTACCTTGGGAAGAAAAGATGGTCTAACCATCGTGAAAGCACTTAGAACTTAGCACACAGTAGGCTGTCGGCTAATCTCTATTCCTTTCCCCTGTGAAACACAGCTACTGAGAATAAAGAAGTGCCTCTTTTAGTCACAGGCCCTAGGAATTCCATGTGTTTGCTTAGTCCCCCAGAGGAGGAACTGTGGGTGTAAGTGGCTTAGATGTGTGAGTGGGTAAGACCAGGCAGTGTATATACCAGACCACTTATAATGACGTGGCTCATATGTTTGAAAGCCAAGGATGTGTTCATACAAGGCCTGAGTATGTTTTCACAGCTCCACAAACCATTCATCCACTTCGCAGGACTCTTTTAGTGCCAGTTTTAGATTTTTGATGCTTTCTCTTTTCTCCTAAAATAGTGATTTACATTGCAAAGTAGTTTCTGGCTTTGGCAGGCATTGCAGTTGGTGCCTGGACTTCTTTTCTTTAACCAATTATTGAGGATGGAGGATCCAGCTTGGAGAGAGCCTGAATTCTATGAATTTTGTTAAAAAAATTTGGCTCCAACCACTTTTTGAGCATAAAAATAAAATAACTGGTTAAAAAATATGTACATAAATTTATTTGTTAGGATCCCTGCCTAGACTTGGGCTTACCTGATGGCTCAGACAGTAAAGAATCTGCCTGCAACGTGGGAAACCCGGGTTCGATCCCTGGGTTGGGAAGATCCCCTAGAGAAGGGAATGGCAACCCACTCCAGTATTCTTGCCTGGAGAATCCCATGGACAGAGGAGCCTGGTGGGCTATAGCCCACAGGGTTGCTAAGAGTTGGACACTACTGAGCGACTAATACACGCACATACTGTTGAGACCTGGTGGGGAGTTTTGGGAATATAGGAACCTGGTGAACCCCAGGAAAATTGGCATGAGGAATTTCTGGGCCTCTTGAGGGAGGTCTGCTGCAGGTGGGAGCTTGGGTCTCGATTGTCTCAGGGGGTTCCAGAAGTGAGGCTCTTAATGTTGCCTTTGGCTGCCCAGAGAAAGTTAAATTTCATTCATTTCACAACTAATGTCTATCTGAACACGATGAATACACTGGAGGGAGAAAATTATGGCTTGATTTTTTTTTTAAGTGATTAGAATTCCATCTAGTTCTGTCATAATGAAAACTGCTCTCCATAATTGGATTGAGTGTATATTTAACATGCTCATTGCTTGCAGAATCAGGAGCTGCCAAGTTCGAGTCATATCACTGTGATGTTTGTCATTAATAATGCCCCATTTTCCAGATGACAAAATAGAAAGGTATCCTGAATAATGCCTTGAGCTATCTGCAAATTCAAGGCTGACCTACGACTTGAAGCTTTTTGTTTTTACCTCTTGTTGGCTTGTTCCGGAGTTTCTGTATTTATTTCACTGCTTTCTTCTCTCTGCTTATTTGGACATGGAAGTCAGTGACCCACCAATAGCCAGCAGGGCCAGCGTCCTGGGTGTGTGTGTCACACAGGGCCCTGCTTGCAGAAGGGCCCTGCATGCAGAAGGGCCCCACACTTGATTTCTGCTCTGGGTGGCTGTCCTGAAACTCTTAATACCTTAAAAACAAAACATGTGCAGAATGTTTTCATTTTGTACCAAGCTTTGCAAAGTGTGTCTCTAGTCCTGATGGCCAGATTTAACCCTATTTATTTGCCTGGCTAGGTAACAGGCCCTTTCTTCCTTTCCTCCTTCTCCATCAGGTCACTTTTGTACCCCTCAGTTGATGTAGATGGATGATGTAGATACCCGGGAGATTTTGCCAACATGGGAAGAGCCAAGGGCTGTGAATGTACCATCTAGACTTGACCATGCGGCAGAGTGTTCTCAAACTCAGACTCCAGGAAAACATGGAACCTCGAGGAGGCCCGTGTGCCTGTTAGAGTGAACATTAAAGGTGGCGGTGTCGCCCACGGCCACAGGGATTTGTATGGCCACTTAGCAAGGTGTGAGCATTGTCCTGAGATGGGATGGTTAGGGCATCGTTTTGAAAGTCAAAAGAAATTGGTCTGGATAGTAATGCTGAGGAGGACTCAATATTGTGGTGAGTAACGGTCTGTCTTTAAGGGACTTCCCTGGCAGTCCAGTGGTTAAGACTCTGTGCTTCCAATGCATGGGGCATGGGTTCAATCCCTGGTCTGGGAACTAAGAACCCACCTGCCATGAGGAGCAGCCAAAAAATTAAAATAAAAAAAAATCTGTCTTTAGGTTGCATGTGCAGAAAGGAGACGCGGATGCAGGCATTTGCTCCTTATTGCCCATGTCAGCGTTCTTGTTGTTCAGTTGCTAAGTCGTGTCCACCTCAGACACCCCATGGATTGTGGCAGCATACTCTTTATTGAGTGAAGCCTGATAGTCCTTCATGCCAAACGTAAGGAAAACTGCTCTGTTTCTCAAGCTGGAACTATCTGGGGTGTTTTCTTTAGGGGCAGGGGTTCTGAGTGGAATGTCAAGGTCAGTTTAAATTCCACAGCACTAGGAATCAAATTCCTGGACAGTGTGTGAAGGTCGAGGACCCTGATCACGCAAGGTGCAAATGAACACATAAACAGAACTTGATGTAATGGGAGTCTGGACTACAGAGAAATGGAGCAAACAGTGCTGTGTGTATGCTCAGTTTGTGGAGCCTGTTGGCAGGGGCATGTGGGGTGGAATTCTGCCAGTACCCACAGGCTGGGCCTGCCCCCAGCCCGGTCTTTTTCTAAAGCACAAAGGTAAGGGATGGGCTCGCTCACAGTCCTCAGACTGATTCTTTACCTTGGGTTCTACCCTAGGATTTCTCTGATTAAAAAAAATATTTTTTCCCTAATTTTAAAGGTAAAAATTGGCCTTTGTGTAAAATCTTGGAAAATGAGAAAGTTATTTAAAATCCCATAATTCAGTGATGATCAGAGTCCTCTTTTTTCCCCAAAGTTTTTTTCTTTGTAAAGGAGTAAGTCGTTTGTTGCACTGAAAGGATGATTCTATGTACAGATGTCATTTGCTCACCAGTCTGTGTGTGTTAACAGTCCTTAAGAGGGAATGTCTTTCTCAGGAATTCCTTGTAAAAGCTATTTTGAGTTTCCTCTGACTGGATTTCTTTTTTCTTTTCTTTATTGTGATGGAAGAAGCTGTTTACATGTTAGGTTTGGTCTAACTGAAACTGAGAACTGACTTAGCTAAAAATCCACCATCCTCTTTTTAGGAGGGAAATTATTATTCAGGTGTTCAAATAAAGTTTTAAGTGCACAACCAGAACCTCTTAAGCTTGTAACCTTCCTGTGCTTGTCAAACTTAAAGGTGTCTGGGTTGTTGAGAGTTTCCTGTGTTTCTCTCGTGCATGGATAAATATCTCAGAGGCCAATCTTTGAGTGGTTAGAGGGAAAAGTGATTTTCATATATCATGTTTTCTGGTTTTTTTTTTTTTTCAGTTAAAAATCATTAAAACCTTGTGTGTTTGTATGACTTGAAAGACAAGGGTCCCTATAGTTAACTTGAGAGTTAAATTATAACTTAGTACCACCTATGTGAAGACTTCTTAGAAAAAAAGTCAGTGCCAAAACTGAGGATGTGAGAGTCTTTCTTATACATCTGTTCTTCCTACTTTTGTCTGAAATCCCCTTCAAACTTTAATGAAAATGATTTGTTGTATGAACTCGGGTGAAAATGACTATTTGCTTTTTTGTTTTGTTTTAGAGCTTTCAAAAGTTCAACTGAATTTATTCAATCTAATTCAACCAGCATTTCAGCATTAGAGGCACCTACCTGGGGAGGTTGAGGCAAGGAGAGGAAGGGTGAAAAACCAAGAAGAAGGCTCGGGTATGTACTCTAACTGGCTGGCAAAATGGAATCTTATTCCTAGACATGAATGGTACATTCATTATTTATGATTCCTTCTAATCACAAAACTGCTTTTGCCTTTCTGTGACACAGATGATGATGGAAATAAGGCATGTGACTTCACTAGCTGTTTTCTCTGAAGCTGGGCCAGAGACTCCTGGTCATCAGATTGGGTATAATGTGCCATCACCCCAGATACCCTGGGGCAACATCCTGAGGTCCAGAACCATTTAGGGGTTCTGGAAGTCACATCCCAAGGACCTTGGTCAAAATGGGCTCTGGAGCATCTAGATTGGTTTTCTCCACCCGCTACTTCCCCTGGGATTTCCCTAAAACTATCAGAGTACCTGGAGAAGGCAATGGCACCCCACTCCAGTACTCTTGCCTGGAAAATCCCATGGACGGAGGATCCTGGTAGGCTTCAGTTCATGGGGTCGCTAAGAGTCAGACACGACTGAGCAACTTCACTTTCACTTTTCACTTTCCTGCATTAGAGAAGGACATGGCAACCCACTCCAGTGTTCTTGCCTGGAGAATCCCAGGGACAGGGGAGCCTGGTGGGCTGCCGTCTATGGGGTCGCACAGAGTCAGATACGACTGAAGCGACTTAGCAGCAGCATCAGAGTACCTGCAGGCCCATGTGTATGGTTGATCCCTCTGGATACTGGTGTCTAGTTTCTAGCCTATGGATGCAGATAGAGAGCCCAGTGGACTGGCAGAGGCCAAGTCTGCTGCTGCGCCTTGATGAGCCAGGAGGCCCTGGGCTATGGCTCTAGGGTTCCAGTGCTTTTGACTCTTTTGATTTCTTTGTCTGATGAATGAATGACCACAAAATTATCACGGTGCAGAAGGTAGACCTCCTTTGGAAATGCTGTTTTGTGTTGCTTAACATCCCTTTGTGTGATCATTTTTAACTCTAGGCAGACATGAAATATAGACTAGCGAGCTTACCCTGTTTAGATAATGTGTAAAGTTCGTGTGGGTTAGGTACTTAGGCCTTTCCAGCTAGAGACTGGCATCCTTAGACCCTAGATCTCACAGGAGTTCTCTCAGGTCATTGGTCTTCCTTCACAAAATCAATGTGTTTCCAAATATTGGAAATCACCACAAGAGAACTGATTTTTGTCCAAGCAATTCTATTTTTATAGGCAAGAGAGGTGCTTTTCTTTTCTTTTTTTAATTGAAGTATAGTTGATTTATAATGTTGTTTTCATTTCTGGTGTACAGCAAAGTGATTCTGTTATACATATTCTCTTTCATTATAGGTTATTATAAGATACTGAATATAGTTCCTGTGTTATACAGTAGAATCTTGTTTATTATATATATAGTAGTTTGTCTCTACTAATCCCAAACTGATAATTTATCCCCCTACCCTTTTGCCCCTTTGGTAACCATCTGTTTGTTTTCTATGTCTATGAGTCTGTTTCTGTTTTGTAAATAAGTTCATTTGTATCCTTCTTTAGATTCCATCGGAGAAGGCAATGGCACCCCACTCCAGTACTTTTGCCTGGAAAATCCCATGGGCGGAGGAGCCTGGTAGGCTGCAGTCCACGGGGTCGCTAAGAGTCGGACATGACTGAGCGACTTCCCTTTCACTTTTCACTTTCATGCATTGGAGAAGGAAATGGCAACCCACTCCAGTGTTCTTGCCTGGAGAATCCCAGGGATGGGGGAGCCTGGTGGCTGCCATCTGTGGGATTACACAGAGTCGGACACGACTGAAGTGACTTAGAAGTAGCAGTTAGATTCCACAGATAAGTGATATCATATGATATTTGTCTTTCTCTGTCTGACTTAATGCACTTGTTATGATAATCTCTAAATCCATCCATGTTGCTGTAAATGGCTCTATTTCATCCCTTTTTATGGTTGAGTAGTATTCCATTGTATATGTATATCACATCTTCTTTATCCACTCACCTGTTGATGGACGCTTAGGTTGCTTGGCTATTGTGAATAGTGCTTTGAATGTTGGAGTGCATGTATCTTTTCAAATTAAAGTTTTCTCCAGATGTATGCCCAGGAGCAGGATTGCTGGATCAAATAGTAACTCTATTTTTGTTTTTTTAAGGAGCCTCCATATTTTCCATAGTGGCTACACCAATTTACATTCCCAAGAGGTGCTTTTTAAAAAAAAAGACTAGGTTGTACATATTTTCTGAAGAAAGTATAAGTCTCCATTTATTTTATTTAAAATTTAGGCAACAATTATCCATAAAAAAATAACTGGTGCTGCTTATTTGTTCAGTTGTGTCAGACTCTTTGAGACCCTTCAGACTGTAGCCCGCCAGGCTCCTCTGTCCGTCGGATTTTTCAGGCGAGAATACTGGAGTGGGTTGCCTTTCCTCCTCCAGGGGATCTTCCCGACCCAGGGATTGAACCTGCGTCTACTGGGTCTTCTGCATTGCAAGTGGATTCTTCATCCCCTGAGTCATTGAGGAAACCATGTATCTGCTCATTATGTGTCTTTCTAAAAACAAACCTGAAGAGTTTTTTTTTCCCCTTTGCTGGGTCTTTGTTGCTGCTTGGGTTTTTCTCTAGTTTTGGTGAGCAGGGGCTGCTCTCTAGTTGCAGTATGGGGGCTTCTCATTGTGGTGTCTTCTCTTGTTGCAGAGCACAGGCTCTGGGGAGCTTGGGTTGCAGTAACTGTGACTCCTGGGCTCCAGAGAACAGGCTCAATAATTGTATATACAGGCTTAGTTGTCCCTTGGCACGTGGGATCTTCCTGGATTGGGATCGAACCTGTGCCTTCTGCGTTGGCAGGAGGATTCTTTACCAGTGAGCCTCCAGGGAAGCCCCCAAAGAGTTCTTACATGTGCCACATTTGCATCTTGAAAAGAGGGTATTATTTACAGGCATTTTTTGGTTGTTGTTTTGGTCCTCTGCTCCTTGGGCAGACTATTTTGCTGTGAATTTTGTGTGCGTTTCCTTCTAATGTTCCATTTTCAAATGGTAATCATTAATCCTTCCTCATGACCTCTCTCAGAATAGAGTTCTCAAGGGCTGCTGCTCCAGCAATGGTGGGGAGGGGCTCTAGGGGTAACCAATGACCTAGGGTCATGTCCTGGGTCAAAAAAAGATAAAAGGTTAGGCCAGTGGTCAGTCTCTAGGTCCTGGGAAAGGTAGATCCCTCCAGACTGGAGACTGAGACAGAAGAGTGTCCCTGCACAGCCCTGGCTATGCTCAGACAGACAGGCCTTCCAAGTTCCCAGAAACCCCTTTGATTTTGCGGCCCATTCCACATGCTGTTTAGTAATAAACAGAGTTCAATGACCAGTCTAGACAAACAAATCACGGCTTCTGGCAAACCCTGGTTCTGTTGACATGTTATGTCTTAGCAATGTGGGAAGGAAGCAGCCGGCTTTGAAACTCGAACGCAGTGCCTTTGTGAGCTAACAGAAAATACAGAGGCTGAGATGGGGACCCAGACAAACAGACCCCACTCTAGCCAAATGAGGAGGCATTCCCTGCTTTGTGGCTTGTGAATTTCCTGCTCTGTCTTCCTCCAGGCGTTAGGAAGCTGCCCTGAACTGGAGTGAAATGTGAGACGTTTCCATATTAATATTTCTGAAGGCCTCGGGGTAGTCGCAACCACCTGCTTCTCCACGCCACCCCCGAGCAGCTGTCCTAAAACAGTTTTCACTAGAGACACACCATTTTTCTCTTTAAACAAAATATTTCATCAAAGTTGGATTTTAATTGAGCCAGGAAGCCTTCCAAACTATTTCATGTTCACTGGCCAGCCTTATCTGTCATTTGCAGGTGAAGAGAAATCTCATAACTTTCTCATTGACTTTGCTCCTTCCTCCTCCAACCTGTCAATGAAAGTAATATCAAACCTTGCCAAGCTGTGTGTTATCAGCTCACAGGACACACAGTAAAATCCCATTTCTGTTGGGACAAAAAGAGGAAAAATGTGAAGAAAGGACTGGCTCGCTGAAATCCCTGTAAAATAGTCCTGAGTGAAAATAGCAGCAGTTTTTTTGGGGGGAGGGGGGTGTGGGGGGAAACATGTGCTTCTTATAAAGACAGTCCAGGATGATAAACTGTGTATACAACAAAGAATGCTTAGAAAATGTGGCTGGTAGACTTCTTCTGTGAATGCATTTGGGCTGTTTTCATGTCGAAATAATTCATTTTCAGCATTTATCAAAGGAGGTTTTTTTTTTACAATTATTTAAATACATTTTTCTTTGACAGAATTGAATTGTTGACTCAGTGTTAATGGTTCCTTGCAAATATTTACTGAATCTCTCTGTAAACTGTCCTCTAAATTAGACCAGAAGGTTCAAAACTCTGACTAACTCCCCTTTGGAATCCCACCTTTTAAGGTAATCTCTCTCCTGCTATCTGTGCCAATTAACTGAGAGCATTTTAATAACAGGGAATAATAATTGCTGTTTGCTCATCATTGAGAGGAATTTCCCCCTGTGCATTTATTTTTAGGGAGACCAGATTGTTATTTAGCACAGGGTGATGCTGATAAAGACTTTAATTACTGTGTGAGAGATTTTGGTGGATGAGAAACAAGAATTTGCAGTATTTTGTTCACATTTTGTAGACAATTGAAAATTTTAAATTCCTTCATTTGCTGAAAATGTGAGGACTGCGGCAGTAAAAGGTGTTTATATAGATTGACATAAACCTATGAAAATGCTTATGTGTACAAGATGAACAAATAATCGGGGGTAATAGTCGAAGACCTGAACTTAACTTCTTTACTCTTTCTAGGGAAAAGGTTTTGTCGTGGACATAAATGAATTCCTCTACAGACCCGTATGGGAGAAAGAAAATGTATTCATTTGCATTATCCTATTTTAGCTAAATGTAATTCCCATATATACCTTTTTCTTAAGGAATGAAATATGACCAACTCTATGTATTAATTTTAATTGCAACATGAAAGCTTTATACCTGTTCTTACTCTAACATTTACCTCAGTTCTAAGTGCAAACTTTCCAATTGTTAAATAACTTAATGCTAATTGGATTTCAGGGATCAAGAACTGGATTAAATAAGGTCAATTAATCTATAGTGTATGCATAAATGTACTTGTGATACTAGAATGGCAATTAATAGAAACACATTAAACTATTTCTCAGTAGAGCTAAGATTCATCAGCTTAAATTTCATGGGGTCTTGTCATCCTTTGTCTGGGAAATGTGGCTCAGGTAGCTGCAGAATTTCAAAGCCAGAAGGAGACTTGGAGTTCTCCAGTCTCATCACATTGACTCATTCATTTTTATATTCGTTCAGTGAACGAGGCCCTGCTATAGGCTAGTCTTCCTGCTGGGTGCAGAGATCATAATGGTAAGCAAAAGCAGATAAGTTCCCCGCCTCATGGGGTGGGCGCTGGGGAGAACTGACCTGATGAGATATGCCTTTTGAAATGCTCAGCCTCATTTAAAGTTTTAATGAAATTATAACATTTGCCTGTGTGCATGCATACTCAGTCATGTCCTACTCTTTGCGATGCCATGGACTGTAGCCCATCAGGCTCCCCTGCCCATGGGATTTCCCAGGCAAGGATAGTGGAGTGTGTTGTTTCCTTCTCCAGGGGGGATCTTCCCGACCCAGAGATCGAAACAACTTCTGAAACAGAAACTCTTAATACCAATAAAATTAAAAAATTGACATGTATTCAGTGATGGGACTATGGCTTAAATTTCCAAGAAACTTTCTAATACCACAGTAGTTTATATATTGTGTTGTAGAAGTTAAAAAAAGGAACAATTCCACAGATTCCTCCTGCCCTCTTTTTCTGGATTTATTTATTGCTCTGGTGAAGGCTAAAATTTTTGCTGGTTTAACCAACAGTTACATATAGGGATATGAATTCACAAGCAGTTGAACTCAATCTCTACTTCCACATCCTGGTCTCCTTGGGAACTGACCACTGAATCTTGCAGATTCAAAGGAAACAGTTCAGCTATCCAGTTAGGGACCACCCAGTCATTTCCTGCCTTGATCCAGTCATTTGTAGGTTTCTGCCCCCTCCCTTGGAGAAGGCAATGGCACCCCACTCCAGTACTCTTGCCTGGAAAATCCCATGGAGGGAAGGGCCTGGTGGGCTGCAGTCCATGGGGTCGCTAAGAGTCGGACTCGACTGAGCAACTTCACTTTCACTTTTCATTTTCATGCATTGGAGAAGGAAATGGCAACCCTCTCCAGTACTCTTGCCTGGAGAATCCCAGGGACGGAGGAGCCTGGTAGGCTGCCGTCTATGGGGTTGCACAGAGTCGGACACGACTGAAGCGACTTAGCAGCAGCAGCAGCAGCCCCCTCCCTTCCTCCCCAAGGTGGCATCTAAGTTCACAGGGAAGGGCTGGCAGCACTTGGAGAATGGTGTGGAGGAATCCTTTGGCCCCTGGCCTGAGAGCTGGCATTCTATGAGGTGTTTAGTCCTCTAGTCCTTGAGCCCTCTAGTCCTCAAGGGCTGTTAGCCTCAATCCCTCCCAGATTCTGCTGCTGTGTCCACCATGGCCTCTCCCTACCAGCCCTCCCATCTCGGCTCCACACTGTGCACCCTCCATTCTCCAACCAGGAGACCCTTCAGGTCTGGGGCTTTGCTCTGCCCTTTCACTCCCGGCTGTGGGGGTGGGGCTCTTCACAGACACCTTCTTTAGCTTTATCTGTTGGAGCAACTGCGGGTGAAATGGCTCTAAGAAAACTTGCTTCACTGAGATTTCAAGCACAGGCTCTTCCCTCTTGGAGAAGGCAATGGCAACCCACTCCAGTACTCTTGCCTGGAAAATCCCATGGATGGAGGAGCCTGGTGGGCTCCAGTGGGGTCGCAAGGAGTCGGACACGACTGAGCAACTTCACTTTCACTTTTTACTTTCATGCTCTGGAAAAGGAAATGGCAACCCACTCCAGTATTCTTGCCTGGACAATCCCAGGGACAGAGGAGCCTGGTGGGCTGCCGTCTATGGGGTCGCACAGAGTTGGACTGAGGTGACTTAGCAGCAGCAGCAGCAGCAGCTCTTCCCTCTGGGATGACTTCAGGGAATTTAACTGGGGCAAGGCCTTGGGGCGGAGCCTGGACACGGAAGTGGTCTGGGGCGGGGCAGAATAGATCAGGAATGCTATTCACCTCTTCTCTGATTTCTCACCATCTTACTCTTACCCAGAAGTATTCTTAATCTCCTTTCTTCCCAATGGAGAGAAAATGTTTTTCCTTCCTCAAACCATTGTTTATGGATAAGATTTACATATAGATTACCATTATGGTGTGATCACTCACCTAGAGCCAGACATCTGGAACCCAAAGTTAAGTGGGCATTAAGAAGCATCACTACCAACAAAGCTAGTGGAGGTGATGGAATTCCAGTGGAGCTATTTCAAATTCTAAAAGATGATGCTGTGAAAGTGCTACACTCAATATGCCAGCAAATTTGGAAAATTCAGCAGTGGTCACAGGACTGAAAAAGGTCAGTTTTCATTCCAATTCCAAAGAAAAGCAATGCCAAAGAATGCTCAAACTACCACACAATTGCACTCATCTCACACACTAGCAAAGTAATGCTCAAAATTCTCCACGCCAGACTTACATGAATTGTGAACTTCCAGATGTTCAAGCTGGATTTAGAAAACGCAGAGGAATCAGAGATCAAGTTGCCAAAATCCACTGGATCATTGAAAAAGCAAGAGAGTTCCAGAAAAACATCTATTGCTTTATTGACTATGCCAAAGTCTTTGAGTGTGTAGATCACAACAAACTGTGGAAAATTCTTCAAGAGATGGGAATACCAGACCACCTGACCTGTCTCTTGAGAAACCTGTATGCAGGTCAAGAAGCAACAGTTAGAATGTGACATGAAACAACAGACTGGTTCCAAATTGGGAAAGGAGTAGGTCAAGGCTGTATATTGCAACCCTGCTTATTTAACTTATATGCAGAAGATATCATGTGAAATGCTGGGCTGGATGAAGCACAAGCTGGAATCAAGATTGCCAGGAGAAATATCAATAACCTCAGATATGCAGATGACACCACCCATATGGCAGAAAATGAAAAAGAACTAAAGAGCCTCTTGATGAAAGTGAAAGAGGAGAGTGAAAAAGTTGGCTTAAAACTCAACATTCAAAAAACTAAGATCATGGCATCCAGTCCCATCACTTCATGGCAAATAAATGGGGAAACAATGGAAACAGTGAGAGACTTTATTTTCTTGGGCTCCAAAATCTCTGCAGATGGTGACTGCAGCCATGAAGTTAAAAGGCGCTTGCTCCTTGGAAGAAAAGCTATGATCAACCTAGACAGTATATTAAAAATTAGAGACATTACTTTGTTGATAAAGGTCCGTCTAGTCAAAGCTATGGTTTTTCCAGTAGTCATATATGGATGTGAGAGTTGGACTATAAACAAAGCTGAGCACCGAAGAATTGATGCTTTTGAACTGTGGTGTTGGAGAAGACTCTTGAGAGTCCCTTGGACAGCAAGGAGATCCAACCAGTCAGTCCTAAAGGATATCAGTCTTGAATATTCATTGGAAGGACTGATGCTGAAGCTGAAACTCCAATACTTTGGCCACCTGATGCGAAGAATGGACTCATTGGAAAAGACCCTGATGCTGGGAAAGATTGAAGGCGAGAGGAGAAGGGGACAAAAGAGGATGAGATGGTTGGATGGCATCACGGACTCAATGGACATGAGTTTGAGTTAGCTCAGGGAGTTGGTGATGGACAGGGAAGCCTGGCCTGCTGCAGTCCATGGGGTTGCAAAGAGTTGGACACGACTGAGTGACTGAACTGAACTGAGACCATAGACTTCAGTCAGGAATTTAGTTTTCACAGAGGAACGACTGGGGTTGGGGTCGGGGAGGGGAGGGAGCGCAGGTAGGAAATTTGTATAGAAAGTAAAAGAGGGTAGTGAGGACTTCCTTGGTGGGCCAGTGGTTAAGTATCCACTTGCCAATGAAGGGGCCATGGGTTCGATCTCTGGTCTGGGAAGATGTTACATGCTGCGGGGCAACTAAGCCTACGCGCCACACCTATTGCGCCGGTGCTTTACCAGCTGAGCCACAAGGGAAACCCAAGAATACTGGAGTAGGTAGCCTATTCCTTCTGCGGCAGATCTTCCTGACCCAGGAATTGAACCGGAGTCTCCTGCATTGCAGGCAGATTCTTTACCAACTGAGCAACCAGGGAAGCCCTCTAGGGAGCCTGGGAGCTGCAATTACTGAGCCCACACGCCTGGAGCCCATGATCTGCAACAGGAGAAGCCGTTGAAACTAAAGAAAGCACTATTGCAGCAATAAAGACTCAGTGTAGCCAAAAATAAATAAATAAAAATAAAATTAAAAAAGAGAAAGGGGTAGTGATTAGAAAAACCTACTAAGAAAAACCCCCTCACAAGTGTTTCAAAAATGCTATCCCTGCCATACTTAGAACCTCAGCTTTCTGACAGAAGCTCAGATTTTCTTCATTCAGGGCACACATTTTGTTCAAAGCTCTGCAATGTGCCACTTTGTTTACAACTTTCTCAGCAAGGTCTTTATTGAGGTCAGTTCTATATCAGACCAACATTTATGACCTAATTTGCCCTGAAAACTATTTTTATTTCTGCTTTCTATGCCTCCACAGTGGTGTTTAAATTTGCCAAGTGTGAAATCTCACCCGCAAAGCCTTTTCTTGAAAGTGATTCTAGACATGAAGGAGTGGATGATTTCAGCCACTCAAATAAAGTCATCCCACAGAAGGTAGTATGATATGAGACCTGAACTGCAGATTAGGAAGAGGAGAATGCAACAGCGGGATGTGCTTATAAGAATGAGATTGTGTTGAATCAAGCAAAATTACTGTTATCTGATTATCTGCTGCTGCTGTTCAGTTGCTAAGTTGTGTCCAACTATTTGTGATCCATGGACTGTAGCCCGCCAGACTCCTCTGTCCATGCGATTCTCTAGGAAAGAATACTGGAGTGGGTTGCCATTTCTTTCTCCAGGGGATCTTCCTGACTCAGGGAATCGAACCTGGTCTCCTGCTTGGCAGGCGGATTCTTTACCATTGAGCCACCAGGGAAGCCTGATTCTGATTATCTAGGGCTGCTGCTGTTGCTGCTAAGTCACTTCAGTCATGTCCGACTCTGTACGACCCCATAGACGGCAGCCCACCAGGCTCCGCCATCCCTGGGATTCTGCAGGCAAGAACACTGGAATGGGTTGCCGTTTCCTTCTCCAATACATGAAAGTGAAAAGTGAACGTGAAGTCGCTCAGTCGTGTCCAACTCTTTGCAACCCCATGGACTGCAGCCCACCAGGCTCCTCCGTCCATGGGATTTTCCAGGCAAGAGTACTGGAGTGGGGTGCCATTGCCTTCTCCGTTATCTAGGGCAGGGGGCTCAAATAACCTGTTCTCTCCCACTGAATTGAAAGCTCCCAGAGGCTCCTCTTGGCTCTCTAATAACTTCATGGTAAAGTAAAGCTCAACAGAAACATTGATCTGGAATATGTGTGGCACATAAGAAGGCGTTCAGAAGTCTGTATTGACTGTCTGGTTTCTCCCAAGTAGGTCAGCAGAGCCTGTGTGATCAGCAGAGTTACTGGATCCTGCAGCCACCTCACCTATCTGGGAAGGATTGGGACACACGTTGGCTCTTCAGTGTAGGGAAGGAAGTCTGGCATTGGGTCTTGTTCTGTGATACTGGGTGTTGGTTGAACCCTGGTGCCTCGAGAATTGCTTGGTTGACTGTTAGAAAGTCTTACTCACCTCATCGTGTGGGACAAAGTTTTTCTGCCATCTCAAAGGATACTATGGGGCCCTTTACTAGTTCCATCAAGCTTGGATGGAGAACGACAGAGTACAAATCCAGTTAAGTGGGGCCCGGCCACGCTTGCTGCCTCTGTTGTGGAGAAACAGTGTAGACGCATGAAGAGCAATCTCAAGTTCAAATGCTACCCCTGCTGCTTCCTAAGCTGTTTGATCCTGGAGAATTAACTTAATCTTTTTGAATTTTAGTAGCTGTGTCTGAAATTGTAGGGATGTTGTGAACATAAGAAAAGATGAACAGATCAAATAGCCATGAATCAAATCCATAGCTTGTGTTTTAAATAACAAACACTCCTTTTTTAAACACTTTTCAAAGGTATAAGATTATATGATCACATTGAATATGTTTCCTTTTTTTTCAAACTACAAGCACTGCCACCCCCCCTGACATTTGTGAGTTGCCCCTCCCATTGAGAGCCACTGAATTAGACTTTTTTAAATTGACCTTTGTCCTCATCTGGAGTGGTAGCATATACTGCAGAACATAGTAACATAATCAATCTGAATTCATTACCATTCATTACCCTTAAAAGCATTTAGGAGACAGCTACATGCTTGGGGCACTGTTTTGATCGACCCACAGCCCTTGATTTCTGGCTCCTCTCAAGCTGGGGTGATTCTGCAATAGTCAGGCATGAAGGCATAAAAGCTAAAAGAAACTGGCCATTTTGGGTGTCAGTTAAGGCATTTTCAAGGCTCAGAAACAAAGGGAAGGAATACTTGAGATTATATGAAATACAGTGAATAATACAGAGGAAGGAGAATTGGGTGTGGAGAAGGGTAGACATTAGTCTGGAAAATCAGTGGAGACTGGATTCTAGGAACTACTTGGGAGAAGAGGACACAGAGAGGGTGGGTCCACCTAATTAGGACTAAATCTGGGTAACAGTGGACTGAATCAGACAGATCCTGTGGTTTCAAAGATTAAGGGAGGGGTGGAGATCTAGATCTTCTGAATGAAGATCTCTGAATGAAAAAGGCTGCAGCTAATGTATCCTGACCCACGGCTACGAAGGGAAACAAAACAATTTCTGCTCTCCAGGAGCACTCCTGTTCCATATCTGCTGTGTCAGGATCAGGGCTGTACGGTGTGTTGTAAATAGTCTGGAGGAAATGACCAGCTGGGTTGGGGATGGCAAGCACTTGGGGGAAACTTTACTGAGGCCTCCCTGATAGCTCAGTCGGTAAAGAATCTGCCTGCGATGCTGGAGACCTGGGTTCGATTCATGGGTTGGGAAGATCCCCTGGAGAAGGAAATGGCAACCCATTCCAGTATTCTTGCTTGGAAAATCCCAAGGACAGAGGAGGCTGGCAGGCTACAGTCCATAGCGTCCCAGGAGTTGGACATGACTTAGCACTATCTTTCCTTCTTTCTTTCTTTTCTTACTGAAGAAGTGGCATTCTACAGGTGGGGACAGCGAGGTCCAGAGAGGTGAAATTAATTGTCCAAGAACATACAACACAGAATGCAGAGCTGAGAATGCAACCCAAACCCTCCGCCCTGAAGTTAGTACTCCTTTGGGCAGTTTTGCTGATAACCTGTCTAAGTACCTGAGGAAAAGGAGGAATCACATTGGCAAGTGAGCTGGAGAGCAGGAAGGGAGCTGGTCTGGGGTTTGCTTATGAAAAACCTGGAGACTGTCACTTGGCTAATTATGCAAAAAACTTGTATCCTACAGATCCCTAAATTGAGAAGGAAGCTCACGCAGTGGAGAGTTGAGAGATGTTAGTGGTGATGACCTCATTTGATTTCTGAAGCCAGTTCTATCCATAAACTTTTGCTTCCTCCAGTTTGAGCTCTGAGTTGCCACCCAAGTATCTTCCCCCATGCAATTAAGCACATATAGTTGCTTTGACACTGTGACAGGTCTTTTCCATGGGCTTACTGAAAAGACATTGTGGGGAGTTAGCAGGACTCCTGCAAGACTGTAGGTGCGGAGATGGGAAAGGGTGGTTGGCCAGATGCCGAAAGCGGGAGAATTCAATGAAAAACTGGTTAGATGGATTGAAGGATGAATCTCATATCACCATAAGGCACTCCGGAGAAGGCAATGGCACCCCACTCCAGTACTCTTGCCTGGAAAATCCCATGAATGGAGGAGCCTGGAAGGCTGCAGTCCATGGGGTCGCTGAGGGTTGGACACGACTGAGCGACTTCACTTTCACTTTTCACTTTCACGCATTGGAGAAGGAAATGGCAACCCACTCCAGTGTTCTTGCCTGGAGAATCCAGGGATGGCGGAGCCTGGTGGGCTGCCGTCTATGGGGTTGCACAGAGTCGGACACGACTGAAGCGACTTAGCAGCAGCAGCAGCAGTAAGGCACTCAGTTATACAATTGTGGGTGAGGTGGTATTGTCCAGTCTGATGGGGATGTGAGGAAGCCAGTGTTTGGGGGGAACTAAAGAAGGCCTATAATTTCCTGATTAAGCTTTCTTTTTTCAACCATATTTAATGTGAGAGGTTCTATCTGGAACCATTGAGTGATTAAAATCTTGGAATGCTCAAAGCAGTGGGGACAAGAGCAGTCATTTGGATGTGGTTTTTGAAGAATTTCTGGCTACCGTAGCCTGAAAGCAGTCTTCTGGCAGAATTCACTTTAGGGAAACTTGAAAAGAATATGTCACCAGAGCAGTGGAAAATACCCACCCCGTGGTTTTAGGGTTTGATGTTCAAATTGTATGATAGTGAAAGAGTCAGAGAGTGAATTAGCCAGAGTTAGACTGCCCATAAATGCTCTTCCTGTAATTAGATGATGAGAAGAGAATTCTAAAAGCTTCCAGCTCAATTTCTTTTATTTAGGATAGTCTCATTTAATTAACCATGACCCTAAGGGAGCAGCCTGAAACAGTGTTGACTGTACGGGAGAACAAAAGGAAACAAGAAAACCAGAGACTGGTAGCAGTTAGCCTAATAAACGTACTGTCCTGTGCTTAGACACTCAGTCCTCTCCACCTCTTGGAGATCGCATGGACTATAGCCCACCAGGCTCCTCTGTCTATGGGGATTGTCCGGGCAAGAATACTGGAGTGGGTTGCCATGTTCTCCTCCAGGGGATCTTTGCAACCCAGGGATCGAACCCAGGTCTCCCGCATTGCAGGGATTCTTTACTGTCTGAGCCACCAGGGAAGCCCAAGAATACTTGAGTGGGTAGCCAATCCCTTCTCCAGGGGAACTTCCTGACCCAGGAATCAAACCGGGGTCTCTGGCATTGCAGGCAGATTCTTTACCAGCTAAGCTAGCTGGGAATCCCAATACACGTCCTTTGGGATGCTAATCAAAGAAATTCACAAGTCATTGGGTCACCACACATCCCCTTGGTACAGTGCCATAATCTGACTTCCTAGTTTCAGAATGGGAAGTCCAGTGAAATATTGGATGCACATATGTTTAGAAAAGCTGGAATAAGGCTGAGTGTAAGTGAGCTGCCTGGCTCACAGCTGGAAAGGTGAACGGATGTGACTTTTTAGTTTTTTAAACTGGAGGATGGTTGTTTTACAACGCTGTGTTAAGTTCTTGCTATACAACAAAGTGAATCAGCTGTATGTATGAATACATCCCCTCCCTCTTGAGCCTCCCCACCCCACCCCAGCCCTCTAGGTCATCAGGGAGCACTGGGATGAGCTCTCTGTGTTAGACAGTGGCATCCCACCAGCTGTTTTACACATGGTGGTGTCTATATGTCAGAGCCACTCTCTCAGTTCCTCCCACCCTCTCTTTTCCCCACCTGCTGTGTCCACAAGTCCACTCTTTACCTCTCTAGTGTGACTCTTTGAGCCACAGGTTTGGAAGGAAATCATTGTAGAAGACTGGAGAAGGCAATGGCATCCCACTCCAGTACTCTTGCCTGGAAAATCCCATGGACGGAGGAGCCTGGTAGGCTGCAGTCCATGGGGTCGCTAAGAGTCTGACGCGACTTCACTTTCATGCATTGGAGAAGGAAATGGCAACCCACTCCAGTGTTCTTGGCTGGAGAATCCCAGGGACGGGGCAGCCTGGTGGGCTGCTGTCTATGGGGTTGCACAGAGTTGGACATGACTGAAGCGATTTAGCAGCAGCAGCAGCAGCAGCAGTTGAAGAAGGCAGCCTTACTGGATGTCCTGGAGGAAAGTGTGCTCTGCTCTTCTCTCTGAAAGACCCACGATGCTTTATTTGTTTAGCATAACAGATGCTCTTGATTAATTTCAGCAGTTTTATTATCTCATTTCCTGGGTGACCTAACAGCAGGGTGTGAGTAAGCAGATCGGGATGCCATTTCTAAGAGCATTATTCATGTTGTTGAGGAGGTGAGCTTTAGGGAAAGGAACGCCTGAAACCACTTTCTTGAGACCTTAATTCCAATCAGTTGGAGAAAAAAGTCATCAAGTCTCAGTCAGGGACTCCTCTTGTTTAGTCTGAAAGAAACTTAATTTCCAGTTTGGCCAGTGAGCTAAGGACATGAGAAGGGGAAGAGTCAGTAATTCCATTGCCAGTGAGTTTCTTTGGATCCGAGTAGGAAATTCCTTTATATTGACTAGTTTTGGTGCAATAGACTCCCAAATAATTAATTATTAACTTGGCACTCTCCTTCTCTTCTGTTATGTTGAGGTATATTGAAGAGAAGATAGTCAACCTTTTTTTCTTTAAACTACAGAAATGGCAATTTCAGATAGTTCAACCTACTATTTCAGCAAAACCCAGTCATCCTGTGAAGTCCCTGTGTGTTTTATTCTCTGTGAGGCTATACATTGCATGTTAATTTCACTCCTGTTGCTGAAATAAAGCAATGGAGAAGCTGTGTGTTCCCTCTTGGTTTCACTCCGGCAGGATTGCCAGCCTCCAGCGACTCCCCTAGCCCAGGTCAGCCTCATCTGATGCTCAGATGCCCATGTGGTGGCCAACCTCGTTCAGAGACTGTGGGTGTGTAATGGGTCTACTGTTACTGACATGGAGAACTGTCAAGTCATCAGGCCGTGTTTTTAAAGTGACCACTGTTTTTATCTCTCTCTCTTTTTTTTTTTGTTGGTGGAGGGGGCGGAGACATTTTCTTTTACAAAGTGTTTGCTCATATTTTGTCTCGGAACCATCAAAAATTACATTTAAAAAACTAACGTGGGGACTTCTCTGGCAGTCCAGTGGTTAATACTCTGCATTTCCACTACAGGGGATGCAGGTTCAATCCCTGGTTGGAAACCTAAAATTTTACATGCTGAACGGTGTGGCAAAACAAAACAAAACAACCCACCTCCACCCACCCCCGCCTCCAAAAAAAAGTAATGTGGCTGAAACTTTTGCATTCCCACAGATAATTTCTGGTATGGCTCACACATGTCTTAGACACTCTATTACAGTGACTCAGTGTTTACCACTTATCCTGTAGCCCATTGACTTTGCTTCTGCATGCTAGACTCTGGGATAAACTTTAAGTAAAGGTTTGTTTTTTCTCCCCCTCATATAAAAAAGTCCTGCATATGTATTAAACTTTGTATCTAACAAAGGCAGTATTATAAACCAACATAGACAATTGTCTAACCATATTGACACACAAAAAAAGATGTATACCTTTCATCAGTATAGATATAACTCCAAGTAGATTATAGAGCTGAATATGAAAACTAAAAACTTAAAGACTTTTAGGGGGGAAATTAGGGAAGATAAATTTTTAAGACAGTGGAATAGGAGAGGATTTCTTAAATAAAAATAGTATAAGGAACATATTATAAAGAAAAGGATTTATACACTTAACTACATTGAAATTAGTAAATATCTGTGTGACAAAGCACCATCAGTTCAGTTCAGTTCAGTTCAGTCGCTCAGTCGTGTCTGACTCTATGCGACGCCATGAATCGCAGCACGCCAGGCCTCCATGTCCATCACCAACACCCGGAGTTCACTCAGACTCACGTCCATCGAGTCAGTGATGCCATCCAGCCATCTCATCCTCTGTCGTCCCCTTCTCCTCCTGCCCCCAATCCTTCCCAGCATCAGAATCTTTTCCAATGAGTCAACTCTTCGCATGAGGTGGCCAAAGTACTGGAGTTTCAGCTTTAGCATCATTCCTTCCAAAGAACTCCCAGGGCTGATCTCCTTCAGAATGGACTGGTTGGCTCTCCTTGCAGTCCAAGGGACTCTCAAGAGTCTTCTCCAACACCACAGTTCAAAAGCGCCATAGACAGAGCTAAAAAAGACCCCTCAAATTGGCTTTATTTTTTAATTTCTAAAATTCAGTGACAGTATCCAGAATACATAAAGTGACTTCACACTAATAATTTTAAAAATGGTCAAGATATGAAGAGGCAGTTCAGGGAAGAGGAAAGGCAAATGGTTGACAACTGAAAAGATGCTCAATCTCAGGAGTGACTAGGGAAATGCGAAATAAAACAGCAGTGGAGCACCGCTTCACATCAGCAGGCAGGCAAACAACAAAAGGCTGGGCTCTAAGAAACAGAACCTCATGTAAGGGCAGATTTTGTATTATTACTTTGTAAAGCAAAGTGGTAATTCCCAACACAATTGGAGATGTAATTCCCAGTACAATTATAACTTAATTATGTTACTTCTGAGTATTTTCTAAGACCATCTCACAAATGCTTGAGGAGCACTGTTTGTAATAGTAAAAATGGGGAAATGACTCAACTTCATTAACTACAGCAGGGGTTTGGCCAGTTCTAATCCTCTGGGTCAAGTCCAGCTCACAGTTTCTGCACAGCTTGTGAACAGTTTTTACATTCTTTTTAGTATAGAAATACCAAAGACAAGTAATATGTTATATCATTGTAACACTTACATGAAATTCAAGTAGTAGTGCCCATAGTAAAGGTTTTTTTTTTTTTTTTTTTTAATTGAGGTACAGTTGATTTACAACATAGTAAAGTTTTACAGGAATACAGCTATGCTCACCCATTTAAGTGTGGTACCTGGGGGGCCCCCAGGTGGTTCTGACACACACTAAGTTTGATGAACAGTGAATAGAGGGATGGATGAATTGTGGTGGGTTCACACAGTGGAGTAGTATATAGTAGTTAAAATCAGTGAATTAGATCTATACACATTAACATGGCAAGATCATCCCTAAACTGAAAAATATTGCAAAAGCATTTGTATAGTTTGATATCATTCTGTACAATTAAAAAATAGTTTATGTGGTTTATAGATACATATACAAGCAATGTAAGTTCTAAAACATGCATGTGAATATAATACTAATTAAAGAATAGTGGTTACTTCTAAAAAAGGGAAGGAGGAGGGAGAAGGTACTGAATTTTAACTGTATATTTATTCTTTAAAAATACAGAGATCTGAATTAAATATAATGAAATGCTAATCTCTGTTAAATATAAGTACTGAGTATGTTGAGTGTGACAGTTTTTATATGCTTTAAAAACTTCCAACTAAAAGGAAAAAAGCCCTACTTTCTCCTTATAATTTTTTAGGAATATAAATATTACATAATTACATATTTAAATATTAAAAGTGATCTGTAGTCCCACCACCTGAATATATTTACTTAATATTTTGGTTTTTTTTTTTCCTTCCAGTCCTTTTTTTGCCTATGTCTAGTAATAAAATAATTTTAGTTGCATGATATTTATTACTTTGCATTCTTTTTTGTTTTATTTAACATTGGTTTTTAGGAATTTTCCATATAGTTATTCTAATTTTTATAAGAACCACATTTACTCCATATATGCATAACACTTTTTTCTGGTTTTCAACACACTATATGTTTGCTATACAAATTTGGAAAGTAAATAAACTATGAAGAAAATAAAGACCATCTGTTACCATAGCACTTGGATGCTGTAATTTTTATGTATTTCTCTCCAGTCTTGATTATCATTTTGCATCTTTAATTTTTTTACTTAATGATGTATCATGAGAATTTCTCCACCCTATTCATGTTCTAAAACCTGGTTTTATATATATATTATTCTATCATATATGGATTAAGAAACACAAATGTACATGTAACCTATCTTCCTTTCTTACCCTCTGATATTTTTGTTAGCATGAGCGAAAACACTCTGAATTATCTGGTGCTGATCTCTGTGTGGCCAGGGAGGGAGGACCAGTTGCTGAGGGATATTGCAGGGAAGATCTCTGAGGAGCAGGCGGGGCTCTATAGGAGTTGAAAAATGCTGTTTATCTTCTTCCATCTCTGCTTTCTTCTGGACTGCAGGCTTGTGACTGGCTGACTTCCTGGGCAAAATTTTTTTGGGAACTGCGGTATGGTTCTCACTTTCACATGAAGGTGACAAATGATAACTGCTGGGTAACAAATATAAAGCTAAACCACAAAGCCTTACATACAGGAGTACTTGAGAGGCTATTTCTCCCTAACTTGTTTCATGTAATGGAGCAGCCCAGGATCTGTATGTGGGTCAAGAAGCTACAGTTAGAACCACACATGGAAAAACCGACTGGTTCAAAATTGGTTAGGGAGTACACCAATTCTGTATATTGTCACCCTGCGTATTTAATGTATATACAGAGTACAACATGCAAAATGCTGGGCTGGATGAGTCACAAGCTGGAATCAAGACTGCTGGGAGAAATATCAATAACCTCAAATATGCAGATACCACTTTAATGGCAGAAAGTGAAGAGAAACTAAAGAGCCTCTGGGTGAGGGTGAAAGAGGAGTCAAAAAGCTGGCTTGAACTCAACATTCAAAAAACTAAGATCATGGCATCTGGTCCCATCACTTCATGGCAGATAGAAGGGGAAAATGTGGAAGCAGTCACAGATTTTATTTTCCTGGGCTCCAAAATCACTGTAGATGGTGACTGAAGCCATGAAATTAAAAGAAGCTTGCTCCTTGAAAGGAAAGCTATGACAAAACTAGATAGCATATTTAAAAGCAGAGACATCAATTTGTTGACAAAGGTCCATATAGTCAAAGCTATGGTTTTTTCAGTAGTCATATATGGATGTGAGAGTTGAACCATAAAGAAGGCTAAGCACTGAAGAATTGATGCTTTTGAATTGTGGTACTGGAGAAGTCTCGAGAGTCACTAGGAGAGAAAGGCAATCAAACCAGTCAATCCTAAAGGAAATCAACCCTGAATATTCATTGGAAGGACTGATGCTGAAGCTGTAATACTTTGGTCACCTGATATGAAGAACCGACTCATTGGAAAAGACCCGGGAAAGACTGAAGGCAAAAGGAGAATGGGACGGCAGAGGATGAAATGGTTAGGGAGCATCACCAGCTCAATGGACATGAATTTGAGCAGGAGGCAGTGGAGGACAGAGGAGCCTGGCGTGCTGCAGTCCATGGGGTCATAAAGAGCCGGACATGACTTAGTGACTGAACAGCAGCAACCTAAAATCACACATCTAACTTTTCTTTATCTTATACAGTAAACTCTCTCCTAAAAATTTTGAAATTGGGATAAACCTGGGAGGTGTCTCATAATTCCTGATGTCTTATTATCACTTTTAACCATCATTCCCATTTTAGTGTCTGAAATCAGGATATGACTTACAATGAATGACTCCCTAAGTTCAATGAGATATAGTCTTTTAAAGCTATCGTTTTAAATCCAGGCTGTACATTAGGATCTGGAGCACTTAAAAAGCATATATAAGATGCCTGGGTCTCACTCCAGAGATTCTATTAAGTTGGCTGGGGTAGGGGGTTATGCATCTGTATTAAAAACTCCGAAGAGTTGGAACCACTGTCATGGCCTTCAGTGGAAAGAAAACTCATGTGTCATCATAGAAATCAAAAACCAAGTAAGAGTGACTCTTAATAAAGTTACTGGAAGACCTAGGGTTCAGTGAGGTGGGTGCCCTAGGGCAAGGAAAAGACCACTTGGCTTGGAGTCAACAGGTGTGTCCTAGCTCTAACTTCTGGAGTTATGGGCCTTAGGCAGGTGATTTAGCCCCTCCCAGCCTTGGTTTCTTCATTTGTAAAAGAGCAGCATATCCACGTCACTGGGTCATTGTGAACATTAAACAAGATATGTAACAAAATGCCTGTTGCACTTTAGAACACATTGTAGGTACCTTTAAATGGAGATTTTCTTGCAAACACTGCTAATTTACATTGAGATATTTATTGAGCCTGGGAGGAAAAAATGGAGCCAAGTGTAGTTTATTGAAATCTTTTGAATCTGCCTGCAATGTGGGAGACCCAGGTTGGATCTCTGGGTCGGAAGATCCCCTGGAGAAGGGAATGGCAACCCACTCCAGTATTCTGGCCTGGAGAAATCCGTGAACAGAGGAGCCTGTCGTGCTTCAGTCCATGGGGTCTCAAAGAGTCAGACAGGACTGAGTAACTAGCACTTTCACTTTGAATGAATTCCTAGTGTTAGGGTCTCCAACTCATTTCTTGTGGTAAAAATACATGGCAACAGAAGTGTAAGGGTTAGAGTTAGCTTACTTTGTTAGATTTCGTAAAATCATTAAAAGAATCAAGGGGAAAGGACTTAACTAACAAACTTAAACATACATTTTCAAAACATTTCTAAACTCACTTAGCTAAACTTGTAGAAAAGGAATAAGTTTTTTTCACTATAGCTAGTAATCACAAATGATAATGTGAATTGTAGATAAATTTATATCATAGTACCAGTATGGACTTTATTTCCTGTTCAGGGTTTGGTGAACTGTGTGCTTTCTATTGCTTTAAAATCAACTTCTATATGTATCATAATGGTTTCCTGTTTGCTGAATTGATACATAACAGTGTATCATAGTGGCTTTTT
This sequence comes from Bubalus bubalis, assembly GCF_019923935.1. NCBI lineage: Eukaryota > Metazoa > Chordata > Mammalia > Artiodactyla > Bovidae > Bubalus > Bubalus bubalis. The sequence goes on from NC_059175.1 coordinate 6,876,384, forward strand.
CCTCTATAAGTAAAAAATATTTTCCAGCTGCATTGCATTTCTGAAGATGGAATCAACCGTAACTAGTGGCACCAAGTATTTAGTAGTCTGCATGCTGGTGGAGAGAAGGGAGGAGTCTGCACTGCTCTCAGATCGCCTTTGCCACAAGGTGGATATTATAATGTGATATTTCTGTGCTTTTGACTAGTTGAATTTGTGGGGAAAGGCGGAACTGCCCATGCTCAGCGTCAGACCACAGCCTGGAATTATCATGCCCATCAAGACCTTGATCTTGGTTGGGTGTGGAAGCTTTTTTCCATATATAGCCAAACTTGATTATCTGCTTGTGTGGATAACCCACTTTGTGGATTATTCACAGGAATTTTTAGGTCAAGCCTGGATCCTTTACCCCTAACTGTCTTGCCCCCGCTATGAGTCTGTAAACTGTCTCCTCTATTCAGTCGGTATGTGCTAAGGAATTCAGCTGTGGTGCTCCCATGCTTGCATTTATTAAATGCCTATCTTGTACCAAACTTTTTATTATCTCAAATCTTTATATAAAACTCGATGACATAAGTGGTATCATCTTATTTCCCAGAAGAGGAAACAAAGATTAAGAGTTCAGGAGTCTTGTCTAAGGTCAGACACAAGATTCAAATGTATAGTGACTTCTAGGTTAACTGCCTCTTTTGGTAACTTGAGCCATAGGGATTTCTTTATGAGTGTGAGGACTCTGAAATCAATTTTATCAGTTTAGCATGGCGGGTTTTAATCTCCTTTTATATAAGACTGACTAAAGGTTTTAACATGTGAAGAAGGCAAGTAAATAAAATTGAACTGTGTAATGTATACTCTATAACTGTTGCTCAGGTTTTAAAAATTAAATCAGTTGAACAGAGATGGTGAAAATGTCTTTATTGCTAAATAATTATTCTTTTAGGGCATATTGTAAAGGTAGGCATTTTCCCCTGGAATATATTTTGCTTGATGGAGAGCAATTTCCATGCTCTCTCCAGATGATTCTTTTGTTACTATTTCTGTTTAAAGCCTTGTTACCTTTGCTCCTTGTTCTACTATACCTCATTGTTTCCATGGCAACAAGACAGAATGAGGAGGTGGGTAGCAACTGGCTCTTGAGAGGATAGAAATGCAATGGAAAGTTCCACCTGAAATAACAACATGCAAATCACTTTAGCATATGATAAACAACAAAGAAAGTGATACTTTTTTTGGGGGAAGACAGCTTATTTGGTTTTTGGAATGTGCTCATTTTTCTGACAGCTTCTCTTTCTTGTTATCTTTCTTGCCTTCCTTTTTTTTTTTTTTTTTTTTTGAGACCAAAATAAAATCATTAAAGGACAAAAAAAATTCAACCTGACATTGCATGTGGCTCAATGCAGATGCAGTGGTTTGTGCTTCCAGAGACAGCTCCTGAGCAGAGCACTTAAAAAGACTTTTAATTGGGAAGTGAATTTGACTCTTGATTGAGCTACCTTTCGTTGTCAGGATGTAGCTGTTCAGTTCAGTCACTCAGTTGTGTCCGACTCGTTGTGACCCCATAGACTACAGCACACCAGGCTTCCCTGTCCATCGCCAACTCCCAGAGCCTACACAAAATCATGTCCATTGCATCAGTGATGCCATCCAACCATCTCATCCTCTGTCATCCCCTTCTCCTCCTGCCTTCAATCTTTCCCAGCATCAGGGTCTTTTCAAACGTAGCTGAAGAATGAGATGTGGCTGAAGAGTGAGATATTCCTCTGTGAGTGAGATTTCCCCAACTGTTTTGCTCTCAAGAACTTCTTATTATTTTTCCTTACATCTTTTGAAAAGATTTTTAACATATGCATATAATATGGAAGTTTCTATACTCACCTACATGGTCTTAACTAAGAGAAATGTAAATTTCCTTCTCGAAATATAAGAAATCTCTTTTTGGAATATTGAAAATAGCTTTTGAAATAGAGTTCCCCTGAAAGGAAATTGTTGCTATTTTGAGATGGTCAGCAGAATAGAGTGAGCAACATAGATATTTTATGTAAAAAAAAACAAAAACAAAAATGAACTATGCTGCTGCTGCTACTGCTGCTACATCGCTTTAGTCGTGTCCAACTCTGTGCAACCCCATAGATGGCAGCCCACCAGGGTTCCCGTCCCTGGGATTCTCCAGGCAAGAACACTGGGGTGGGTTGCCATTTCCTTCTCCAATGCATGAAAGTGAAAAGTGAAATTGAAGTTGCTCAGTCGTGTCCAACTCTAGCGACCCCATGGACTGCAGCCTACCAGGCTCCTCCGTCCATGGGATTTTCTAGGCAAGAGTACTGGAGTGGGGTGCCATTGCCTTCTCCGAAAATGAACTATAGGGTTGTTTAAATATCCCTTCCTCGTACAACACAAAGCTCAGTGTAAACACTGCTTATATCTTGTGTGTGTTAGTTGCTCAGTCATGTCTGACTCTTTGTGACCCCCATGGACTCCAGCCTGCCAGAGTCCTCTGTCCATGGGATTTTCCAGGCAAGAATGCTGGAGTGGGTTGCCATTTCCTACTCCAGGGGCTCCTTCAAACCCAGGGATAGAACCTAGGTCTCTTGAATTGCAGGCAGACTCTTCACTGTCTGAGCCATATCTTATGGAAGTAAATAAAAATATAGAAATGGTGCTCTTGTAAAGTTGGGGGAAATGCTTGTATCACACTGAGGCTAAGTAATGTCATTCTTCACTGCTCTTCATTGCTATTATTTACGGGCACTGCTCTAAGGTTCAGATTTTCAAGCAGTCTGCTATCAGAGAGTATATTTTCAAAACCCCTGAATGGTAATAATTAAGCACCGTAACACCTCCTTTTATGCAACATATAGTGCGACTATCACATGTCAGCTGAATTCTCTCAAGTCACACCCTGTCTTTGAGTATCTTCACACACACCTTCTCCTGGGATCATGCCTGCATGTGAGAGTCCCATTCATAAAGCCCAGAGTCTTTGCTTCAAAGCTGCTGTATTTAATGAGATCAATGGCCAGGTCTCTAGATGAAGTCCTCTGGCCAACTGCTTCAGAATAGCCTGGAGTGCCTGTTAAAAATGCAGAGACCCAAATCCAGACCCACTGATCCATTTCTGGAGGTGAGATGTATAATCTGAATTTCAAGTAGGCTCCTTTTCAGCTAGAGAAGGTTGAGGATGGGGGCTGTCCCTGGTGCTAAAAAGCCTCCAGGTCCCCATAGGCATCAGCCACCCTAATACCTGTTCTTCTCTTTCCTTGATCACTCCAGCACCTCCCAGGCCCCTGAATCTGACTTCCACCAGGCTTTAAACCCTTCTGGGTGCTCCTTGTAATTTTTCCTTAAAGTCTTTTGAGAGATGATCTCATTTGTAAAGCCTGGATTTTAGGAGTGGGTGTATCTTGCTGAGTAGGTAGGGGTGAGGTGAGGGAGTTGAAGAGTTTTGTCCCTATGTCCTAAGAGCTCTGCCCTCATAGGATAAACTTGATCACATTAGTTCTTCCCAGGGGTGGGAGATAGTCAGTGCAAGGCCTTGTAGAAAAACATCTCCATTGAGTGAGATGGACACCCACATCGATATGATTTGGGAGCCATATGGTTCTTTCTCCAATAGTTTGGTTCAGGACCATAAGAATCTTAGCTTATTCTTCCTGAAAGTGAAAGTTGCTCAGTTGTGTCCGACTCTTTGCGACCCCATGGACTATACAGTCCATGGAATTTTCCAGGCCAGAATACTGGAGTGGGTAGCCTTTCCTTTCTCCAAGGAGTCTTCCCAACTCAGGGATCAAACCCAGGTCTCCTGCATTGTAGCGGGATTCTTTACCAACTGAGCTAATAATAAACTAAATTGTGGATCAAATGACCTAGAATCACTGTGTTTTCTTTTTTCTCCAATTGAGGTAAAGTTGATATACAATACTATGTAAGTTACAGGTGTGTAATATAGTGATTCATAATTTTTGAAGGTTATATTCCATTTATAGTTATAAAATATCTGCTGTATTTCCTGTGTTATATGATATATCCTTGTAGCTTATTTTATACCTAATAGCTTATACCTCTTAGAACCCTACCCCTGTATTGCCCCTCCTTCCTCATTTGGGTTTTTAAAAATATATATTCATTGACAATTCACAAGTGGATAATTTTGAGCTTGCTTGAAAGAGGCTTTGATTCCAATTTAACTAATGGATGTAGCGACTTCACTTTCACTTTTCACTTTCATGCATTGGAAAAGAAAATGGCACCCCACTCCAGTATTCTTGCCTGGAGAATCCCAGGGACAGAGGAGCCTAGTGGGCTGCTGTCTATGGGGTCGCACAGAGTCGGACATGACTGAAACGACTTAGCAGCAGCAGCAGCAGCAGAGGGAAGAACAATCCATCTGGAACTGGCAGGCAGTTCTAAACCGAGGTCCATCTCTTATTAGTAGAATCACAGGTGAGGCCTGTTTCTGCAGAGTGGGCTGTGGGGTGTGGAGATGCCACCTGGGCTTGGGACTTGGCTGTGTGGTCACCATCGCTATGTCCTCCAGGATGGGGCTGGCCCTGGACTCCTAATCCTGGCGCCTGGAGTGATACCGAGTAAATCACAAGCTCTCTCCTATGTTAGAAAACTTGTCCCCTCCCTTCTGTGTGTTCCCCATCATCCTGTGCCCATACTGAAATTGATCTGGGAAATGCAGGGCCACACCAGCTCTGACAGCCCTGGCAATAGCAGCTTCTCGCCTGGACTGCTTGACACCAAGCAGAGGTAACACCTTGTAGGAGGGGACATAGTTGCCTACAAGGAGGGAACTAAGACTGGGATACAGGGGTCAGGAAAGGCCCAGGGTGGAGGACTAATTAGAGCCGAATCTGGGTAGACCTGTCAGATCAGATCAGTCGATCAGTTGTGTCCGATTCTTTGCAACCCCATGAATCGCAGCACTCCAGGCCTCCCTGTCCATCACCAACTCCCGGAGTTCACCCAGACTCATGTCCATCGAGTCAGTGATGCCATCCAGCCATCTCATCCTCTGTTGTCCCCTTCTCCTCCTGCCCCCAATCCCTCCCAGCATCAGAATCTTTTTCAATGAGTCAACTCTTCACATCAGGTGGCCGAAGTACTGGAGTTTCAGCTTTAGCATCATTCCTTCCAAAGAACTCCCAGGGCTGATCTCCTTCAGAATGGACTGGTTGGCTCTCCTTGCAGTCCAAGGGACTCTCAAGAGTCTTCTCCAACACCACAGTTCAAAAGCATCAATTCTTTGGCACTCAGCCTTCTTCACAGTCTAACTCTCACATCTATACATGACCACAGGAAAAACCATAGCCTTGACTAGCCAGACCTTTGTTGGCAAAGTAATGTCTCTGCTTTTCAATATGCTATCTAGGTTGGTCATAACTTTCCTTCCAAGGAGTAAGTATCTTTTAATTTCATGGCTGCAGTCACCATCTGCAGTGATTTTGGAGCCCAGAAAAATAAAGTCTGACACTGTTTCCACTGTTTCCCCATCTATTTGCCATGAAGTGATGGGACCGGATGCCATGATCTTCGTTTTCTGAATGTTGAGCTTTAAGCCAACTTTTTCACTTTCCTCTTTCACTTTCATCAAGAGGCTTTTGAGTTCCTCTTCACTTTCTGCCATAAGGGTGGTGTCATCTGCATATCTGAGGTGATTGAGATTTCTCCCAGCAATCTTGATTCCAGTTTGTGTTTCTTCCAGTCCAGCATTTCTCATGATGTACTCTGCATATAAGTTAAGTAAACAGGGTGACAATATACAGCCTTGACGTACTCCTTGTCCTATTTGGAACCAGTCTGTTGTTCCATGTCCAGTTCTAACTGTTGCTTCCTGACCTGCATACAGATTTCTCAAGAGGCAGGTCAGGTGGTCTGGTATTCCCATCTCTTGAAGAATTTTCCACAGTTTATTGTGATCCACACAGTCAAAGGCTTTGGCATAGTCAATAAAGCAGAAATAGATGTTTTTCTGGAATTCTTTTGCTTTTCCCATGATCCAGCGGATGTTGGCAATTTGATCTCTGCTTCCTCTGCCTTTTCTAAAACCAGCTTGACATCAGGAAGTTCACGGTTCACATATTGCTGAAGCCTGGCTTGGATAATTTTGAGCATTACTTTACTAGCGTGTGAGATGAGTGCAATTGTGCAGTAGTTTGAGCATTCTTTGGCATTGCCTTTCTTTGGGATTGGAATGAAAACTGACCTTTTCCAGTCCTGTGGCCACCGCTGAGTTTTCCAAATTTGCTGGCATATTGAGTGCAGCACTTTCACAGTATCATCTTTCAGGATTTGGAATAGCTCAACTGGAATTCCATCACCTCCACTAGCTTTGTTCGTAGTGATGCTTTCTAAGGCCCACTTGACTTCACATTCCAAGATGTCTGGCTCTAGGTCAGTGACCACACCATCATGATTATCTGGGTCGTGAAGATCTTTTGTACAGTTCTTCTGTGTATTCTTGCCATCTCTTCTTAATATCTTCTGCTTCTGTTAGGTCCATACCATTTCTGTCCTTAATCAAGCCCATCTTTGCATGAAATGTTGTTGACATTCTAGGAATCAGCAAACTGAAATGGACTGGAATGGGTGAATTTAACTCAGATGACCATGATATCTACTACTGCAGGCAGGAATCCCTCAGAAGAAATGGAGTAGCCATCATGGTCAACAAAGGAGTCCAAAATGCAGTACTTGGATGCAATCTCAAAAATGACAGAATGATCTCTGTTCGTTGCCAAGGCAAACCATTCAATATCACAGTAATCCAAGTCTATGCCCCAACCAGTAATGCTGAAGAAGCTGAAGTTGAACAGTTCTATGAAGACCTACAAGACCTTTTAGAACTAACACCCCAAAAAGATGTTCTTTTCATTATAGGGGACTGGAATGCAAAAGTAGGAAGTCAAGAAACACCTGGAATAACAGGCAAGTTTGGCCTTGGAATACGGAATGAAGCAGGGCAAAGACTGATAGAGTTTTGCCAAGAAAATGCACTGGTCATAACAAACACCCTCTTCCAATAACACAAGAGAAGACTCTACACATGGACATCACCAGATGGTCAACACCAAAATCAGATTGATTATATTCTTTGCAGCCAAAGATGGAGAAGCTCTATACAGACAACAAAAACAAGACCAGGAGCTGACTGTGGCTCAGACCATGAACTCCTTATTGCCAAATTCAGACTCAAATTGAAGAAAGTAGGGAAAACCACTAGACCATTCAGGTATGACCTAAATCAAATCCCTTATGATTATATAGTGGAAGTGAGAAATAGATTTAAGGGCCTAGATCTGATAGACAGAGTGCCTGATGAACTATGGAATGAGGTTCGTGACATTGCACAGGAGACAGGGATCAAGACCATCCCCATGGAAAAGAAATGCAAAAAAGCAAAATGGCTGTCTGGGGAGGCCTTACAAATAGCTGTGAAAAGAAGAGAAGCGAAAAGCAAAGGAGAAAAGGAAAGATATAAGCATCTGAATGCAGAGTTCCAAAGAATAGCAAGAAGAGATAAGAAAGCCTTCTTCAGTGATGAATGCAAAGAAATAGAGGAAAACAACAGAATGGGAAAGACTAGAGATCTCTTCAAGAAAATCAGAGATACCAAAGGAACATTTCATGCAAAGATGGGCTCAATAAAGGACAGAGATGGTAGACCTGTCTGTCAGGGGAGTGTAATTTCCTCGGTTCTGTCTTGTCACAACAAAGATTTGAAGCAACAGTAATTGAAGCCCTCGGTGCATCACAGCTCTTGGACAGTCCATGTTATACTTCTCTGACACATCAGTTTTATTTAGAAAATAAAGGAAAATACATCCTTGAGGTGTGAGGGCATGCCGACCCAAAGACACGAAGAGAGAGAGAGAATGAGCAGAGGGCGCGTGGGAGAGAGCCCCCCACCCCGGCCCTTGGGCTCCTCTTTTTATGTTTTTCGCTTGCCCTGGGCCTGCCTATGTAAATTGGGCTAGCCAGGAGTGCTGTTTGTCCCACCTGAGGTCCTCACTCCAGTCCTCGGACCTTCCTTTGTTCTATTTCCCAGGGCTTTTCCCTTCCTTGTCTCTTAGGCACTGCCATTCTGGACTCTGAGGGATTGGGGGCAGGAGGAGAAGGGGACGACAGAGGATGAGATGGCTGGATGGCATCACAGACTCGATGGACATGAGTTTGGGTGAACTCCGGGTGTTGGTGATGGACAGGGAGGCCTGGCATGCTGCAATTCATGGGGTTGCAAAGAGTCGGACATGACTGAGTGACTGAACTGAACTGAACTGAACTGATTCTGGACTCCTGTTTCCTACTCTAACACCTAACCGACCCAGGGGCAATCAGAGAGCCTGGGGCCTGGGGAAATGGGGAAGGACATGTGGAAAATGTGAGAAGTAAAAATGAGGGATGAGAAGTTAGTAATAGTCATCCTGTCATTTGTAAATGATTCATAGCTTTCATATTCCTGAGCTCTTTTGAGCCTTCTGAGAACGCTCAAGATGTAGGTAGGGGTGGGTCTTATTCCCAGTTTACACACGAAGATACTAAGTCACAGAGAAGTAGTGCCTTGCTCCAGGCCAGCTGGGACCAGAACACAGGTCTTTTGTCTCTTGTTTGGCTCTTCTATTTCTCCTGGTTCCACACTATTGACTACTAGACAGAGAGTAACCCCAGACTAGCTCTGCCTACTTCATAATTCTGCCCAGGGTCAGCCGAGTAGGGAATAAGTAATCAGAATAGGAGGCATATCTAGGAGATTGAACTTTCCCCCAAGGTTGACTTATAGTAAATGGATGTCCATGACCAGTGGTGTTTCATTAGGCTGAGCTGCATAATGGGTCTTTAATGTGGGTAAGACAAGACCACCCAACTCACTTTTAACTGATGAAGCTGAAACCAGATCTGTAGAGGTGAAAGGCTTATGCATTAGCCCTGGGATAATAGATTTCCAGATGGCTGGAATCAGACCTCTGTCTCTGCCTTTGGCCAGTGATATTGACCAATAAACTGCTTTATGTCAATAGATCAGGGTTATAGTATAAGTGAATGTTACATGTAGATAATAGCCTTTATTCAGGGTCTTTTGTAACTACTTAATGTACAGTCTTAAGACTCTCAGAGGGGAAATGTTCTGAGAAACCTCTTTGAAAGTCTTTTACATGATGCATTTTATAAGAGGTAACATATGCTAAAATCAAGCAAGGTGTACTAGTAAGAAGGAAAGAGGGAAGGGCACTTGTGAACGGTTTGAATGGTGCTTGTTGCAAATAGCCTCGCCTTTCCCAGCGTCTTCTCCACAGAGGTAATTTTAAAGCCGTGTTATGAGCGACACGCAGAAAGGTAGAAGACTCTTGAGGTAGCTGTCATTTTCCTCCTAGAGAAACACAATCATTTTCCAGCCTGCTTTATATAAATGTAAATGTGTGTCTCTGAGAAGGTTATTCTCCCCTGTGAATTAATGCAGTCCATCTGAAAAGGGGCAACGAATGGGCTACATGTAAATTATGACTTCCTGGGATGTTTCTTTGACATTCAGTTGAAAGAGACGGATCTGGTTGAGGTCAGTAATTGCGCCTCTTTCCCTCTGGGCTGTAAGTGTATTTGCATGGGAGGGAAGTGAATTTGCACGGGAGGGAAGGTGCAGGGGAGAGGGCCCTCAGCCCCGTAGGTGAGCAGGTGACCTCTTGTAGCGCTTTTTAAAGTTGCTTTGAATGGTCTGAGGAGAAAATGGTCTAAAAAGTATTGGTGGAGTTTAGGCACTGAATTTAATGTCCCCTTCATGTTCTGAATATGGCACAGTATTGTGAGAAATAACCCCCAAGGTGAATAGGGTTGGAAATGAAGGTAGGGCTCTGAGGAAGAAGCCAGCTGGGCTGAATGGTGATGCAAAGAGCCCTCAAGGCAGAAAAATGCAAAGTACATCCTGGATATTTGTGTGTTTGCTGGTGAGCTTGCAGAGATATAAGAGATTTCTACCAGTTAAGTCTGCAGCAAAAATCAGAATTTAGGAGGAAATGTGAGAAATCAAACACACTTTTAGATTTTCCAGGAAGATAGAGGGGGACAGAATTGCCTGTCTCTCTCCTCCCAATATTTGCCATGCTGATCTGAAGAATAACGTCATTGATTTAAAATGAGGGTGAAAGAAAGTCTTCAATCCTTTTATTGAAGAGAGTAGTTCCTGATTTCATAGTTTTTCCTTGTGTACAGGTTGCAGCCAGAATCACACACGATGTTCTGCTTATACAATGAAATGGCGCCAAAATACTCCAATTAACTTTGCCTTACTTTCTTTTTGATTTTGTTCTCCGTATAATTTAGGCAAAGGCAAGGTATGCAGTTAGGGATGTTCTTTTCTCTTAGTTCCTATTTCTAATTATAAAAGGACATGGCATCGTTTATTCCTGCTTCCTGTGTGCCTTGCGCTGTTCTGAGTGCTTGCCTAGGTTATCTCCCAGGAGCCTATGAGATAGTGCCTTGGACGGCTCTTGAGGCAGAAAGTAGGCGTGAGGAGGAAGTTTATGGCGAATGCTCTTGAGATTGACACTTAGGGGCTGAAGTGGAGGACTGCAGGAGAGGGAGGAGCCGCCCTGCCCGGAAGCTGCAGCCGAAGACTCTGCAGACTGGGAGAGTCTGCCCACTGGGAACCAGGAAGGCCTTTCAGCTCTGTTCCATCTTTAGGCAAGGGGACTAGACTTTTACACCCCTTGCCTCCCTATTCACTCCTTTCCCACCTCCCCATGGTCAGTGGATGTCAGATGCCCCCAGGAAGGGGTGTGACCCCGGGCAAGGCCATCTCTCAACAGCTGAGATGCATTTTGATGCTGTTAATATCCCTAGCAGTTGGGGATGGACTGCACGTGTACTGAAGTGGGGCCATCTGGGGACCCCACCACAGCAGCCAGTACAGATATTAGTCCCCTTTTTAAGAATTCATGATTTGCCCAAGGTCACACAGCAGTGTGGAGGGCCAGGATGAACCCTGCACGGTCTGACCCAGGACCCACACTCTGAATTGCCATTTGGCTTCTCCTCGAAATTATATACGTAAACTAGTAAGTGAATAAGATGCTTTCAAAGAGACGTGCTTGAAGCTCTGAAGAAAATAAAAGGGGGCGTATTGATACGAAGTTAATATGCTGATGGCACGTGTACTCCCTGAGAAGCCCAGGGGGCTCAGTGGTAAAGAATCTGCCTGCCAGTGCAAGAGATGCAGGAGACACGAGTTCGATCCCTTGGTTGGGTAGATCCCCTGGAGAAGGAAATGGTAACCCATTCCAGTATTCTTGCCCAGAAAATCTCATGGACAGAGGAGCCAGGGGGTGGCAAAGAGTAGGACACGCCCGAGCGACTGAGCATGCATGCACTACTTCCTGGTATCATCAGCTGTTTCACCCTATGTGGGGCGGTGACTGCCAGCCAACCATTCTTCTTTCTGGCACACAGCCAGTTGGCATTATCTGGTTTCCCTTTTGGTGATGTGGGCCACCTCCCAGCCTGACCAACAGATTCTCTAGATCGCGTGCTTCTTCCCCAGACCTGGGGGCTGCAGTGGCCAGGGCAGCCTGGGAAGCTGCTGCGGAAGAAAGCAGAGCTGCCACAGGCCTGGGTCTCTCAGGTGCCGGTGGGTCAGAGACCAGCTGCCCTGGAGCCTTCATCCTGGGTTGTTAGTGACATGAGTGAGAAATAAACTCATTCTTTGTTGCTGTTGTTCAGTTGCCAAGCTGTGTCCAACTCTTTGCGACCCCGTGGCGTGCAGTATGCCAGCCTTCCCTGCCCTCCCTCACCATCTCCCAGGGTTTGTCCAAGAAGCTTATTCTTTAAGCTCTGAAGTTTTAGGGGGTAGATATTTGTTATTGGAGCTTATTTTACTCTCATGAGTACAGTGTAGAAATTTATATAAAATGCTTTAGGATAAACAGTATTGTCAATGGGTAGTTATTACTGGGGTGGAATGATGGTTAGTTTTGTGTGCCAACTTGGCTGTGACACAGTGCACAGATATTTGGTCAACTGTTAGTCTGGATGTTTCTGTGAAGGTAATTTTTTTTTTTTTAATGAGATTGACATTTAATTTGGTGGAGCCTGAGTAAAGCAGATTCCCCTCTGTGATGTGGGCGGACCTCATTTGGTTAGTCGAAAGCCTTAATATAAGAACAGAGATTGAACTCCCCCGAGGAAGAAGGAATTCAGCCAGCGGTCTGCCTGGCAGCTTCCACTGCAACTTCTGTGTTTCCTGGTTCCCTAGCAGACTGCCTTTGGACTTGAACTCCACTCTGTCATAAGTCTCCAGCCTACCCCAGCAGAATTTGGACTCGCCAAGCCTCCATAATCACGTGACCCAATTCCTTAAAATAAACCTCTTTACTTATATGCAGAGTACATCATGAGAAATGCTGGGCTGGAAGAAGAACAAGCTGGAATCAAGATTGTGGGGAGAAACATCAATAACCCCAGATATGCAGATGACACCACCCTTATGGCAGAAAGTGAAGAGGAACTCAAAAGCCTCTTGATGAAAGTGAAAGAGGAGAGTGAAAAAGTTGGCTTAAAGCTCAGCATCCAGAAAACTAAGATCATGGCATCTGGTCCCATCACTTCATGGCAAATAGATGGGGAAATAGTGGAACAGTGTCAGACTTTATTTTTCTGGGCTCCAAAATCACTGCAGATGGTGACTGCAGCCATGAAATTAAAAGACGCTTACTCCTTGGAAGGAAAATTATGACCAACCTAGACAGCATATTGAAAAGCAGAGACATTACTTTGCCAACAAAGGTCCATCTAGCCAAGGCTATGGTTTTTCCAGTGGTCATGTATGGATGTGAGAGTTGGACTGTGAAGAAAGCTGAGTGCTAAAGAATTGATGCTTTTGAACTGTGGTGCTGGAGAAGACTCTTTCGAGTCCCTTGGACTGTAAAGAGATCCAACCAGTCCATCCTAAAGGAGACCAGTCCTGGTGTTCATTGGAAGGACTGATGCTGAAGCTGAAACTCCAATACTTTGGCCACCTGATGTGAAGAGTTGACTCATTGGAAAAAACCTCGATGCTGGGAGGGATTGGGGGCAGGAGGAGAAGGGGAAGACAGAGGATGAGATGGCTGGATGGTATCACCGACTCGATGGACATGAGTTTGGGTAAACTCCGGGAGTTGGTGATGGACAGGGAGGCCTGGCATGCTGTGATTCATGGGGTCACAAAGAGTCGGACATGACTGTGCGACTGAACTGAACTGAAGTGATACACACATCTGTTAGTTCTATTTGTCCAAACAACACTGACGATGTAAGTAGTTGTTAGCATTTGAAGCACTCAGATGAAGAATCTCTACTTCAGAGATGGCTGTGGAGTCTTCATATATCATTATAGGAATCTGCTGCAAGAAGTTTGTTAATTAACATAAAGAAGGTTTGAAATACATTTAAAAACATTGGTGTAATGGATTGTATTCAAGATGCATGGCTGGCTCAAAAGATTCTTAAGTCCCCATCAGCTTTGCAAGAACGAGATAGAAGAATCTGTCAAGACCAATAGCCGTAGGCCTAGAGCTCTATTGGGTTGGACCACGTGCTTCACAGAGCACTCTACATCCTGTCCCGTCAGGGGTCTAGCTAACTCTGCTGCTAGTTTCTTTGCAGGAGACCCCAGTTCGATTCCTGGGTTGAGAAGATCCCCTGGAGAAGGGATAGGCTACCCACTCCAATATTCTTGGGCTTCCCTTGTGGCTTAGAAGGTAAAGAATCCACTTGCAATGCTGGAGACCTGGGTTCGAAAACTGGGTTGGAAAGATCCCCTGGAGGAGGGCATGGCAACCCACTCCAGTATTCTTGCCTGGAGAGTCCCCAAGGGCAGAGGAGCCTGGTGGGCTACAGTCCATGGGATTGCAAAGAGTCAGACAGGACTGAGTGACTAAGCACAGCTGTGAGTGAATTTGGAAAAAACTACACAAACCCTTGTGCTAGTCTTTTGTGTGCATTGGTGTGTAGTAAGAGAAAGGAGAGGTGGACAAGGCTGTCGGTTTTTATATTAAATATTCTAGTTGCTTCTTAGCTTTTCTTACTGGTTTTGATGCACATCTTTAAAACCACCCTCACCCATTCCAGTGAGATGGCCCCTTTCTTTGCCACAGTGAGCTTGATTGCAGCATACCTTCCGTCACATCAGCTATTTTGGTTGCTACCAATGCTCAGATACCCTTTCACAGCTTCCCTGGAAAACTGAGGGTGTATGGCATCTAAATATTAATAAGTGGTATGTCATTGTATTTAGAAAACTGTCCTCTCTCTTCCTGCAAAAACGGTTATATTAAAATATCATGCTCTTGGATTGACATTGCTGAAGTGTGATGGGCTCATTTATATTCATGGAGAGCTTCAAAACAAGTATCCTAGTCTGCAGATTTTTCTAATTAAATAGCTGGAAAAACCATCTACCACTGTCTCATTTCAACCTTCCGTAGCTGCTTATTTCCTCTTCTTTTTAATGCATAAATAAACTCAGACTTTATTTATATTTTCCCTTTGACTTTTCTTCACTCATAAATACTACCTTGACGTTTTTTGCACGAGTTCATTTATAAGAAGTTTATTATGTTACCTGTCTGATGCAGCGTTAAAAGGCAAATTGCTGTAATTCCCCGTTATTAAGGAATTATTATTAATAAATACTGTGATGTCTTGCTACAAAACATTAAAGCATATAATTTTCTCCTCTGTGTTAATCTTCATTACATACCAAATGTGAAGCTTCATTGTTATTTGGTGGTGGTATTTAGGAACATTCTCTCAAAAGCACAACAGTGCTGGGGAATTGTTGCCTCTGGAGTTAATAGAAGCTACTTATTATCTGTTCAGCCCTAGAGAATCTAATTTTTAAATCTGTAATATGAGAACTTTTAGGGGGTGGGGAACAGAATTCATGTGGTTGTAAGGATCAGGGAGCTGGAAAAAAGGGGAGATTTTTCTAAAAATATAATATCAATTGATCATTAATTGACTGATTAAAAATTTTTGAACACTAATATAACCCAAGCAAGCATGTGTGTGCATGTATGTACACACTCAGATATTCATATCTCAGTGCTCTTCTGAACTTTATTTAACCATCCTTTTGTTTTGGATTTTTAAATTGTTCTCAGTTGTTCTAATTATAAATAATGTTACAGTAACTTCTTTAATACATAAATCCTCCCAAATCTGTGATTATTTCACTAGAAAAGATTCTTGGAAGTAAAAATTACTGGGTCAAAGAACGTGGACTTAAATGTTTAATGCATGTATTTCATAAATTCTGCTTTCCTAAAAGATAACCCAATTTACCTTCCTAACTAGGAGTGTGGAGAACTCCTAACTAGGAGTGTGGAGAACAGCCATCTCTCCACACTCTTACCAGTACCTAATAGTAGCATCTCATTGTTGTTTTCATTGCATATCTGTGGTTATTAGTAACTAGTAAGGCTAAACATATTTTCTTTTTTTTTTATTTTTTAAATTTTTATTTATTTATTTTTTAAATTTTATTTTATTTTTAAACTTTACAAAATTGTATTAGTTTTGCCAAATATCAAAATGAATCTGCCACAGGTATAATTTATTAACCAGTTCCAATTTTCTGAGAGTTGTCTAATTGTGTATGCCTATGTCTGCCAATGCAGGAGACATAAGAGGCCCAGGTTCGATCTCTGGGTTGGGAAGATCCCTCGAGGAGAGCGTGGCAACCCACTCCAGTGTTCCTGGAGAATCCCATGGACAGAGGAGCCTGGTAGGCTACAGTCCATAGGGTCACAAAGAGTCAGACACGGCTGAGGTGACTTAGCACACACGCATCTTTATAGTAGATGTTAACAATTTGTCTTAATTTATAGCAATAGCTTACATGTGAAAATATTCAACCTTTATTATATTGTTTGCAAATACATTTCCCATCATTTACATATGAAAAATATTAAATTTTTATTCAGTTCAGTTCAGTTCAGTCGCTCAGTCATGTCCAACTCTTTGCGACCCCATGAATCACAGCACGCCAGGCCTCCCTGTCCATCACCAACTCCCAGAGTTCACTCAGACTCACATCCATCGAGTCAGTGATGCCATCCAGCCATTTCATCCTCCGTCGTCCCCTTCTCCTCCTGCCCCCAATCCCTCCCAGCATCAGAGTCTTTTCCAATCAGTCAACTCTTCGCATGAGGTGGCCAAAGTACTGGAGTTTCAGCTCTAGCATCATTCCTTCCAAAGAAATCCCAGGGCTGATCTCCTTCAGAATGGACTGGTTGGATCTCCTTGCAGTCCAAGGGACTCTCAAGAGTCTTCTCCAACACCACAGTCCAAAAGCATCAATTCTTCAGCGCTCAGCTTTCTTCACAGTCCAACTTTCACATCCATACATGACCACAGGAAAAGCCATAGCCTTGACTAGACGAACCTTTGTTGGCAAAGTAATGTCTCTGCTTTTGAATATGCTATCTAGGTTGGTCATAACTTTCCTTCCAAGGAGTAAGCATCTTTGAATTTCATGGCTGCAGTCACCATCTGCAGTGATTTTGGAGCCCCCAAAAATAAAGTCTGACACTGTTTCCCCATCTATTTCCCATGAAGTGATGGGACTGGATGCCATGATCTTCGTTTTCTGAATGTTGAGCTTTAAGCCAACTTTTTCACTCTCCACTTTCACTTTCATCAAGAGGCTTTTTAGTTCCTCTTCACTTTTTCCCATCATTTGATTTCACCATTTTCTGGTGAACAGATGTTTACATTATTTTATGTGGACAAATATAAATATATATTTATTAAATATGGGTGGTGGATATGTGGGCATTTAATATATATATTTTTCTATCTTACAATGATTCTTAGATAAAGCAAATTTAAAGTCATACTGCTCATTCAAGATTTCTTTCATTTTATTTCAACTTGGAAAACCCTCCCATTTCCCTAGCTCTGTTTCATGAAGAACTCGTTTCTTTCCCTTTGGTTTGCTTCATATAGTGCTGTCATTGTTAATTTGTCTATCTTCCTACTAGATGGTGAGCTAGAGCCTTGTACGTCTGGGTGTGCAATGTTCAGTTGGTCTCATTGAACACTTACTGAATAGAGGGAAGGACAGCCTCCGGAGGAGGAAGGGCTGTGAGAAAGGTATGCAGTCCAAGAGGTGGCACCGCCTTCTCATCCTGAGGCGTGGGGATTACAGATCTTCAAAACAGGAAGCTCTTGGCAGAAATGACTTCACACAGATTTCCTGCTGTGGGCATGCTGAATCGGTTGGAATATTTGAAATCCCATCATGAATTCATGTCAGCCTTCCTCCACATATACCCCTCTCCCGGGATTTTTTTTTTTTATATATATTTGTTTATTTATTTGGCTGTGCTGAGTATTCACTGAGGCATGTGGGATCTTTCATAAGGCATACAGAATCTTTACTTGCTGTGTGGGATCCAATTTCCTGTCCAGGGATTGAACCTGGGCCCTCTGCATTGGGAATGTGGAATCTTAGCCACTGAACCATAAGGAAAGTCCCTCCCAGGATGTTTAAACACCATATGCACCTTCATCGATGATGTTAGAGAGATCAAGAGTAAGGAAGAGACATGCCACACTGGATCCTCCCATCAGCAACAGCACTTAATGGCAGAGCTGAACTGTACAGCGTGACATAATATTTTGTGTTAATAAAAGCTTTGGAGTTAGTCTTGTCTTCTAAAAAGAAGCCAGCTTCTTAAAAGACCTGTGTTATTTGTGCCTTATTTCCTACAGTCTCCAGAAAATTGCTGAACATCTATTAGATGCTCAGTGAGTTCCAAGGGGTTCTAATTTCCTTTTCCTTTGCAGATTGCTATTCTTAGCACTTTTATATACAACAGGAGGACTTTATTTTTTTAGTCTTCCAGGATTTTCATTTTTAACCAAATGTGTTTTTTTTTTATATTCCAGGCTAAGAATAAATATTCTAAATGTAATGTTAAATCCCAATTGAATACATAGGCTATTTTTTTCAAAGCCTCAATTTGGATTCTTATTTCAGCTCGCGGTTCCCTTGTTATTTTATGTCATAGCCAGATAGGAGTTGTCCAGAAGGTTCTTCTCTCATCTAACTGTAGCCCTGTTTCTCCCTTAAATCCGTGGAGTAGCTTGTTAGATGAGGCATCTTGCTCTCTTTATCTGCTTCAGACTGAAGGCAGAGAGTAGAGCATCCAGGAAAGACTAGAAAAGAAAAACTAGATGACCTAGCATGAGTGGAGCAATTTGGTGAAGAAGAGTCAAATTGAAATGACATTCTGGTATCTGAGAGTGTTGCTGCTGCTGCTGCTAAGTCACTTCAGTCATGTCCGACTCTGTGCGACCCCATAGACGGCAGCCACCAGGCTCCCCCGTCCCTGGGATTCTCCAGGCAAGAACACTGGAGTGGGTTGCCATTTCCTTCTCCAATGCATGAAAGGGAAAAGTGAAAGTGAAGTCGCTCAGTCGTGCCTGACTCCCAGCGACCCCATGGACTGCAGCCCTCCAGGCCCTCCATCCACGGGATTTTCCAGGCAAAGTCCTGGAGTGGGTGCCACGCCTTCTCCATGAGAGTGTCGAGCTGTCATCATTAAGAGGTCAGAGCTTCAAGGGTCAGAAGTTCTAGGCAGCACAAAGGAGTTGTTTGAAAGCAACTTCTACTGGAAAATCAACCACTGGCTATGTTGGATGCTTACATGATGAAAAAAGAAAGGTGGAATGTAGCATGTTTGAAGGTGAGGTCCCTAGGGAGACTTCCCGATGTTACCTCTTCATACCCATACAGCTATGTACTTCTAACCATTGTTGTTTTTTGGCTCTTCTAGTTTCAGCCTTAGGTATCTCTTCTCATAGTTTTGCTAGAATTTTCCCCCAATTTTTAAAAATTGTGTTAAAATAACCATAATGTAAAATTTACCATATTCACTGTTTTAAAGTGTGCTGTCTCATGGTATTAAGTACATTAATAGTGTTAGTTTCTCAATCATATACAACTCTTTGGACCCCATGGATCGTAGCCTACCAGGCTCCTCTGTCCATGTGATTTCCCAGGCAAGAATACTGAAGTGGGTTGCCATTTCCTTCTCCAGGGAATCTTCCCAACCCAGGGATCGCACCCAGGTCTCCCACATTGCAGGCAGATTCTTTACCATCTGAGCCAAGTACAATCACTGTTTTGCTGAATTTTCAACACCAGAATTTTCAAGATTTCCTCCCTCAGGCCCATGAGGCCACCAGGGCAAGTGGATTGGCACCTGGCATTGTATGAATTAGTCTGGAAATTAAAAAATTTGTGTTGTAAAAATTCAGACTGACTTCATTTGGATTGTGGTGGTGGTGGTGATTTAAATGTGAGGCTACATGGAAAACCTTTGTTGTCAAGTGTGATGCTCAGAGAACTTTACTGGTGTGAGAATTCAGATATAAAACTCTTTGGAATTTCTGGAGTGGAACATTCATCCTGTGCTTAAACTCGTTTCCTATGTTGATGCTCATTCCTCTGCTGGGTTCACATATAGCTCTTCTGAGGTATCTCCTAAAGGCAGAGCATGCA
This sequence comes from Bubalus bubalis, assembly GCF_019923935.1. Lineage (NCBI taxonomy): Eukaryota > Metazoa > Chordata > Mammalia > Artiodactyla > Bovidae > Bubalus > Bubalus bubalis. Next base: position 6,895,906 of record NC_059175.1, read on the forward strand.
AACACCTTGTCCTGTATGTCTTCCACGGTTGTACTGGGGACCAGCTATGGGATTCCAGGAAGGTCTCTTTTCTGTTCTGTGCTATGGTTCATCCTGCAGATAACGGCAGCATTTTGCACATCACGGAGGAGTGCAAGGAGTAATGTGATCTGTATAAGGAGCACCGCTGAATCGTGCTGTCTTCCTGGGATTGTCAGATGGGCTAACCCTGATTTGTTCTTTTTTAAAAAATTTTGGTGGCCCTGTATCTTTGCCGTGGCACGTGGTTCTCTAGCTGTGGGGCAAGGGCTTAGTTGCCCTACAGCACGTGGGATCTTAGTTCCCCAACCAGGGGTGGACCCACCTCCCTTGCATTGGAAGGTGAATTCTTAACCACTAGACCACCAGGGAAGTCCCAACCCTGTTTTGTTCTTAAAAAGCATCTTGCCTAGGAATCATCAGTACTTTCTGGATGGGGTGTGTGTGTGTGTTTGAGGGCATTATGAATGTATGTTATTGCTTTGATTAGCCATTCCCCCCTATTTACTCAACAACTAAAACAAACCCATGTAGTATTAATAAACTAAATGACACTTGCATTTCGCTGCTCACTTGGCAAGCATTCTGCTTTGCTCCACGTCAATGAAAGAAAAGTGAAAAGTGAAAGTGTCAGTCCCTCAGTTGTGTCAGACTGTTTGAGACCCCATGGATTGTGGCCCGCCAGACTTCTCTGTCCATGGATTCTCCAGGGAAGAATACTGGAGTGGGTTGACATACCCTCCTCCAAGGGATCTTCTTGACCCAGAGATCGAACCTGGGTCTTTCACATTGCAGGCAGATCCTTTACCATCTGAGCCACCTTTGCAAATTGTAGGTTTCAACAAATCATTAAGGGGGTATAGATTTCTAGTTTATTCTTCTTTTCCTTTTATGTTTTCTATCCCCCTCTTTCTTCTTTCCTCCTTTCTTCCTCTGGTGTAGAATATACAATCTAGTCAACACTTTCTTCCTTTGGTAAAGATCAGTCCACTTTTTGATTGCACCAATTGCACATGTAACTGTTTCCTTACAGGTATATTTATGGAGAAGATCTGGAGAGAGACACTCTGAGTTGCTGTGCTTATTACATTTGATGTACTATAACTAGGAAATCAGGGTTTTGCATTTTAAAAAATATTGCAGTTTGTACTTCATAATATCCTGCATTTAAAGAACATGATTACTGCTAATTATCATTTAGAAAATTATTTTTTGCTTGATTAGGGATTTTAACTACATGTACTCAAATCTAGTGGGTCTTCATTATGCGCAGTACTTTCCATTCCTCACTGGCTTAAATATTAATATATGGAAATTTAGCTTCGTTTGCCATACCTTTTGATGTCAGGAGCATAATCAGTGTAATTGGCTTAGATTGTTTTTTCTCCTGTTTGTATTTCATATTATCTAATGTCATTAGTGAGCTGACTACTGAGTGGGTAATCTGCATTTCACAACTGCTTCTTGAGCACATTATTGCCATTGATTTTGATTATTTTAATTTCCCTTCACCCCAGGCAGGCCCTCAAGCTGTGCGATATTATTCAAAGAACTGCTTTCTTCCATTCAGTGAGCAGCTCTTCTTTTAAAAAAAATTTGTTTTATTCAAGTATAGTTGATTTACAATGTTTTATTAATTTCTGCTGTACAGCAAAGTGATTCAGATATGTGTGTGTGTGTGTGTACATTCTTCTTCATATTTTCTTCCAGTCTGTTTCCTGTTTCTGAACACCCATCAGCATTCTAATAAAGGATGATGTTTTTACTTGGTTGGGGGCGGTGTGGGCAGTAGGTAACTTGATTTTTGTAGACTATGGGTGGGTGGGTAGCTCAAGACTTGTGTGCATTTGTTCTGAGTTGTGGTTAACATGAGAGCCTCTGGTGCCCAGAGGGAAGCTGGATACCTGGTCTGGTCTGGTGGCATAGTCTGAGCAGGGCACTCGACAAGCCCAGAACGTTGAGTCTGGAGCCAGGCTCCTCATCCATAGAACTCTGGGAGAGTCTGTTGCTGGTACACGGCAGCCATACCTCTCTTTGTTCTCCCTGAGGCTTGCAAGTTTGTCTTTAGCCCTGGGAAAATGATTGCTGGATGGACATGGGGATTCGAATCCAACTTCCTTTTCGGTTTTTGCACGTATTCCAAAACTAGCTGTAAAAAGAACCCCACATTAGAGTCTAAGTTTGGCTATGGTCAGCCACAGAGTCTGCTAACCCTCTGGCTGCGATACTTGTGTGCTGTTAAAATGGTGGTAGTTGTTAAGTCATTTGTTACTGCACAGAATCTTGAATGTTAAGGCTGTAAGGAAATGACCAGTGCCAGTATTCTGCTTCTGTCTTTTTATAGACAAGAAGACAGAAGCTTAGAGGGTGGATGACTGGCTTGAGATGACAAAGATGAGTGGCGGAGCAGAGGGAGAATCCCTCTTGCCTGGGCAGAGCTCCTTTTTATCTTTTCCTGTTTGCCATCTTTTATGGGAGCAAGAGGATCATTTGCTGATTTTTTAAAAAATTATTTATTTTAGTTTGCACAGGATTTATTTTGTTTCTTTTAAAAAAATTATTTATTTTTTATTGGAGGATAATTGCTTCACAATATGGTGTTGGCCTTTGCCATACGTCAGCATGAATCTGCTTCTTGTTTTAATTGAAGTGTAGTTGATTTACAATATTGTGTTCATTTCAGGTGTACAGCGTAGGGATTCAGATTTTTTTTGCAGGTTACATTCTATTGTAGGTTATTGCAAGGCATTGGCTGTGTGCGCTTTAATTCTCAGTGGTCCTTTGTTACCAGATGACCCCGTGTAGCAACATATTGCACACACCTGCTAACCATACCATCCATGTGGGCGATTGGCAGCCATATATACACACATGTAGTTCAACGTGTTGTTTTGGGGGCAGGGGCTTTTATAAGGCAAACGAGAAGAAGAAAGGAATGGAATTAAAAGAATGTGCGTATGTGTCTACACACACATATACACGTTAAGGGTTCTAGCAGAGTGATTCTGCCCGAATGTGACCTAAGACAGCTTGGGTTAAAGAGTTTTTTCCCTCCTTTTTCCCGTTAGGGCAGACTTTTCACTCCTGTCGTGCTGGAGAAATACAGTCATCTGGTGCTAAGTGCTCTGGCCTCCTTGGAAGGCACTGCCTCTGGTTGGCACTTTTCTTCACTGTTTGGTTTGACCCGAGGAGCTGGAAGTGGAGGCAGCTTCCTTGGGGAGTGTGGAGGGGGAGAACTGGGCAGGGATCTTCTGTTTGAAGTTTCTGTAATAATTAGTTTAGGACCCACCAAAGTGTAATTCCTCATGAATTTAATTATTGTAGGAATTCTTAATTATCAAAAGGATTTTTAAATGTTTTAATCAAGAAGACTCCAGGGTGAGTATTTCAGGCTATGTGACATCAGTGTCCCTAACTGGCAGTTCCTCTAACAGTTGGTTTAAGTGAATTGGGTATCATCAAAGGAGGTAAATAAAATTGATCCAGGCCGTATTTTACTGCACATGTCTAGAAACGAGCCTCTTAATCCTAAATAATCGTTTCCTGCTGTTTCTTCTTTGGGCCAGGCCTCTCCTTGTTTTAACGTGTTGGTTTCTGGTACAGGGATGTGAGTTAATGTCCTCCCTTCTGAGCTGTGTGTGAGAGCCCGAGCTCCTGACATACCCAGAATATGCCTGGCTGACACCACTTTTTTCTGTCAATTCAGTGAAAAGCACCAGGTGAGTGGGCGGCTTGGCTTGAAGTAAACCTTGGACTGGCTGGAACATTTGGAGACTGACTGCATTTTATCTGAGTTGCCAGGGAGCTTTCAAAGTGAATGGACCTGGATACTGAGACTCATTTACTTAGTGAAAAAGACAGAAGGGTGGACTAAGTCATTTACTTAGTGAAAAAGACAGAAAGGTGGACTAAGTCAGTGACATCTAGACTCTGGGATTTCAATGACCATTAAAATATGTAAAATGGTTTTGCAGACTGACATAGAATTATCAATATTTCTTTTGGCCAAGTAAGGGCATTAAGAAAGAATCAAGGAATCACCTACTATGACTACCACGTATGTGTGTATGTCGGGGGGAGGAGTTTAACAACAAAGGACAGCCATTACATTCAAATAACAAACTCTATGAAAAACTTAACTATGGTGACTTAATTGTTTTTCATTTCACCAAAGACTGGTAAAAACTGGCATTTAACAACTGAGCCAGGTGACCTTTTAAGAGTCTCTTGTAAACATCATGGGCTTTCCTGGTGGCTCAGACAGTAAAGAATCTGCCTGTAATGTAGGAGACCTGGGTTTAATCTCTGAGTCAGGAAGATCTGGAGAAGGGAATGGCTACCCACTCCAGTATTCTTGCTTAGAGAATTCCATGCGCAGAGGAGCTTGGGGTCACAGAGAGTTGGACACGACTGAGCTACTAACACTTTACAGATATAACATTGGCTTGAGTTTAACTTATGACCTTCATTTTAGGTCCTTCACTATGACCTAAAGAGCCTTTATTCTTACTCATTTTTTTTCCTCCTAGGTAACGCCTTTCGTGCATTTTCTCTTTTTCCTTATTCCGTCTCCCCTGCGTGCTCCCACTCCTCCTTCTGCTCTTCTGACGGTTTCCCAGGGGCTCTCTCAAGGGCAGAAAGGCTATGTGTAACCACCCTGTCCCAGCGGCTAGTCTTTCTCCTGAATGGGGTGCTGTTCTCAAATCTGGCTAGAGCACAGCCTTATACAGTCCTCACGGTGGAGATGCTGTAAAACATCTTTGTTTTGCTGACATCACCTTTTTGTAGACACTTCTTGGCTGTAATCCCTCAATTAGCTGGGCATCTATCAAGTAATTTTGTGTTCTGAATATTTTTCTAATTACTGTCTGCTGTACAAGACAAAATCAAAAAAGTTTTCTTTGATCGAGATATATTACGTTGCTGACTTCTCTTTCATTTACTGGGTCTATTACTCTGTCATAGAAATAGATTAATGGCCTGAAAATTTCACCAGAGCTTGTTTTCTCATGAATTTTGCTGATTTGACTGCTTTTGTTTGGGCCAGAATTTACAGTAACTTAGGTTTGCTTGCTTTTTCAGTCCTTTTCTTTCTAGTTTCAACAAAACATGTCCAACATATGCAAGAGTGAAGGGCTATTAAGTATATTTTTATAAATAATACAAATAAGTCTGGCTTTGATACCCATAAAATCAGATGGGTTGGCTTTTTGATAAAGATTGCATTTGAGGGTTCCTCATTCAAATGACTCACTGGGAACTATTTTATTGGTTAACATGAAACAAAACACCTTCTTTAATGAATTATAGTCATATTCAAATCATCATGAAACATAAAGTAAATAAAGTACAGCAGATGGATAGTGTCACCTCAATTTATTTGCTCAGGTGAATTCAAAGACTAGGTAATATATTTTGTTTAATGAAAGAGAATGCTGTATAAATTCTTTAAAACTTCAGATAGTTATTTCTTTTTGTTCTCTCCGTAAAAAAATGCAGTAAAGTCTCACTCATTGGGTGCCATAATTCTTTCAAGCATTTTGGTAGATGTTTTGCCAGAGATGGCTTTGAAATCTATGGGGTGTTTAGGATCTTCTGTGGTGGAAAAAAGTTAAACATCCAGGAGATTCTAAGTTATTCAGATGAAACATTGTGGTCCATATAGTCTAAGAGTTAAAAGACTAACAAATTCACACTAATGCTGAGGTGTGGGCTTAGCAATTTGAATCTGAGCAGAAGAGTTTCAGGAGAGCATGAAGTCTCGTAAACCTATATAAGTTGTGTGTTTAAAGTGTTAGCTTTGCATGAGGGTAACCTACCAGCTCTGGCATCTCCTGAATGGGTCTGCCCTATTTCAGCAGTGGTATCTGGGACAGAACATTGTACTTGGACTGAGAATCCCCAGGTCTCTATTCAAGAATACTAGATAGAGAATCCTGAGAGCACCTTGCTAGCCACTGGCTTGAGAGGGTCTCTGTCTGAGTCATTGTCTCCTCTTGTAGGGACAGCAAGACATCACCCAAAGGGTGATTGTGAAGGTTAGAAGACAGCATGTGGAGGGAAATATGTTATGAATTATGGGGCTCTGTGCAGATACCAAGTCATGTTCATCCTGTGGGAAATGAGTCTGGTTAAGAGTCGATAGGGGTCGGCCTCATCCAGCCCGCCTGCTACATTTTCACCTAGCAAGGTAAGGCATGTCTGCGGCATCCCTCCTCGTCGGCCCTGCTATGTTGATTTGATAGCAGTTATGGGGCAACAGAGGCTTCCCCAGGGGCTCAGCAGTAAAGAATCTGCCTGCAGTGCAGGAGACACAGGAGCCGCGGGTTTGATCCTTGTGTCGGGAAGATCCCTTAATGGAGGGCATGGCAACCCACTCCAGTATTCTTGCCTGGAGAATTCCATGGACAGAGGAGTCTGGCAAACTATAGTCCACAGGGTCACAGAGAGTTAGGCACAACTGCAGTGACTTTAGCAAGCATAGCACATGGGGCAACAGTCTCATCACATAGTTATATTTGGTCTTATAATGTCACTAAGCTGAAGAACTGATGCTTTCAAACTGAGGTGCTGGAGAAGACTCCTCAGAGTCCCTTGGACAACCAGGAGATCAAACCAGTCAATCATAAAGGAAATCAACCCTGAACAGTCATGAGGATTGCTGCTGCTGCTGAAGCTCCAACATTTTGGTCACCTGATGTGAACAGATGACTCACTGGAAAAGACCCTGATGCTGGGAAAGACTGAAGGCAAAAGAAGAGGGTGTCAGAGGATGAGATGGCTGGATGGCATTGATGATGCAATGGATATGAACTTGGGCAAACTCTGGGAGATGAGGGACAGGGAGGCCTGGCATGCTGCAGTCCGTTGGGCTGTGAAGAGCCGGACACAACTGGGCAACTGGACAACAACAATGTCACCAAAGGGACCCCCTGTTGGGATGGGTATGAACCTAGGGTTCTGGAGGCTTGATGGTAACTGTTTTGACCTCAAAGTGTGGACTGATGTACCCTTCAAGAACTAGAGGTGAGGAAATAAGAATTAAAAGCAAGCAAGACTTCTGCTTGTATATGTCACCTGGTTGGAAGTAGAGGGGAGAGCACTCTGCCCTAGTGGCATTGAGTGTGGAGCCCAGACAGAACGGGAGGCATGCGCAGACTCATGCTTTGTTCTTGGTGCTGTAGAACCAGCCAGCCCGGCTCCTTGGCAGCAATGAACTCTAGCATCTGTTGAAAGCAAAGGATACTTAAATGGAGTTCATTTCAATTTCTCATTTTCTTGTCATAAGGGATGAGCACACCCAGTAGTGCTCTATATTTTTAGAGAGTCTGACTTATTTTTCAAGCATTTGAGTTTGGCTATATTCTACATGTGATTTGCCAGCTTTCTTTCTTTAATTATTAGCATTAAACCCATGTGTAGGAATTTGAATGGAAACTTAATAGCTATTTAAATATTTGTTTACACTTAATTCATCAAAAGGAGTGTTGAGTAAGGGCTGTTGTATCTTGTGAGGAGTCTTTGAAGATAGTTTATGAATGATTTCTCTTCATAAGATGTAGCATCAATTTCACCCCTTCTTTTCCCCCAGAGAAACTTGGATTTGGGAATAGTTAGGATGGGATCCCAATTCCGAAGCCATGATGCTTGCAGCAGGGTTTGAGCAACATGCAGTGAGTTCTTAATCTTCTTAATTGCCGCTGACTTTGAGGAGGTTGTTTTGGTAAAATTCCCAAGTGGATTTTCAAGAAAGCACATGCTGTCTTAGAAAACATTATTCTCCATCTCTAGGTCTTATGTACAGTTGCCAGAGCGTGGAAAAACAATTTCCATGGCCCATCTTTTTTTTTTCCCCCCAAATATGACACACAGATTGGTTCCGGGCAGCAGAAGATGAGTAAGAAGAGAAATGATAATTTCCAAATAATTCTTAGGTACTCATTGCCCAGTATCTATCTGTGTCTCTCGTAGGCTTTTTGTGGTACTAACTATATCAGTAATACTGATTTAAAGGAACAGGCATTATCTGTTAATGACAAGATAATGGTGTTATTTTGCTCTGATCACAAGGTACTATTCTATTTGTAACAGGCTGTTCTCAGATGACAGTGGGAGGGGGACTTGGGCTTACAAATGTTGGAGCTGAGGGTAGGGGTGGAGAGAAACTTAGTGATTGACCAGTCAAGACTTCCTGTTCTCAAAGGGTTTGAAGTAGTAAATGAAATAAATATACACTTAGGTACATGGTAAGCATAGAAAACTTTTGGATGAATTCATTAATTAAAGATTAAGCTCTCCTTATGATGAGGAAGTGTAAGCATTATGTTGAAGTGAATATCTAGAAAAGAAGTACAGCTGTGTTTTCTTAGACTTTCCTCTTCTGTCCCTTGTCTACACACCAGAGCTGTTTCCTTGAACTGAGAATGAATCTTGTACTCCATTGTCAGTCAATACAGTTTTGTAATAGTAAATATTGTACTTTAATGAATACATGTATTTGACTGGAGGGCAGCGAGTACAAAATCACTAGATACTTGGTTATAATTTATGAAATTGTTTACCTTTGATTTTACACTAATTACAGATTTAAATTAAAAATGTTAATTTTGAATTAATTATGGATTTACATAGAGTTGTGAGAGTTGGATCATAAAGAAGGCTGAGAGCCAAAGAATTGATGCTTTTGAACTGTGGTGTTGGAGAAGACTCTTGAGAGTCCATTGGACTGCAAGGAGATCCAGCCAATCCATCCTAAAGGAAATTAGTCCTGAATATTCACTGGAAGGACTTATGCTGAAACTGAAGCTCTAATATTTTGGCTACCTGATGTGAAGAGCTGACTCATTTGAAAAGACCCTGATGTTGGGAAAGATTGAAAGCAGGAGAAGGGGATGACAGAGGATGAAATGGTTGGATGGTATCACCAACTCGATGGACATGAGTTTGAGCAAGCTCCAGGAGATGGCGAAGGACAGGGAGGCCTGGCATGCTGCAGTTCATGGGGTTGCAAAGAGCTGCTTATGACTGACTGACTGGGTAACAACAAGAGTTACAATAATATAGAGATAGCTCCTGATGGCAGCATCTTGTAAAACTATAGTTCAGGACGACAATTTGGAACTAGTACATTGGCACTGATACAGCCAAGATATAGAACTTTTCTTTTTGAGGTATCGTAGACATTTAATACTATATAAGTTTCAGGTGTACAACATGACGATCTTCGGATACATTATGAAAGGATCACAGCGTGTCTGGTTAACATTCATCACCGTTCATAGTTATAAAGAGTTTTCATGTGATGAGGACTTTTAACGTTTACTCTCTTCAGTTCAGTTCAGTCGCTCAGTCGTATCCGACTATTCATGACCCCATGAATCGCAGCACGCCAGGCCTCCCTGTCCATCACCAACTCCCGGAGTTCAAACAGACTCACATCCATCGAGTCAGTGATGCCATCCAGCCATCTCATCCTCCGTCGTCCCCTTCTCCTCCTGCCCCTAGTCCCTCCCAGCATCAGAGTCTTTTCCAATCAGTCAACTCTTTGCATGAGGTGGCCAAAGTACTGGAGTTTCAGCTCTAGCATCATTCCTTCCAAAGAAATCCCGGGCTGATCTCCTTCAGAATGGACTGGTTGGATCTCCTTGCAGTCCAAGGGACTCTCAAGAGTCTTCTCCAACACCACAGTTCAAAAGCATCAATTCTTCGGTGCTCAGCCTTCTTCACTGTCCAACTCTCACATCCATACATGACCACAGGAAAAATCATAGCCTTGACTAGCTGGACCTTTGTTGGCAAAGTAACGTCTCTGCTTTTGAATATGCTATCTAGGTTGGTCATAACTTTCCTTCCAAGGAGTAAGCATCTTTTAATGTCATGGCTGCAGTCACCATGTGCAGTGATTTTGGAGCCCCCAAAAATAAAGTCTGACACTGTTTCCACTGTTTCCCCATCTATTTCCCATGAAGTGATGGGACCAGATGCCATGGTCTTCATTTTCTGAATGTTGAGCTTTAAGCCAACTTTTTCACTCTCCTCTTTCACTTTCATCAAGAGGCTTTTGAGTTCCTCTTCACTTTCTGCCATAAGGGTGGTGTCATCTGCATATCTGAGGTGATTGAGATTTCTCCCGGCAATCTTGATTCCAGCTTGTGTTTCTTTCAGCCCAGCATTTCTCATGATGTATTCTGCATATAAGTTAAATAAGCAGGGTGATAATATACAACCTTGACATACTCCTTTTCCTATTTGGAACCAGTCTGTTGTTCCATGTCCAGTTCTAACTGTTGCTTCCTGACCTGCATACAGATTTCTCAAGAGGCAGGTCAGGTGGTCTGGTATTCCTATCTCTTGAAGAATTTTCCACAGTTTATTGTGATCCACACAGTCAAAGGCTTCGGCATAGTCAATGAAGCAGAAGTAGATGTTTTTCTGGAACTCTCTTGCTTTTTCCATGATCCAGCGGATGTTGGCAATTTGATCTCTGCTTCCTCTGCCTTTTCTAAAACCAGCTTGAACATCAGGAAGTTCACAGTTCACATATTGCTGAAGCCTAGCTTGGATAATTTTGAGCATTACTTTACTAGCGTGTGAGATGAGTACAACTGTGTGGTAGTTTGAGCATTCTTTGGCATTGCCTTTCTTTGGGATTGGAATGAAAACTGACCTTTTCCAGTCCTGTGGGCACTGCTGAGTTTTCCAAATTTGCTGGCATATTGAGTGCAGCACTTCCACAGCATCATCTTCCAGGATTTGGAATAGCTCAACTGGAATTCCATCACCTCCACTAGCTTTGTTCGTAGTGATGCTTTCTAAGGCCCCCTTGACTTCACATTCCAGGATGTCTGGCTCTAGATGAGTGATCACACCATCGTGATTATCTGGGTCATGAAGATCTTTTTTGTACAGTTCTTCTGTGCATTCTTGCCACCTCTTCTTAATATCTTCTGTTTCTGTTAGGTCCATACCATTTCTGTCCTTTATCGAGCCCATCTTTGCATGAAATGTCCCCTTGGTATCTCTAATTTTCTTGAAGAGATCTCTAGTCTTTCCCATTCTGTTGTTTTCCTCTATTTCTTTGCATTGACCGCTGAGGAAGACTTTCTTATCTCTTCTTGCTATTCTTTGGAACTCTGCATTCAGATGCTTATATCTTTCCTTTTCTCCTTTGCTTTTTGCTTCTCTTCTTTTCACAGCTATTTGTAGGGCCTCCCCAGACAGCCATTTTGCTTTTTTGCATTCGTTTTCCATGGGGATGGTCTTGATCCCTGTCTCCTGTACAATGTCATGGACCTCATTCCATAGTTCATCAGACAAATCCCAGGTCACAATGAAATATCACCCCACGCCTGTTAGGATGGATGTATTATTATCAAAAAGACAAGTAATAATAAGTATTGGTGAGAATGTGGAGGAAAGAGAACACTTGTGCATTGTTGGTGGGAATTTAAATTGGTACAACCACTATGGAAAACAATATAGAGTTTCCTCAAAAAATTAGAAATAGAACTACTATACAATCTAGCAATTCCACTTCTGTGTATTTATCCAGAGAAAAGGAAAGCACTAACTCAAAAAGATACATATACTGCCATATCTACTGCAGCACTATCTACAACAGCCAAGATGCGAAAGAACTTGTGTCCATCAATGGACAAATGGGTGAAAATGTGGTTGCTGTTGTTGTAATTTAGTTACTAAGCCGTGTCTGGAGGAAGTCATATGGGGTTATTGCTGTTGCTGTTGTTTAGTTGCTAAATCGTGTCCAACTCTTTTGCAATCCCATGAACTGTATATAGCCCGCCAGGCTCCTCTGTCCAGGGGATTCTCAGGCAAGAATACTGGAGTGGGTTGTCATTTCCTTCTCTAGGGGATCTTCCTAACCTAGGGATCAAACCTGCATCTCCTGCATTGGGAGGCAGATTCTTTACCCCTGAGCCATCAGGGAAGCCCCAAATGTGATACATACAAACAATAGAGTATTATTAAGCCACTTCAGAAAATGAAATCTTGCCCTTTGTCACAACACTGTTAGAACTTGAGAGCATTAAGCTACATGAGATAAGTCAGATAAAGAAGACAAAAACTATATGATCTCACTTCCATGTGGAATGAAAAAACAAGAAAAAATAAACAAAATGATCATAAATAGAGAGAGCAGACTGGTGGTTGCCAGAGATGGAGGGTGGACGGTGGGTGAAATGGGTGAAGGGTGTCAAAAGGTACACATTTCCAGTTTTAAAATACATAAGTCTTAGGGATATAATAATGTACAGCATGGTGATGATGGTTAATAATCAGATCAGATCAGATCAGTCGCTCAGTTGTGTCCGACTATTCGTGACCCCATGAATCGCAGCATGCCAGGCCTCCCTGTCCATCACCAACTCCCGAAGTTCACTCAGACTCACATCCATCGAGTCAGTGATGCCATCCAGCCATCTCATCCTCCGTCGTCCCCTTCTCCTCCTGCCCCCAATCCCTCCCAGCATCAGAGTCTTTTCCAATCAGTCAACTCTTCGCATGAGGTGGCCAAAGTACTGGAGTTTCAGCTCTAGCATCATTTCTTTCAAAGAAATCCCAGGGCTGATCTCCTTCAGAATGGACTGGTTGGATCTCCTTGCAGTCCAAGGGACTCTCAAGAGTCTTCTCCAACACCACAGTTCAAAAGCATCAATTCTTCGGTGCTCAGCTTTCTTCACTGTCCAACTCTCACATCCATACATGACCACAGGAAAAACCATAGCCTTGACTAGCTGGACCTTTGTTGGCAAAGTAACGTCTCTGCTTTTGAATATGCTATCTAGGTTGGTCATAACTTTCCTTCCAAGGAGTAAGCGTCTTTTAATTTCATGGCTGCAGTCACCATGTGCAGTGATTTTGGAGCCCCAAAAAATAAAGTCTGACACTGTTTCCACTGTTTCCCCATCTATTTCCCATGAAGTGATGGGACCAGATGCCATGGTCTTCATTTTCTGAATGTTGAGCTTTAAGCCAACTTTTTCACTCTCCTCTTTCACTTTCATCAAGAGGCTTTTGAGTTCCTCTTCACTTCCTGCCATAAGGGTGGTGTCATCTGCATATCTGAGGTGATTGAGATTTCTCCCGGCAATCTTGATTCCAGCTTGTGTTTCTTCCAGTCCAGCATTTCTCATGATGTACTCTGCATATAAGTTAAATAAACAGGGTGACAATATACAGCGTTGACGTACTCCTTTTCCTATTTGGAACCAGTCTGTTGTTCCATGTCCAGTTCTAACTGTTGCTTCCTGACCTGCATACAGATTTCTCAAGAAGCAGATCAGGTGTTCTGGTATTCCCATCTCTTGAAGAATTTTCCACAGTTTATTGTGATCCACACAGTCCAAGGCTTTGGCATAGTCAATGAAGCAGAAATAGATGTTTTTCTGGAACTCTCTTGCTTTTCCCATGATCCAGCGGATGTTGGCAATTTGATCTCTGCTTCCTCTGCCTTTTCTAAAACCAGCTTGAACATTAGGAAGTTCACAGTTCACATATTGCTGAAGCCTGGCTTGGATAATTTTGAGCATTACTTTACTAGCGTGTGAGATGAGTGCAATTGTGCGGTAGTTTGAGCATTCTTTGGCATTTCCTTTCTTTGGGATTGGAATGAAAACTGACCTTTTCCAGTCCTGTGGGCACTGCTGAGTTTTCCAAATTTGCTGGCATATTGAGTGCAGCACTTCCACAGCATCATCTTCCAGGTATTGAAATAGCTCAACTGGAATTCCATCACCTCCACTAGCTTTGTTTGTAGTGATGCTTTCTAAGGCCCACTTGACTTCACATTCCAGGATGTCTGGCTCTAGGTCAGTGATCACACCATCGTGATTATCTGGGTCATGAAGATCTTTTTTGTACAGTTCTTCTGTGTATTCTTGCCATCTCTCCTTAATATCTTCTGTTTCTGTTAGGTCCATACCATTTCTGTCCTTTATTGAGCTCATCTTTGCATGAAATGTTCCTTTGGTATCTCTAATTTTCTTGAAGAGATCTCTAGTCTTTCCCATTCTGTTGTTTTCCTCTATTTCTTTGCATTGATCTCTGAAGAAGGCTTTCTTAGCTCTTCTTGCTATTCTTTGGAACTCTGCATTCAGATGTTTGTATCTTCCTTTTCTCCTCTGCTTTTCCCTTCTCTTCTTATCACAGCTATTTGTAAGGCCTCCCCAGACAGCCATTTTGCTTTTTTGCATTTCTTTTCCATGGGGATGGTCTTGATACCTGTCTCCTGTACAAGGTCACGAACCTCATTCCATAGTTCATCAGGCACTCTGTCTATCAGATCTAGGCCCTTAAATCTATTTCTCACTTCCACTGTATAATCATAAGGGATTTGATTTAGGTCATACCTGAATGGTCTAGTGGTTTTCTCTACTTTCTTCAATTTGAGTCTGAATTCGGCAATAAGGGGTTCATGGTCTGAGCCACAGTCAGCTCCTGGTCTTGTTTTTGTTGACTGTATAGAGCTTCTCCATCTTTGGCTGCAAAGAATATAATCAATCTGATTTCGGTGTTGACCATCTGGTGATGTCCATGTGTAGAGTCTTCTCTTATGTTGTTGGAAGAGGGTGTTTGCTATGACCAGTGCATTTTCTTGGCAAAACTCTATCAGTCTTTGCCCTGCTTCATTCCGTATTCCAAGGCCAAATTTGCCTGTTACTCCAGGTGTTTCTTGACTTCCTACTTGTGCATTCCAGTCCCCTATAATGAAAAGGACATCTTTTTGGGGTGTTAGTTCCAAAAGGTCTTGTAGGTCTTCATAGAACCGTTCAACTTCAGCTTCTTCAGCGTTACTGGTTGGGGCATAGACTTGGATTACTGTGATATTGAATGGTTTGCCTTGGCAACGAACAGAGATCATTCTGTCGTTTTTGAGATTGCATCCAAGTACTGCATTTTGGACTCTTTTGTTGACCATGATGGCCACTCCATTTCTTCTGAGGGATTTCTGCCCATAGTAGTAGATATAATGGTCATCTGAGTTAAATTCACCCATTCCAGTCCATTTCAGTTTGCTGATTCCTAGAATGTCGACATTCACTCTTGCCATCTCTTGTTTGACCACTTCCAATTTGCCTTGATTCATGGACCTGACATTGCAGGCTCCTATGCAATATTGCTCTTTACAGCATTGGACCTTGCTTCTATCACCAGTCACATCCACAGCTGGGTATTGTTTTTGCTTTGGCTCCATCCCTTCATTCTTTCTGGAGTTATTTCTCCACTGATCTCCAGTAGCATATTGGGCACCTATTGACCTGGGGAGTTTCTCTTTCAGTGTCCTATCATTTTACCTTTTCATACTGTTCATGGGGTTCTCAAGGCAAGAACACTGAAGTGGTTCACCATTCCCTTCTCCAGTGGACCACATTCTGTCAAATCTCTCCACCATGACCCGCCCGTCTTGGGTGGCCCCAGGGGCATGGCTTAGTTTCATTGAGTTAGACAAGGCTGTGGTCCTAGTGTGATTAGATTGACTAGTTTTCTGTGAGTCCTCTGATGCCCTCTTGCAACACCTACCATCTTACTTGGGTTTCTCTTACCTTGGACGTGGGATATCTCTTCACCACTGCTCCAGCAAAGCGCAGCCATTTGCGGCCAAGAGGAGCCACCCCACGTCCGAGGTCAAGGGCGGTGACGAGAGGAGTTACCCCACATCCGAGGTCAGGGGCAGCAGTGGGGAGGAGATACCCCATGCCTCAAGACCGAGGCCAGGGGTGGCAGCAGGGAGGAGCAACCCCACGACCGAGGCCAGGGGTGGTGGCCGGGAGGACCGACCCCACATCCAAGGAGCCGTGGCTGCACGGGCGCAGGAGGGCCTAGAGGAGCTATCCCATGTTGAGGGTCAGGAAGGGCGGTGGTGAGGAGATAACCCTCGTCCAAGGTAAGGAGCAATGGTTAATAATACCGTGTTGCATATTTGAAAGCTGGAGGCAGAGGAAGCAGAGATCAAATTGCCAACATCCGCTGGATCATGGAAAAAGCAAGAGAGTTCCAGAAAAACATCTACTTCTGCTTCATTGACTATGCCAAAGCCTTTGACTGTGTGGATCACAATAAACTGTGGAAAATTCTTCAAGAGATGGGAATACCAGACCACCTGACCTGCCTCTTGAGAAATCTGTATGCAGGTCAGGAAGCAGCAGTTAGAACTGGACATGGAACAACAGACTGGTTCCAAATAGGAAAAGGAGTATGTCAAGGCTGTATATTATCACCCTGCTTATTTAACTTATATGCAGAATACATCATGAGAAATGCTGGGCTGAAAGAAACACAAGCTGGAATCAAGATTGCCGGGAGAAATCTCAATCACCTCAGATATGCAGATGACACCACCCTTATGGCAGGAAGTGAAGAGGAACTCAAAAGCCTCTTGATGAAAGTGAAAGAGGAGAGTGAAAAAGTTGGCTTAAAGCTCAACATTCAGAAAATGAAGACCATGGCATCTGGTCCCATCACTTCATGGGAAATAGATGGGGAAACAGTGGAAACAGTGTCAGACTTTATTTTTTGGGGCTCCAAAATCACTGCACATGGTGACTGCAGCCATGACATTAAAAGATGCTTACTCCTTGGAAGGAAAGTTATGACCAACCTAGATAGCATATTGAAAAGCAGAGACATTACTTTGCCAACAAAGTTCCGGCTAGTCAAGGCTATGATTTTTCCTGTGGTCATGTATGGATGTGAGAGTTGGACAGTGAAGAAGGCTGAGCACCAAAGAATTGATGCTTTTGAACTGTGGTGTTGGAGAAGACTCTTGAGAGTCCCTTGGACTGCAAGGAGATCCAACTAGTCCATTCTGAAGGAGATCAGCCCCGGGATTTCTTTGGAAGGAATGATGCTAGAGCTGAAACTCCAGTACTTTGGCCACCTCATGTGAAGAGTTGACTGATTGGAAAAGACTCTGATGCTGGGAGGGACTGGGGGCAGGAGGAGAAGGGGACAACGGAGGATGAGATGGCTGGATGGCATCACGGACTCAATGGACGTGAGTCTGGTTGAACTCGGGGAGTTGGTGATGGACAGGGAGGCCTGGCGTGCTGCGATTCATGGGGTTGAGAAGAGTCATACACGACTGAGCAACTGAACTGTACTGAACTGAAGTGATTAGTGATGTTGTGCTTCTTTTCATATACCTGTTTGCCATCTGTATATTACCATTTGTATATCTTCTTTGAAGAAATATCTGTTCAGATCCTCTGCTCATTTTTTAACTGGATTCTTTTTTGCCATCATGTTGTATGAGTTCTTTGTATATTTTAGATGTTGACTCCTTATCAAATATACGATTTAGAAATATCTTCTCTCATTCAGTAGGTTGCCTTTTCATTTTGTTGCTGGTTTCCTTTGTTGTGCAGAAGACTTTTAGTCTGGTGTAGTCTCACTCTTTTAATTTTGCTTTTGTTGCCTTTGCTTTTGGAGTCACGTCCAAAACATTGTCACTAATGCAGATGTCATGGACTCACTGCCTGTGTTTTCTTCTAGGAGTTTCATGGCTTCAGGTCATACATTCAAGCCTTTAATTCATGTGGAGTTAATTTTTGTGAATGGTGTAAGAAACTGGTGTAGTTTCATGATACTGTGCTCCCCGCTTATCCACAATTTTGCTTTCTGGGGTTTCAGTTACCTATGGTCCACCTCAGTCTGAAATCTTAGATGGGAAATTCCAGGAAATAATCAATTCATCAGTTTTAAATCGAGTGCTGTTCTTAGTCATATGGGCTTCCCTGGAGGTTCAGACAGTAAAGAATCTGCCTGCAATGCAGGAGACTTGGGTTCGATCCCTGAGTCCAGAAGATCTCCTGGAGAAGGAGATTCTCCAGTATTCTTGCCTGGAGAATTCTGTGGGCAGAGGAGCCTGGTGGGCTACAATCCATGGGATTGCAAAGAGTCC
Source organism: Bubalus bubalis (assembly GCF_019923935.1). Taxonomy (NCBI): domain Eukaryota; kingdom Metazoa; phylum Chordata; class Mammalia; order Artiodactyla; family Bovidae; genus Bubalus; species Bubalus bubalis. Next base: position 6,913,844 of record NC_059175.1, read on the forward strand.
CATGCGACTGAGGGACTAACACTTTCACTTTCTGAGTCATATGATGAAATCTCACACCCTGGTCAGTCCTGCGTGGGATGTGAATCACTTCTTTGTCCAGCATATTCTGCCCCTTAGTCACTTAGAGACCATCTCGATTATCAGATCAACTGTCTGGTATCACAGATGCTTGTGTTCAAGTCACCCTTATTTTACTTACCAGTGGCTCCAAAGCACAAGAGTAGTGATGCTGGCAATTTGGATATGCCAAAGAATAGCCTCACAGTGTTTCCTGGAAGTGAAAAGAGGAAAGTTCTCCATAAGGAAAGAGAAACAATCACATAGTGAGGCTGCTAAGATCTTTGGTCCAGGCGAATCTTCTATCTGTGAAATTGTGGAGAAAAAAAGAAATTTGTGCTTGTTTTGCTGTCCCATGTCAAACTGCAAAATTATGACCACAGTACATGGTAAGCCCTTACAGATGGGAAAGGCATTAAATTTATACAATAAGGTATTTTGAGAGAGAGACCTCATTCAAATAACTTTCATCACAGTATATTGTTATAATTGTTATTATTCATTCTTGTTGTTAGTCTCTTACTGCACTTAATTTATAAATTAAACTGTATGTATATGAAAAAACATAGTTAGGTATTGTCCACGGTTTCAGGCATCTCCTGGGGGTGTTGGGACCTATTCCGCTCAGGTAAGGGAGACAATTGTATGCAACAATTCTATCACCCCCGGATATCCCTAGCTTGTCCCTTCATAGCCACACCCACTTCCCTCCCACCCTCACCCCTGCCTTAACCTTTGGCAACCATGAATCTGTCCTTCATTTTCATTTTTTTTCATTTCAAGAACTTTATATAAATGAACTCAAACAGCGTATAACCTTTTACACACTGCTTGGTCTTTGCCATTCAGTATAAATCTTTGGAGATTCATCCAGGTTGCTGCATGTATCAATAGTACATTCCTTTTTATGTGCATGCTAAGTTGCTTCAGCCTTGTCTGTCTGACTCTGTGAGACCCTATGGCCTGCCAGGCTCCTCTGTCCATGGGATTCTCCAGGCAAGAATACTGGAGTGGGTTGCCATGCCCTCCTCTGGGGGATCTTCCCAACCCAGGGATCGAACCTGGGTTCTTACATCTCTTACCTCTCCTGCATTGGCACGTGGGTTCTTTACCACTAGCGCCACCTAATAATATTCCACATCCATATATCATGGATATAACACAGTTGGAAAGACATCTGGGATTCTAAAATTTACATTGTTTTTTTCTTAATATTTTCTGTTTCTTTAACGAGTATCTCTATTTCTTTGCCGAGACTCTACTTTTTGCATTACTTTCAAGTATGTTCATAATTGCTTATTGGAGCGTTTGGTGACGGCTGCATTAACATCTTTGTCAGACAGTTCAAACATTTCTGTCATCCCAGCGTTGCTGGCATCTGTTGATTGTCTTTTTCAGCTGGTGGTCTTCCTGGTTCTTGGTATGATGAGTGATTTTTGGTGGAAGCCTGGACATTTTAGGTTCTATGCTGTGAGACTCTGAATCTCATTCAGACCTTCTGTTTTGGCTGACTTCCTCTGTTGCCACTCCAGCAGGTGAAGCAGAGAACACACCTCATTCTTTGCCGGTGGAAGTCTGGCTTTCACCACTGTTCCTCTGTTGACACCCAAGGTCTCTCCTTGTAACTGCAGGTGGGCAGTGGGGCTGCGGCACCCCCCCGATGCCTCTCTGGCTGGGAGGGGATGCAGGGATGTCTTGTCACTGCTCCCCACGTGGTCTTCACTGACCGCACGAGTGGCCTTGTCACTGCAGAGGCAATGGCCACGATGCCCATCCTGACTCTGCCCTAGGTCTCCTGTGCCATCACTCTTGTGGGGGAGGCCGGGAGGCCTCATTACTGCTGGCTGTGGGTGGAGGTCCAGGCTCTCCCTGTGGTCTCTGTGTCTAGGAGTAAGGGTAGGACTTGTAATCCTTCAGCAGCGAGGAAAGTCCTGCTTCCCTGCTTGGGGAAGTTCTCAGGGAGGAGATCACTTGCTTGTAAGTTCCATGACAACATCCGGAGGGTGAATGTCTAGGCTTCCCTCAGCCTTTGTTGGCATGGGTGGCGTTTGGTTGGATTAGGGCAGTTATTGCCTAAGTTATCTGTCTTACTAGGCTGCCCCGTTCCTGGTCTTTTGGCTAAGGAGCGCAGACCTTTGTTGTTGACACTTTGGCTCCCATCTGCTGGTGCTTCTGGTTGCTAGCTTCTTCAGCTCCCAGTCCGAGATACATGAGACCAAAGACAACCCAGGAAACTTACCCCGGGTTTTGTTCCTGGGGTCCTAAGCTCCCTAACATTTTTGCTTTCTCTCTACCTTTCAGAGTCTGTTTTGTGTATCAGGTTTGGGCTTTTCTAGTGGTAGTTAGTGAAAGGAATATGGAAAAATAAATCTATTCAACCTTCCCATGTTTACATTTTAAGCAGGAGAGGGAGAGGTGATGTTGGTGTCAGAGAGCTAAAGTATTTTATGATTCCTGTTGATTGGGAGAGGCACTTTTTGTTTTGTTTTCAATGGTTGCACTTGAGTCAGGCATTTAATATAACTGTTATTGCTTTCTAACCCCCTCCGCAGCTCCAGCACTCGCCATGCTTCACTTTTCATGAAGGCCCGTCCTTTGCATCTTGGCACATTCCCACTGGTCCTTCCAGAGGAAAGTTCTCAGGGATGAGGTCACAGCCTTTGGGAAGGCTCCTATTTGCTGATGGTTCCAGTCGCTTCTGCCAGCACGTCTTCACTCTTCACAGGCATTGTGGTTTAACAACAATTTTATTCTATCACTCAACTCAGAGAAGGGTTTTGTGTGACAATACATTCTGCATGAATCACGTTTTGGGCCCATTAAAAATGACTGCAATCACTAAAGCTCTCTTTGGAAGGCCAGTTTTTAGCTCTGCTATTATTAATAGTTTTGTCTTGAAAACCTGTATTTATCTCTTCATACACACATGTACACAAGAACGGAGGCTCCAACCTAAAAACTGGCTGTTAGCATTCACATTTTATTGAACCAATAAATTATGAGTTGAACATTTTAGTCAAATTGAATGCCAAGTGTTTCATATCGGGCCCTGGTGTCCATATTGACAGGACTTTAAATCTACGACTTGTGCATCTGGAGCTTGTTAGATGTTTAGAGTTTGAAGGAGCCAGATGTCAATGGCAGCAACTCCCCAGCCTCCCTCAGGCAGAAACTGTCGCCAGGGGGCCAGGTCTCCACAGGTTTGGGTTGTGTAAGAAGGGCCTTGGCCAGGGACAGGTTGGCTGGGCTTAGGGTTACATGGTTTCTCCTAATTCATCTGCCGAGTACAAGGACTATGTCCACAGAGACAGGCCGGGCAGCCCTGCGATGGGAGGACCAGCATCTGTGTGGAGAAGCACTGTCCAGCGGAGTTTCCTGTGACGGTGGATGCTCTCTCTCTGTGCTGTCCAACGTAGCTGCTCACCACGTGTGGCTGTGGAGTGGGTGAAATGTGGCTGCTGGAATGGAGAAACTGAATTTTTATTTAATATTTGAAAAAATGTCATTTATTTATTTTATTTTTGGCTGCGCTGGGCTTTCTCTAGTTGGAGTAGGAGCTGCTCTAGTTGCAGGGCACAGGCTCCTCTTGTTGCGGAGCATGGGCTTCAGGCATGCGGGCTTTAGTAGTTGTGGCTCTTGGGCTCAGTTGCTCCGTGGCATGCAGCATCTTCCCGGACCAGGGACTGAATCTGTCCCCTTCATCGGCAGGCGGACTCTTAACCACTGGACCTCCAGGGAAGTCCTTGATTTAATATAAATTAATTAAATATTTTCATTTTAATAGACACGTGCCTAGTGGTTACTGTTTTGAGCAGCCCACTTGAGAGCCGAGCCAGATGTGAAGAAATACCAGGAACTGGCTCCATTTGGTATCCATAATCACCAGAGTGATGATTTTCTTTATTTCATTCATTCACTCATCCATCCATCTACCCACCCACCCATTCCTCCACCCACTCACCCCTGAATTGTATATTAAGCCATCCTATGGTAAGACACTGTGATTACCATGGAGGATATACAGGCACAAGCCCTCTTTCTGGTTCATAATATCCTATTCATCCAGCTAGGCCCTATAGATTCAGCATAAAACATCATAAGAAGACATGGACTGCGGATTCTACCTCAGATGCACTGCTTCCTTGGGGATGCTGCTTCACCTCTCTGAGCCTCAGTTGCTTCCTCTACAAGCTAAGATTAAAACTCATCTGTGATGGTTAATTTCGTGTGTCATCTTGGCTGGACCATGATACCCAGATATTTGGTCAAACATTATTCTGCATGTTTCTGTGAGAGTGTTTTCTGGAGGAGATTTACATTTAATTTGGTGGACTTTGAGTACAGCAGATCATGCTACATAATGTGGGTGGGTCCCATTCAGTCAGCTGAAGGCTTAAATAGAATGAAAGGCTGATCTTCCCGGAACAAGAGGGAGTTCTTCCAGCAGACTGCATTGAGACCAGAACTGAGACTCTTCCCTGGAACTTCAGGCTGTGGGTCTCCTCCATCACATCTTAGGTTAACCATGCCTCCACAATTGTCCTGCCAGATTGTATGAAGTGGGGAGGAAATTGCCCACAAGGAGACTGGGTGCTGTTGGGGAGTGGCAATGGATTCCAAGAAAACCATCCATAAGTGGCCTCTACGACTGTGCTGCTGAGTACAGCCTGCAGACTGCGACAGGTCTGCAAGCCTGCTTCTCAGTCTGTAATGCACTAAGTTCAGAACATGAGAGTGGGTATTTAGCAATTTGCATTTTGACAAAAGAAACTTTATGTCCATCAACTCTAATAATAAGGAGTTTGGACTTGTATTTTGTTGTTGTTTAGTGGCTAAATTGTGTCCAACTCTTTGTGACCCCCATGGGCCACAACCCACCAGGCTCTTCTGTTCTCCACTATCTCCCAGAGTTTGCTAAATTCATGTCCATCGAGTCTGTGATGCCATCTAACCATCTCATCCTCTGCCACCCCCTTCTCCTTTTGCCTTCAATCTTTCCCAGAATTGGGGTCTTTTCCAATGAGGCAGCTCTTTCATCAGGTGGCCAAAGTATTGGAGCTTCAGCTCTTTTTTGCTTTATTTTTCTAGATACTAATTTTTATTGCATTGTACAATAGTGTTGGTCTGTGAAGGATTTTTCTACCAGTTTAAGAATTAAGGTATGGTCTACCACAGTAAAATCACCCTTTTTAGTGTGAGTTTTGGCAAATGTATACAGTTTTGTAGCCACAGTGAAGATACAGAAGAGTTCCATCATGCCTAAAATGTCTTGCTGCCCCTTTGTAATCAAGCTCTTTCACCATCTCCAGCCCTTAGCAACCATTGATCTGTTTTCTGTCCCTATAGTTTGCTTTTGCAAAAATACCATATAAATGAAGTCACCCATTATGTAGCTTTTATATAAGTTATTTTTAAAAATATGTTTAAAATTGAGATATAGCTGACATATAACATTATATTGACTTCAGGTGTTCCGCATAAAGATTTGATTTTATTAAATTTTTAAATTGGAGTATAATTGCTTTATAATACTGTGTTATTTTCTGCTGTACAATGAAGTAAATCAGCTGTATGTATATCCCCTCCCTCTTAGACCTCCCTATCCCCCTTCTCCCATCTCCCCACCCTAAACCAGGTCACCGCAGAGCACTGAGCTGAGCTCCCTGTGCTATACAGCCGCTTCCCACTAGCTATCCATTTTACACATGGCTGATTTGACATTCAGTATTTTGAATCTGACTCCTCAAAGCATGGTTTATTTGAGATTCCTCCACGATGTTACGCCTGTCATTACTTTCTTTCTTTTCATTTGCAGAGTAGTATCCCATGGTCTTCCCAGTTTATCAGTTCCCCAGTAGAGGTACATTTCAGGTGTTTCTAGTTTTTAGCAATTTTGAAAAAAGCCCCTCTAAACATTTGTGTCTAGGTTTTTGTATGAACATAGGTGAACACTGCACTTGAGTGAATACCTCAGAGGGGATTGCTGGGTCATAGGACAAATCTATGTTTAATTTTATCAGACACTACAGAACTTTTTCAAGACAGCTGTACCATCTTACATTGCAGCCAGCAAGGTATCAGAGTTCCAGTGCTCCATATCCTTGTGAGCACTGGTTATACTGTTGGCTTTTTAAATTTCAACCTTTGATTGGTTGAATAGACTCTGATTATGGTTTTGATTTGTATTTTACTAATGATATTGAACATCTTTTTATGTGATTATTTGTTATCTGAGTATCTTCAGAGTTCCCTGTGCTATACAGTAAGAGTGAAGTGTCTGTTCAAATCTTTTGCTGATTAAAAAAATTAGGTAGTTCCTGTTATTGACTTGTGAGACTCCTTTATGTATTCTGGATACAAGGCCTTTATCCCATGTGCTTTGCAAACATTTTTTCCCCAGACTCTCTTGTCTTTTCATTCTCACAACAGTACCTTTTGAAGAGCAGAAGTTCTGACTTTTGATGAACTCTAATTCATCAGTTTTTCTCTTCCTCATATTTTTTGGTGTCATATTTCATTTTCTAGAAGTTTTTTAGTTCTAGATGTTGCATTTAGGTGTATGATTTATTTTGAGTTAAATTTTGTAAAGGGTGGGGGGGTGTAGATGTTTCCTTCCATCCCTCCCTCCCTCCATATGCAGCTGCTGCTACTAAGTCACTTCAGTCGTGTCCGACTCTGTGCGACCCCATAGACCCCACCAGGCTCCCCCGTCCCTGGGATTCTCCAGGCAAGAACACTGGAGTGGGTTGTCATTTCCTTCTCCAACTCATGAAAGTGAAAAGTGAAAGTGAAGTAGCTCAGTCGTGTCCGACTCTTAGTGACCCCATGGACTGGAGCCTACCAGGCTCCTCCGTCCACGGGATTTTCCAGGCAAGAGTACTGGAGTGGGGTGCCATTGCCTTCTCTGTCCCTCCGTATATGACTATCCAATTGTTTGAGGACTGTTGAAAAGATTCTGTAAAAGATTTTAAGCCAACAAACAAGCAGTGGTCCTTCAGCAGGGATAGTTTGAGGGCCTTCACCTTCACAGCAGTTTTGTTTAGCTGCAGCTCTGAGATCATCAAGATGTCTAAAAGTCCTACATGTGAGCCTTAGCTGCTCACCTTTCACTAAAAGTACTCCCAGGCTGGATTAGGAAGGCAGAATGAGATCATACCTGTTTAATCAAAGAATAGCTTTTTAGCTCTCTCTGTTTGGAAAAGGCATTCTCAGAAATTTAATACAAAGCTTTCTTTCTTTTCCTTCTTTTTAAAAAATCTTTAGACAATTGAGCTTGCAATTTTTCTTCCCAATATGTTCCAAAATCTGACTGCTAGAGAAATTGGATAAAGATTCCCTTCTATCCTAATTTTATCACATATTGCTCTGTTCCAAATAGTTGGGAACAGCTGGATTTTTCATTAATCTGTGGGAAACTTGGAAATTGCCAGAGACTGGCAAACAACTCAAATGTATGTGTGAAATGCTACATCAAATTCCAGAAGAGAAAGCATTGCAGCTCAGATGGCATTGGTTAAGTCTCCCGTGGAGAGATGTTTGGCAGTACGTGGTAGTTCGTTTGTCAGGGTGGTCATGCCCTCGCTTCTGAAAGAGAAACTGAGGACTGAGCTCTCATGTTGGCACTTAAATAATTAGGCCAGACCTCAAGTTGGCGTGAGAATAACTAAGCCATGTTGACATCGTAACCCAGTACTGGTGGGAAGGGCTCCCTATTGCTGGAAAGTGCATTTCATCACCGGGAGAATAGTCAAGTTATTCTTGGCACTCTCCTAAGTTTGTTCTGAAATTGAGGCTCACTCAAAAGGGAGATAAGCATATTTCTCCACTCCCTCTCTCATCTGCAAGGTTTTATGTTCTATGAATTTATTGGCTCATGACATGGTGCAGGCATGATTAGTAGATCTGTTGATTTGAGAGTCTATGGGATCCTGTTGAGTTGTCTGGAAAATCAGGAATTCTGTTATCTAATCTGAGAGTATTTCCTAAAATGACCAAAGGCTACACAATCTATTTTAAACAAGGATCACTTTTCCCTTATCTACCAAGAAAGGATAATTGTGTAATATAGAGAAGTCAGAAATCACTGGTTAATTAATGCTCCCCTGTTTTTGAGGTGATATTCAAACAAACTTAAAAACCAGAGCCCAATACCTTCACGTTCCTATCTCAGGAATTTTTTTCTTTTTTCTTTTCTGGAATTAAGCCTACTAAAACTCACTTAAACAAAGAGGGGGATTTGTTAGAAGGACATGGAGTGTGTCATGGACCCTGAGGGTGGGGATTTTCACCAGGACACCGAGGGGACCAGGACAGCTAGATGACTCTTCTATCTTGCTGGGGCCACACTTTTGCATCTCTGCCTCCCTCTGCATGTCTTCCCCTCTCTCTCACCAGTACACTCCCCTTCGTTTTCTTTCGAACTAATGTGGTTGCCTCAGCTTTGCATCATTTCTCAGTTCAATTACCCAACAGAGACTGACTGGACTAGACCCCGAGAAGGCCTGAGACCCCAGGAGGCCTCCTGTATTTCCAAATCCTTTTCCCCAGTCCAGGCCTGTCTTTACTTGGGTGCTCACTTCTGATTTAATTGACATGGCCTGGGTCCATTAGAAGGGGATCACACTCCCTAAAGAGACATGTGGCAGGGCAGGCAAACTAACCAACAGGCCAACTGGCTCCACTTCCCTGTGTCATGTTACAAATATGTGAGGGGAGTGGTACATGATAAGATGATTGAACACTGTTCAGAAAGAAACAGATTCCAACACAGCTTTACTCCCAACTCAGAGAATAAAGGGAGATCCTCTCTCAAAACAGAGAGGATCAGGGAGAATTTGCATGACTGCATCAGGTGACCCTAAATTGGAAAACTCAGCAGTGGCCACAGGACTGGAAAATGTCAGTTTTCATTCCAATCCCAAAGAAGGGCAATGCCAAATAATGTTCAAACTACTGCACAATTGCACTCAGCTCACACACTAGCAAAGTAATGCTCAAAACTCTCCAAGCCAGGCTTTAACAGTATGTGAACCGTGAACTTCCAGATGTTCAAGCTGGATTTAGAAAAGATGGAGGAACCAGAGATCAAATTGCCAACATCCACTGGATCACTGAAAAAGCAAGAGAGTTCCAGGAAAACATCTACTTCTGCTTTATTGACTACACCAAAGCCTTTGACTGTGTAGATCACAACAAACTGTGGAAAATTCTTCAAGAGATGAGAATACCAGACCACCTTACCCACCTCCTGAGAAATCTGTATGCAGGTCAAGAACCAATCGTTAGAACCAGACATGGAACAACAGACTGGTTCTAAATTGGGAAAGGAGTATGTCAAGGCTGTATATTGTCACCCTGTTTTTTAACTTATATGCAGAGTACATTATGCAAAATGCCAGGCTGGATGAAGCACAAGCTGGAATCAAGATTTTTGGGAGAAATATCAATAACCTTGGATATGCAGATGACACCACCCTTATGGTAGAAAGTGAAGAGGAACTAAAGAGCCTCTTGATGAAAGTGAAAGAGGAGAGTCAAAAAGTTGGCTTAGAACTCAACATTCAAAAAACTAAGATCATGGCTTCTGGTCTCATCACTTCATGCAAATAGATGGGGAAACAATGGAAACAGTGAGAGACTTTATTTTGGGGGGCTCGAAAATCACTGCAGATGGTGACTGCAGCCATGAAATTAAAAGACACTTGCTCTTTGGAAGAAAAGCTATGACCAACCTAGACAGCATATTAAAAAGCAGAGACATTACTTTGCTGACAAAGGTCCATGTAGTCAAAGCTATGGTTTTTCCAGTAGTTATGTATGGATGAATGTGAGAGTTGGACTATGAAGACAGCTGAGTGCTAAAGAATTGATGCTTTTGAACTGTGGTGTTGGAGAAGACCCTTGAGAGTCCCTTGGACTTCAAGGAGATCCAACCAGTCCTGCTGCTGCTGCTGCTGCTAAGTCGCTTCAGTCGTGTCCAACTCTGTGCTACCCCATAGATGCCAGCCCCCCAGGCTCCCCCGTCCCTGGGATTCTCCTGGAAAGAACACTGGAGTGGGTTGCCTTTTCCTTTTCCAATGCATGAAAGTGAAAAGTAAAAGTGAAGTAGCTCAGTCGTGTCTGACTCTTAGCGACCCCATGGACTGCAGCCTACCAGGCTCCTTCATCCATGGGATTTTCCAGGCAAGAGTACTGGAGTGGGGTGCCATCACCTTCTCCACCAACCAGTCTATCCTAAAGTAAATCAGTCCTGAATGTTCACTGGAAGAACTGATGCTGAAGCTGAAACTCTAATACTTTGGCCACCTGATGGAAAGAATTGACTCTTTGGAAAAGACCCTGATACTGGGAAAGATTGAAGACAGAAGGAGAATTGGACAACAGAGGATGAGATGGTTGGATGGCATCACCAACTCGATGGACGTGAGTTTGAGTAAGCTCCGGGAGTTGGTGATGGACAGGGCAGCCTGGTGTGCTGCAGTCCATGGGGTCACAAAGTGACTGAGTGACTGAACTGAACTGAACTGATCTGTCTCTAGCTATACTGACTTTGAAGTTGTTGTTTAGTCGCTAAGTCGTGTCTAACTCTTTGTGACCCATGGACTGTAGCCTGCCAGATTCCTCTATCCATGGGATTTCCCAGGCAAGAATATTGGAGTGGGTTGCCATTTCCTTCTCCATGTTGACTTTGTAGTGGCCTACAAAGCAGAATTCATCATGGAACGTCCTAAACCAGTTTGGTGAAGCCACCATATGCCTGGAGCTCAGGATCCAGAGTGCTCATGGGAAGTTACTCTTACCAAGTTCAGTTGCTGAATGGCGGTGATGGCGCTGCCTCCAGCATAGTGTGGACCTTCTGCAAAGCAGCCAGGCAGCTTCCTTGCAGGGAAAGGAGTTGGGGGAAGACTAAGAACTCATTTTATAATTTAGAATCTGTCTGAGTGGATTTGCTTTTCTAAATTAAAAAAAGAGTTGAGGACTTCCCTGGTGGTCCAGTGGCTAAGAATCCTCCTGCCAATGCAGGAGACACAGGTTTGATCCCTGGTCCAGAAAGATTGCACATGCTGCAGAGAGACTAAGCCTGAGAGCCACGAGCACTGAGCCTGCATGCTGCCACTATTGAAGCCCGAGTACCCTAGAGCACGTGTTCAGCAACTAAAGAAGCCACTGCAATGAGAAACTGGCCCACAGCAATGAAGAGTAGCCCCCGCTTTGCTGCAGCTAGAGAAAGCCTGCATGCAGCAACGAAGTCCCAGTGCAGCCTTAAGTAAGTAAATAAAAACTTTAAAAAATAAGTGTTTTTAAAAAAGAGTTGAAGCAGCCTCATCACTTCTCATTCCAGCATTGGCCTCTTCCATTTGTATCCTTTCTTTTCCATTTGTACCTTTCCCCCATTTGGACAGGGAGAAGGGGCGCCTCTGCTTTTTCTTAACAGGTACTCTACTTGTCTGAGGTCTGCTCATGTGGGCAGGGGTTATGTCTATTCTCTCACTTTTCTCTAGAGACAGAACAAGTTAAAGACTCAGCCCAACCCGAGAGGCTGGGTCCATCAGATGAGTCACAGGTTTGATGGTGGTAGGAAAGAATGTTGTAGGCAGGAGGAGAAGTCAGGGTTCAAGGGTGGTAACGTGTTTAGGAAGCAGCAAGTGGTGGTGATTGGGGGAGACTAAGTAGCAATGGAGAGTGAAAGAAGGAAAGTGAAGTCACTCAGTCGTGTCCGACTCTTTGCAACCCCATCTGTAGCCTACCAGGCTCCTCTGTCCATGGGATTTTCCAGGTAAGAGTACTGGAGTGGGTTGCCATTTCCTTCTCCAGGGGATCTTCCCAACCCAGGGATCAAACCCAGGTCTTTTACATTGCAGGCAGATGCTTTACCATCTGAGCCACCAGGGAAGCAATGGACAGTGGGTGGAAATCAAATTTGGAAGAGAGTGACTGGGTGGGACTGATGTCCACTGAGAGGGGAAGGGGAAGAGGTGAGGGGCCTTCTAGGGGCTGGGTCAGTCTTTGCACCGATCTCCTGACACAGCATCCATCCCTTGATCCTAACTATTGACACTTCCTGCCCTCCTCCAGATGTTGCTAATTTATTAATTAACTGCTTTGGGAGTAGGAGCAGCATGATAGGGAAGAGGCAAACGGCGGGGGTGTGATTTCTGGAAAAGTTCCTCGGATGGCAGCTTTGGCCTGATTCTGAAAGGAGCCCTGGAGTCAGCTTGTCTTGGGTGTGTCTGACATTAAAAAAGTGCTAACATACATAACCTGGGTTGTTTGGCATGATACACTCATTCATTCACTCATCAAACTTTCATTGAATGCCTACCATGCATGAGAAACGTGCCAGGCACTGGGGATGCAAAAACAACAATTTGTCTTATTTAAATAGACAAATAAAGACATAGATATTTATTGAGAATTATATGTGTCATGTCCTGTGCTAGATATTAGGAATGTATGTACTTGAGCTCACAGAAGATGCCCCCCAGAGGGTTCTAATTAAGATTAGATTTGGAAAAAAGCTTGTGAAATATTTCAAAGCTGATTAAAAGAAAATAAATGAAATGTGAGTGTGTGTGTGTGTGTGTGTGTGTATACCCTATCAACAAAGCTGCTTTTGATGCATGCGCATGCGTCTCCTGCAGAGGGCCATGGGGCTATGAGAAAACCTCTAGTTAAGGTGTATGTCTTAGCAGCGCAGAGAATGCCACTGTTCTGACCAACAGAACTCCGGATCTGCAGTGAGCAGCGAGGTCTCTCCAAGAGCCGCTAGCAAACAGTGATGGCTGATAGGGTCGTTGACTCCTCCCCGCTTCTGGGCTCCAGAGGAATATTTTGGATAGTATTTTGATTGCTGAAAACATTGACACCTTTCCAGGAGTGCCTGAGTGCTAAGTCTCTTCAGTCGTGTCAGACTTTCTACCACCCTGTGGACTTAACCCCACCAGGCTCCTCTGTCCGTGGAATTCTTCAGGCAAGAATACTGGAGTGGGTTGCCATGCCCTCCTCCAGGGGATCTTCCCAACCCAGGGGTCGAACCCACGTCTCACGTCTCCCTGACTGGCAGTCAGTTTCTTTACCACTAGTGCCACCTGGGAAGCCCATTCTTTCCATATCTGATGCCATTAAAAAAAAAAAATAGAGACAGCAGCAATTTTGCTTTGGACAAGAGACAGAAAGTAGATCACTAAAAGCTAGTCTACAGCCTTTCTCTCCCATTGTGTTTCGAGAGGGCAAGAGAGATTGTGAAAAACTGGTGCTAAATAAATTTTTATGATGGTGGCCAGCCCTATAATCTTTAAACAATTTTTAGTGGCCAAAGAAATGCCATTAAAAAATTGCTAACCATGGCACCCCACTCCAGTACTCTTGCTTGGAAAATCCCATGGACGGAGGAGCCTGGTAGGCTGCAGTCCATGGGGTCGCTAAGAGTCAGACATGACTGAGCGACTTCACTTTCGCTTTTCACTTTCATGCATTGGAGAAGGAAATGGCAACCCACTCCAGTGTTCTTGCCTGGAGAATCCCAGGGACCGGGGAGCCTGGTGGGCTGTCATCTCTGGGGTCGCACAGAGTCGGACATGACTGAAGTGACTTAGCAGCAGGCATAGTGTCTTTGGGTTCCTTTCAAAGAAAGCTCGAGGGAAGTGGACAGGGGTTGGGGCGGGGAAGGGGGTGCCTGAAACTATTATCCTGGACTTGGTGCTCTCAGATCAAATGAAGATGAGTACAGCAAGGGGGTAGACAACTGGATTAGTCATGCAGCCTAAATAATGTTTTGGCCTCTGTCTGTGGGACAAGGGAACCTCCACGTATTGTGGGTGAAATCAATCAGAGTCTGGTGGCATTGTCAGCTGGAGTCAGCTCTGTGCCCACACTTCGACTGTGTGTCTCGAATCTGTGTCTTAATGTAAATTGGCTTATGGCTGTGTCTTCCCTGGGGCATAAGCTTCCATCGTCCAGATGGCAGGGTGACCCAGTGGAAATAAACATATGGTAGGTTATATCTGTCGTGCACAGAAGAATAAATGCAGTGCTCTACGAGCCAATTGAACAAAAGAGTCAGTGCCACATACAGTGGACATTTCTGACAACACATTGCCAGGAAAGGAAAACTCTGGGGCAAGGGCTGTTGAGAACTAGGGAAGAAGAAACCTACCACTGGTATGCTGAACACTGTGGAAGGTGGGGATAAAAGGAGATAGGGAAAAATTAACATCTGGATACAAATTGTGCTTTGAGGTTCTTCTATGGGGGACTTGTCAATAATCTGGACAGCAGGGTAGCTGTTTGTCCACAGGCTTTGGTCGATTTCCATATTCTTTAGAGAGTGGATTGCCTTAGTTGGGCTTTCCCTAGAAGATGCTAAGGCAAAGATGAAAGGGCAAGTAGTTAATTTAGGGAACGCCATAGGGGATCGGGGAAGTGAAACAGCAATGCCAGAAGGCAACCAATAAGTAATGTGTTATCAAGTCAGCTGACACTGGAACTCAGCCCCTCTGGGGTCCAGAACACTCCCTTGACTCATGCCCCACAAGGGGCAGGGGAGCTGGGCTATATACGCACCAACTTTTTTTTTTCTTTCTACAGAACATATTTTTACATCTTCCAAAGTGGCAATAGAAGAAATACTGCTGGATTAGAATGAGGCGGGATATTTTGGTTGCAGAAGTACAAAATCTATGAAGATAACTTAAACTACTGAAGGAACTTATTCATTTATGTATCAGAAAATCCCAAGTTAGGGCAGCTTTAGGCAAAAGTTGATCCAGAGTCTCCAAGGTATCATTATCGGTCATCTTTCGTTCATGCTGTGTTGTGTTGAGCACCAACTGTTTTTGAGTCATGGATTGAGGTCCGCTCCTGGGGATAATTACGTTCCGCAACACTTTGCCTGTCTCCAAAGCAGCACAGTGGGCTCCAGCAATGAGGAAGGGCTCTCAGACAAAGAGAGGCTGATGCTGCAGCTGGAATCTGGGCAGGTGTACACTGAAGGGATAAGGGTCAGGAGGCATAGGCCGTGCATTGAGAGCACTGCAGCTATGCTTTTGCAAGGGAAACAGGAGAGCAGGGGACGAACACACACTCACAAGTTCCACATATGTAAGTACATACATATAAACTCTGTTCAGTAGATAATGCCTGTTGATGGTTGGAAACTGGCACAGAGAAGTGTAGGACAAGGTTATAGTTCTATTTTTGACAAAGAAATTGCACCTGAAGATTGAGTAAAAGCTTTCCTTCTTCCTGTTTTATCCCTGGTGTTTTCACCCCTGTGGAAACGGGGCACAGCACATGGATGATCTTGTTCCTGTGACTAAGTATTATTTGAAGGTAAAGATACTAAAGGAGAAGGCAATGGCACCCTGTGCCAGTACTCTTGCCTGGAAAATCCCATGGATGGAGGAGCCTGGTGGGCTGCAGTCCATGGGGTTGCTGAGAGTTGGACACAACTGAGCGACTTCACTTTCACTTTTCACTTTCATGCATTGGAGAAGGAAATGGCAACCCACTCCAGTGTTCTTGCCTGGAGAATCCCAGGGACGGGGGAGCCTGGTGGGCTGCTGTCTATGGGGTTGCACAGAGTCGGACATGACTGAAGCGACTTAGCAGCAGCAGCAGCAGCAAAGATACTAAGAGTTGTTATTTGGCTATGTGGAACTTGCTCAAAGTCTACCTGAAACTTGCCCTACATTTTTGCGATAACATCGTAGACTACACAAATAGTCAAACAACACTCGTGAAATAGAAATCATTGTGTCATGCCTATTACAGTTTTATTAGGTAATGTGCTACACTGAATTATAAAGAAAAGTATTTGTTTATTGGAGTTACTTTATGAGCCATTTGCTCTAAAGGGGAGTCTAATGGATGTTGCACCTTGGTGTTGACAGAGCTCCTTTCCCTAGAAGAACATAAAGGACCACGAAACAACCTGTTTGCACATTTCACAGGAGGGAGGAAATGAGGCAGAGCAGGCTCTGTGGTGGAGTAGCTTCAGCTTTTTTTCACAGGGGCGGTAGAAATATCCATTCCAGCAGGAGGCACGTGGGAGCCACAGCCTCAGGAAATTCAGATGCTTGTGAGAGAAGGGAACAGGACAGTGAGATGTCACAGAGCAGGACCTTGGCCAGTGGCTGATGGCACTTGCCTTGGTGAATGGAAGGGGAGCTGTAACCATGATATACCCAGGATTTATCTACGTAATCTTGATATAAAAAGGAGAAAGGGACATGCATAGCAGAAAGAAGTTGAAAACATTAAGTCCAAATACACTGCTGCTGATAGAATTAAGAACCCAAAGTCTCTTTGGGGGATCAGGATTTGTGTGAACATCAAAGCTGATGGACAAGCACGGCTCACAAAGTTTGAGTACCCAGCTCTGGAATGGGCTTCTATTGGGTGTTGTAAAATAAGGAATGTGACATTATTCTGTCAACTTAGAATGTACAGAAAGTACAGATGGATAGTTGAGAACTGAATGGTTTGAATAGGGAAGTTGGTTTCGTTCTTTTTGGCTATCCCATGCAACATGTGTGATCTTAGTTTCCTGACCAGGGTTTGAACCCGTGTTGCCTGCATTGGGAGTGTGGAGTCTTAGCCACTGGAACACCAGGGAAGCCCTGGAATGGGGATCATCTTAAATTTTCTGCAGGTATGAGATCTCGGAGAAGCCTTGTAGCAAAATGGCTAAGAGTGTGAACTCTGCAGCCCCACTGCTTGGGCATGCCTCTTCGTCTTTACTACTCACTGACTGTGTGACTTTGGGCAAGCCACATGACCTCTCAGTCCTCCAGTTCCCTTCTCTTTAAAATGGGGATACTCATAGCACCTGTGTCATAGAGCTATTTGTCAAATATTTATGATAATGTCTGGCATATGATAAACCCTGTAGATGTTTTAAAAAATAAATGCATAAACCTTAGAGGAAGCCCTTTCATTGCATTCCTTCTGTATCTCGGAGAGTTTTCCAAACATTTAAAGTCTACAATCATTTATTGAGCACTCACCTGGGCTGGGCATGTGCCAGGTACTGGATAAGAATGAATTCCCATGGTCTCTGCCCTTCCAGGTGCTCATGAGCTAACAGTCTCTTTAAAATGAAGTCCTGAAGTACTTTGAAGCAATGATAAAAGTTGTGAGTGCAAAATAATTTTCCCCCTGGCCAGTGTGGGAGTCAGCTGTCACAGAATGCCACACCCCCGATGACTTTATAAAGTGTCTTTCCTATAAATAAAGTCATTCTCCTCCATAACCATGATACAACCCCCCAAACCAGGAAAATAGCAGGGACACTATAACTGCTATCATTTGACCCTCAGATCCCATTCAAGGGTTGCCACTTGTCCTAGTGATATTCTTTATAGCACGAGGTTCCAGGTTGGAATCACCTGTTGAATTTGGTCACATCTCTTCAGTCTCCTTCAGCCTAGAACATGGTCCCAGGCTTCCCTCATCTTTCAGGACCTTGACCTGTTTGAAGATTACTGGTCAGTTATTTTGTAGAATGACCTTCAGTTTGGATTTGACTGATGATCATTCATGATTAGATTTAGGTAGGCTGTGGCTTTTGGTGGAGAAGGCAATGGCAACCCACTCCAGTACTCTTGCCTGGAAAATCCCATGGATGGAGGAGCCTGGTAGGCTGCAGTCCATGGGGTCGCTAAGAGTTGGACACGACTGAGCGACTTCACTTTCACGTTTCACTTTCCTGCATTAGAGAAGGAAATGGCAACCCACTCCAGTGTTCTTGCCTGGAGAATCCCAGGGACGGGGGAGCCTCGTGGGCTGCTGTCTGTGGGGTCACACAGAGTCGGACACGACTGAAGCGACTTAGCAGCAGCAGCAGTGGCTTTTGGGGAGCAACTACGTAGAGATGATTCTGCGTTCTTTTCATTGCCCCTTATCGGTTCCATACTAATGACGTCCATCGTGAGTGCTTGATCAAGGTGATGTCTACCAGGCTTTTTCATGGTCAAGTGATACCTTGTTCTTTTGTAATTCATGAGCATTTTGTGGGAGGTACATTGAAACTATGTAAATATTTTGTTCCTCATCAAGCTTTCAATTTGTTTATTTCAGAATGACTTATTGTTTCCTATTTTATTTAAATAGTTACAATTTTTTGATGCTCAAATTGTCCCTGGTTGCCTAGTGGTATCCATTGAAGTGCTAGTTACTTGTGTCTGACTCTTTGCAACCCCGTGGACTGTAGCCCACCAGCCTCCTCTGTCCATGTGATTCTCCAGGCAAGAATACTGGAGTGGGTTGTCATTGCCATCTCCAAGGGCGTTGTGTCCATTGAAGCTGCCTCTGTATTTGACTTTTCTACCTCACTGTTTAAACTCTTCCTTGCTTTCTGCCACAGCAAGATATTTCCTGTATCTTGGATTTGCTAAATTCCAGCTTTGGCATCAGCTGTTTCTTCAGGGGGCCCTGATTTTTTTTTTTTTTTAGGGGAGGAGGACATTCAGAAAGGACTATCTAGGCACACTCTATAGAGTTGGACTGTAAAGAAAGCTGAGCACCAAAAAATTGATGCTTTTGAACTGTGGTGTTGGAGAAGACTCTTGAGAGTCCCTTGGACTGCAAGGAGATCTAATCAGTACATCCTAAAGGAGATCAGTCCTGGGTGTTCATTGGAAGGACTGATGTTGAAGCTGAAACTCCAATACTTTTGCCACCTGATGCAAAGAGCTGACTCATTTGAAAAGACCCTGATGCTGGGAAAGATTGAGGGCAGGAGGAGAAGGGGACGACAGAGGATGAGATGGTTGGATGGCATCACTGACTCGATGGACATGGGTTTGGGTGGACTCCGGGAGTTGGTGATGAACAGGGAGGCCTGGTGTGCTGTGATTCATGGGGTTGCAAAGACTCGGACACAACTGAGCGACTGAACTGAACTGAAGGCACACTCTATATGCTTATCGTCATTGTGGTTGTCATTATTCTCAAGCCCTAGCAATGGACAGAGCTACATTTATTTCTGTATTTACCTATGTGTATTGAAAACCCTTTATTTGCATCAATATATCCAATTACAATCTAACAACACATACAATTCCTTTCACTTTTCTCCCTTTCTGCTGTCCTTAACATGTTTCCTTATCTGCTCAGTCCTCCTGCACATAACGGATCTCCCATCTCCCCTTGTCAGACTCTCTCCTCTAGAGGCTCTGCCTCTGACTTGCATTCTGGGCCACAATTCCCTCCTGTCACATGAAGGCTCTCCTCTGACACCCATCGTACTCACTCCCACTTGGGGATGACCTTGTTCCATGCCGGGCACTCCCTCCAGGCTTCCGTGGGCATGCCATCTTTAATTGGCCTGAGCTCCAGGTCCCTTGTGCCAGACCACTGTCCTTCCAGCTCAGGCGCTCTGCTGGTCATTGCAATGTGACTCAAAGCAGATTTGAAAAGACTCTTGTTGGATATATACAAAACTAGTTTAAGAAACCAAGCTCTGAGAGACAATAACAACCACCACCCGATTTAATCATGTTATTCTATTTAAAACCTGTAGCTTAAACTACTAAGATGTTATTTGTCAATTCTCCTCCTTTAAATTTAAATAAACAATAGGGCTTGGCTGTGAGACTTCAGCAGTTGATTGATGGAGTGGAGATGAAGGAGTGTCTAGGTTTGTATCCTGGCAGAGCATAGCTTTGGGGGTGAGGAGGCAACAGGGAGCCAGGGCAAAAGTGGCAGACCCTTTCCTGCCTCCATCCCTGCTTCCGAGCTTCACTCCAGAGCCAGATGTCCTGATTAAGGGATAAATGAAGATTAGGAAATAGCCAAGAGTTCCGAAAGAGGCAGCTGACAGAAGATGCTTCTGGTAGACCAGGAGACTTCAGGGGAAAAGAAAAAATTAATCCAATTTTATGTAAGTGAATTTCCTCTCAACCCAGTAAGGCAGGAAATGTAATCTCCTAGGAAAGATTGGACATTTTGTTTTCTAGTTACCGCTTTTTTTCTGTGCTGGAGAGACAATTTTACTTCAGAGGTGTGGACCAGGGGGGATGAGTGGATCTGACTGGCTGGCACTCTGCTCCCTTCGAAGGGACACCCTCAGGGGGCAGCCCTTTCAGGCAGAGGGAGGGGGGCTGGTGATGGGGCAAGCATAGGGACCACTCCACCGCTCCCCTGATGGAACTGGAACACAAAATAGGATTGTCCTGAGCTGTGATTAATAGCATTTCAAAGGAAAATGAAGATTCGCAGAAGAAGCAAAACCCCCAAATGGTTCTTGTTTTATCCTCCTCCTATGTATGTCTCTCTGGGTGGAATGACAAAGGAAGTAGAGACCCTCTTCCTTAATCTGAACCTCCCTCTAAGGCGTTCCCTCTGTCCATGTGTGTGTGTGCTGTGCTAAGTTCCTTCAGTCGTGTCTGACTCTTTGTGATCCCATGGACTGTAGCCCGCCAGGCTCCTCTGTCCATGGGATTCTCTAGGCAAGAATACTGGAGTGGGTAGCCATTCCCTTCTCCAAGGGATCTTCCTGACCCAGGGACTGAACCCACATCTCCTATGTCCTCTGCACTGGCAGGCATGTTCTTTACTAGCACCATGTTCTTTACTAGCACCACCTGGGAAGCCCTAGCACCCTTTGTCCAAACCAGCTCCCAAATACCTGTCAGAGTTTGAATTAATGAGGAAATACTCTTTTCTCCCCCCTGCTCCTATCTATGCAGTGAGCTCTTACTGTCCCACATGGAATCAGGGAAATGCAGATCTGGGGAGAAGAAGTGCTCATTTTCATTGGGCTTGACCAACTGCATCTTTGTTTTGTTTTCCCTTTTTAAGATAAATCACTTCAAAATGATTAATGATGCCTGAAGCCACCAGCCGTGCTTCCTGCGGTGAAGTGTGGAACTTCTGTGCATGTCTGGGTTTGTAGGAGGGTGTGCTCCTGACTCCGGGGAGGGAAGCTTTCCCAGACTGTACAGACAGTTGGGTCTTTGTTCAGAAAAACTGACTCTCAGGAGGAAACGCTGCAGAATGGGACCATGTCCCCTGCAGGGAGGGAAGGACTTGCTCCAGTTACGGAAGGGAAGGGAAATCCTTTACTTCTGAAGGTGCCGGAACAAGAGGGTCGCTGGGTTAGCGGGAGTCTAATCCTTTTTTGAGGGGTGGAGTGGGAGTTAAGAACAATGAGGTTGGCATTTTTGAAAACAGGTGGGATTATTGAAGGATTACAGTAGAGGGGTAGGTGAAACAAAGGGTCACCGTCCTGCTGGGATGCGGCCATTCTGCTGGACCTGCAAGCTGGCCTGGGGGCACTGATTCCCCGGGGAGTGCCCGCCTCCTCCAACCCATTTCCCAGGAGCAGCCTGACGGGGCTCTCCATCCTTTCTTCCTTGAGGACTCGGCAGGGGAAGCTCAGGGCTGGCTTGCAGCCGCTGCCGTTGATATTTCTGTGAATCCTATTTGGAAAAGAGCATATGGGCTGTGCTCAGTCGTTTTAGTCATGTCTGACTCTTTGTGACCCCATGGACTGTAGCCCACCAGGGCCCTCTGTCCATACGATTCTCCAGGCAAGAATGCTGGAGTGGGTTGCCATGCCCTCCTCCAGGGGATATTACCAGGGATGGAACCTGTGTCTCTGTCTCTTGCAGTGCAGGTGGATTCTTTACCACTGAGCCATGGGGGATGCCCTGGAAAAGAGTATGATTGACCCTTATTTATGGAAACTAAAATTAAATATATAATACTGTTGGGAGATTCTTTTTCTGAATTTTGGAAGTTCAATATTTTGTTATGTAAAGCTCCCCCCCTACCATGCTAAACCTTTATAGTATTGCTCTAAGGACAATATATTTCTGAAGTGGAATTAAAAAAATAAAAAACAGACCATACATTTCCCTTTTCTGGAGCTCCACGCAAACCATCATGGTCCTTTCCCTCAGTGATGAGCTGTATAGGGGAGTGGAATGTGCCATTCGGAAGGGTGATTGCCTGGGTTCAGACACCAGCTTAGGAGAGATGGTGGGGGGTGAGGGATGGGGGGTGGGAGTCAGGAGGGGGTACAGGAGCTCTAAATGCTAAAGGAGGGGCTGCGAGGGAGCACATGTGCATGTGGGAAGCCTTCTCCTCTCTGAACACATTAATTCGACTCAGTTTCTCTGGGACCCATAACCTTTCCCACTTACGGGAGAGCAGGAACAGTGGATGATGGCAGCGGGGGAACTTGAAGGCACAAAGCCTTGCTGCATGATTATCTTCTGCTAGAAAAGTCAGATGTAGGAAAACAAAACCACCACTACCTGCACCCCAGCACCACCCCCACCAAAACACCCCTTATACAGGCCCCTCCTGAACTGAGCTGTTCTTATGTTACCTTTCGGAAACCAGGCTCTCATTTTGCAGAATTATCTTAGCATCAACTGTGTTTGCAATTGTAAGTAATTTTGGGCAGTGTTCCCAACGGGTTGGGCCCAGGAGGACTGATCTTTATGTTAACAGGCTGAGCACCTGGCCCGGAAATCTGGGAACACAGGTTTCCTTCCCGCGACGCTGTTTCCATGCAAATTCATCGATTAGCTGGTATGCGTGTCCGTTTATCTAGGAGCATGTGTGCTGACAATTGGCTTCTGACTGTAAAATGTGGTCTTGGGGCAGGAAATGATGAGTTGTCTGCTTTAAAGTGTGTTAGTGTGCATGTGTGTGTGTGGTGTGTTTGATGACAGTCACTATTAGTATGCGTGTTTACAAGACTTAAAGGTAAAGACATAAAATAACTAAAAAATGGAAAGGTGTGCATAAACGAAAAGGCTGTTTGGGTTGTCTGGACATTTGTGTCCTCCTGATGGAGTTGGGAGTGAAGGGAATCTCATTTCTTGCTGAATGCATTATTTCCAAATACAAAACAGGAGATGATTCGAGGCAGAAAAACATGTCTATCTTGAGTAGTCCATATGGGGACATGTATCTTCTTGAAAAGATACTGGGGGCTGCAAACATCTCAAGTAGTCTGTATTATGAACAAACGTCTTTTTATCTCTGCCTGTTTTACGCTTAAAAAAAATTTTTTTTTGGAAAGCTGCTTATTTTTTGCTGGGCTAGGTCTTTGTTGCTGCACGCAGGCTCTTTCCAGCTGAAGCGACCGGGGGCTACTCTGTAGCTGTGGTGCGTGGACTTCTCCCCGCGGCAGCTTCTCTTGTTGCGGAGCACAGGCTCTGGGTGCACAGGCTTCAGCACTGGTGACACATGCCCTCAGTCGCTCCTGGCGTGTGGATTCTCCCCAGACCGGGGGTCAAACCAATGACCCACGCACTGGCAGGCAGGTTCTTATCCAAGGGACCGCCAAGGAAGTCCTAGCTCTTTACTTTTAAAACAGTGTCAGTGGTAGTAAGGTCTTTATCCAATGTGGTAAGCATGCAGAGGCCACTTAGTCCCTTGTAGAAATCTGGAATAACAGACTAGTTAATTTTAAGAAAATTTAGGCCATTTACCATTATGGATTCTGTAATCTCCCAAGTAAGGAGACCGACTTAAAGAAATGAAGCAAAATGACAATGGATTCATTACAAAAAGGGCATTTTAATACAGGAGGCAGGAAGCACATCGCCTCAGAAGAAGAGCAGCGCTTTAAAGTTAAAGAAATGTCATGTGATGGACGACCAGCTGCCCTTGCTGCCTTTATCTTCCTCATTTTGCTGTGAGGGGCGTGTGGGAACCCCTCCTTTTTCTAACTGTGTGTGAAGCAGCACACGGAGAGCCTTTAAACGGAGAGTTCACTCTGCATTAGAAATGTTATGATAGCAGAGGTACCAGCATGAATTAAAGGGCAGGGAAATGGGAGCAAGGTGGCTGGTTTGGATGGAGCTGGTCCAGGATGGACTACGACAGTGCTCATGGAGGACTAAGGCTGGGGGCTCTGTGCATACACACGTTACTTCATTGAATTGCTGTCTTGTTGCCAGAGGTTTGTTTCAATCCCTGTGTATTCAGGCCACCTACACTGTGGTTCTGGCCAGAGCTAGCATCTTTATGAAGATGGTGGTGGTGGTGGCGGGGGGAGTTGGGGAGGAGGAAGGCTTCTGAGACAGAGAAGCTGGAAGGGTGGAGGAATAAACTCTTGACTTAAAATAGAAGGCAGGGACACAAAAGGTGGGAAGGTAAGAGCCATCACCCACCCAGAAGGCCAGGGAGAATGGATTGCTGAGGTGACTAGAAAATAGTCTAGCATCAGTTAGGCAGATCCTGGGGTCACTTGGTGAAGTGATCAGCTTGCAGAAGGTGAGACCTGGGTCCTGAGAATCTAGTGAGAAAGGGAAACAGAGATGTAGGGGTCGAGAGCAGTTCCAGAAGGTAGCAGAAGGGTAGATTTTGTTTCCTTTCTTTTTTTAATGGAAAGACTTGAACATACTTTTAATCACTCAAAGATTTACTGGGTGTCTACTAAGTACCTAGGATTGTGGTCAGTGCTGGAGATTTCAAGAGAAAAGGAGGCTCTGCTCTTAAAGAGTTCTCAAGTCTGGGAACTTTTGGAGGGAGACAGTGAGAGAGGTGGACAGATAATGCTAAGGTTTCAGGCTAAGAGCTCTCCAGGCGGAAAGTGTGGGCCTCTAGCACAGAGCAAGACTATGCATCTTTACTGAGGAGGACTGTTGGTCGGGAACAGCATTATAGGGGTCACTGGGAGTGGGGCTTTGAAGGATGATTAGGGGTTCTCTGGGCAAAGAATGGAGGAATGGCCTCATAGGCAGAGAAAATAGTGGGTGCCAAGGAATGGAGAACTCTTAGTCAGTGGTACAGCCAGAATGCAGAGCACAGTGAGGAAAAGGAGGCTTCTGAGTTCCCCACTAGGCTGAGGACTTTATGTGTCAGTAGACTGAGGGGAGACAGCCCATTGAACAAAGATGAAGCTATGATAAGCGAGGGTGAAGGAAGAGAAGCTGAATGAAGGTAAGAGTGATCGGGGGGTAGGGAGGAGGAACACGCAGGAGCTGGTGGCACCTGGCCTTGCTTTCCTCCCTGTCTGAGTTGCTGTGACCATCTGGCTGGGATGCGGAGACCACGAAGGGGAGACAGGGAGGTGGAGGGTGGCTGGAGGAGCCACTCTGGGGAATTCTAGAGAGGAATCAAAGGATGGCCATATTGCCATTATTTAAGATTCACAAAGACTGTCATCAGACATGTAACTGATTCTCACTGACACCATCGCCCCTACATCTGTGGTTCTGCTTTTCATGAAGTGTGCTCTTCCTTTCTGATATCCATTTTCTGTGAAGATATCAAGTGCCAGAGGCATGGCTGTTCTGAACAGGAGCCAAAGTATATTGATTACATATTCTCTGTCTTGTTGAAGCTTGTTTATATTTCACAGAGTCAAACATCCAGCAACAGGAAGGATTGTTCTTGGAATACCAATTATTGCTATTGGTGGGAGGTTTTCAATGAAGAGGAAAATCTGGATGAGTATTTAAGCTCAACTGTATTCCTCCCAAATTTTTGATCTTGAAGAGAAGAATGACATAAAAGAGACCACATGTGAAGACCACATGTTCTTCATGTGAAGAACACTGGCTCTGGAGTTGGGAGGCTAAAGTTTTCGTCCAGGTTATACCATTAATAATCTATGTGACTTTGAACAAAGTTTATTCTTGGTTCTGGCTTGAATTATAGTTTTTCTCCACCCCACCCACAACAATTGTAGGAGAACAATAATAAAATATTAGAAGACTTAAGACTTTCAATCACGATTTTAGAGATACAAACAGTTTCAGAAACTAGTTCTGAATTCTATTCCTATACCTAATTTAGAAAATGAAACTGACTAATGTATGTTTTATCAGCTCATGAAAAGTCAAGTCTGCTCAGGGGATTCACTAGTTTCTACCTTAAGGGAAAAGGAATGATAAGACCAGAATATGAAAACAATTCAGCATTGGAGAATCAGAGAAAATCAGATTTACTTACCATGGAAACATTAACAGTTAAAGCAGCATAGGGGTTCCTAGGTGCTCATGGTAAAGAACCCACCTGCCAATGCAGGAGAGTAAGAGACTCAGGTTTGATTCCCGTGTTGGGAAGATCCCTTGGATGAGGGCATGGCATTCCAGCATTCTTGCCTGGAGAAATCCATGGACAGAGGAGGCTGGCAGACTACAGTCCATAGGGTTGCAAAGAGTTGGACATGACTGAAGCAACTTAGCATGCACGCATGCAAAGCAGCATAGGCTATGCAGAAGATGTCTGCTGATGTTATCCATGATGACGTTTACATATAATTTAGATGATTTGTGGGTGAATTCCATAAAAAAAAGATCAAGAAAAAAAGAGGATAGTCTTTTCAGGAGGATAATAATGATACTATCTCCTTTGTTGTTGTCGAGTTACTCAGTTGTGTCCAACTCTGCAACCCCATAGACTGCAGAACACCAGGCTTCTCTGTCCTTCACCATCTCCCAGAGCTTGCTCAAACTCATGACCATTGAGTCAGTGATGCCATCCAACCATCTCCTCCTCTGTCGTCCCCTTCTCCTTCTGCCTTCAGTCTTTCCCAGCATCAGGTCTTTTCTAATGAGAAAAGGGATTCTGCAGACATGGTTAAGTTCAAGGATCTTGCATTCAGAAATTACCCTGGATTTTCCAGGTGGGTCTAGTGTAGTTACAAGCAGGAAAGCATGAGGTTGAGGCTAAGAGAGAAGGAGATGTGACAACACAGGGAGAGGCTGGAGTGATGCCATTGTTGAAGGGGACCATGGACCAGGGAAGCACACAGCATCCAGAAACTGAAGAAAGCAGGGGATGGATGGTCCAAAAGGGCCTCTAGAGGGGTTGCAGCCCTGACTTCTGATCTCAGGTAGTTCAAGATAATCAAGTTGTGTTGTTCTAAGCCAGTGAATTTATGGCAACTTGTTACAGCAGCAATAAGAAGCTAATACAGACTTGCTGAATGGTCCTGATCCTCTGGGTTGTATACTCCTCCTGGTTACAGTCTACTTCCTTCTGCCCTTAGTCTACCCCACATCTCTTTCTCTTCTAGTTCTGGTCACTTTCTTTTCTAACTGTCCTTGTGATTGTCTTTTCATAGGACGTATGCTTCCTGAGTGCAGGGAATTGTCTTATTCACTTCCATGTCTCAGCTGTGGGTGCAGGGCCTGATGGGGAGGGAGATCTCAGCCACTGTTTGAGTGTACTCAGTGCCAAATGAGGAATTTTCAAATGGGTCCAAAGAATAGATCATAAAGAATCGTGCCTGCCATTTCTGACTTGGTGAGATCTGAGTGTCACCCTTTGGTGATACCAGCTGAAGGTGAAGGCAATGGCAGCCCACTCCAGTACTCTTGCCTGGAAAATCCCATGGGTGGAGGAGCCTGGTGGGCTGCAGTCCGTGGGGTTGCTAAGAGTCGGACACGACTGAGCAAATTCACTTTCACTTTTCACTTTCATGCACCAGAGAAGGAAATGGCAACCCACTCCAGTGTTCTTGCCTGGAGAATCCCAGGGACGGGGGAGCCTGGTGGGCTGCCGTCTATGGGGTCGCACAGAGTCGGACATGACTGAAGTGACTTAGCAGCAGCAGCAGCAGCAGCAGCTGAAGGTGAAGATGGGTGGGGAGGGAATGTGGGAAGTGCCTTTTTATCTGTGAACTCCTTGGTTCTAGGCACTTTCCTCCCCTGTTCCTTCCCTTACACCATGGTCTCCTGAAGTCTGGTATGAACAGCTGGCTTGTGGGTGACTGAATCTGAGTGGGCCGGTGATTCATCTGAGAGAGAGCTCTGCCAAGCCCTGTTCAGCTCACATGGCCTGATGATTGGTGGGAAGCAGTGTAGGATCCTCCATGTGCTTATTCCTCTCCCATCCTCAGTGCTGGGTCTCCTGGGGCCACAGGCTTTCTGGAGACCCCCATGTAACTTCTGCTCTCGAGGTCTGGACCTTGATGCGGCCCTCGGGCTCTGCTTGACCAGTGGAACAAGAAAAGGACTCTTTTCTGTTCTGACAGCGGTTGCACCTCCCTTGAGCCTTCGACTGAGCTCCTGTGAAAACTGTTATTTCTCTTGCTGCTTCCTGTCCTTTCTGTGAACCTGGACAGGGCTTTTCTAGAGGCTGAGCTGTGAATTCCATACTTCAGATTATTCTGTACCTGCATCTCCTGGATTCCTTTGCCCCAGGATGCCACAGAAGTCCCATCCCTCTCTCCTGTTTCTCCTTCTTCTAGAAGTCACTGTCTTTTCTCCTCTTTCATTAAAAAAAAGCAACCAAACACTTTATTAATTTATTTTTGGCTGCGCTGGGTCTTTGTTGCTGTGCCTGGTCTTTCTCTGGTTGCAGTGTGCAGGCTTCTCTTTGCAGCGGCTTCTCCTGCTGCAGAGCACAGGCTCTAGGCGCATGGGCTGCAGTAGCTGTGGAATTCGGGCTCCATCGTAGCGGTGCGTGGGCTCTAGAGCGCAGGCTGAGTAGTTGTGGCACACAGGCTCAGTTGCTCTGTGACATGCGCGATCCTTCCCCCGAATCAGGATCAAACTCGTGTCTCCTGTACTGGCAGGCAGATTCTTAACCACCCGGCCACCAGGGAAGTCCTTCTCTTGCATCTTTTCCTCTCCATCCTGGATGACTTTATCAGAGAAAATCCATTCAGCTTTCTCTGAAAGGAAGGACACCCAGGGGTCCACCTGAGATGTCCTCCTCTACCCAACCTGGCCATCTTTTCACCAGCTGCCAAATTGCTTTGGAAGGTCACATCATACATTTCTTAAAGAAGTCCCTAGGGATTTAACAACTCATACCATTAAAAAGTACTAAAGAACACGGGGTGTTTTGGCCGCCGCTCCTGTCCCTCTGCTGGTTGCCAGCGTTGAATGAACTGGTGCAGATGAGGAGCTTCTGCTTCCTCTCTCACCAGGCTGACGACAGCTCTCTCAAGGGTACACGCTAGGTTCAGAGAACAGTCTTCTCTGATAGAGGAAGGCGTTTTCGTGAAGCTAATTAAAGTTACATGGAGGGCATATACCCCAAAGAATTGAAAGCAGGGAAACGCGAACAGATGTTTGTACACCCACGTCCATGGCAGCATTATCCCCAACAGCCAAAATGTGAAAACAAACTGAATGTCTTTAGACAGATGAATAAACAAAATGTAGTCTACACACACTATGGAATATTCAGTTCAGTTCAGTTGCGCATATATGGAATATTATTCAGCCTTAAAAGGAAATGAAATTTGGGTACATACTACAATGTAGTTCAGCCTTGAAGACATTATGCTAAGTGAAGTAAGCCAGAAACAAAAGGGTAAGTATTGTGTGATTCCATTTAGAATCGTCAAGTTCATAAACAGATGGTACAATGGTGGTTACCAGGGGTTGGGAGAGAAGGAAACGAAGAGTTGTTGTTTCATGGGTTCAGAGTTTCAGGTTGGGGAGATGAGCAATTTCTGGGAATGGAAGGTGGTGATGGCCGCATGACAGGGTGACTGAACTTAATGCCATTGAATCATACTCTTCAAAATGGTTACTATGTGGGACTTCCCTGGTGGTCCAGTGGTTAAGATTTTGCCTTCAAATATAGGAGGTGCGTGTTCAACCCCTGGTCAAGGAGTTGAGATTTCACATGCCTCATGGCCAAAACACTGAAACATAAAACAAGTAATGGAACAAATTCAATAAAGACTTGAAAAATGACCCACATTAAAAAAAAAATTATCTTTGTATGCTGTGCTTAGTCACTTAGTAGTGTCTACCTCTTTTTGACCCCGTGGACTGTAGCCCACCAGGCTCCTCTGTCCTTGGGGATTCTCCAGCAAGAATAAGTGGGTTGTCATGTCCTCTTCCAGGGGATCTTCCCAATCCAGGATTCAAACACAGGTTTCCCATATTACAGACAGATTCTGTACCATCTGAGCCATCGGGGAAGCCCATGTATATTTTATCACAATCAAAAATATTTTAAAAAATAACATGGAATCAAGGTATGCTGGTTTTCCCACAAGTTACATTCTTTTTTTGTTTAAGGGTACACTTATAAAAAAGTCAAAAGACACACAAAAATTGTTGAAGATTACTTATCAGTGTGGTTCCCAATCTGTGTACCTTTCTCTTTCCAAGTAATGGTGAGAAAATCTTCTTTAAACAGGACTAAAGTACACCTGCCTACTAAGTAATTTTTTCTGTGACTCTGGCATGCTAATCTAGAAAAGAAAACACATATAATGAGTCAAATGTGTATTTGCAAAAGTGACCAAATAAACTTGGTGACGGTGGCAGCTCCTTGGAGCTGTGCTGGGTCTTTGGATTTTGCAATTTATGTATACATACCAAATAACACTTTTGTCCTGGGAAGTATGTGACCTCCAAGTAGTGGGCATGCTGAAGCGGAGGCTTGGATTAAAACAAAACAAGCAGTCTGATTCCTCTTGGTTCAAGTGATTTTTGTGGCTGAAAGCTGTGTTGAACTTTTGAAAAAGAAATACCACCCGCTTACCCTGTGAATGGAGATTTGTTGTTTAGGTGGAATAAACATAGATGTGATGGCCAGGTGCCCTGAGTACTTGGCAGGCTTCTTGGGTGATTTCTAGCCAGTCATCTTGCCATTCTCTGCCTGCGTGCACTGGGGCAGTTGGGGCTTCTGGTTGTCTACATCACACCTGCTCTAGACTTCCAGGACAACCCAGATTGTATTTTGTAAAAATAATTTTGGGTGCAGGTGTTGTGAGAAAGGAAGTACCTCCTCTAATGTAATTTAAAACAAATACAATATTAAACCACAAAATATGTGTAAGGAATTCCAACAAGATTTTTTGTTTTGCCCTGATTATTAATTCAAAACTGTTTTGAAATATCAAAGTGCAACTATTTCATAGTATTCATCTTCTCTCCATCTTTTCCTCCTTCCTTCTTTTTCCCTCCCCCCTCACTTTCTTCCCTTTTGTCTTCATTTTTTTCATTTGCTTGGTTTTGCTATGCATGCATCCCAAGTACTGCTTTGTCCACTTTCTGTAAAATCCTGTGCTTTCAAAACAAAATGTCAGATAAAACTTTTTTGTCCTACTTTGCTACCATGTCTTTAGGAAAGGAATATAGATGACTACAAGATTATATTAAAAGGAAATAGGAAAAGGAGTACATCAAGGCTGTATATCGTAACCCTGCTTATTTAACTTATATGCAGAGTACATCATGAGAAACGCCGGGCTAGAAGAAGCACAAGCTGGAATCAAGATTGCCGGGAGAAATATCAATAACCTCAGATATGCAGATGACACCATCCTTATGGCAGAAAGTGGGAACTAAAGAGCCTCTTGACAAAAGTGAAAGAGGAGAGTGAAAAAGTTGGCTTAAAGCTCAACATTCAGAAAACTAAGATTATGGCCTCTGGTCCCATCACTTCATGGCAAATAGATGGGGAAACAGTGTCAGACTTTATATTTTTGGGCTCCAAAATCACTGCAGATGGTGATTGCAGCCATGAAATTAAGATGCTTACTCCTTGGAAGAAAAGTTATGGCCAACCTAGATAGCATATTGAAAAGCAGAGACATTACTTTGCCAACAAAGGTCCGTCTAGTCAAGGCTATGGTTTTTCCAGTGGTCATGAATGGATGTGAGAGTTGGACTGTGAAGAAAGCTGAGTGCCGAAGAACTGATGCTTTTGAACTGTGGTGTTAAGGAAGACTCTTGAGAGTCCCTTGGACTGCAAGGAGATCCAACCAGTCCATCCTAAAGGAGATCAGCCCTGGGTGTTCATTGGAAGGACTGATGCTGAGGCTGAAACTCCAATCCTTTGGCCACCTGATGCAAAGAGTTGACTCATTTGAAAAGACCCTGATGCTGGGAGGGATTGAGGGCAGGAGAAGAAGGGGACGACAGAGGATGAGATGGCTGGATGGCACCACCAACTCGATGGACATGAGTTTGGGTAAACTCTGGGAGTTGGTGATAGACAGGGAGGCCTGGTGTGCTGTGATTCCTGGGGTTGCAAAGCGTTGGACAGGACTGAGTGACTGAACTGAACTGAACAAGATTAGCAGGAGTTGTTGAGGGAGATATAAGGGTTGACAATGATTGGTAAGAGTAATCTGAAAACAGAAAAGACAGGGAGGGTGTGGAGGTAATATCTAATCCTAGCATTTTCTTCTCTGTCAACAGCCTTCCTCAACTACCACATATGGAAGCTTCTCCCATCAGAAAATGAATGGGATCCCAAAAGAGAACAGGAAATGATGTTCCTTTAGATGTCTGGGTGACCTGGTGGGGACTAAGAAGTTTTGGTTCTACGGGCCTCTAGAGCCAGCCCATTGGATGAGGCTGGAAGCTAGGATGAAGGGAGCTCTCTCCCTGGGGCTGTTGTTGGCAGACTCAGGAGGAGGGGGAGGAGGAGGGTCCTCTGGTTTCTTTTAGGTTGTCCACATGACTCAGGTTGGCATGACAGAAAAAGGGGCAGACACACTAGTCCCCGAGTAAAGATTATATATTTGATGGGCCCTTTCCCTATAATCCAGAAGTGGAGGTTGTGTCTGGGTGATGCAAAGACGCTTCTAGTAGCATTTGAAATGCTGCTCAATTGTAGCAGTAGTAATAGTAACTGCAGTTAATAGGTTGGCTAAGTGCTTTTTTTGCATCATCGCATTTCAACCTTACATTGCATTGCTCTTTTCTTCTTTACAATAAACTGCGGAAAATTCTGAAAGAGATGGGAATACCAGACCACCTGACCTGCCTCTTGAGAAACCTGTATGCAAATCAGGAAGCAACAGTTAGAACTGGACATGGAACAACAGACTGGTTCCAAATAGGAAAAGGAGTACGTCAAGGCTGTATACTGTCACCCTGCTTATTTAACTTATATGCAGAGTACATCATGAGAAACGCTGGGCTGGAAGAAGCACAAGCTGGAATCAAGATTGCCGGGAGAAATATCAATTACCTAAGATATGCAGATGACACCACCCTTTAGGCAGAAAGGAACTAAAGAGCCTCTTGATGAAAGTGAAAGAGGAGAGTGAAAAAGTTGACTTAAAGTTCAACATTCAGTAAACGAAGATCATGGCATCCAGTCCCATCGCTTCATGGCAAATAGATGGGGAAACAGTGAAAACAGTGGCTGACTATTTTGGGGGCTCCAAAATTACTGCAGATGGTGATTGCAGCCGTGAAATTAAAAGACGCTTACTCCTTGGAAGGAAAGTTATGACCAACCTAGATAGCATATTCAAAAGCAGAGACATTACTTTGTCAACAAAGTTCCATCTAGTCAAGGCTATGGTTTTTCCAGTAGTCATGTATGGATGTGAGATTTGGACTGTGAATAAAGCTAAGCACTGAAGAATTGATGCTTTTGAACTGTTGTGTTGGAGAAGACTCTTGAGAGTCCCTTGGACTGCAAGGAGATCCAACCAGTCCATCCTAAAGGAGATCAGTCCTGGGTGTTCATTGGAGGGACTGATGCTGAAGCTGAAACTCCAATCCTTTGGCCACCTCATGCCAAGAGCTGACTCATTTGAAAAGACCCTGATGCTGGGAAAGATTGAGAGCAGGAGGAGAAGGGGACAACAGAGGATGAGATGGCTGGATGGCATCACTGACTCAATGGACATGGGTTCGAGTAAACTCCGGGATTTGGTGATGGACAGGGAGGCCTGGCATGCTGCGGTTCCAGGGGTCGCAAAGAGTCGGACATGACTGAGTGACTGAACTGAACTGAGTATAGCAGTATTATTATCTGCAACATATATATATGTTTGCCTGAGGACAGAGAGACTAAGAAGAAACTCTTCATTATATGTCTATTTATTTCCACCGTCTTTTACTCTTTTCAACACTGTTGATTCTTATATTTTGCTAAGAAATAATTTGATCCACTGTGAGTATCAGGAAAGGAAAGGAAGTCTTGTTTGGAAATCATTGCCAGGGATTTACTGGAAGTAGAAGAGGGAGGGAAACTGGCTTCTCTGAGCCAAACTCCTTGCCAGTGAAGCCAGGCAGTCCTTCCCACAGTCTGGGTGCTCTGATGGCATAAAACAGGAGTGTTTCAGTTTTATTGGAATATGGGAATGACAGTAAAAAAAAAGAAACAGCTTTGAGGTGTGGTTTTTTTGAGGTGGCATAGAGATGAAGTTTTTTTTAATGTTTCAGTTTGAGCAGTAAGAGAAGTTGAACAATCTTGAATTCTGAATAAAAAGAAAAGCCAACATTACAGCATCAGCCAGTGATATGGAACTACCCTTGAGGGAGACAGTGGCAGGTGGGAGCCTCCAACTGGAGGGACCACAGCTTAGCACCCTGTGGGGAAGTGAACCCCAACCGGAAGCGCTCTCTGGCTGTTCTGGCTCTTCTCTGCCACCGCTCTCATTCCCTGCTCTGTGCCCTGGAGCCTGGTCCCTGAAGATTGCCCCTCCTGAGCTTCTTTGCATTCTGTCTTCTGCTTGGGTATGGCCCATGGGAGGTACCAGCAAGGTGAGGCGGCAGGAGGAAAGAGAGGCTGGGATATTCTTTATTCTCTTCCTGCTGTGGTGATGTGTCTCTAGAAGTTGCTATTTCCTCTTTGGAGACAACTCTAGCAGGCCGCCTCCCCTTAATGATTCCGGGGGCAAACTGGGTTCATTCTCCTTCATGTCCCCTCAGCCCCAGGGACTGTAGTAGGTGTTATCAGTAACGTCCAATCAGGAAAACAAAAAGCCCTTGATGTTTTAAGAACAGAAGGATTTAATGCAGGGGATTTGTTACAGTGCTAATTGGAAGGGCTGCGTTGGCGGTGGGGCGTCAATGTTGGAGCAAAAAGGAGAAAGTGTGTGTGTGTGTCTGTGTGATATACAGGAGCAATTGAAGATTTCCTAAGTCCGCTGATTGCTAGCTAAATGGTTGTGGGTCATTTCAAAAAATCTGAGCCTGGATAGAAGGAATGGTGGCATGGAACGGTGGCATAAATGTATAGAAAAAGAATTTGTTTTTTAATTTAGGCAAACTAGGGCCTATAGGCCAAATCCAGTTGCCACCTGTGTTTATCAATAAAGCTTTATTGAAACACAGCTCCACTCACTTGCTTATGTATTGTCTATGGTTGTTTCTTCCGCCTAGAGTGGGCCCTCCTGAGTTGTAACAACAGAGACCTTATGGCCACAAAGCCTAAAATGTTTACTCTCTGATCATTTACAAAAAAAAGTCTGCTGATTGCTGCTTTAGACTATTGTGCAGAGTTTCTCAAGAATTAAGATCCTTAGCAGAAGGAATCTTAGGAATCATCCTGTCTCATTTTATAGTTGAGGAAATGAATACCCACATTCTCCTGGCTAGCTTAAATCTGTATTTTAAAAAAGACACATAGGAGAAAAACTAGAGGGAATTTGGAGAACAAAATCAACAGTTTTTAAATGTCCTTTGAGGAAAGTCAAACTTTCACGATAGAGGTTGGAAAATTAAAAGTATGACAGCAATTAGCTGTGGATTATGAGAAAATGAGCTGAACTGTAATTCTCTATTTCCACATAAGAAAGCTTTTCCCAAATGTAAATTGGTCAGATGCTGGAATTGGGTTTCTAAAGGAGTTCGGGGCCTGCTGACCTTTTAAACAGGGTTGGGACAGCTGCTTCAAGCGGCTTGGGGGGAGGTTGACATGCTTTCTGAGGCAGTACCCAAACTTGTTCTTCACTCACTCACCACCAACTGGTCAGCAGGAAGGCAGGGACCCAAGGCAGGGTAGGGCAATACGGCATGCTGTCTGCCCTGGTGTGTGCTCACACACACAATATTCTGTTCTCTGTACCCTTGGCCATGCTGAAAATTATCTTGAGGCTAGTGAGCTATCAGATGTTAATGCCAGCATTTGTCATCTGGGTTGTAGGAGCTCCTTGAGCTTGCTGATTCTGAGATCAGAGTGGCAGAGGTTTCATCTTAGTCCCTGAAAAAAATATCTTCAGTGATAATTTGGAGCAGTTGTAGATTCAAATTTCACTGATATCTTTTTGATTTGAGAACAGGAAAAAATGGCAAAGTTTGAGTTTATCATAGTACATGGCAAGTTCAGTCATTGCTAATGGATGTCAGCTGCAAAACTACAAAATGATTGGGTTGTTTTTATTTGTGGAGGATCTTTTTGGGCGATACTTTAAGCTCTGGCAGACTCACCTCTTGGTAGACTATGTAGAGAATACATAGGTCTCTTATTTTAACACAAACTCTGAAGAGATAAGAATAGTATATTATTTAATTTCTATATTTCAAGCCCTAGGCACAGCCTGGCACATTTTAGGGGCAGGATAAATACTTTTTTCCTTTGTGGGGGTAGCGGGTGGTGGTGGTACGGAGAGTAGCAGGTATGCGTTAAATTGTGGCATTTCATCTTTATGGTGAGCTACCTGGGATGGACAGTGAAGTGGTGTTATAACAAGGAATGCCCCTGAGATCTTGTGTTTCCTAGTCCACGGCACTGCTGTCCTTCCCTCTGCAGATCAAGGTCATCCCAGTTTAGATCTGCTGACAGGTAGGAATTGCTCAAGCAGCACATTTCTGGGAGTTCACACTGACGTCTTGACAATAAA
The DNA here is from genome assembly GCF_019923935.1 of Bubalus bubalis. Taxonomy (NCBI): domain Eukaryota; kingdom Metazoa; phylum Chordata; class Mammalia; order Artiodactyla; family Bovidae; genus Bubalus; species Bubalus bubalis. The sequence continues at coordinate 6,950,379 of NC_059175.1, forward strand.
GCTGGAATTTATATTGAGCCTTTCATCTTTGAAATTCAATGTTCTAATCTTTACGACTTACTTGTGAGGTATGAGAGAGCTGTTTTAATTACCTTCTTTTCAGGTAGAGGGGGAATGTGTTGGAGATATAGGTTCAAGGACCTTTTCAGAAACTCCCAATGAGTCAAGACCAAGGTGGGAATGGAGTTGGACATTCTGTAGCCCCATATTAAAGTTGTCTTTATTTTCTTTCTCCAAGTGAAAAGTTGGGTAAATGCAGCATGCTTTTTAAACATTGCCTTAAGATAAGGATGTTTGCAATGCTTTTTTTCCTAGTATGTTTCAAATGTGTTTAGAGTCAGAGAGATGGCAATCAAAGAAATTGTAAAGTCTATATTTTCTAAAATCTCTTCTAATGTACTTATAAGATCTTTGGTCCAACTGCTGGATTTAATTTGAGGCTTAGAAGATAGTCATCATCTCTACTCTTCCCCCTTAGCCTGGTTTTTCTTCCCAGCTTCCCAATTGATCTTTCCTTAAAGTAACTATTAAAATGTCTCTGTTACAACTCACAGGCTTGTGATGACTGGTGATTCCCAGCCAAATCCAAGGCTTTCGGCAGATTACCTTCCCTCTGATCATAACACAGACCCTAAAGATTGACTCAGAAGGGATGGCTGAAAGCTCCAGACTTTTTTTTTTTTTTTAATTTTTTATTGGAGGATAATTACTTTACAATATTGTGATGGTTTCTGCCATAGTTCAACATGAAACAGCCATAGGGATACACATGTTCCCTCCCTCTTGAACCCCCCTCCCACCTCCCTCTCCACTCCATCCCCTTAGGTTGTCACAGACAATTCTTTTCAGGTAGAGGGGGAATGTGTTGGAGATATAGGTTCAAGGACCTTTTCAGAAACTCCCAATGAGTCAAGACCAAGGTGGGAATGGAGTTGGACATTCTGTAGCCCCATATTAAAGTTGTCTTTATTTTCTTTCTCCAAGTGAAAAGTTGGGTAAATGCAGCATGCTTTTTAAACATTGCCTTAAGATAAGGATGTTTGCAATGCTTTTTTTCCTAGTATGTTTGGGGAAATTAGGGGTTCCCTGCATTATATAGCAAATTCCCATTAGCTATCTATTTCACATATGGTAAAGTATATGTTTTAATACTACTCTCTCAAGTCATCCCACCCTCTCCCTCCCCCACTGTGGTCACAAGTCTGTTCTTTATGTCTGTGCCTCCTTTCAGTTCAGTTCAGTTCAGTTGCTCAGTTCAGTCTGACTCTTTGCTACCCCATGAATTGCAGCACGCCAGGCCTCCCTGTCCATCACCAACTCCCGGAGTTCACCCAAACTCATGTCCATCGAGTCGGTGGTGCCATCCAACCATCTCATCCTCTGTCATCCCCTTCTCCTCCTGCCCCCAATCCCTCCCAGCATCAGAGTCTTTTCCAATGAGTCAACTCTTCGCATGAGGTGGCCAGAGTACTGGAGTTTCAGCCTCAGCATCAGTCCTTCCAATGAACACCCAGGACTGATCTCCTTTAGGATGGACTGGTTGGATCTCCCTGCAGTCCAAGGGACTCTCAAGAGTCTTCTCCAATACCACAGTTCAAAAGCATCAATTCTTCAGCGCTCAGCTTTCTTCACAGTCCAAATCTCACATCCATACATGACTACTGGAAAAACCATAGCCTTGACTAGACGGACCTTTGTTGGCAAAGTAATGTCTCTGCTTTTGAATATGCTATCTAGGTTGGTCATAACTTTCCTTCCAAGGAGTAAGCATCTTTTAATTTCATGGCTACAATCACCATCTGCAGTGATTCTGCAGCTTAAAAAAATAAAGTCTGACACTGTTTCCACTGTTTCCCCATCTATTTGCCACGAAGTGATGTGACCAGATGCTATGATCTTCATTTTCTGAATGTTGAGCTTTAAGCCAACTTTTTCACTCTCCTCTTTCACTTTCATCAAAAGGCTTTTTAGTTCCCCTTCACTTTCAGCCATAAGGGTGGTGTCATCTGCATATCTGAGGTTACTGATATTTCTCCTGGCAATCTTGATTCCAGCTTGTGCTTCTTCCAGCCCAGCGTTTCTCATGATGTACTCTGCTGCTGCTACTGCTAAGTCACTTCAGTCGGGTCCGACTCTGTGCGACCCCATAGACGGCAGCCCACCAGGCTCCCCCGTCCCTGGGATTCTCCAGGCAAGAACACTGGAGTGGGTTGCCATTTCCTTCTCCAATGCATGAAAGTGGAAAGTGAAAGTGAAGTCGCTCAGTCGTGTCCGACTCTTAGCAACCCCACGGACTGCAGCCCACCAGGCTCCTCTGTCCGTGGGATTTTCCAAGCAAGAGTACTGGAGTGGGGTGCCATTGCCTTCTCCGATGATGTACTCTGCATATAAGTTAAATAAGCAGGGTGACAATATACAGCCTTGATGTACTCCTTTTTCTATTTGGAACCAGTCTGTTGTTCCATGTCCAGTTCTAACTGTTGCTTCCTGACCTGCGCCTCCTTTACTGCCCTGCAAATAGGATCATCAGTACCATCTTTCTAGAATCCATATATAATTTATGCATTAATATATGTTATTCATCTTTCTCATTCTGACTTACTTCACTGTTTAATAGACTCTAATTTCATCCACTTCATTAGAACTGACTCAAATGTGTTCCTTTTTATAGTTGAGTAATATTCCATTGTGTATATGTACCACTTCTTTATCCACTCTTCTTTATCCATTCATCAATCAATGCCCCTGTGTTCTAGCTATTGTAAATAGTGTTGCAGTGAACAATGAGATATATGTGTCTTTTTAAAATTATGGTTTCCTGGGGGTTTCCAGTAGTGGGATTGCTGGGTCATGTGATAGTTTTATTCCTAGTTTTTTTTTTTTTAAGGAATCTCCGAACTGTTCTCTATAGTAGCTGTATCAATTTGCATTCCCACCAATAGTGCAAGACAGTTCTGTTTTCTCCACATCCTTTCCAGCATTCATTGTTTGTAGACTTTTAGACGATGGCTATTCTGACTGGTGTGAGATGATACCTCATTGTAATTTTGATTTGCATTTCTCTAATATTGAATGATATGAATGATGGGGAGCATCTTTTCACGTGTTTATTAGCCATCTGTCTTCTTCGGAGAAATGTCTTTAGCTCTTCTGCCCACTTTTTTATTGGTTTGATTGTTTTTTTGGTATTGAGCTGTGTGAGCTGCTTGTATAATTTGGAGATTAATCCTTTGTTAGTTGTTTCATTTGCTATTATTTCTCACATTCTAAGGGTTGTCTTTTCACCTTACTTATAGTTTCCTTCGTTGTGCAAAAGCTGTTAAGTTTAATTAAGTCCTGTTTGTTTATTTTTGTTTTTATTTCCATTACAGCAGGAGCTGTGTCATAGAAGGTCTTATTGTGACTTACATCAAAGAGTGTTCTGCCTATGTTTTCCTCTAAGAGTTTTATAGTTTCTGGCCTTACATTTAGGTCTTTAATCCATTTGAAAAGTCAAGACTTTATAATTAAAACATGATGGTTATTTGGAGGACAATGGAGAGTGGCAATACAAGGGAAAAACTGGTTACACAGAGCGGATGGAATAATCTATGTTTGGTGATTCAACAATAGCAGCTTCCTCAACCTGTCTCATTGGTATTTATCAAACAGTCAACCATCTCAGAATCCTTAACAGTTAATCCATAGACCATCCTGTGTTGTTAAATATTCTGAACTGAACTTTGCAGAAGAGCTGTACCAGCAGACTTTATGATTTGACCTGGAGGACAAGATGGGAAACCATGGCTGACCTAGACATTCGGTAAAAGCCCATTCCCTCAGGCAGGGAATACTCATTGCTCTGTTGCTCAGACTTTGCTCTTTCACAGTTACAAATTAAAACATAAGAAAATTTATTTTTACCAGTTTATATTTAATGCAAAATAAAAATGCAGTTAAAGTTAGAATTAATCCTTGCCTTCTGCTAGCCTTGTTTGTGAAGACCAAGCAAGATGTTGCTTTTACTGGGCTACAGTAGGAGTACAAGAGTTTCTCACCTTTCCCCTTTGGCCCTACCATTCTTATGATTCTTTTTTTTTTTTTTTTTCTTATGATTCTTTTGACATTTAAATGCACTGGGTTGAGGTAACATCAAAGTGCATCTTGCTGAGTTGTCTAGAGTAACAGTAAGACACACAACTTGCAAAGCCAGAGGGCACTGTCTTCTAGGCATAAGTTTCTTCTTGTTGACCACTGTGCCATATCTGAGCTGTGAAGTGTTGTAAACATTATTTTAAGATGAAGTCAACTATTTTCATCCTTTGCTAACTCATTGAATGCCATTTCTTCCCTTCAAAAATCTTCCTATTCGATATTTTAAAATAGATGTGTTTTTAAAAAAACATTAAAAATCTTACAGTACTTAGAAAATACAGTATGCAGCACAGCACTGACATACGGGGCACGTTCACAGAAAACGGCCTGGAGACGGAAACAGATTTGTAGAAAGTAAGGCATGCATCGGATCGGAATATACTAAATGTATTAAGGTTTTAGATTAGAAACAACAGATGATAATTGCCTGTATTGGAAAAAGGGTTAAAATTTGAGACTTTCTTGTCCTACATATATTTCTACCTAAAGATTGTTTGAAACACTGTATTTAAAAATATGTCACCAAGATAGTCTTATATGGTATAAAATGATCATGGAGAAAGAGCTCTGTAAAAAGATGCTGACCTTAAGAAATGAGAGGCTTCTTATTTATTATTTTCTGCTGAACCAGTTGCTTTTAGGATTTCATTTATTTAGTATCAAGGAACATATACCCACATTAACAATTTCTGACCATAAACGGAAAGTACTAATATTAGCTGGTGTTGGCCATTGTTTCGCTAGTTTTTCCTTTACCAGAGTCAAGCTTCACAATAATCCTCTGAAGAAGGTAGTGTTGGTATTATTCTCATTTTGCAGATGAGGAAACAGAGGCTCAGACTAAAGAGCATGGGCAAGGTCAAACAGCTAGGATGTGAGAAGTCAGGATGTGAATCTGGGTAACTCCGCTCCAGCATTGTTCATACCAATCACCTAGCAAATCCTTAGGAGGAGGCGGCATTTAGTCTAGGGGTAAGGTGGGGAGTTATTGAAGACACATCAGATTGTAATAGGAGGTTTTAAGGTAGAAATTTGTAGTGAGGAAAATCAAATGGAATTGGCTTTGAGTCTGAAGTATTTATAATAAGAACAATGCTGTACAGTCAGAGATAATTGCTTTGGCGTCAGTTTATTATGAGGTATGCATGATTGGTTTTATTCTTTTAACTTTTAAAGCCGCTCAATGCAGTTTCTTTATTTATGACTGCCCCCACACAGCATGTGGGCTCTTAGTTCCCCAAGCAGGGACTGAAGCCGTCCCCAGTGCAGCGGAAGCATGGAGTCTTAACCACTGCACCACCAGTCCCGATGACTGGTTTTAGATTCTGTCATTAGAGTTGGGTTTGACAAGGGGAAAGGAAAGAATGAGGAACAGTAGACACATGAAGAATGATGAAGGCCATATTGTTAGGGTTTCCAATCACTTCAGAATCATTCCAAGACCTGGGCCTGAGGCTCTGCTTCAATACATTTAAGATCCGACTGAGTCAGTGTTCCTACCTTTAACGTGGAATGTTTATGCTGAAGTTGATTTCAGATGCTTGCAAGCATGCTCTTCATCTCTGAGGTAATACTGACTGTAGCATCTGAAATGGATTGTAATCGCTTATTAAGAACTTATTTTGATCACCCTTTTAAAAAAATGCAGAGATAGATTTTTCAAAGAGAAAAGCTACACTGGAATAAAAGCAGGGTAGAATTTGAAACTGAGCCCGGTCAACGTCTCGCTGTTTATAAGTCTTATCTATCAGAGCTGGGGGTGAAAGGCAGAAAGACCAGTCTCCTTCCTGTTTGTTTATTTCTTGGCTTTCTTGTCCCGTCTGTAGCTTTGTCCCCAGAGCTCCTCAACTGTATTTATTTTCCATCTGCTTCCTGCTCTCTAGACAGTCCGAGACAGTCTACTCACCATCCAGCAGTCGCAGAGAGGAATGAGTATTGTAGTGCACATAGAGCTCATGGTTGCAGCAAGTAGCGAAGGGGAAGAACTAAGATGGATTCTGTTTTAGATAGGGTTACAAAACTGTGCTCTCTGTAGTTGGGCAGGGCTGTGCAATCAGCAGGAATGTCTTGATCAGGTCTATTATTTTACTTACGTCCTCAGATATTTACTAAACTTCTTTTTTTCTTTTTACAGCAGACTGTATCTTCTGAATCATCTCTGGGTTTTTGTTTTTTGTTTATTTTGGCCAGTGCTTACAGATTTCTGAATGTCATAGCCCAGTAAAGAAAAAAAAAAAAGTAGATATACGCGTGTGTGTGTGTGTGTGTGTGTGTGTGTGTAGACAGAGGGGATAAATCATTAGGATTGCCAATGTTTGTTTTTGCCAAGTAAGGACATTAAAAATAAATGATTATTTTTCCTCATCATCATTTCACTTACAAAACGACAATATAACTCTAGGAAGCAGGATCATCCTTCCTAAGACACATGGTCAGCAACTGTAAACCCAAGTGTGTTTATAAAGATAGATTTTAAATTGTTGAATGTTAGAATGATTAAGTACAGTTTTAGTTAATGTCACCTTTTAGATACTTGTTTTCTTGCTGCAAGTTTGATTTGAAGATTTCTGTTCTGTAATATGAAGTAGAGCCCAAATGCCCAGCTTCTGGGATCTTAAAAATCAGATTCAGTGTGAAACATCCAGTCTCTCATCATGATTTCCATATAAATAGAAACACTGTACCTGGTGTTACTTTATTGAACTTGGAATATCCTGAGTGGGGTGGTACTTGGGGTGCTTGAGGCTATAAGTTGTAACTACATTCACACTGGTAATAGTGTCCATTCAGGCTTTGTTGGAGGAGAAAGTGTTATTGCTCAGTTGTGTCCAACTCTGTGATCCCATGAACTGTAGCCTACCATGCTACTCTGTCCATGGAATTCTCCAGGCAAGAATACTGGAGTGGGTTGTCCTTCCCTTTTCCAGGGGATCCTCCCAACCCAGGGATCGAACTTGCTTCTCCTGGATAGTAGGCAGATTCTTTACCATCTGAACTACCAGGGAAGCCCTTTGTTGTGGGAGGAGGGGTGGTCATTATTGAGTAGAGAAGGTCAGAGGAGGAAAATTGGTGGGAGAACTCAGTCTGACTTCAATGATCTGAGCTATTAAATGATGCCGCAGCCTCAAAACCCCTATTTGGCAATACCAAAATCCTTTAGTTAGTGGATCTGTTCTCTCCAAAGACAATCAGGGAGACATCTGTTGTTATTTGAACATCCTCTCTGAGGATTGCACAATCCCACTCATGCTGGTAAATACAGTTGTCTTTATATTATTTCATTTTTGGTAATTTGAAGAGCCCGTGTGATGTAATAGGTTGGCATCCAGGAAAGATGTCCTGCTGGCCCATTCCTTAAAAGGGTCCAGATTCTGAGTGGGCCAAGAGAGGTCAAAAAACTAGAGCCATGCACCCCCATTCCCCACTCTCAGCTGCTTCTGCTCCCTCTCTTGACTGGGGAAGAGCAGATAGTGGCAGACAGTGTCTGGCCTGTGGAAAGGATGGAAGGGATGCAGGAAGGGATGCGGGAAGCTCTCTTTATAAAAGAGAGTCACCTTCTGAAGCCTGTAACCCAGCAGACAAGACTTTACTGGGGAGATTTACCTGCCATGGAGTTGCAGCTGTCATCTGCCTCAGCTCTGGACCAGGATTGGGAATCGGACTTAGATGTTCTTATCTGTTACACTGGGGCATCCCTGATAGCTCAGTGGTTAAAAAAAAAAAAAAAAATTCACCTGCAGTGCAGGAGCTGCAGGAGACTCGGGTTCCATCCCTGGGTCCGGAAGATCTCCTGGAGGAGGAAGTAGCAACCTACCCCAGTATTCTTCCCTGGAGAATCCCACTGGATGGAGGAGCCTGGTGGGCAACAGTCCATAGGCTCAGAAAGAGTTGGACACGACTGAAGTGACTTAGCGTGCACACACACACACACACACACGGGTTGAATGTGTCCCCTTCCAATTTCATATGTGAAAGTCCTAACCCCCAGTACCTCAAAATGTGACCTTATTTGGAAACAGGGTCATTGCAGATGCAATTAGTTAAGATGAGGTCATGCCCTTGACCTTGCTTCCTGGGCCACAGGGGCCACGCTTTTCATTCTCTATTACTCTAGGTGCTCTGCTGGCCTGGCTACAGAATGCCGTGAGGACAGCGGGGTACTCTGGGGGATGGCATGAGAAATGAGCACACGTCCCTCTCCTTTCCAGTAGAAGTCCCCTGACCCACACAGCTGTGCCAAGAGGCACTTTAGGTTGGCGTAAGCATTACCTTGGAGAAGGCAATGGCACCCCACTCCAGTAGTCTTGCCTGGAAAATCCCATGGATGGAGGAGCCTGGTAGGCAGCAGTCTATGGGGTCACTAAGAGTCAGATACGACTGAGCAACTTCACTTTCACTTTTCACTTTCATGCATTGGAGAAGGAAATGGCAACCCACTTCAGTGTTCTTCCTGGAGAATCCCAGGAACAGGGGAGCCCGGTGGGCTGCCGTCTATGGGGTCGCACAGAGTCGGACACGACTGAAGTGACTTAGCAGCAGCAGCAGTAGCAGCAAGCATTACCTTAGGCAAATGTGGAGCACTGGAAACGGACTTGGATGTCTCTTGGTAGTAGATCCTGGGAGTATAGTCTAGACCAGGCATGATTAACTGGAGTAAAGTTCTCATGAACTGAACAGCAGAAATTGGAATGAATGGGAAGAAAAAGCCAGGCCCAGTGTTGCATTTTCCTCCTAGGAAAGGGCTTCCTAGGGAGGCTTTAATTGGACTTTACCCAGATGCAGAGCTTGTAAACTTCAAAGAGCTGGGCGAACATTTGTCGATTTCCTGAACAAGCTTGGGAGAGGGATCTTCTCCCTCTCCCTCGCTCTGCAGAAGGGTGCCTCGGGCAGGAAGGCAGAGGTTTTACAATCTCCATGTGGGATGCTGCCAGAGTCAAGTTCCCTAAGCAGGTTTTCTTACATTCTCCAGGCTTTCTGTTGTCCTTCTCAGCCTGCCATGAGAGACACAGCCAGTACAGAGGCAGGAGCAAAGAGGGGGAGTGGGGAATGGAGTTAAATAGTGGATTGTTTGACCTTGACGTAGGCTATGTAATTGTCCAGGGGTTCCTGACGATATCCCTCCATCTTTCTCTGAGGTTGGCATCTTTAATTATTCAACATAGAAGCTTCATCAACATTTGGACTCCTTGGATACAACCAGCAATTATCTAAAATTCGGTTCCCACTGCCACCCCTCCCCAACTTCAAAGGAAACTCATTACCAGGCTCCAAATTCTTCAAATTACTTTCCCATCATCTCAAATGATGTATGTAAGTAGTTCATAATGAGGTCTAATCTCACCCTTTGGATGACTAAAGAAGCTCACAGAAGATGGACTGTGATAAAAATTATTTCAAGTCAGGGTGATTGCCTTTGGATTTTTCTTCCCAAGAATATTTTATTCACCCTTTCTCTGGAATTTTAGATATTTTATGAACCTAAACTTACAAAAATTATTTATATAAATGTCTTCCTGACTTTTATTTGCAAATTAACATCCAAATGAGACCTCATAATGAACTATTTTATGTCTTGCTGATGAATAATTTAGAAGCACATATTAAACAGGAATGAATCTGATGAGCAGGTCTCTGAGATGGCTGGTATAATCTAGTTGCCTTTGTTTCTAGGAGATTGTATTTCATATAAGAGAGATTAAGATGTGCTTGAGACTTCAAGTCTGTGTTATGAGTCACCCAGCCTAGTGTTCCTCTATAGGTTAATCCTTGACATTAACAGAAGAGAAGTAAACTGGAGAAGAGGCATGCAGAAATGGGCACAAAATTGTCAAGCATCCTGCTTTTTTAAACCAGAATTCTTTTTCACTGATTATTTACAGTATTATATCTTCAGTTCAGTTCAGTTCAGTCGCTCAGTCGTGTCGGACTCTTTGTGACCCCATGAATAGCAGCACGCCAGGCCTCCCTGTCCATCACCAACTCCCGGAGCTCACTCAGACTCAGTCCATCGAGTCGGTGATGCCATCCAGCCATCTCATCCTCTGTCGTCCCCTTCTCCTCCTGCCGCCAATCCCTCCCAGCATCAGAGTCTTTTCCAATGAGTCAACTCTTCACATGAGGTGGCCAAAGTACTGGAGTTTCAGCTTTAGCATCATTCCTTCCAAAGAAATCCCAGGGCTGATCTCCTTCAGAATGGACTGGTTGGATCTCCTTGCAGTCCAAGGGACTCTCAAGAGCCTCCTCCAACACCACAGTTCAAAAGCATCAATTCTTCTGTGCTCAGCTTTCTTCACAGTCCAACTCTCACATCCATACATGACCACAGGAAAAACCATAGCCTTGACTAGACGAACCTTTGTTGGCAAAGTAATGTCTCTGCTTTTGAATATGCTGTCTAGGTTGGTCATAACTTTCCTTCCAAGGAGTAAGCGTCTTTTAATTTCATGGCTGCAATCACCATCTGCAGTGATTTTTGAGCCCCCAAAAATAAAGTCTGACACTATTTCCACTGTTTCCCCATCTATTTCCCATGAAGTGATGGGACCAGATGCCATGATCTTCGTTTTCTGAATGTTGAGCTTTAAGCCAACTTTTTCACTCTCCTCTTTCACTTTCATCAAGAGACTTTTGAGTTCCTCTTCATTTTCTGCCATAAGGGTGGTGTCATCTGCATATCTGAGGTTATTAATATTTCTCCCGGCAATTTTGATTATATGTTAATTTTAAACAAAACTAGATGGCTAAAGTAGATGGTAAGATTTTTCTGGAAGTCATCTTTTTGTTAATTATAAAACCAGTGTACTGGATTGAGCCTGCCCTCCTGAAATCCTTATTCTTCTCCAGCTCCCTTTTTACATCCTCACACTTGCCTGCCTCCTCTGTCTCTCCCCATCAGCAATGGGGGATCCCTTGGCAGCTCTTTGTTGTGACCTTCCTGGTTACAAAGGCGGTAGTGATGCGAGGGAGACAGCAATAGTCTGCCTCTAAGATTTCAAGGTCTACAGATGACTACTAACAATTCCAGTACAAAGTGATAGGGGTCATTCTGATCCACAGAGGTTACCACAGTAGGGTAGAGAAGAGGACTCCAACACAGCCCAGGGGGAGGGCAAGAAGATTAAACTCTTTCTACTGGGCAGAAAAATTTAATTCTTAGCAGCATGATGCTCCTTATGTGTGTAAAAAGATAGAGAGCTACCCTGATAGAGAGCTGGATCATGGCTAGTTGGAATCAATCACTCAACTTTTCATAGACCCCATCCTTAGAGGACTGTTGGATTCTGACCAGTTCCTTTTTGGACAGAGGCAATCTTTCATGTTCTGCTTCTTGCTCGAATCCTATATGAGAGCCAGAAAAATCATTTGGAGAGACAGAAGCCAAGAGAGGTTCTTTCCCACAACTGGGGAAGAACTGGATTTGAAAAAAAAATTGAAGGAGATGCTGTGCTACCCATAGTATCCTTGTGTATTTACAAATCCATTTTATGACCTGATTAGGAACAGGTGGCATAATAAGCATGGAAACTTTGCTACAGTGAACACACTGATTTTTAACCCTGAACTCATGGCTCTGAAAGCTAACTCACTGAATACAGATAAGGAATGTGGAAGCATTTTGAAAGCATAAAATTTCCCTGGGAACAAGTCAAGAAACATAAAACAGGGGAGATGAGAGCTACAGGCAAAGGAATAAAGAGGCGAGTTGAGGGTTCTTGAGTGTCAGTGTGGAGGCAGCCTGCTGTGGGGCCTGGGGAGCTCAGCTGAAAGGAGGGACGATGTGAAAAGATAAGAGAGGCCCAAACATATGCGAGTGAAGGAGGAAGTAGAGGGAGCATAGAGTAGAAAAGGGGAAGTCTTGTTTGGTAGATCATTTGTAAAAGAGTTGATATATTTCTCTAACACTGAAGTTGGTGCATTTAATTGAGGTCGTCCTACCGTGGTTCCTTCTTTGTAGGGTCCCCACTCTCATGGAGAGAACCGCAGCCAACATAGGTCACTGCAGAGGCGCCACAAAGGACTCAAGCAGGAGAGTGAGAATTGGAGATTAGAGACGGAGGCAAGAAGGAAGAGCAGAGTACCTTGTCCTCGTGCATAAACTGTACTCTCATCATGAACAGTCTTGTCCTTGCAGGAAAACCATGCAGTGCGGGAGGCAACTGCAAGGTTTCTGAGTGCTCTGCTGGTCCAGACACAAATGCATGTCCCCCTTTCCTTTTAGGGCTTCCATTGTGTCTGGACAGTATTGGTTTCCTGACTTGACAGAGAAATCTCTTGCAATCTGAATTCAGAACATAGTATCACCTCCCTAATTGGTCTTGAGGATTGGAAAGAGCTGTCTGAATCCCCATAAGGATCTGAATACCAGAAGAAATGTGACTCTTGTACTTCAAAGCCTCATAGTAACTCAACTAATGGCTCAGAAAAGGTTGGCAATAGACGGTCTTACCTGCTCCTTTTGTTCTCTGAAGACAAATATACAATCCCTTGTCATTTATTTGTTTTGAAAGAGATAATGGAAATTGCAGATGGAAGGAAATTGTAAATGTTCAGAAACATAAAATTATTTGAAACATAACCCCAAATGCCCGATTTTCTCAAAGAGCTTTAATGTCCTCTTTCCTCCCTGAAGTAATTCTGAGGGTCCACAGGGAGAGGCTGACCCTCTCCCTTCTGCCTGTTTTCTCCTGGCCCTGGCCTCCTCCTTGATGACCCCCATGGCTCAGCTGTGGCTCAGAGGGGGAGTGTTGTCTGTGGAATGGGGAGAAGGCCCCCTTCCCTTAGTGCTCCGCCTCACTCCGTGTGAGGCAAGGACTCCGAGCTAAAGCATTTGTTGAAACAGCTGTCTTAGAATCTGGTCATGGTCTTCTCTCTCTCTCTCACCTGGGCCCTTATCATGTGGCCTAAGGATTGGGCCAGGGCTGGTGTAACAACCAGAATGTTGCAAGCCCACATTGCCTCCCACCACCCTCTGTGAATGCAGGGGCTCTGTTACTTTACCCAGCTCTATTTCATGTTCCTTCCTCTCTTAGAATAACAACTACCCACCTCCACCCGCCTCCACTCCCCCACCCCACCCCGGGCGAGCTTCACTGTGCTCCCTGGGAGTGGAATGGTGCCTAGTATTTCACCAGGTTGGATACCCTGGGCAGCCAGCCACCAGCTTAGATCCAGAGAGCTTGGAACTGAGCAATGGATGGAGGTGGATCTCAGGCTGAAGCTGAATTCCCTCTGTGCAGGCTTGGTCTCTGACACCTGGTTCTGAAATATTGGTTGGAACCTTTGCCTATAGATTCTCTGCCTCCCATTTCATTTCTGAGCATAGGGCTCAGCAAAATCTCCTCGAGAGAAAAGGTGTGAGAACCCTGTCCATGAAGGCCTGCAGAGGCACCTATGCGACCCAGTGCCAGGGACCCCTGAAGGGCTGCTGCCCGTGGCCTTGGGTCTCTGCCCCTCACATGCGTGACCGTCCCTTCGGGCCATGACAGACGGCACAAGCATCGTCTTCTACTGATTTCTGCTTATGTTCCCACAGATTCAGAATTTAGTGGTATCTGAGTTAATGAGCTTTTCATGATTTCAACTTTCACATCAAGATGGTGTGTGGCAAATTATGTGTGATTGTATTTAGGATGAAGCAGACTTCGACTTTGTGAATATAAAAATACTATCTAGGCTATTAAGGTCTTTAACAAATTTAGAGGAATTTTCTCCTATGAGGGAAAAACAGCTTCAGACGTCACGATTGTGTTAGACATAGATAAGAGCCCATTTGAGACAAGTAACACATTTACTCTGACAGCTCTAAAGTATGCATTTGATTTACAATCTGGAGTCAACTGTCAATTGTCTATGAAATTCGTTTCTTTAGCTTTCCGTTTCCCAGTTTCTCTTCTATTACCTTTTTTGGCTGTTTTTCTTCAAAACTCACCTATCTTTCCTAAACCTACCCCCATTTTAGGTTCACCTTTCCTCAGAAGCCCTCGAAGATCCAACAAAGTCACCTCTACAGTGCTTGGTGACATGAAGGTTCCATAAAGTTGACTATCAATTTAAAGCCACATTTTCATCCTACCTGAAATGAGATGATTTATGAATCACCGTTTGGTAAATACTCAGAGATCCTCACGTCAAATGCCAGTTCCAAGTGCACTGTGTTATTGCTTCACTTAGTCTTTTGTAAAGCACCTGCTCTCACGACAGTATTCACTGAGCAAATAGCAAATGAAACACACTTCCTTCTCTATTTGAATAATGTACTATTCATGCAACTTTTTTGGAACAAAGAATCATTGTTGTAAGTTGCTGTGCTAACATGAGGCTGATATCTTATTACAAGCAGAATAAGGAGATAAAATGGCATGCCACAGGAAAACTGATGAAGTTTCTTTTCAAAACAAAGGGGAGCAAGGCAATAACACAAAATATGAAAAGCCAGGAAATGGTTCTATGGAATGAATACAAATATGAATACAGGTCCCTTGATTTCCTATTACTTTTCTTGTGATAATACCTGCATGTCCAGAGGAAAATTCAAATTACAGTTTCTTGATTAATTTTATCTTAAAAAAAAAAAAAACAGCCCAAACTATTGTTCTTCCCTGGATGTACTGGTCCTTATGAAAAGCTGAAAAGATGTTCAACAGAGCAGAACCGTTGCCAGCCATTTCTAGTGGTGACTGAACTATCAAATATTTTCCTCAAATTACAGAAAATTGCCACTTGTAAAGTCCGCATTATGTTTAGCTTCTTAATTTAGGATTAAACATCTGTAACTTATCGTGAGGATATCCAGAGAGTTTGTAGAATATGAACACTGTTTCTCTCTTTAGTCCCCACAGTATCTCTGAAGAAAATTCTTTTGGTCCCATTTGTAAAGATTTGATGATGGCCAATAGAACCAGTATATAATTTTAGAGTGAAAAAATTGAAGTCTTCTGCAATGCAACATTGACATGTTTTCACCCCAATTTGCCACCAGTTGGCCAAGAATTCAGATGGTGGTTACCCTTGAGGCTACCTTAGATATCCTGACTGGGATCCAACGGAACTGAGAGAAGAAGCTTTGACTCTCTTATTCCTCTGGCTTTGACTAAAGACCACGATACTATAATATCACAAGCCTTGAAAGAATTTAGGACTGGCCATAATCTTCCCCCTTTAGGCTTTTCCAGTAACACTCAAGTAGTGTACAGCGTGAAATGTTAAAGTATGGACACTGAGATCTATTAATGACTGAATATAACTGAGGGGCCAAAAGATCAAGGGAAATGTAACAGAACTTGAATCTTGGGTTTAGAATCTTTTTGTTTCTGAAAGATCAAAGAAAACTTCCTGACAAATGCAGTGTTAAAGCTGAACATTGAAGGATGAAAAAGATGATATGGGAATCAAATTCAAGAGAAGATATTCTGGCTAAGGGGACAGTGTGGATAAAGTAAAGGGTGAGAGAAGGCGTGGGATGCTTCATTTCAGTGCTGGTCAGTGTCTCACAGTGGCCCTGGAGGTACAGTCGAGGCTAGAAAAATTCTGTAATATCCTACCCCTAAGAAATCGGCATTGGTGGTGTTCCTGCTGGAAAGCCTTCTCTCGCCGCTGACACGGAATTAAGGTGCCTTTTGTCTGTGCTGTCAGTCTCCTCTGTCCTTGGCCCAGTGTATTTCTTTTTTTTTTTCCAGTGTATTTCTTCAAGGAATATATGCTTGTACCTATTCTCATTTGACTTCCTCTCTGTTTTAAGCTCTACAGAAAGGACCTTGTCTTGACTACTTTTATCTTAACACCATGGATAGTGCTTAATAGATGTTCAAGAAATATTTCTTGAGCTGAATAAATAATGCAAGTTTTCCTTAAGTAATACCTTTCAAATGTTTAAAAAAATTTTCAAAGGCTAGATCGGATAATTATACTAAAGGCATAAAGCCACATTGATAAATGTGGCTATATTTTATAATTAAATGGCTAAAAATAAAGCTTACTTTAGACCATTATCATAGAGTGTCAAATGAGTACCTTTTGGGTTCACTCAAAGGGTTCACCTATCAAATTGCTAAAAAAGTCCCCTTTATAAAAGAGTTTCACTATAAGATGACTTGGAAGTATAAGGCTTATTTGAGCAGCTGTCGAAAGGGGGAGCAGAGCTTTTCCAGTCTGCTAGGAAAAGACTATGTTTGAGAGAATCCTGAACTTGGAGTCCGAAAACTTGGGATCTAGCTCTTGAAACTGCTGTGTGAAGCCAGGCAAGCTCCTCAGAGTCTCTGATCTTCCATTTCTTATCTGCACACTCAGAACCATGCTACCAGGCCTGCTTACTTTGCAGTGCTGTGAAGATAAATAAGATAATGTAGAAATGAGGTAATAAAACTACAAAGAGTTCTCCTCCTTTTTCTTATCAAAATGGTGTAAGAAATAAGCTGAACTGACCTCCTGAATCCCAGGATGTCTTTTGTCCAGCAGTTGCAAAACAGATACCAGACCTTAGGACTTTTGATTTGCTCTTCAATCCACCCATTGTACCCTGCCGCCTCTTTCTGATCTCACCAGGAAGAGAACACAGATCGCTGCTGGAGGAATGCAGGGTTGTAAAAGCGTGTCCTTGGCGGGACACTTTATACCCGCTGGCACTTACGCCAGAGTCAGAGTCCGCCTGAAGGTAGTTCTTGTGTACAGCTTATCGAGAGCAGCATGAAAATATCCAGTGAAGTGGTGGCCACGAAGACGTGGGGAGGCTGGCCGGACAGAAGAGCTCTGTTCTCAGGCACATTTCTCCCATTCTCTGCTCTTTTTCAGGCTGTCGGGGCTTGGCTCTTGCCAACATGCTGAAGGGGCTGGCCAGTGTTCCTTCTAGGCTGTTCAGTAGGGATTAGTGGGAGGATTGGCATGTTTACCAGTCTCTATCTGCACTGCTCTTTCTGCCAACATTTCAACCTGAGAAGGCTTTGTCACTCCCTGGTGGCCCTTTGTCTCGGTTTATGACAGGTTTATTATCTTTTATCTACCAAACCCAGAGAGTAGAAGATGGGTGTTTGATTTCACTTGCCAGGTACCATTGACTTTGAATTACCTGCTTGAGATCAGTCCAGCCCTCGGGAGGGACTGAGGTCTCAAATCACCCCACCGTTTGCACAGTCTCTCGAACCACAAAGTGCATGTATAACTTCTTCAATGTTTGTCAAGAAAAAAGCCCTTTGTTCACTGCGCTGTGATTTTCTGATATGCTCCATTTAAAATTAATGATTTTGTGTGTGTGTAGATTTACAATTCTGATGGGGAAATAGGTATAAAATGTAACGTGTAATAGCAAGTCAGGACTAAGATCATGTGCCACATCATTTTTTCTACATGCTTTGCTGAATTTGGTGGTCCTGGGTCCTCTTCTTTCTGGGGGCAGTAAACGGACAGGAAGATGGGAAGAGCAGTGTTGTGTGCATTCTCGCATCTATCGCCTTGAGAGACAGTATTTTTCAGTTTCAAATATTTCTGCCTAAGATTCTGTTTCAGCACTTGGATCCTGTCTAGTGCATCATTCGGTTTTCACAGTAGTTCAGTCAATTGTGGGGTTAGGACTTGACAGAGAAACAGAGGCAGGCATGCATGCACGCATCCAGCCAGCACTGTTTGCATACAAGGCACTGTGGTAGGCATTGGAGAAACCTACCAAGCTTGGTGCACCGACAGAGCAGAGCAGAGGTTTTTAACCTCTCTTATACTCCTTGGCTTCCCTTGTGGCTCGGCTGGTAAAGACTCCGCCTGCAATGTGGGACACGTGGGTTTGATCCCTGGGTTGGAAAGATCTCCTGGAGAACGGAAAGGCTACCCAGGATTTTGGCCTGGAGAATTCCATGGACAGTCCATGGGGTCGCAAAGAGTCAGACACAACTGAGTGACTTTCACATACTCTTTTGGGGGCTTCCCAGGTGGCGCTCCACTCCAGTACTCTTGCCTGGAAAATCCCATGGATGGAGGAGCCTGGTAGGCTGCAGTCCATGGGGTCACTAAGAGTCAGACACGACTGAGCGACTTCACTTTCACTTTTCACTTTCATGCATTGGAGAAGGAAATGGCAACCCATTCCAGTGTTCTTGCTTGGAGAATCCCAGAGACCGGGGAGCCTGGTGGGCTGCCGTCTATGGGGTCGCAAAGAGTCGGACACGACTGAATGACTTTCACATACTCTTTTGGGGGCTTCCCAGGTGGCGCTCCACTCCAGTACTCTTGCCTGGAAAATCCCATGGATGGAGGAGCCTGGTGGGCTGCTGTCTATGGGGTCACACAGAGTCGGACACGACTGAAGCGACTTAGCAGCAGCAGCAGCAGCAGGTGGCGCTAGTGGTAAAGAACCCACCTGCCAATGCAGGAGACAATAGAGACAGGGGTTCAATTCCTGGATCGGGAAGATCCCCTGGAGGAGGGCATGGAAATCCATTCCAGTATTCTTGCCTGGAGAATCCCATGGACAGAGGAGCCTGGCAGGCTACCGTCCATGGGGTCACAAAGAGTCAGACATGACTGAAGTAACTTAGCACACATGCACACACACTCTTTGAAAATCTGATGAAAAGTATGGACCTTCTATCCCAGCAAAAAAATTCAATGGCAGGGGATTCATTAATTATCCATGGATGTAGGTTTAAAAACTTTTATTTCCTCATCAGAGGCACAGATTAGTGGATGTACAATCACAGCAGAGTGGTAGGTTCAGTCTTGGAGTCCAGGGTCCTATGCAACTGCAGACAAGGGCCCCACTTTCCACTGCCTCACCAACAGTCCAGCCTGTGTTCTGAGTTATGTTCATCAATGGTGAGAGATTTCCCCATCTTATCAGGGTTTTCATGGTGGGTGTGGGAGAGGGCAAAGAGATCAACAAACCTCCTGGCAAGAGTTCTGGATTTGGGATTAGAAGTTTAGGATTTAGCAGTCCCTGATTCACCACATTCCTATTGTGTTAAATGGACATATTACTTAATCTCTTCAAGTTCCACATCTTAGTCTGTAAAGTTAGTGTTATCTGCCCTGTCAGCCTCATGGCCAGGGGGGCGATGGTGTGGTGACAGGGAGTATGGACGGGGCATGTGAAACAGTAAAGTTCTTCTGAAACTGTCATGATGTACAAATGTAATGCATGATCATCTCTATACCCACAAACAGATATTTGAGAAACAAATAAAACTTAGTTAAAAGGGAGACAGCGTTTGCATCCAGGGGTTTCCTGTGGCTCATGACAATGGGCTGTCACATAGAACTAAACTTACAGACCTCCATGGGGACAGAAGCCATGAACTTGATTTTGGAGACTGATCCACTCAACAAACCAGTCAATGCCGTGTGCAATTTGGCAAGACAGCCAACTTTGTAAATTCAGAGAAAATATGTTAAAAATTTCTAAGCCAGTGGTTGGATGATTGGACATGCATATATTTAATGTGGAGTTTTAGAAGCCCAGAAAACTATAAAAATTATGTCAACGTGCCCATCCCAACCCAAACCATGCATTCCCTTTTTTGTTATCTTTTGTGATCTAGTTGAGAAGTGGCCTGGGGCTCAGCTGGCAGCCTGGCCACGCAGGAGGAGGCGGATGTAGGAATGGGCACACCAGTCTTAGAAGCTGGAGTTCTGAGTGGGAGTCCTGACTCTCCCTCCACGGAGCAGCTGGGTCTTAGTGGACTCTCTGATACTTCATCAGGAAACAAGATATTATAGCTACATATATCCAGCTTGCCTATCTCACTGGGTTTTTGTGAAGCTCTGGGCAACATTCCTTTATAAAGAGACAACTATATTAATTACTGTTATTGCCTGCATAAATGTACGCGTTCCGTCAACGAAATGATCAAAAGGGAGAAAAAGTCACTGTATTACACTTTTACAGATTGGCTGCCTAATTTGTTTTTAGTTAAATAAGCACCTGTCAGAATGCTTGCCTGCCTACTTATGTTTGTGAAGTATGTACCTAGAAGTTTCTGATCAAAATATATCCAGGAGCTCTGTCCTGGCTGCAGAAAGGAAGGCAGTCTTCCACTGGCGATTTTCACTTTTAATATTTAGCAAAAGGAACTTGAGAAAATATGTTTGATTTTCAAGTATTTTTTCTCTTCTGTAGGAACAAATACCAACCCTCCTCGTTCTGCACCTCAGCCCATATGCTCTCTCTTAATTCTTTCTGCCCTCCCCACTTTTGCCCTCTCCCTTTCCCTTCCTCCCCTCCTGCCTGTTTGCTGTGTATTTGCAGCCCAGCAGAGGCAGCTGCCCTTGCAGATGAATCCCAGGGGATCCATGGTGGCACGGTATCCATGGAAACCTGGAAAGAAGTAGGCAGCCCCTGCTTTCCAACCCACGTGTCGGTGGTGTGGCCAGACTGGCTGATGAAGGACTTTTGCTCCAGTTATGACACTTAGGAAGAGGCAGGGCAGGAACTGCCTGCTTTGATCCAGACACTGCGATGTAAACTCTGCCCAGCTGGAGCTGTTACGGGCAATTGTAGCTTACTTCCTGTTAACCCATTCCTGGAATCCTGCTTCTTACTCCAAGCTGAACACTCCCAGGTCCCAGCCAGACTGGATATGTGAGGTAAACTGTAGACTCTTTGAATTGGGAGCTTAGTCTTTCCCTCAACAGTTATTGAACTTTTACTATATATCAGATATTGTGCACAGTATATTGGGAAAACCTAAGTAAATAAGATATGGTTCCTATTTTTAAAAGTTGACAGTCTAGTAAGACAAAAATGTACCCAAGTAATCATCATGTCAGTCGTCCTGGTGCCTCAGTGGTAAAGAATGCTCTTGCATTGCAGGAGCAGCAGGAGATGTGGGTTTGATCCCTGGGTGGGAAGATCCCATGGAGAAGGGCATGGCAATTCACTCCAGTATTCTTGCCTGGAGAATCCTCATGGACAGAGTAGCCTACTGGGCTACAGTCCACGGGGTCGCAAGGAGTCAGACACGACTGAACGACTGAGCACACAATCTTGATGCGACAAGTGCTGTTTCAGGACCCAGCGCTATCAGGTTCAGGAAGGCGTAAGAGGGAAGATGATTTTTGACCCTCGCTGTGAAAAATGACTCAGATTCTATCACTCGGAGGAGACAAGAATGATATTCCAGCATAGGGACTAGCAATAGAAAGGCAAGGATGCGGGAGGATGTTCAAGAAATTGTGAAGGACCGATAAGCCTGGAGCGGGCTTTCCTGATGGATCAGGTGGTCAAGAAACTACCTGCAAAGCGGGAGATTCAGGTTTGGCCCCTGGATTGGGAAGAGCCCCTGGAGAAAGGGATGATCATCCACTGTGGTATTTTTGTCTGGAGAATTCCATGGACAGAGGTGCCTGGCAGGCTACAGTCCATGGGGTCACAAAGGGTTGAACAGGACTGAACAAGTAAATGCAATGAGCCTGGAGCAGAGTATCCAGTGGGGCTAGTGAGGGGGGAGGTGGCCCTAAGTCAGGATGTAAAGGGGCTTGAGAACAATGTGAAGGAGATTTGGATGCTAAAAGGAGACAAGATAGATATTTAAAAAATATTATTCTGAAAAACTCTCAACCTGCAGAAAGTCCACTGCGGATGTTTATGTGGGGGAGTGATATCGTTACATTTCTGTTTTGGGGTGGGAACTCTGGGGGAGCATGAAAATGACCACATGGTGGGGATGAGGGAGTGCCAGAAGGCAGGGAGGCCAGGGAGGCTGCTGTGGCAAAGCCACCAGTAAGAAGCCAGTTCAGCTCAGTCGCTCAGTCGTGTCCGACCCTCTGCGACCCCATGGACCGCAGCACGCCAGGCCTCCCTGTCCATCACCAACTCCCGGAGTTTACTCAAACTCATGTCCGTCAAGTTGGTGATGCCATCCAGCCATCTCATCCTCTGTTGTCCCCTTCTCCTCCCACCTTCAATCTTTCCCAGCATCAGGGCATTTTCCAATGAGTCAGTTCTTTGCATCAGGTGGCCAAAGAGGATCCCAAAGCGGGTGTGGGGCCGGGGTGATGAAGAGCAGGTTAGTGGGGCATTAGATGGGCAGGGGCCCAGGACTGGGTGGGTAGGAGTTTAGGGAATCAGTGTGATGCTAATGGAATGGACGGGGTGGGGAGATGGTGATGTGGGAGCAACATGGGCTCTCAGGAGGAAGCTTCCAGGGAAATGGGAACACATATGGCTCAACTTTCCACTTAGGATAGCACTTCTCAGCTGGAATGGGTTCAAGCGCTCCGAGGTGGGAAGGACCCAGGGCTGAGTTCAGAAGAAGTGTGTCCTGGGACTAAACTTTATGGTATTTGAAAACAGCTATGTAGTCCTCCCTTAGCTTTCTCAGCAGTAGAACAAAACCATCGCAACTCCTTTAATCCTCTCTTGAGGCTTTAAATAACTTGGGTTGAGCTGTACTCTCCCATTTTCCCACATCCCAATTAAAATGCAGAGCCCCAGGCTACAGACAACACAGGAATCTTTCTCAAGTTATACATGTACGTGAGTTTGAGCAAACTCAGGGAGATAATTATATATTTCATGTGTGCTGTGCACACTTCATTAAAGATAACTGTGATTCCCACATTTAGCACTTTAGTTAATACCTACTTTGGCTGAAAAACTTTTTTTTTTTAACTTCATTAAAAAAATCTTTCCACTAAATATTAACTCTCGGCAATGTATTTGCCAGCCCTGTGTACAGTTATCTGTTCCTCCTCAGGAGTTTCTAGAGGAAGCCTTGACTTTTATTGCAGAATTGCTGTTTGGGTATAGTTCTGGATTCTGATTACATTAAGGAAGGAGGTTCCTCTGGAAAACATAAAATGAGGGAACAAACACATCCTGTCAAGAGTGCATTGGTGGTCTGGCGAGGTCTTCCAGGAGGGCTGAAGACTGCTTTTGCATTTGAAGATGGGCTTTGTTAATGTTATCTTCCCTGGTGGCTCAGACGGTAAAGCATCTGTCTGCAATCCAAGAGACCTGGGTTTGATCCCTGGGTTGGGAAGATCCCCTGGAGAAGGAAATGGCAGCCCACTCCAGTATTTTTGCCTGGAAAATCCCATGGACGGCAGAGCCTGGTAGGCTACCGTCCATGGGGTCGCAAAGAGTCGGACAGACTGAGGGACTTCATTTTCACTTTCACTTTGCTAATGTCTTGGAGAAGCTCTTTGTCAACAGAGGGGGAAAAGCCCCCCAAAACAGCAATAACAACAAAAAAACAGCATGGGGAAGAGGCTGTTTATCTCAAGACTTTGCAGTAGGAAGCCTTCACTGAATAGTACGTGGCTTCATCATTTTAGGTCTTCTGAATATCTGATCTAATGAATGAGAAGATGTAGGAATTTTAGTAAGTTCTTGAATTGTCTTCAAAGGTATTCATGGAGATATTCTTTGCCCCATAGAATCCTTAATAACTGGTCTTTCAGGTTATAAGCTGGGACGTCTCTCCTTCATCCAGCCTCCCTACTTCAAATCAGCTCACTCTCACTGCCTCGGAGCCCCCGAGGGCCAGGATGCTGCCTGCAACCTGCCACACGGCTACTCCTCCCAACGACCTTGCTGTTTTTACCACTCGGGAAAGGCAGGCTCTTCTGCCACGTGGATCTGGCACTCTGCCGGCTCCCTGGCACTTTTCCCTCTGCTCTGTATGATCCTTCAATCCCTGCACTCTCTCCCTTCCTCTCATTCCCTCCAAGCAGCTTTTCTTAAGTATGAGCTCCTCATCTAAACCATAGTCCTCAGAAACAGTTTTTAAAATTCCCCCAAGGATGAAAAAATAACTAGTATCACTCCAGATGTGTAGGAGAAATGTTACTGCTTTAGATGCAGTGGATCTCTTAGGACATTAACGCTGAAATCTGTGGAACTCTGGTTGAGACTTCTGGTTGTGGGCTTGTGGAATGTTTTCCCATCTTAAGGGTGGAGAAACTCTGGTTCCATCATCTTTCTGTCACTGATGATATTTCTCCCAAATATTCTAATTATGTTAGGACTCCTCTCTGACCTACCAAAAGCTTAGGTTTGGGGAAACTTCAGCCAGAAAAAGACGACTGGTGAGTTCTTCCATGCACATGCAGTCCTGAGGCAATGTGTTCAGGATAGCATATTGGGGAATCATATGAATCAGAAAAAATCAAAGGGAAGAAGATACTAAAGGAGAAGAGAGGTTGTCACTCTGTCATATTTCAGTTCAGTTCAGTTGCTCAGTCGTCTTCGACTCTTTGCGACCCCATGAATTGCAGCACGCCAGGCCTCCCTGTCCATCACCAACTCCCGGAGTTCACTCAGACTCACATCCATCGAGTCAGTGATGCCATCCAGCCATCTCATCCTCTGTCGTCCCCTTCTCCTCCTGCCCCCAATCCCTCCCAGCATCAGAGTCTTTTCCAATGAGTCAACTCTTCGCATGAGGTGGCCAACGTACTGGAGTTTCAGCTTTAGCATCATTCCTTCCAAAGAAATCCCAGGGCTGATCTCCTTCAGAATGGACTGCTTGGATCTCCTTGCAGTCCAAGGGACTCTCAAGAGTCTTCTCCAACACCACAGTTCAAAAGCATCAATTCTTTGGTGCTTAGCTTTCTTCACAGTCCAACACATCCATACATGACCACTGGAAAAAACATAGCCTTGACTAGACGGACTTTTGTTGGCAAAGTAATGTCTCTGCTTTTCAATATGCTATCTAGGTTGGTCATAACTTTCCTTCCAAGGAGTAAGCATCTTTTAATTTCATGGCTGCAGTCACCATCTGCAGTGATTTTGGAGCCCCCCCAAAAAAATCTGACACTGTTTCCCCATCTATTTGCCATGAAATGATGGGACCAGATGCTATGATCTTAGTTTTCTGAATGTTGAGCTTTAAGCCAACTTTTTCACTCACCTTTAGATGAGCACTAACCTCAAATATTTCAAGGTCTGGCAAGTGGAAAGGAGTAGATTTGCCTTGTACTTCACAGGATGCATATATTAAATAGTGCTAGCTACTGAAACAGGTAACTCCCAAATCCTGGTGACCAAGCAGAATGAAAAGTTACTTCTTGCCTCTAAACCAGCCTCAGTGGGGATACGAGTGGGGGTACGTCTCTTCTTCATGAAGTCATTCAGGGCCCTAGGCCTTGCCCTCCCGGTTTTCCATTCCACTGGCAGAAGAGAGAGCAAGGACCACATGTGAGAAGCTCTTATGGGCCAGGCCCTGGAAGAGACAGAGGTTACCTGGTTCATATTCCACTGGCCAGAATTTAGTTCTCCAGCTACAGGTACTTGCATGGAGGCTGGAAATGTTGGAAAAGAGGAAAGAGAGAACTTGAGTGTTGGTGGTAACTGAAGTTTGGATGTTCGGAGCTGTAGGTTTTGGCTTGAAATAAGATATTAATTACTTGGGGGAATTAGCATGGTTCACAGTGGGTAACCTCATGAAATAAGAGTATTACTGGAATGTTAGTTGGAGAAGAAATTCCACCCTCCTTTCTCCCACTTTTCTTGTGGGGCAAAGTTCCTAGTTCACCTTACTGAGAAAAGAGAGGGTCAGATAGCACAGCTTCATCTGCGGAATATCTTTTTCATTTTTGATTTTCCTTAAGAGCAAGCTGAACTCTAGATGTTGACTTTGTTACCAAACCAGCTTTGTTTTGCCTGGTGTGCATCAAATACGCTAAGATTTGCAGCAAAAAGAGTGCTTATTCCCATCACAACTGAGTGAGGAGAGGGGAGAACAAACCTGAAATGCACCTCCCCTCCAGCGCCAGAAGCTGGAGGTATTTATGGAATGATCAATAAAGCAGCAAGATGGTCAGAGGCATGAGGGGGCTGGGGAGTGGTGATTGGAAGAAGGTGGGGCCATGGGGAAAGTGATGGGAAAAGTGCAATAATCGTCCTTCTGTGCAGGCGTAACTAGGCCACAGGCCTATGCACGTTCAAAAGGTCATGGAGAGGACATTTGCACATGCCCAGTTGGAGGGTGGGTGGTCCTATCCTGTCTTAACAGGCTTCAGCTTGAACTAGACACAGCCAACTCTAAGTTCCTAGAAAACAACCCCAGCAAACATCATGTCTAGTCCCCATTTGTCTTGGAGGACATGCAAATCTTAAAAGGCCTTGATTAGTGAAGGCCGGTGATATGGATTTACCCCATAGTTGCAAGTCACCCTAGTGATCAGCAGATGAGGACTGAGGATCGCTTTTCCAGGGTGGAGGATGCTCTGGGTGTGAAAAGTGTGAGCCTTCCCTTTACTGGAACACAAGCTTGTGGGGCAAGAAGTTATGAAGTTTTGTACCAACAGAGTAAAAGTAAAAATGAGCAGAATTACTCTTAAGTTTAACAGTTTGGAATCCTTAGTATTTTGACACTAGAAGGGACCTTAGATCCCACGGGCATCTCTGATGCAGTGGACATGAGTTTGAGCAAATTCAGGGAAATAGTGAAGGACAGGGAAGGCTGGCATGCTGCAATTCATGAGCATGAGAGTCAGACACGACTTAGCGACTGAACAACAACAACAAGGAGCCCGAGAAGTCTAATCTTACTGGGCCGTGCGTGGAGAGGAACAGAGGGGTCAAGCCCTCTGTCCTCAGGGTTGCACAGCCAGTACTGGCAAAGCACAGTTAGCATCTGGGTCTCCCGACTCCTAGATCTGCCCTTCCCACCAATACAGTATCAGGACTTCCCTGTTCTAATGATGTCATTCAAACTGTCCTGTTTGCGTCCACTGACACCATGACTTCTTTGGAACCTACATGGGAAGGAGATATGGGATCTGATACTGCCCTGCTCTTGGTGGCCTTGGGCATGTGGATGAGCTTAGGTTTCTCATACCTAAACTGAATGATTTAGATTACATCAGTGGTTTTCAAATCATGTTTCATGTTTGGAGGCCCAGTATCTTCTGGAGCTTTCTTAGGAACCGTTTTGGAGAATAGGAATGAAGCTTAGCTATTTTATGTATCCATTTCTTTTTCACTTTTGTTTTGTGACTTAGTTTGAAAAAGGGGAATGGATTTCCCTGGTGGCTCAGATGATAAAGTGTCTGCTGACAATGCGGGAGACCCAGGTTCGATCCCTGGGTCAGGAAGATCCTCTGGAGAAGGCAATGGTAACCCACTCCAGTACTCTTGCCTGGAAAATCCCGTAGACAGAAGAGCCTGGTAGGCTACAGTCCATGGGGTCACAAAGAGTCGGACACGACTGAGCGACTTCACTTAGTTTGAAAACCCCTGCAGGAGATGGTCTCTTGAGAGTCTTCCTGTCTTTAAAACTTGACATCTCTTTGAAGTGTGCTTTATGCACTTCATCATTAAGGCACTTCATATAGGGGCTGTCTATGAAATAGACACAAAGCTGTGAAAGTTAAATAAACAAAAGTATGCCCCTGCTTGTCACGACTGAAGATTCATATGCCTTTGGGGTTAAGCAGGTAATATGGAAGGAGGAAGGAATATGTTATGGGTTGGATTAGGTCCTGTGGCCCCCTACCCCAATTTCTATGTTGAATTGCTAAACCCCAGTGCCTCAAAATGTGACTGTTTTTGGAAATAGTCTTCAAAGAAGAAATTGAGTTAACATGAGGGCATTAGTGTGGGATCTAATCCTACATAAGACTTGTGTCCTTATAAGAAGAGGGAGTTTGGACACAGACATATATAGAGGGAAGGCCGTGTGAAGACACAGGGAGAAGACAGCCAGCCACCTCTAAGCCAAAGACACCAACCCTACCAACACCTTAATCTTGGACTTCTAGCCTCTGGGATTGTGGAAAAAAAAAATTGGTGTCATTTAAGTCCCCCAGCCGGAGAAGGCAATGGCAACCCACTCCAGTACTCTTGTCTGGAAAATCCCATGGACAGAGGAGCCTGGTAGGCTGCAGTCCATGGGTCGCTAAGAGTCGGATATGACTGAGTGACTTCACTTTTACTTTTCACTTTCATGCATTGGAGAAGGACATGGCAACCCACTCCAGTGTTCTTGCCTGGAGAATCCCAGGGACGGGGGAGCCTGGTGGGCTGCCGTCTATGGGGTTGCACAGAGTCGGACACGACTGAAGTGACTTAGCATCTTAGCAAGCCCCCCAGCCCGTGGCACGTTGTTATGGCAGCTCTAGCAGGCTAATACAGAACGTGTGTGCGTGTATGAGGATAGGTTTGTGTAAGTGTACAACAATATAGTGCTAGGGACTGTGGGCTTCCCTGGTGGCTCAGAGGTTAGAGCATCTGCCTGGAATGCGGAAGACCCGGGTTTGATCCCTGGGTCGGGAAGATCCCCTGGAGAAGGAAATGGCAACCCACTCCAGTACTCTTGCCTGGAGAATCCCATGGAGGGAGGAGCCTGGTAGGCTACAGCCCATGGGGTCACAAAGAGTCGGACACGACTGAGTCGGACATGACTGACTGAGGGACTGTGGCAAGGCTGAGCGAGCCTGTCCTGGCCAAAAGGGAAAGACGCTTGTCAGCTCCAGCTGATTGTTGCCATGTGGGGCTATTAGCTCGGGGTTGCCAGACATTCTGAATGTGAAACATCCAGCTTTCTGAACATGCAAGGGCAAACAAAACATGTCTGGGGGCTGAATTTGACCTGTGGATCAGCAGTTTTGACCATCGACCTCATGTTTAAGGTAACAATTTAGCAATGACCTCATAAAGCAGGGTCTGGTTAGAGAGTAAACATTCGGAGACAGAACACTGACTTGGGAGCCAGGACACCTGGCTGCCTCTCCTGGCCAGACTGTTCTGCTTTTAGACCTTGAGCCAGACCTCAGTTCCCATTCCTGTCAGGCGAGGGGACTGAACCTGTCCCTGCCGGCAAAGGTGACTAGAGATTTCAAGTCTGAGTGCCATACTCTGTAAACATCAGGAATGATGCCAGGATGATTACTCTCCACCTGGCTGTTTCTCTCTAAGAATAAGTGCCTGATCTAGTCACATAGAAAGAGACAGTGGAATTAAGGATTTAAATGCACAGAAGTGGATAAAATATCCCCATGCCTTAGAAAGAGCTGCTCCAACTGGAAAAAGAAAAGTGAAAAAAAAAAAAAAAAAAAAAAAAGCAGGAGGAATTTCTCCAAATGAATGTCATTCAAAATATTGGCCAAAGAGGGTAAAAATCTCATTCTTTCATTATCAGAATTATCATGGTGCTCCTTGGCTCTGCATTGCAGCTATCACTACGGGGTTTTCTTGGCTTGTCTTTTTTTTTTTGGTCAGCATTTCAAGGACAAAGTTACAGTAGACATAGACTAATAATAAAAATGATTAAGTCTGTACTATGTACCAGGGACTTTACATACACAAGCATTTCTGCTTGAAACATAAAATTATACTTCCCAGAAAATTTTGCTGTGGGCAAAACTGCATAAAAAAGTAATAGGACTTGTGGAAAATATAGCACCAAGATAGACCATTCAAATTCTGTGCAACTTTGATGAGCCCAAACAATCATTACTACCTGGGGAGGTCACTTGGACCACCTTGGCAGCAGCTGGGAGGCTAGAAGCTGCCACAGGGGTATGAAAATCCCCAAAAACAATGGAGATGAGAAGCTGGTAATTTTTTCTTAAACCAGCACTGGCAGGAGCAGAGGTAGGGCAGAAGA